>NC_132797.1:602500-1202500 GCF_048594095.1 Paramormyrops kingsleyae | reverse complement strand
ATGCCTTTGGACTGCAGGAGGTAACTGGAGGAATCCAGCGTAGGCCGATGCAAACTGCAGAGAGAGCAGAGATGTATGATTGTTGTTATCGTTACGTATGGGTGGCCACACTGTGTGCCATCGGCTGTTTCCCCTTCCCGGAGATGAGCACACTGAGCATAAACTTCTGGGCTTTCAGTTAATCTCCCGGCCTTTCTGTGGGATGGCCATATCTGGCACTGATAAAGTGCCCTGTGGCTAGGGGCGGACAGCCGCTGATGAAGTGGTGAAGAATAACTTACCTTAATGAAGCTGCCCGTGGCTTAGACCCAGCCCCCAGCCCCCGCCCCCCCCCCCCCACCTCATGTGGACATTTAGAACGGGCTCGGATGGAGAGACGCAGACAGGTCCTATCATGTGCGCTATCAAGCACATTAAGGCGTGAAAATTACACCAATTTCACCACTGAAAAGGTCAGGCAATGCATCTCTTTGACATTTCACAAATGCAGTTATTGTCAAACAGGCCTTTACCTCCTTGATCCGTCTGATTGGCCCACGGTGCTGTCTGTCACCTGCCGACCTTCTGCTCAGAAGGTGTATGGCAGTGCTCTCCATTTAAGGCTAAAAGACAGCAGAGGTGTTGTACCTTTAAGTGTTGTGCTTTACACGAATGACGTCAGCGAGAGAGCTGTGCCAGGTGCCATTTACTCTACATAGATCATTATGGCCGCCCTTGTGGAAAAGGCAGAGCAGAAATCTCTGCTTTTCATGACTCTCCTGAAAGGGGAGACACACTGAGAGACATTTCACTCTCATGGTGCAGCAGGTAAGGACGTGTCCTTGTAATCGGCATCTTGCTGGTTCCAGAGGGGATCTGCTCTTCCACCGATATGCAAAGAACTCAACCTGAGCTGGTTTTTTGCCGTTGCAGTGTGGATCGGTAAAAATTAAGTTGCTTTGAGGGTCAACTAAGTAGCTAAGTCCTGTCCCAATAAGCTCGCCATCAAATAACATGGGGGGGCATGTTTCAGACGGGCAGCATAAGCACTTCTTGGTCACACACATCGTTCTGCGCCTAGACGGATGTCATTAAATGGACACAAGTTCATTTTCGGCAGCATTTGCCATCAAAATTGAAATTTTGTAAGGTAATAAATCACTTTTTTAATGTTTCATATTTAATACTTGTGACACCATTTAATAAAATCTTAGAATCTGTATAACAAAGCATGGCAAAGTTTTAATACTATATACTTCACAAGAAATAAATGTAATTACTGCTATATTTAAAACCGAGAAATTTAAACTTTTATGTATTTTTATTTTATACTGAACTCAATTTAAAGTTATGAGGTGGTCATTTAAAAATCAATAAATAATTTTCTCAGTAATCATGTTAAATATGTTAAGAACTTGTGTAGCTAGTGGAAAAAGTTTCTACTAAATTTAAATTCTGTACTCGGCAGTCATGTGTTGTAACACAAGTACTTTAAGAGCTTGGTGGCTGAATTCATGTGGCTCATTACTTAGCTGTGTGCCAGACTGCAGCAGACTAACGTGCCACAGAAACACAGAGGCAGCGGCTGCACAGGGCCAGCTGGGGGGGGGGTCTGCTTCGAGTGGACCTACACCAAAACTCCCCCAATGTGTGAAGCAGTGTATGGCCGGCTGGGGGGGGGGTCTGCTTCGAGTAGACCTACAGATGCCTAAAGAAGGCTGGGGTGTCCACCTCTGTCCTCACCAGCTTTTGCAGGTGCACTGTGGAGTCCATCCTCACAGGGAGTATTGCGTCCTGGTACGGCAGCTGCACTGCTCAGGACAAGAAAGCTTTGCAGAGGGTGGTGAAAACAGCTCAGAGGATCACAGGCACACCACTCCCTGCAATAACGGACATCTATAGCAGGCGCTGTCTCAGGAAAACCAAGAACATCCTGAAAGACCCCAGCCACCCTGCATTGGCACTTTTTACTTTCCTGCCATCAGGCAAGAGACTCAGGACAATTCTCACACGCACGACTCGACTCAGGAACAGTTTCTACCCCAGTGCCATCAGGCTATTCAACAATCAGTAATTGTGGTAAAATCCCTTACTGTGCAACTTCCTCCACACTATGCACTGTCACTGTATATTATGCACACTCAAACTATGCAACTTAGACTATTTATTATTATTATTGCTGCTACACCACTTTGTCTTTGTCTTCTATGTCTTGTGTGTATCTTGTCTTATGTTCTGTCTGTGTGGGGGGGGGGGGGGGTTTCAAGTAAGAATTTCATTGTGCTCTGTACGCTGTACTTGGTACACATGACAATAAACTTCAACTTCAACTTCAACTTCAACCAAAACTCCCCCAATGTGTGAAGCAGTGTATGGCCGGCTGGGGGGGGGGTCTGCTTCGAGTGGACCTACACCAAAACTCCCCCAATGTGTGAAGCAGTGTATGGCCGGCTGGGGGGGGGGTCTGCTTCGAGTGGACCTACACCAAAACTCCCCCAATGTGTGAAGCAGTGTATGGCCGGCTGGGGGGGGGGTCTGCTTCGAGTGGACCTACACCAAAACTCCCCCAATATGTAAAGCAGTGTATGACCAGCTGGGGGGGGGGTCTGCTTCGAGTGGACCTACACCAAAACTCCCCCAATGTGTGAAGCAGTGTATGGCCGGCTGGGGGGGGGGTCTGCTTCGAGTGGACCTACACCAAAACTCCCCCAATGTGTGAAGCAGTGTATGGCCGGCTGGGGGGGGGTCTGCTTCGAGTGGACCTACACCAAAACTCCCCCAATGTGTGAAGCAGTGTATGGCCAGCTGGGGGGGGGGGGGTCTGCTTCGAGTGGACCTACACCAAAAAAAGAGCTGCTATGCTTCCAGGCTCATCTTTCATGACCAAAGAGTATAAATCTTTGGGGGCCTGAGCGGGCCAGGATCCGCTGGGGGCTCATTAAATCCATTTTAAGTATCAAAAACGGTTGATTTTGTGAAGGTAAATGCTGTACTGTGGGTTGTATATGCTTGTGTTGATCCATCCATCCATCCATCCATCAAATCACCACTTGTAGCTATTAAGGGTCATGGGTGTCCACAGTTTATCCCGGAGGCTACAAGCGCAAGGCAGGGCAAACACTGATGTTTTGGAGTAATTGACTGTCTCAAAGCACATTATTTCTTTTAACCAATACATACACAAAAGCTGAACCTGTTTCATGTGTCCTATAAATCATTTATAATACATGTGTCCTGATGTACCTCGACAGTCTCTGTAGTGCAGTTAGAACAAGTGAAATATAACAGTGATATCAGGGAGGAAGGAAGGACACGCCATAAATTAGCTGGCAGTGTGTGGGTCTGCGCCACACACCCCCCCCCCCACGCAGACACCAGCTGCACGTCCCCTTATTTCCAGGCCAAGCTGCACTATGGCATGTCAGCCACCCAGGCACTTTATACCTCCAGCTCTTTGCATCTCTTTAACACACTCGCTCTCTTCCCTGTCAAACGTGTAGAGGCTTTACAGTACATTGTGTGTTTTTACAATTACAATCTCTAGCTTCAGATCAAATCACGTTGTTTGCCACTTGACCCTTGGTAAGCACAAGCGGGTGAGAAACTTGTGTGCAGAGTCCTGCAGCAGCAGAGATGAAGCAGCGGGAAAACAGATAAACGTAAAACAACACAAGACAGTCATGCAAATGGAAGTATACAAGGAGTGGCAGTATATGGCCCTGTAATAAATAGTGTGCAAGCTGCACAAAATAACTGAAATACAGCAAAGAGCCCCAGGAGTATGGATGGTGGGTATGGATGGGGAGTATAGATGGTGAGTATGGACGGTGGATATGGACGGTGGGTAGGGATAGTGAGTATGGACGGTGGGTATGGATAGTGGGTATGGATGGTGGGTATGGACGGTGGGAATGGACGGTGATTATGGACAGTGGGTATGGATGGTGAGTATGGATGGTGGGTGTGAATGGTGAGTATGGATGTGAGTATGGAAGGTGAGTATGGACGGTGAGTATGGATAGTGGGTATGGATGGTGAGTATGGATGGTGGAAATGGACGGTGAGTATGGATGGTGAGTATGGACGGTGAGTATGGACGGTGGAAATGGACGGTGAGTATGGATGGTGGGTATGGACGGTGAGTATGGACGGTGGAAATGAACGGTGAGTATGGATGGTGAGTATGGACAGTGGGTATGGATGACAGACCGGAGGTTAGCAGTCACACGGTTTGTATTTGGTTCCTTTTGGGTCGTGGAGATTTGCATTTCTGTTTTGCTTGTGGTTTGTTGAGTGGTTCAGTGGGTACCTCTGAGGCTCGCACCTTGGGGGTTCAGTCCCATCTACTCAGCATGTGTGTGTGATGGAATGTGTGTTTTGTGAGTCTTCGCCTCCAAAGGCCTGCTGCTTCTAAATTGCCCAGAGAGTATGTGAGTGTGCCTTTGCCCTGCAGTGCACTGGCAGTCTGTCTCAGGTGCGCCCTGTGCAGCTTGGGATAGGCTCCAGACCCCATGACCTGGACCCAGAAAAATGCTCAGGTTATGCTTTTTTTGTTGAGGCCTGGTGACTTTTAAAATGTCCCATTTGGAATCGCTGTCGATGCGACGCCCTGTAAGTCCTGCTCTTTCTGTACATTTGGTAAACATCACAGTGAAATAGAAGACCCAGCATTAGACAGGGTAAACGAGGACGACTGGCAAATTACGCCTGGAAGGGAAGATGTTTCTGTCTCACTCAGCTAATTAGCTGCATTACACATGTGACATTTTCCTAGATGACACTTAATGATGTTAACCTTCGATTTTGATTACACTGCTGCTTTTAAATGTAGTAGGGAGAAGGTCTTGGCTACAGATGTCCATGTGCTCCTGCGTGGTTTAGGAAAACATGGTCCCCACCAGGTTCTGAAGACGAAGATATATGGGGGACAATAGGACAGACAGTGGTGCAATACAGAACAAACCAGCAGTGCCATAAGACAGGTAGATGGGGGACAAAAGGATAGATGGCAGTGCAATACAGGACAAACAGCAGTGAAATAGGACAGGTACATGGGGACAATAGCATAAACAGCAGTGATATACAGGATAAACAGCAGGGCAATACAGAATAAACAGCAATGAGATATATGGGGGACAATAGGACAGACAGCTATGTGATACAGGACAGACAGCAATGAGATATATGGGGGACAATAGGACAGACAGCAATGTGATACAGGACAGACAGCAATGAGATATATGGGGGACAATAGGACAGACAGCAATGTGATACAGGACAGACAGCAATGAGATATATGGGGGACAATAGGACAGACAGCAATGTGATACAGGACAGACAGCAATGAGATATATGGGGGACAATAGGACAGACAGCAATGTGATACAGGACAGACAGCAGTGTAATACAGGTCAAACAGGAATGAGACAGACAACTACATGGGGACAACAGGACAGACAGCAGACAGTCTGGGCAGTTTTATCCTAATTGTAATAGCTGTTTCTGTGTCCTGAGAAAGCGTGTTTGGAGTGATTTGGGCAGAGTGTAATTTGCTGAAAGATTTCCTCACAAGGGGCCGAAGACCCCAAGAGACCAGCTACCGTCCCACATGAGATCACCTTCGTCCAGGGGTGAACCTGACTCACTACCAATGAACATTGAGTACAGGGCGAGGCAATCTTCTCAGGTGCTCGCACCAGTAAGACATTATCTGTGAGGTGCATCTATGGGGTGGAGCTGGATAAAAGCCTAAATGGATGCCGGTACCGTAGCATTAGTGTACACTGAAGAGGTGGAATCAAACAGAATTCTCATCAGTGGTAAAAAATGCAGCAGCAATACCTCTTTGTTTGATAGGCGAGAGTAAAAACTGCCAATTGACTCGATCAAAAGCTTTCTCCGCGTCCAGGGAGGTTCCGGCAGATGGTGGGTTTTTTCTCTTTATCCGTGAATTGAATTGAGTGCTTGAGTTGTTATCTGGTCAAACCTGTTGTGGCCTGCTGGTTTGGCTGACTCCTCCAGCTCTGCTCATGATCTCACTGATGTTTTAAAGGTATTAGAGGTAGATAATGGATACAGTTTTTAAATTTTTTTGTTTGATGTTCACTGAAGATGGTCAGTATTTTGTGCATTCTTAGTGATGTGGTTGAGCTTCCCTCTGACCAAATTGATTTTTCAGACGCAGAGTGCTCATCCGCCTGTCATTGTTCGCGAATGGGAATTCTGAATAGCATCTTTGATGTGTTCAGTTGTGGAGCATGCAGTGTGGATCGCACGGAGGTACTGCGCTGATACGTTTAATTAAGAACCTTATGTTTCCAGGAAGAAAAAGTTCTCTTTAGTAAAGATGTACTTATGCCAAATGATGCACTGTAATTTCAGGGAGAAATTAAGAGGCAGCAGTACAGGATTTTACCTTTTACTCAGTTTTTCTTTCAGCCGGCTCCCACATTGTGTTATGATCACAGAGCATCACACTGATAATCCGCAGACAGCCGTGATATCAGGGGTGTGTGTGTCCCATATGCTGTACCTGTTTGCATTAATGGTGCCTCCAGTAGACAATCAGTGGAGTCTGAGATTAATACAGATGGCAATTAAATTTTTGTCATAATGGTTATTAGCATGTGTGTTATTAAATTAGTGGTGGTGTATGTTCATTACATTTTCCTTACTAATAGCTTAATTATGGGATACTCTTTGGTACGTGCCGGGCTAGCCTAGTGGAGTAAGAAGCATTGTTTTGTCTTGGTACCTGGTGCTGGAAGCGTATTGGCTGGCTGCTTCCCTATAAGTCAGACACTTGTGAGTCTGGGTGAAGGGATCAGATGTTAGTTGTCCATCCTCTGCCGGGCATGCTGTGTTCCCCTAAACACCGGCGTTAGTGGGCATGGGGGGGGGGGGGCAAACGGCCGGCCTCTGACAGAGGAGATGGGTTAAGTGGACCCCCAACAGCGATGTCCGATCGGCGAACAAATCATTCTTTTGAACTGATTCTTTTCAGTGAATCAGTCAAACCATTTTTCAGATCTAAAACAATGTAACTTCTTGTTGATCCACGCATTGTAAACATCTTAAATGATTACAGAAATCTAGAAATATTTCACAAATGAACATACAAAACGCACACAGCACCCTTTTTAAATTCACTTATATTTGTTATTGCAGACTGTAGCCCTGTTGCATTCAGTGCCCCTCTGCATATGGTAATCCTTCGTGATTGTACCATGTTCCTGCCCAGCTGCATGATGCCCCTCTGCATACGGTAATCCTTCGTGATTGTACCATGTTCCTGCCCAGCTGCATGATGCCCCTCTGCATACGGTAATCCTTCGTGATTGTACCATGTTCCTGCCCAGCTGCATGATGCCCCTCTGCATACGGTAATCCTTCGTGATTGTACCATGTTCCTGCCCAGCTGCATGATGCCCCTCTGCATACGGTAATCCTTCGTGATTGTACCATGTTCCTGCCCAGCTGCATGATGCCCCTCTGCATACGGTAATCCTTCGTGATTGTACCGTGTTCATGCCCGGCCGCATGGTGCCCCTCTGCATACGGTAATCCTTTGTGACTGTACCGTGTTCATGCCCGGCCGCATGGTGCCCCTCTGCATACGGTAATCCTTTGTGACTGTACCGTGTTCCTGCCCGATCCCATGGTGCCCCTCTGCATACGGTAATCCTTTGTGACTGTACCGTGTTCCTGCCCGGCCGCATGGTGCCCCTCTGCATACGGTAATCCTTTGTGACTGTACCGTGTTCCTGCCCGATCCCATGGTGCCCCTCTGCATACGGTAATCCTTTGTGACTGTACCGTGTTCCTGCCCGATCCCATGGTGCCCCTCTGCATACGGTAATCCTTTGTGACTGTACCGTGTTCCTGCCCGATCCCATGGTGCCCCTCTGCATACGGTAATCCTTTGTGACTGTACCGTGTTCCTGCCCGATCCCATGGTGCCTTTCTGCATACGGTAATCCTTTGTGACTGTACCGTGTTCCTGCCCGATCCCATGGTGCCTTTCTGCATACGGTAATCCTTTGTGACTGTACCGTGTTCCTGCCCGATCCCATGGTGCCCCTCTGCATACGGTAATCCTTTGTGACTGTACCGTGTTCCTGCCCGATCCCATGGTGCCCCTCTGCATACGGTAATCCTTTGTGACTGTACCGTGTTCCTGCCCGATCCCATGGTGCCCCTCTGCATACGGTAATCCTTTGTGACTGTACCGTGTTCCTGCCCGATCCCATGGTGCCCCTCTGCATACGGTAATCCTTTGTGACTGTACCGTGTTCCTGCCCGATCCCATGGTGCCCCTCTGCATACGGTAATCCTTTGTGACTGTACCATGTTCCTGCCCGGCCGCATGGTGCCCCTCTGCATACGGTAATTCTTTGTGACTGTACCGTGTTCCTGGCCGCATGGTGCTGTGGTTCACTGACTCAACTCCAGCAATCGACATGTTAACATGTTTGGTATGTTTGATTGAAGCAGTTCACTGTGACTCTCTGAGTAGTTCAACATTTTGGTGAGTTTGATTCAGACGGTTTCTCTGCAAATCTCATGAGACTGAAAACTCACACAGCGACTGGTTCTGATTGTGGCGGAAGACTATTCCAGAGTTAAGAGCTCCAGATAGTAAATGTGCAGATACCCATAGCCTCTATGAACAGCATTTGTTGTATTCTGTATGTTGTGGCTTTTGTGTTGTTTTTTATTCTTCAATTTTAGATGATATGTTTGCAGAATTCTTAAGGTACTCAAGATTTTATCCGCTATGGAAGCTGACTGCTCCTTTACATTTAAATCACTAAAGCCTACTTATCTGATAGCTTTTAATTTTAATTAGACCTGAAGCAATCGATATACATCCACAAGACTCAGAGATGACCAATATTTTAACATACCTAAGAATTTAATAAACATGCAGATTCAATAAAAGTAATTGAACAAAGGTTTTGCAGCCCACCAACAGGAAGTACCGAAAACCGATTCTTTGAATTGAACGTTCGATTCATTTAAATTAACAGTCGTATAGAATCGCTTCTGTAAATTGAACTAAACTTCCCATCGCTGACGCCCAGCACACACAAGAGGAAGGGCTTCTGCGCGCTCGTTTGCCCTCCCCAACCTGCCCAAATTGCTTAATTAGCCACAGCCTTTGGTAAAAGCAATTTCCTCTGGGATCAATAAAGTTTTTCTGATTCTGATTCTGATTCTAAAAGGCAGATGGAGTCAGACTTATGCACTGCCCTGTGTACCCGGCCAGATGCACACCTTCTTGGATTTGTGGGCCTCATGACCAGGCTCACCAGGCGTCCTTGGCGAGTGTGGATGGACGGGCTGTCTTTACCCCGGGAAATCGCATCCCGTGTAGAGCGTTACTCACTTAGCGGCTTGAAATTGTGTTTCATTTTCATTGGGTAAATGCCTTGTAACAATGTATGCAGCTAAAGTGGCTGCTCTTCCCTGGCCGATAGGAAGCGTCTGGGCTCCCTGTTAGTGTGTTTGCCCAAATGCCGCCTGTATATTTTGCTGAAATTCAGTTTGCTTTTAATTCAGCGACGATCGTCGCATAAGTAATAGGAGATGGAGAGTTTGAGAATTTAATATGACTCTTAACCTAGCTTCTCTTACAGATATCCTACATGCTAAAATGCACATTGCCTTAACATCTCCAGTGTATTAAGAGAGAGTTTTCTGAGGCTTTGTGATACACGTGGGCACCACAGATCCAGCTGGTTTCCTGGCATGATGGCTGTGTTGACCTCATACTAAAGATGTGCGTGCCAGCAGGCCTTGCTGGTGGGATACAGTGCTAGTCCAGTGTGTTTTACTGCTGGGGTTTCAGTGAGACGCTTTTGTTTACTGTGCAGTGCTGGAAACTTGGCTGAATTAACCCGGTAGGAATCACCAGCACCAATTTTATGGAAGGTTTACAAAGCATGCTTCTCACAGTGCCTCCTTTGGTCGCAGTGTCAGCGCTGATGGTGTAAATATTATCTATCTGCTAATTAAAACAGTGAGCGGTTGGTGTCACGGGTCGTCCATGCTAATCCATCATGCTGAACTCCTGCCAGCATTAATGCATCTGTCTGTCAGCGGGCCTCCATGCCATGTGGGTGCAGTCTCTGTGCTATGTAGGCCTGTCCCTTGTGCCGTGTGGGCGCAGTCTCTGTGCTATGTAGGCCTGTCCCCTGTGCCGTGTGGGCGCAGTCTCTGTGCTATGTAGGCCAGTCCCCTGTGCCGTGTGGGCGCAGTCTCTGTGCTATGTAGGCCTGTCCCTTGTGCTGTGTGGGCGCAGTCTCTGTGCTATGTAGGCCTGTCCCCTGTGCCGTGTGGGCGCAGTCTCTGTGCTATGTAGGCCAGTCCCCTGTGCCGTGTGGGCGCAGTCTCTGTGCTATGTAGGCCAGTCCCCTGTGCCGTGTGGGCGCAGTCTCTGTGCTATGTGGGCAGTGGTGGCTTAATGGTTAGGGAAGAGCACTTGTAATTGAAAGATTACTGGTTCAAATCCCTGAGCAGCAAAGCACCACTGAGGTACCCTGAGCAAGGTACCGTCCCCAAGCACTGCTCCCCGGGTGCTGAATTAGAATTATGTCACGAAAGTCACATATGGGTTAAATGCAGAGGACACATTTCGTTGTTGTGCACTGTGTGCTGTGGTGTGTCACCAATGAGCACCGATCACTTAAAAAAAAAAATTGTGGGTGTGGCCTCCGTATCACATAGATGTGGTCTCTGCCATGTAGGCATGTCCTCTGTGCCATGTAGGCATGTCCTCTGTGCCATGTAGGCATGTCCTCTGTGTCACATGGGCGTGGTCTCTGTGCCATGTAGGCATGTCCTCTGTGCCATGTAGGGATGTCCTCTGTGTCACATGAGTGTAGTCTCTGTGCCATGTGGGCATGACCTCTGTGTCACATGGGCGTGGTCTCTGTGCCGTGTGGGCATGTCCTCTGTGCCACTTGGGCGTGGTCTCTGTGCTATGTGGGCATGTCCTCTGTGTCACATGAGTGTAGTCTCTGTGCCGTGTGGGCATGTCCTCTGTGCCACTTGGGCATGTCCTCTGTGTCACATGGGCGTGGTCTCTGTGCCGTGTGGGCATGTCCTCTGTGTCACATGAGTGTAGTCTCTGTGCCATGTGGGCATGACCTCTGTGTCACATGGGCGTGGTCTCTGTGCTATGTGGGCATGTCCTCTGTGTCACATGAGTGTAGTCTCTGTGCCATGTGGGCATGACCTCTGTGTCACATGGGCGTGGTCTCTGTGCCATGTGGGCATGTCCTCTGTGCCACTTGGGCGTGGTCTCTGTGCCGTGTGGGCATGTCCTCTGTGCCATGTGGGCATGACCTCTGTGCCACTTGGGCGTGGTCTCTGTGCCGTGTGGGCATGTCCTCTGTGTCACATGAGTGTAGTCTCTGTGCCAGGTGGGCATGCCCTCTGTGCCAGGTGGCTGTGTCCTCTGTCACGCGTCTGTGAAGCTGTACTCACCTGCTGTCAGGGAGAGAGGTCATATTTAGCGCCAGTTACACTGAGTCCACCAAACAGATGCACCTTAAGGGTGTAACTAAAACAAAACAACTCAACCAAACAACAAAGTGGTGCAAAGCTTGTGAAAAGGGAAATTTCAGAGCTGGTTCAGACTACACAGCATTATATGTGTCCTAAGCCAGTCCTGTACCTGGGATTTCTGCCTGGCTGATTCCTCCACAGCCGTATGACTGTAATGCGCCATTTGTCTGACCTGTACGTACGTTTGGACAAAAGCTTCTGCTAAGTAAAAATAAACATAAATGCACTTGATGCATTTTGAGTCAAGCTTCCACTGTAAGGATGATTTTTAAAAATGCAATTTGCAAAGGAAGTTCTCTGCTAGACGTGGATTCTGAGACGGTTCTGCCTCAGATTTATCCTGACTGTCCCTGTCATTTATCTCCAACCCATAACTGTAACCTCACCAGGATCCATCTTCCTGGTTACCTTCAAAGAGAAGTCATTATAGATAGTGACAGGAAGTGAAGAGAGGGAGCGGCTGTGTTTTAAAGAGCATCATCTCGCTTATTTTTTACAGAAATGATAATACTAACAAAAAAATAAGGTCAAGCACCATCCTGCGCTTCTGAAAATGGTGCAGTATAAAAATCAGGCATAAATCTTTTTTAAAGGCCGCACTGAGGAATTCAAAATGCACACAGATTCATGCGTGTAAAACCTGGATAAGTACATTAGAGGTTCCCCTGAGAATAGATTATGAAATGTGTGTGAATGCTGATGTCCATCGCATTGGTGGGCGTGACGCTTTGCTTTTTAAAGATATGGATGGTGACACCTGCCTGCTTTCTCTTGCTGGGGGGCAGGGGGGGGGTGGGCTTTTCTAAGGGATGATATCTAAAAGGCTGACTTTCTGCATCAAAAAAAAAAATGAGCTCACAACTGGAACTTGGAACAAAACAGATCGACTGCTGTGGGGGCGAGACCTCCCATCTGCTGAGCTGGAGAAGGAGATAGTCTGGCCATCTGGACCAGTACTGCTTTTGGAGATTTGGGGGCAAAAAAGGAAGAAGAGGGAGAAAATGAAAAAGGGCATCTTTACACACTTTAGTAGATGAATGTGTATTCGTCAACTGAATATGAGTTTTCATGGCTAAATGGGGAAAAGCCCTTCAGTTGACGGTATGCTTTCTGCCGTGGGGGGAGGAGGTATGTGTCCCTCTATCACAATGGGCTATTTAAACAGATAGACAGAGCACATAGTCAGCTGTAAAACGACTGACATCCAAATCAACAGAATTTGTTACCACGGATAAAGGTGTCGGGAAGCGCCGGCCAGTCTCTGATATAACAGTAAATAAGGGGGCTAAGGGCAGAATAGTGGGGCGGTGGGGGGGGGGGGCACCACAGGCCGAGATTAGCTGCTGCCACAGTGTTTATGGGCCCAGGCGTCAGGCCAGTCTTCTCTAAGATGCAGCTGCTGAAGCTCGAGGTTCCGCGTATAAACGGCGTGATGCCTCCCTATAAAGGTAGATATTCAAATGCATTACATGAGAATGTAAGCAAAAGCTTCTATTTTTCTCACGTCTCGGCTCATGTCGTGCAGGTGCGATGGCGTGGCTTGGATCATCTGAGTGTAGTAAACCACAAATGAGCCATGAATTACCTGGAGTGCATGCAGGGCTCCCAGAATGCACCTGGCCTTCAAGTGGATTCCACAGGCGGGTGCGGCGGCTTGGATTACGCGGCACGGGTGCCGTAATTACTGCCGTGACATTTGGGTTTAATTGGGTTAGCGATGAGTCCTTCGGAGGAGTTCTGTCACAAAGGTCACCTCTGGCTCTAGCCCGAATCAGAACATTTCTATATTTCATGTGGAGACAGTAACTGATTATATTGTCTATCGCTGCTGATGGAGCTTGCAAATTGCATTTTGGCAAGATGCTGGGTATTGTAAAGATCTGACAGGCAGCGTCGCTTATGAAAGTCTCCAAGGCTGAGCGGTACGTTGCATTGATGAAATGAGCAACTGTGGAGTAGCGGTCTTTGCCATTATTATCGCTCCCTCCTGGAATTTATCCCACTGCTGTCCCAGTACGTCGCGCCAAGGAAACGAGCAACTGTGTAGCAGGCCTCACCGTTATTACCGCTCTCTCCCGGTATTTATCCCACTGCCGGACCAGTACGTCGTGCTGAGGAAACAAGCGACTGCGGAGTAGTGGTTCTTGCCGTTATTACTGCTCCCTCCTGGTATTTATCTTACTATTGGCCCAGTACATCGTGCAGAGGAAACGAGCGACTGTGGAGTAGCGGTCCTCGCCGTTATTACTGCTTCCTCACAGTATTTATCCCACTGCCGGACCAGTACTTCGCGCCGAGAAAACCAGTGACTGCGGAGTAGCGGTCCTCACTGTTATTACCGTTCCCTCGCAGTATTTCTCCCACTGCCAGCCCAGTATGTCACACTGAGGAAATGACTGACTGCAGAGTAGCGGTCCTCACTGTTATTACCGCTCCCTCCTGTTATTTATCCCACTGCCAGCCCAATACGTCGTGCAGAGGAAACGAGCGACTACGGAGTAGCGGTCCTCACTGTTATTACCGCTCCCTCCTGGTATTTATCCCATTGCCGGCCCAGTATGTCGCACTGAGGAAATGACTGACTGCAGAGTAGCGGTCCTCACTGTTATTACCGCTCCCTCCTGGTATTTATCCCACTGCCGGCCCAATACGTCGTGCAGAGGAAACCAGCGACTGCGGAGTAGCGGTCCTCACTGTTATTACCGCTCCCTCCTGGTATTTATCCCACTGCCGGCCCAATACGTCGTGCAGAGGAAACCAGCGACTGCGGAGTAGCGGTCCTCACTGTTATTACCGCCCCCTCCTGGTATTTATCCCATTGCCGGCCCAGTATGTCGCACTGAGGAAATGACTGACTGCGGAGTAGCGGTTCTCACCGTTATTACCTCACTCTCCCAGTATTTATCCCACTGCCGGCCCAGCATCACCCCATTGAGCAAGTGGGTGGGGCAGCAGGTACACAACTGCCTTGGATAAATA
Source organism: Paramormyrops kingsleyae (assembly GCF_048594095.1). NCBI lineage: Eukaryota > Metazoa > Chordata > Actinopteri > Osteoglossiformes > Mormyridae > Paramormyrops > Paramormyrops kingsleyae. The sequence goes on along the minus strand of NC_132797.1, from coordinate 1,187,971 downwards.
TTTTATCTGTTATGTAATTAATCTTTTACTAATAATATCTAAGTAAACTCAATAAATTAGATAATGATTATGTGTTACTGGTGTTTCTCAGGCTCATTTTGAAGTTCAATACATAATGCATACACAAGCAAAAGAAAAAGTAATTTATTCTCTGTGTTATAAAAGAATAATACAAACAGAATCTGGATTTTTTGGCAATGTGATTCAATAAAGGCTGTCACTTTCATCAGTTTCTCTGTATGATCCTCCTGTTCGCCAGGCATCATTCATCATTCATCTTATAATCAGCAGAGGCACAGGATTATATATAGAATTAAGAATGAAGCATCGTGAGGAATTTATGTCAATCTGTCACTCACGTAGTGAAGGAGCACACGAAATATCACAGGATGAAGCACAGCTGCAAAGCCTAGACCAATAGGAAAACGCGTCTGTAGATTTCTATGCTTTGGTCAGTTCTGTCATAGGAAATGCTGGCCACACAGTCAAGGTACTCGGTGACGTTCCAGATGCTTCATGTTTGTCAAGTTAACGGGCATCAAAACGTATTTAAATGATGTCTTTTGAGGACACTTTCATTTTAATGTTAATCTGAGTGTGATGTGAGGTGATTAACTTGAGTGTCAGTGTTGCCGTGATTAACAGAGTATTAGTGGTAAATCTCTGAGTAACTGGGCAGGTGCTGCAGTGAAACTATCATTAAACGTGGCTTGAAAGACAATGTTGGACAAATGAAATGAATGTAAGAAAAGAAGCAAGGAAAAGGACAGGTGGGTGATTACGGAGGTCTCTGCACACTCCTGCAGGGGTGCTCCTCTCTGAGGAACGTCTAGGAAACATCGCAAGGCTTCGTTCTTCCTTTTCAAGGGCATATGGTGTTTCACCATGACAGTTCGGCTGTGAGCACGTGTTGATTCTGGCTTGAGAACAGAAACGTCGCTATACATGTACAATGACCGGATTCATAGTGGTTACCTCACTGACTGTGTGATGAGGTTTGATCCTCACGTCCATCAGAGGAAGTTTTTGATCTTGCTAAAAGGGAACGAAAGGTAAAGCAGCAGCGTGTTTTCGGAGTCCTCAGCCCAGAGCTGTTCCATGGGCCGTCATACAGTCACATCCAGAGCAGTGACACGGAGTCCATGTTCATCCCGATGAACTACGCTGGTATAATGGTGCTGAAGCACAACCAGTCATTGGATGATATGAGCCTTTCGAAAAACAATTAATGCTAACTACCCTTCATAAATAAATCACATCGACATCGACAAGTGCCGTTTATTTTCCTTCAGTATAATGAGGAAATGTGTGGATCCATTTTGGCCTGTGACACATTCCTGTTTATGTGATTTCAGTAACAGACATTACAAATTAGACTTCATACTGTAGATGGCACAGTGTTATCTTTGCAAAAACTACAGGAATCTACATATTTTTTTAACAAAAGGTAAAAACTGCGAGTGTTATATGTACTGTATGACAGGAAATGCACTTAACATGCCGTCTTGTTCTTATGTAATGTGACCTGTATCTGCTACTGTCATTGAAATTTTTTTGTGCGACGTGTTTGATTTTTAATTATCTAACTGGGTCAGCTGCTGAATGCGGTTGGCCAGGGAGTTGCCTAGCAACCAGGCCACTGCGGCTAACTGGAGACAACCGGCAGTACAGCGTCTGAGACCTTTCTGTATCTAACCACACGTCTTTCTCCCCAGTCAGTCACGGACTCCGGCGTCGGCATCTTCAGAGCGACCTCCGCTGCCCGCAAGGCAAAGGTACTGTTTTGCTGGACCGTAGAAAGTTCTGCCGCTGAGATCCCAGTCCGAGCATCAAAACCATTCTCTCACTGTTTCCCTGGTCATGAATAGTCACCACGGCGACCGGCACGGCCTTTCTCTCGATTCCACTTAGTCTGTCTCACCCAGTACTGTGCGATTTTAATTACATTTAAATCCCAGCTAATCCACCGAGGAAACGATGGCTCTAATGCATGGCAGGGCTAAAGAAGGCCTCTGCTGTTTATATTATTTAAATACACATAATACATCATTTTAAAAATGCAGAAGGTGCAGTTTTATACAGTATGCATTATATATAATGTGACTGTTAAGCTATGGTTGTTTTCTGCAGTCTAATGATCAGTCAGCCTGGTGAGAATATGCATCTTCCCCATATTCTAATCCTGTGGGAAAAATTTCTGTGTGAAACTTGATAGGAATTCGACTGATAGTCAAAATAACATAGTAAATAATGAAGCAGACACATTTGGAAAAAAGGTGATAAACTACATCATGCCTTTTATTTCCTGGGGGGCTGACCCCCGTCTGCATGTAGGTGTACTCTGCTACTCCTGTTACAGTCCGTAGTACTGAATTCATTTATTTCTTTATAACTGTTTTATTAATCTGCTAAATTAGCATAAATTAACCTACTGTGTCATATCTTGAAATTGCCCCTGTTGTTTATCTAATTTCCCCATAATGAACCCTAATGAGTTACAGATTAATTGACAATTAGGGCTGAATTTTATTGTACCCAGACAATATGGCTCCTTTCTCTGGGGACTATAGTTTGCATCCTGATACTGTGTTGATCCATCTGTACTTGTGGCTGCTGAAAAATAGCATTGCATATATTATTTTGCTTAATGTCACGGCTTCATTGTGAAACGCTTCATTGTGAAAGGTGGTTAGACCCTGTGTACTGCCACTTGGAGCATAAGCATGAGAGCAGGTGTGAGCATGGTAGCGGTAGCCTAAGCACTGTCTGTAGCTACTGTACGTGGCCTCGTAGCCTGTTAGCATATCAATAGCATGTTACTTAACAGCATCGGCCTGTAACCTCTCTGCATTGCTGCAGCGTTCATTCAAACCCTTAGTGTTGCTAAGCATCTGGTGGCAGCAATGCTATTCACGATTAGCAAGGCCGGATCTGGCTATAGGAGGAGCAGGCAGTTGCCTTGGGCCCCTGAATTACATGAAATGATCATCAGTTTTCTTGGCAGGGGGGCCTCCCACGTAAAGCTTTGCCTAGGGCCCCCGGAAGGGTGAAGCCAGCCTTGACGGGTAGCATTGTGCTAGCCTGGTTGTGTGCCGCTGGAGCAGGCAGTTGTGATGTAATGCTTAGTGCTGGTTTAATGGAAACTCTGTCAGCTCTGAAGTGTGCCCACGCCTAATCCTTCACGGGGAATCGTCTCGTTTTGAAGCTGCGATGAAAGCTGATTCAGTGGTAAGCGAGAGCATGCATGTGTATGATGGAGGTCTGGAGCATCTTCAGATGAGATGGTTCTCAGAGACGGCAGCAAAGACGAAGGAGGGTCTCGCGTGCCATTCTGTGGCGGATGGGAGCCCTGGGTGTCGGATTGCGTATTTAGTTTGGCATCCTGCACATTTAAACCTGAGTATGTCGTACATTAAACATGCTGGGAAAAGGAAGCATTGCTCATGTTTGTTGCTGTTTAAATAAAAAAAAAACAAGTGTTTGCTGAAAACAGTCAGAAAGTCAGATGTCTCTGTCAGTGCAGAGAATTGCTGCAGAGGATGCATACATGGGCCAGTTGACTTTGATGATTTTTCAATTCCCAGCAAAAATCCCCAGTGGAGCTCATGAAGTGACAGGCGTTAGTTGCGTTAGATGTCTCCCTAGTTTGCTTCCTGCCAGATCGCTTCCTGTTTTATTTGTGGATTACAGACATTGTCGATCGCAACGCTGCTTAAAAACATCAAAGACTGACTGATCGTTCCCGCGGCAAAGGGAGATGGCCGTTTAGCCCTTACGCATAACTTACTGAAAATCCCCGGACAACACGAGCTGACCGCTGACCATGACCGTCTGTTGCGTTAGCAGGGTGCTCGTGTTACTCTGTCATTTGCATTCTGGTGACAGCAGTACTGCAGGGAGGGTGTGCCGGCCACTGGGAATTACAGACGTAAATAAGCAGGCGGGCGGACAGCGGCGATACCGTCCCTGCACACTGGAAAGTCATTCAAGGCTCTAATGGACTGCCACGGGATTCCACCTTAATCTCCCTTTCACTCAAAGCATATCACAGACACAGGAAGGTGCTGTTAAAATGGCATATGGATTAAAAAGCCAGACAACATGATGGTGAGAGATGAAGAAAGTAAACAAACAGTTAATCCACAGCAGTGAGGCTGCAGGGACATGGAGGATTAGGTGTGAGTTATAAAGATGCTGAAGTTGAATCCCGGTCAGCAATGGGAGGGAAGATGCTTCTGTTAGCGTGGACAGTGTTGGGGGTTTAGTCTTTGTTATGCATTATCAGCCTCGCTTGTAACTTGCTTTGGACAAAAGTGCTAAATAAATGTTAAGGCAAAAAATACCAATTGCCTGGTTTAAGGAGGTAGAAATCTGCCAGAAAGTCAGACTCTGACAAGAAGCTGATGGTCTGAGAAGAGCCCACTCACCTCCCAGGTCTTGAGGTCAGAGAGAACAAGGCTGGAAGTTGATCTTTGGGGTTTTCATGCAGTGGAGATGCCACAGTGTGGTGATTGTTTTGTCACAGATAATCCTCTAGTTGATCTGGATACAGGGATTCGCTAAGCCCTCAAGTTTTCTAATTATTTTTTAACACGGTGCTGGTGAATGATGATGGTTATTAATAACAATAATCATAATAATAATAATAACAATAATAGGAGGAAAATGCATCGCAAACAGCTGTGTAACAATTGATTGCTTTACTTTCCACAGTCACACGTAACCAAGTGCCGTACTAATATTCTCACACATTACAATGTTTGATGGCGTGCTGTATAAATGTCGCATTTAATAGTCCTTGAAGCTTGATGAAGATGTTCTGACATTGTTTGAGAAGGACTGAACACCAGTAAAGCTGATTTACTGCTCTGTAATGAGCGTTAATCTGTGGGGACTCAGTTTTATGCATTTTGGTATGTTTCGGTTGTCATCCATATATGCATTTCCCTCAGAAAAAAAGATGTCATAAAGTGAAAAAAATCAGTGTTGATGCATGTGTGCTGTGCATTTTTAACCTGAGGGCAACAGGAAACTGCTGCTGTACTGTATGTAAGTTCTGACCCGAGGCCTCTGTGACCCAGATTCTGTCCCAGGAAGCAGAGGGCAGAAGAGTCTGGATACTAACTGGCTGAGGCATCAGTCCATCCTAAAGCAGCCTCTGAAACATGCTCTCATGGAAACTAAACACCAGAGATTCACCTGGAAAAATGTTTCAACATTTTATCAGGAGTGAGGCCCTCAGTCACGCTGCGTTTGATTCACATTAACGCGGCACCACAGATACAGAAGTTGGCTTCAGTTGCAGTGATTGTAATATTAGAGGGTGTGTACATGACTTCACAGTAGGAGGAGTCACTGCAGTTACACCAACTGAGTAGCAAAAAGACTGTTCAGCTTGGATGCCACAAAAACACATCTAACATGGAAAAGAACGGTTGTGCAACTGATCATACAATGTGATTTAAGAAGAAACATCTGCTGAAAACAAAAGAAAAGACAATCAAATGGATCACTGCAATCTGCAGGAACAACAGGAATCCAGGATACGAAACATTGATTTCTGGTTGTTATTTCTGACCAAATTAGGTGCAATAAAAATAAAGCTATTTGTACAAACCTGTCCACATTCAACCAGTTTTAATTCCATCACTTTAACTTCTTAAAGAAATCCTACCTTGAAGTACGACCGAGCGCCATGGCTTTCGTGTGCCCCCGGGCTTTCGTGTGCCCCCGGGCTTTGCTGTGTGCCCCCGGGCTTTCGTGTGCCCCCGGGCTTTGCTGTGTGCCCCCGGGCTTTGCTGTGTGCCCCCGGGCTTTGCTGTGTGCCCCTGGGTTTTCCTGTGTGTGTGCCCCCGGGCTTTGCCATGTGCCCCCGGGCTTTGCTGTGTGCCCCCAAGCATTCGTGTGCCCCCAGGCTTTGCTGTGTGCCCCTGGGCTTTCGTGTGCCCCGGGCTTTGCTGTGTGCCCCCAAGCATTCGTGTGCCCCCGGGCTTTGCTGTGTGCCCCCAAGCATTCGTGTGCCCCCGGGCTTTGCTGTGTGCCCCCAAGCATTTGTGTGCCCCCTGGGTTTTGCTGTGTGCCCCCAGGCTTTGCTGTGGGTGCATCGCCAGCATCAAAATCAGGCTCATATAATTCAGTTTTAAAGGTTTTACTGTCATTCCTGCACATTAACACACTGCAACATAAAGGAAGGGTCCCGGTGCACTGTACAGAGAAATAGAGAGAGTGGAATTAAAAGGAATTTAATAATAAAAATAAACAATAACAAAGGTATCTAAAAATACAGTACATTTCAGATATAAATGGAAAGTTGCTGGAAAGTGACAGTGCAGTCTGAGCCTGATGATGTGCTAAATTAGGAGGGGTGCACACAGCACACATATAAATGTCAGGAAGACCGATTCCTGGCCACATACCAATTCCCATGGCCCACTGGTCCTTTGCTAAGTTCTATGGTTCCTTGTCGAGTCCAAATGCCTTTAATTTAAGCAGATAATCATTGGTTTTGCAGTTTCCTTGACTCAAAACAGCCATGTCGCAGCGTGTGTTGCCACTCAGCCTGTCTGAGGGGGCGTGTTCCGGGGGAAGTGATGTCAGTGCCGGACCTATGTAAATGAAAAACCTAAGAAATGGATGAACATGGACGTGACTTATTTTATATATATCTACAGTATATATGTGTATATATCTACAGTATATATTTGCTGTTTCTGGAGAATGGTGTAATGCAGAGCCGTCATATCTGAAGAGTCACATCGAGCTGTTCTGTGCCTGTGTCCATGGCAACAGACAGCATTTGGTGAGCTGCAGGTCCGCGAGGGGACTGATGTAAGCAGGGAAACATCTTACCGTGGTATCTGCACCTCGCTTGGCCTCAGGGGGGAGACGGCATCTCAGGCAGCAGAGGAAGCCCAAGTGAGCAGGTGAGGTGTTTGCTGCTTAGAGCACCTGTTGCCCCGTTGTGCTGTCCTGTGTGCAGTGCGCTGGGCCCGGTGACGCAGTGTGCTGCCTTGTGTGCAGTGCGCTGGGCACAGTGCCCCAGTGCGCTGTCCTTTTAGCATCAGTGCACTGAACGCGGTCTTGTCCTATGTGCAGTGCGCTGGGCTCGGTGCCCCGGTGTGCTGCCCTGTGTGCAGTGTGTTGCCTTGTGTGCAGTGCACTGTCCTGTTAGCATCATGCTCCTCCTGGGGAGGGACAGTACAGTGTAAAAGCGACTCTCGTGCTCACTGTCCCCACCAACCTGCAGAGGGGTCATCATCAGAGCTTGGCTGCTTTAAACAGGAAATTGGATAGAGTGGCTGCAAGGTTAAGTTGTCGAATCTCTATTCCAAAAGCAAGACCTGCTGTTTTATTATGAATAATAATAATAATAATTGATACTTTTATTGATTCCTGTGAGGAAATTGTCTTTACATCTCCCTCAACTTGCTCTTTGTAGAGTAAGCTGTCTGTGAAGGGCAGCCACCCATAGCGGCGCCCAGGGAGCTGGGGGTTAAGGGCCTTGCTCAAGGACGACCTTCCGATCACAGGCACACAGGCTTAGCCCACTGAGCCTTCGCTTTTCAGTTTGAGCGTTTATTAAGTGCCATTTTTCTGGTCGCCACCTCGATCGGCCACAGACCAGGCGTCGCTGAGTACGATAATGAGAACTGTTCACCCAGCTTAAAAAGGCACGTAGATCCTTAAGGAGAAACACCTGCAGATAAAAGGGTGTATTTAATTACGCTGAACGTCCTTCTTCATTTCAGTGAAGACGCTTGCCAATAGTGTAATTCATTACAGAACCTGAGCAACAGAATCCCCCCCCCCCCCCCCCCATCAACCTCCCCAACGTAATTAATCATCTCCGAATTAAAATGGGAGGCAAAGGCCACCCCCTCCTCTGTGCAGATTTAACCCTTCTCTGCTACTCAATATTATTGCATTATTAGTTTTTTTTTATTAATAGTGGAATTATGGGAAGCCTCTGGAGAATGGATCCATCAGACCATTTTCCATTCCTGCTTGTCCTACGCAGAGTTGTGGGGAATTTGGAGCCAATCAGCAGAAGGCAGGGAATATCCCAGGATGGGGGTGCCAGCGACTGCAGTTCACCTTTGCAAGTTTTCAGAAAAACAGAGAACCTTGCAGAAAATCGACAATGACACAGAGAGAGCATGCAAACGCCGCACGCAGAGCCAATGCGGGGACTCGAACCTTGGTCCCAGAGGTGTGAGGAAACCACAGCTCTGCAGTGCTGTCAGACTGGATTTTAGTGGCACATTTTAACATTTTTATTTTATAAAATAAAGTATAGCAGAACAAAGAAGTACATTCCCAATATAAGCATCCAAAAGGATTAGCCCAGTCTACATGTTTGACTGACATGACTGACCGCTGTGTCCTCTGGGTCTGTTACAGTATGTGTGTATATGTAGTCTGTCTATTGAGGTGATATTCATTGTTATATGTTTATCGTTATTTATTGTTTGGCACTAGTAGGAATTTCACTGCACTACATTCACACGACAATAAAACTTTGACAGGTGTGTTTAGGTTCGAAGCGTCTCTGGTGTAACATATCACCTTGTTGCCACGGTGAGCATCACACACTGCCAGTGGTGATGTCTGTCGCATTCACGGTGTGGCCAGTATGTGCTTCCTTCCTGAAAGGGTGTCTCGAACCCTCTGCCAAGGGCTGCCACATCCTCTCAATCAGTCATGGGCCTGACTTCCCAGAATGCTTGGCTACTGGTGTGTCTTTCAAGGACAGACCGATAGTAAATATGCATTTGTTACTCTTCTTAATGCTGTTGCCATATAGTAGTACTAATTAGAATATATTTATTAGGCAAAATACTTATTGCAAGTAGACTGTGAGTCCTTTACAAGTTCTTTGAATATTTTTCCGTTTCTTAGTTTGTTCCATAAACCCACCGGGGTTTGGTTTAAGATCGGAGGATGTCATTATTCATTTCTGGCTGATTTTGTTAGCATCTCAAATGTCACTTTCGTAATCCTATCTTAAAGACACGCTGGTGTGCTGGTGTCTCTGATAATTACTTTAGAGGGATCATCTTGTTATGCACCAAAAGCTCCTCAGTTTAGTGCAGTGGTACCTTAATTATAATGTACTCTGGAGACCTTTGCGGTGCTTTCGGCTTCCGGGATGATTGACAGATAAATTAATGCTGTCAGGCTCCTGGGATGGAGATACTTTCCACTCCATGTCGTTGTTGCCGGTTTCAAGGACAGTTGGCCCCCTTGCTGGGGGCATTGATGTTCGCTGCTGCGGGAACCAGCACAGGGACTTTCTGCAACTTCTGTACACAGACCGCAAGGCAAAGGGATCTGGAGGACAGAGCGACTTCAAAGAGCTCTGAAGAAACTTTCTGTAAGCTTGGAAGGACTGACAGCTCTCCTGATTCGCTGTCAGAAATTAGCCTCAAAATGGAACACTGCTCCGTTTCTGTTAGATACGCTAACTTTGTGCTAGTATTATTTTCTCAGCTAAGCATTCAATTGGTCAAACACCATGACCTTGCACCTTTGACCATTGTATGATTATGGAAGATGGACAGTCTGTTAAGTTCAGTAGGTTTCATGTCACCTACTGATAAATATCACTAAAATTTAATAGGTTTTTCTGTCTTGCAAACATCTTTCTCAGATGTATAAGCATTTCATTTTGGATTTGAATAATTTTGCCCATTTCAGTAGCATTAGTAAAGTCACACAGTTGGCCTGTAATGATTTAAACACAAACATATGTCACCTCACTTCCCTTACATCCATGCATAATGGCTTTAACCCTCGACACTCAAATCTCCTAAATCAATGTCCTCCATGCCTGCTGGGTCAATGACTGGTATAATTACTCCTGAGGTTATCTGGCTCGTGTCTCTGGCCAATCCCTCAGCGGCCAGGTCTAACGTGCTTACTTTTAATTGAGCTCTCTCTCTCTCTTTTTTCGTTCTGTGTCTCTCGCCTGTGCCGCTGTCAGGCTCGTCCACCAGGAGGTTCTACCCAGGGGAGGTTTTGGCATCCCGGGATGGAATGGAGACTCCCACATCTGTTGGTGCATCCGGGATGGGGGGGCTCCGTCTGCTGGCCTTGTTTGTTTCTTTGTGCTCCCCTGAGAGGCTTCACCTCGCCCACAAGGGTTAGCGTTCTGCGTTTGCACCTAAATGCCACGTCAGTTCTGAGATGTCTCTACAAGCATCAACCGGAAGGTACTGACCCATATTCTTAGACCTAGATACCGAAAATGGACCGGATATTTCCTGGCAAATCTCTCGCGTGTAACATATCTTTTGTTCCAGTTTGGTGGTGTATACATCATATCTCGTTGTCTAGGGCAGATATCAAACAGTTGTTGTCGAGTGCATGAGGCTTTTAGTTAGCATTCGTCTCATGCTTAATTAGACACATTTAATCAAATGGGAAATGATTCCATGGGTCTGTCGGCAATTCGTATCATGTTCCTCATCCTGTCAGGGGCAATCTGCTCAAACAATAACACTCGCATTCAATCGGGCCCTTATCTGGTGCAGGAGTTGCGCCCATCCTGCAGATCAGCAGCGCAGCTCTGCAAAGCAGGGTGCCTCATTAGAAGCTGAGCTCTTGTCATCAGCCTCTTAGAGGTTACATCAGATCTCCACAAATTACTTCATTTAAAGTGACCAAGTAAATCATTGTATGCAGCTTCTTTGTGGCCTCCAGTGATGGCCACGAAATTGCCACTATTAATTGCCTGTCAGTCCGAAAGTTGAAGATATTCCTCCCGGGATGAGCTCTTAATTCCTCGTCATGCTGACCGACAGTAAACCGACAATATATAAAGGGACGGACATCTGTAAAATATATGGTTTGGTCGAATAGCCAGAAGGCGGTCATGTGACTTGCAAATGGAGCTTCCAGAACCTTTTACAAGGTTATAAAATGGTCCCTCATCCTCTGGGGTGTAAGCAATCAGAAAATGCTTCAAGACTGAGGCTTGTGGAATAGCTAAGCCCAGCAATGGAGAATTGGTTTTATTCAGAGCACACCTGGATACGCAGGCTGACAATAGAGACGAGTCTTGTTTATACCAACAGATAAATAGGAAGGCTGAATGGCCAGAGCGCACAAACAGAAAAGAGCGTTTCTTATGTGGGAGGCTCTGCTGGAGATTTCAGTCTTGTTTGTCATCCGCTGGATGCTGGAAGGCAGCCTTTTTGTGTTTAGCTGCTAACTGCGACATTGTGTTTCTCCCTGTCTTCATCTCATTTAATCCAGAGTCGGAGTGATCTTCAGCGGGCTCTATCAGCGCTCCTCACTAAGCGTGGACACCAAAATTGTATTCCATCCATCCATCCATTGTCCAACCCGCTTATCCTACTGGGTCGCGGGGGGTCCGGAGCCTATCCCGGAACCAAAATTGTATTTCCCCTCAAATGTTTATGATGTCAGTTTTTCCCTGGGTTAGCTTAGATGTTCTCCCTCTAGCCCATTGCATTCTGGCACCAGGTTCCCATTGGCTGGGCACTGCCGGCCTAACCACCAATCCCTGCTGAGATCCACCTCGCCGACCTCTACCTGGTCACCACCTGCAGGGCCGTGCCAGTCACCACCCACAGGTTCTCGCCAGTCACAGCCCACACGTCTGTGTTGGTTACATCCTGCATGTCCTCACCAGTCAAAGCCCATGGGTCTCTGCTGGTCACAGCAGGCCCTCATTGGTCACAGCCCGCAGGCCCTCATTGGTCAAAGCCCACAGGTCCTCGCTGGTCACTGGCCACAGGTCATAGCCCGCAGATCCACGCTAGTCACAGCTCGCAGGTCCACACCAGTCACAGCCTGAATGAAGTGACATTTTGTCAGGGGGCCCAGAATATCTAGCTTCCAGGTCAGCCTAGAGAGGCTCCCATACGCAAATGACTATGTTTCTCCTAGTAACTGAATTTCCCTCAAGGAGAAATGAAGTATTAATTTCATGTCATTTTCTGTCACTTGTTGTCTGACCTGGGGAAGCAGGCCATAGAAGCCAGTAGCTGTCAGGGGGATGTGGCACGGAGAACGTGGGGACGGGACAGCACCCTTCATGGCATGATGGGTACACACACACTGAGCTAATTAGCATCTCTTCATGGAAAGGGACTCCACTTCCCAGCAGTAATATCACACATCCACCCCGATCAGTTAGGACTGGCTGATAAGAGAGCAGAAGAGCACCACCTGCTAATTGCATGTGGATGGCTTTGTTCAATGCGTCGAACACCCCTCCCCCCCAGTAATTCCACAAAGAAGCTCTGTGGCTGCGGGCTGTTTCACTTTACATAATCATTTCATATATATGGCCTTTTTCCCCCCACCGTGATAGCCCCAGAAAGTTTAATTAATCGAGGGAGTTTCCAGTGGTTGATGTTTTTCACTTTTCTACCTGAAGGGCAGCGTGTTTGAGTGTCAGAAACCTCACTTTTGTCCCATGGTGTAAATAAAAACATCAGTGATGCTGTTTGCTTGCCAGACACTCGGCCTCACGCCCTTTCCCAGGACAGTCTCCGCGCCGCTAAACCCGGCCTCACGCCCATTTTCCCAGGACAGTCTCCTCGCCGCTAAACCCGGCCTCACGCCCTTTCCCAGGACAGTCTCCTCGCCGCTAAACCCGGCCTCAGGCCCTTTCCCAGGACAGTCTCCGCGCCGCTAAACCCGGCCTCACGCCCATTTTCCCAGGACAGTCTCCTCGCCGCTAAACCCGGCCTCACGCCCTTTCCCAGGACAGTCTCCTCGCCGCTAAACCCGGCCTCAGGCCCTTTCCCAGGACAGTCTCCGCGCCGCTAAACCCGGCCTCACGCCCATTTTCCCAGGACAGTCTCCGCGCCGCTAAACCCGGCCTCACGCCCTTTCCCAGGACAGTCTCCGCGCCGCTAAACCCGGCCTCACACCCTTTCCCAGGACAGTCTCCGCGCCGCTAAACCCGGCCTCACGCCCTTTCCCAGGACAGTGTGTTTGAGGTTGTGTAGAAATGGAGGTAGATTTGAGCCAAGTGTGCTCAGGTGACCCCTACACGCACAGATATGGGATGTAACACGCACAGATATGGGATGTAACACGCACAGATATGGGATGTAACACGCACAGATATGGGATGTAACTGTCAAGGTTGCGGGCATCTCGGGCACGGGAACGGGAACGGGGCATGGTGCATGAATAAGGGGCGGACGACCCACTTGCAGCTCCAGGAACAATAGAGGGGTTTATTAACAAAGACAACAAAACACAAGAAAACCAAAAAGACTGCGAGGGGTCAAAACTAAAACAGGGAGGAATTAACTAGACTAAATAACACACAAGGAAAACTAACTAACTAGCACGACACTAAGGTAAACTACAATCAAGGGAAAAACCAGAGACAAGCCTAGACAAGGGCATAGACGACTTAGACAAACCATAGACGAGCGTAGACCTCAGAGACAATAGTTTAGACACGAGACACGACGTGATGAACCAGCGGGGAACAGAACAAAGGCAGGAACTAATATACTACGGGGGTAATGACTAACACAGGGCAGGTGAGGCTGATTAACAAAGACTAGGGAAACAGGACACAGGTGAAACCAATTAACTCAAAGACACTAACAATCAGGGAAACTAAACACTAACCAAGGAAGCATATATCAACACACGGAAGGTACATAGGCAATAACATAAGCAGGGGAACAAGAAACAAAACCAAAACCAATTACAAAGCAAACACCAGGAATAATTAAGCATAAAGGAAAACACCAGGGAGCTAAATACAAAAACAGAGGAGGCGGGATTCAAACTCACAACAAGAGGGAACTCAGGACCGAGGGGCAAACAGACAGCACATGCTTAATACATTGAGCCACGAGACCAGACAAGTGACAGGGGAGAAACAAGGACTGACGTATGGACGGGATGACCAGCACCACCTGCTGGTCAAACGGGGAAGGGGCACGGAAGGACCACAGCGGGAGGCCGACCCTGACATGTAACACGCAGAGATATGGGATGTAACACGCAGATATATGGGATGTAACACGCAGAGATATGGGATGTAACACGCAGAGATATGGGATGTAACACTCACAGATATGGGATGTAACACGCAGATATATGGGATGAAACACGCAGAGATATGGGATGTAACACGCAGAGATATGGGATGTAACACACAGAGATATGGTATGTAACACTCACAGATATGGGATGTAACACGCAGATATATGGGATGTAACACGCAGAGATATGGGATGTAACACTCACAGATATGGGATGTAACACGCAGATATATGGGATGAAACACACAGAGATATGGGATGTAACACGCAGAGATATGGGATGTAACACGCAGAGATATGGGATGTAACACTCACAGATTTGGGATGTAACACGCAGATATATGGGATGAAACACACAGAGATATGGGATGTAACACGCAGAGATATGGGATGTAACACATAGATATTGGATGTAACACGCAGATATATGGGATGTAACACACAGAGATATGGGATGTAACACGCAGAGATATGGGATGTAACACGCAGAGATATGGGATGTAACACATAGATATGGGATGTAACACGCAGATATATGGGATGTAACACACAGAGATATGGGATGTAACACGCAGAGATATGGGATGTAACACGCAGATATATGGGATGTAACACGCAGAGATATGGGATGTAACACGCAGATATATGGGATGTAACACACAGAGATATGGGATGTAACACGCAGAGATATGGGATGTAACACGCAGAGATATGGGATTTAACATATAGATATGGGATGTAACACGCAGATATATGGGATGTAACACACAGAGATATGGGATGTAACACACAGAAATGGTGCTGAAAGGTGTTTGCTGAGCCAGTTGCCTAAAGTGTGATTGTTAGCAGTTTAATGGTTTTGCTGAAGTAGTTAAGGCTGATTGAGGTTCTCCTCCTCTTGGGACTGAACTGTGTACTCAAGCCAAATGGGCTTTACTGTCACACCTCCCACATAAAGAGATCCAGTGACACGTGACCGGTTCACTGTGCTCCATTCAGCAGCATTGGAAGTGGGGCTTTCACAGGACCTAAAGCACAACCTCATGCTGTCGTGCCCAGACCCCCCGGTAGTGATATATCTGTCAGCCCTGCTAAGTAGCTTATTTACTATCTCCCTTCCGTAAGGATGCCTGCATTTTGACCCATGAATTAACTGTAACACCAGAAATTAAATTTCCCTATCTAGAACACTTGGGCATTTTAATGAAGCATTTTAGTTTCCCTGTGCTGATGTAAGGTCAGTTACAGTTGGATAAGTGGGCTATTAATAGCTATTCCACTTCAGCAGTTCCTTAAAATTGTACACAGAATAAAACAAATATATTTAAGGTGATGAAAAGTTCACCCTGTGTGTCTAATCTTATCCCTCTGTAGCATGGTCACCGTTAGCTGATGCTAAGGTCTGCCTGTCTTTCAGACTGGTGAGCGGAAAGGAATCTCAAACATTGATTTGTACTTGTCAAACAGGCATCAAGAGTTAGGAGATGCAATGCTGTTGGGGGAAAATGCTGTTCTGTGCAGCAGTTGATTAGTTACTAATAAATCACATGACAGAAAACATGTGACCTCTGCATTACATGCCAGTAGTGCTTCAGTGGTTTGGGATATTCTGAGGGCAGGCACCTCTGTATCGGACAATCTCATATCCTGAGCCCAGCTTCAGTGTGTGTGAAACTTATGGCCCACTTCTTTGTGGAACAACAGCTTTTATTTGTTTCCAACTTTTGGTATTCCCCAAAGGACAAAAGAGTATTTCCATTTACCTTACCATAGTGTTACACCACCTTGCTGGGCCTTGTGGTCGTTTAAGGTATTCTGCATAATTGTGTTCCCTCAATTAATTTATCCCTGATTTTGCATAATGAGTTATGCTACATTAGCCATTTAAATTATACCATCCAGCTTTTGAACACCAGAATCCAACTGCGGACAGCCTGAAAATACCTGACATTTGGTCATTCTGATGTAATTTCACCCACAGCCATGCTATCATTTGGTGTCCGATTACCATTATTATCTTTTGATGTCAGAAAAATTTTGTCTTGTAATTAACAAACTTTTCTGAAGTCAGATAACATTTTTGTCACATTTCTCTCAGTGCTACATGTGATTTAAAAAAAATACACAAATTGAATCTATGTGAACTTTTTTAATGCCTCCTAGACTGTCAAGGCGACAAGTCCTACCAGTGCTACCACTGTCAATAATGCAGGGAGTCAGGCGCGATTTTAACAGTCTGTCTCATTTCTGTGGTGATTTACATTTATGTTTGTGAGACGTCATCTCTGCTTTACGACGGCCATCTTCCAAGAAAATGTGCCTGTTACAAGACTGCATGAATTCTGCATGAATTCGCACAAGGACCCTACGAACTGTGTAGCTTATTGAAAAACTTTCTGTTGTTTTGGATTAGCCCTTTTGTTAACTCCAGGGTATTACAAAAATCAATTCTGCTGAACCTGTTTTATACTCTTGTTTGAAATAAATGTGGTTGGTTGGTTGGTGGCAGGTTTATATTTTCTTGCTGAATCCAGTTCATTTCTGTTTGGGTTTTAAGGATGCTGCTGTTCTTGGGAACACTTCTTTGACTTCTGTTAATTAAGGCCGTGGTGCGGTAGGAGTTTGCTGCACCATAATTCCTGGCCATGTCATTGATCTGGGTTTCAGTCGAGGTCGGGGGATCCCAGTCAGCTTGTCTGCTCAGAGCCTGGATGAGAAATCCCGCTCGCTTCCCAGATATCGATCGTCACAACCGACATCTGGCTGGGGGTGGGGGGTCATGACAGAAATCCAAAGGGCCCTTTCTCCAGGGGAGGCTGAAGCGGCTGGTAAGACACTGCACTCCGTTCGTTTCAGCCTATCAACGTTAACAGTGATCCTGGGCGTGGTCAGTTGGAGAGAAAGTGTGTGCAAGTGTCACCGCGGGCGACGTGGCCCGCAGGCTGCAGCGAAAAGCCCCCCCGAGGTGTGAGTGCTGTGGCTTTCCCTTCAGCAGTGTAGGTTCTGACAGCATGGTGAGCATGGGATCGGCAGAATGGCGAGAACGGCATGAACGCTGCAGAGGAGCAGCTGTGGTCTGAGGCGGTTCTGACACGCGGTTCTAACACGCGGTTCTGACACGCGGTGCCGTGCCAGGCTATCCCCTGCAGCCCTGTGAGCTCCAGCCGTCCGCTCCAGCTTGGCACTTTCTGCCACCTGCCATCTTTTCATGAGTGAGAACGAGGGATCCTAGCAGCTGACAGCCATTGGCGCCATTTTTTTTGGACCCCCCCACGACTCCCCTCGCCCTGGCATCTCTGGGGGCCGCCGGCGGGTGGTCCATTGGAGTCACACCCACTTTGGGGCAGCTGGACCACGGATGGACTGGGGGCTGTTTCCTGACACGCCACCCTCTGTGCCGTCACACACGCTGCCCTCCTCAGCTCATGGGGTTCATCGCATCTATCAGTTCATTGATTTATGCTGCTGTCGGTCTGATTAGATCACGGTTCAGCCAGGAGTTCTTTCCGGACAGGATGGCACAGTCACAGCCTTTCGGCCCCAGATATAGAAAAATAAATATTAAAATAAACATCCCCAGCAGTAATTAAGAGAGCTCATATGCAATTTAATTTATCTGAATATTGCGCCTGCTGACCCAGAGTGAGCCTCCTTAAAACCAGCTGTGATGAAAGCAAACCGGGAGTCGTTCCTGAGCTCCGCCTGCCCGCCTCCTCTTTCTATTATTTGTACAGGAGTCAGTCTGCCCCACATTATGTATTATATAGCCAGTGTGCGTGTGCATATGTATGTGCATATGTGTATGTGTATGTGTGTGTGTGTGTGTATATATACACAGAGAACTCGGGTTAAAATCTTAAGAAGTTCGAGTTCTGATCGAATTTTCCCCATAAGGAATAATGGAAAATCAATTAATTGGTTCCTTTTTTTTAAGCATTTAGCATAACACAAAATGAACAGGATAAAGCAAGAACAGCATATACCTGTACTGTACTAAACACATCTAAGCACATTTATCAAAATAGTAATTTGTAAAGTAAGAAAATAAATGTATCCAAACAATGTGTAAACTAAAAAGAAAAAAAGTCCGCTCCTTCCGTGTGCCACGCCCCCTCGTTAACCTCGTGTGGAATCCCTGTGTGATCAGCTGTTTCTGGTTGTCATTAGTCCTCTGTATTTAGTCCGCGTTTCAGTTTGTTTCCCCAGTCCGGTCATTGTATTGTCCGTCTGCGTTTTGCCTGCCTTACCTGTAATTAAACCCCGTATTCCCCGATACCCTAACGTCTGCGTCTTTGTCTCTGTTCCGTCCTCGGCAGCTCAGCACAGCAATATTATTATAATTTAATAAATTAATGGTGTATTATTAATGATATTAAAATAATTAATCAGGGCAGAGGACCCTGTTATGGGAACCACTCATTATAACTCAGTATTTTTACTGATTTATTACCTCCCGTATGTCACTGTGTCTAAACACACACACACACACACACACACACACACACACACACAGACACATACACACACACACACACACGGTTTCCACACTTGGTTTCCTTCTGCTGCTCTTCTCTTTCTTGCTGGTTATATGTTCATACATTCAGTCCTGTTTACATAAACAGTTAAAAACTGGCAAAACATGGTGACGATCGGCCATGTCTGTATTTTCCTTTGACTTAGTAGAAATATGAATGCTGACCTTATTGCCTAGCAACTGCCCGTTATGTCAGTCTGCTGTGCTCATCCACATACAGGACCTCACCGTGACCGCTGCTGGCTAGAGGTAATGTTCTTTTAAAAAAAAACTTCCTACTGTATTTGTTTTGTGAAACTGGGGGGAGACACATCAAAACAAAGGATGCCGAAATAAATCACCACCAGCAGCAAAGAAAAAAAATATTTATAATGTATAACTCAGACTAGGCAGAAAGAAAAAACTTTTTTGAATGGTCTACCTTCAAAATTTCTGTGTCCAGCCAAATGTCTGTGGGCAGCGCTGAGGAACAGCAGGGACATCTGCAGACAGTACTGAGGGACAGCAGGGACATCTGCAGACAGTACTGAGGGACAGCAGGGACGTCTGCGAGTAGCACCAAGGGACAGCAGGGACGGCTGCAGATAGCACTGCGGGACAGCAGGGACATCTGCAGACAGTACTGAGGGACAGCAAGAACATCTGCAGACAGTACTGAGGGACAGCAGGGACATCTGCAGACAGTACTGAGGGACAGCAGGGACGCCTGCGAGTAGCACCGAGGGACAGCAGGGACATCTGCAGACAGCACCGAGGGACAGCAGGGACGCCTGCGAGTAGCACCGAGGGACAGCAGGGACTTCTGCGGGTATCGCTGAGGGACAGCAGGGACATCTGCAGACAGTACTGAGGGACAGCAGGGACATCTGCAGACAGTACTGAGGGACATAAGGAACACTGCGGACAGTAGGGACTGAAGCAATGCAGCAGCACTCCTCCTGCAGGTGCATCAGGGAGTGCATTTACGTTAGGAATCACTGTGTTGGGGAGTGCAACTGCATCAGGGAGTGCATTTACGTCAGGGTTCACTGTGGTGAGGTGTGCAACTACGTCGGGGAGTGCATCAACGTCAGGGAGTGTTTTTGCGTCAGGGAGTCGAGGAGTTTGTCTGGTCTGGTCAAATATAGGTAACAGGTAATAGAGAGTCCTACCACTCTTAACATAGGATATTTGAAAATATAGCTTTACTCCACCCCCCCACCCAAAAAAAATTCCCAGGTTTTCGACAAATCAAAGAAGGCAACCCTAATCACTCCAAAATCCCCCCTGTGAAAATAAATAAAACATTTTCTTTAGCGCTGCATCTTAAACTAACTGTAAGACAAATGAAAGACATTAAACAGCAATAACTTTTAATGTGTTCATTTTTAAAGCCATTTTCACCACACATAGAAATCGGTACTTTGCACTGTTTCCATGCATGGAAATGAATTAGCGCATTTTATTGAAGCAAACAGAACAGTCATTTTAACAGCTTTCCTGGTAATAAGCTTTTTTTTGAATATTCAAAATTTGACATGGTATGAATTAAATAAGGGTAACGCTGACTTAATCCACACTGAAGAGTGTGTGGCAGGATGGGAATTCGCAATTAAGGCAGTCTCCTAATGAAATCTTCCACACTTTCTCTGAAACAAAGAAATGAACAAAGGATTAAAAAAATAAATAAATAAACAGAAACTTCTATGGGGTTTCACCGGGTGTCTTGAATGCCATTACATGCACATTAAGGTCTGTACCACCTCTCATCCAGCCTGGGCTGCTGCCGGAACAGATGGCTAATCACAAGCCTGAACTTCACAGCTGTGAGCCAGTAGGTGAATTTGCTGCGGTTTTGGTTAAAGGTTGATGTCTGAATTCCTGCTCCAGGAAAGACCCTAACTAGGCGTTTTTGTGTGATGTTTTAGTCATTTTTCATAGTCTCATCTGAAGAGACTTTCATGCCTGACTCATAAATATGATGCATATAAAATACAATTTAATAATTTTATAATATATATGGACATTTCATTAATTATAGTAACATGTGGACTCGCTGACCCTGTACTGGATTAGCAGTATGGGAGACACATAGAATTTAACATTCACTATAATTAGTGCCATTAATCACATTCTGCCTTTGCTGCCTTTCCAGACTGTGTCAGTGTAGCTCTCGCATGTAAGGGAGGCTTAATGGCATGACGGGGTATGATACCTAGAGCTATGTGCACTTGGGGCTTGGCGTTAGCGAAGCTTAGCATCTTTCCATGAGGCCTGAGCGTTAGCAATGCCTGCTAACGCTAATATGGGAATCGACATGGAGCCTGATGGCAGAATATGGCTGGTGGGGGCAGAGCGATGCCTATCGCTTTCAGCCCACGCCTCAGACGCATTACGCTGCGGGGGCTCAGAGGAGAGGAGAGCAGCTCAGCCGCACACCCCCAGGGCTGGGGGGGCCAGCTCTGAGCCCCGCTCTGGTTTCAGCTCGCTTGGGTAACAGCCTGCGAGGGGACTCCCAAAGCAGAGCGTTATGAAACAGGCCGGATGTGAGGCCTTTTAAATACGCAGTTATTCTGCATCCTTGACAGCCTCCACACCCCCACTGGCCCCTCCTGGGCACCTCTGTGCAACGTGAGAATTTTAAGATAACTGAAACCCAGAGTTACTTCATGTCACACCACCGGCGGCCTTCACAGAAGCACTTACCAAATCGGCTTGTGCAGATGGTGGATCGCATGGAGGGGGTGCTGATGCTGTGCTTCTCACGCAGGCGGGAGGGTTACCCGTTTGTGTGCAGGAGAGAGGGGGATCAGGTCACTAGGCACCAAGGTAGGGCGCCAAGGATGGTGGCCAGACCTCCTTTGTGTAGTAGAGAGGCCTCCTGCTAATCTTGACAGATGCACACAGTCTGAAGGTTTGTTTTTGAGACAAATCAATCAGGACTAAGTGTGAAGTTTGTGAGGTTGCAAACATCTGGTACAGCTGCTGGCTTCACCTCACACTCCACTCCACCTCACACTGTGTGTAGCGGTGTTGTGTAGTGGCACTAGGGAGTGTGTAGCGGTGTTGTGTAGTGGCACTAGGGAGTGTGTAGCGGTGTTGTGTAGTGGCACTAGGGAGTGTGTAGCGGTGTTGTGTAGTGGCACTAGGGAGTGTGTAGCGGTGTTGTGTAGTGGCACTAGGGAGTGTGTAGCGGTGTTGTGTAGCGGTGTTGTGTAGTGGCACTAGGGAGTGTGTAGCGGTGTTGTGTAGTGGCACTAGGGAGTGTGTAGCGGTGTTGTGTAGTGGCACTAGGGAGTGTGTAGCAGTGTTGTGGGGGGGGGGGGGGGACATACAGGTGCCGCTAGATGAGGTTTCTAGAAATGGCCAAATGCAACAGGAGGTCTGCAGGGCAGAACAGCTAACGGCTTCAGAGAATGCAGGTGACGGCACGCTGCATGTTCCTCAAATGATGCCCGAGGTTCCAGAAGATTCTAGAAACAGAACAGGGGCTGCTCCTTATTGCTGGGGAGGTCTCAGGTCACACTGTCAGCCATGTTTTTCTGGACTGTCCCAGAGTCCCTATTTTCAAACTAACCATTTAATGTGGTACATCTAAAAGCTCCAGAAAGGGCCTGATTGGATTAGCGATTACTCATGCAGCAGTCGGCTGGTTCCTCAGCGATCCCTGCACAGGTACCGTGAAACGGCCGTGACGGCACATCGCTCTCTTTTCACGGTATTATGACAACATATTTTCCCGATAACCTTTTGGCTTGGAACCATCATTTGCTAAATGGAACATTTCCCAACGTCACTTAATCTTATATCTCTGAGAGCATCTCTCACTATAAAATAGATGTCATGTCTATATATAGGTATACATGTGTATATGAATACATATGCCTGTATTTGTATATAAATAATTTTATTACTATACCTGCTGTGTATTGAAATTAAATTCCTTTATAAACATAGGCGTGGTTAAGGCATGTTTAGCTACCACTGTAAAGTTTATTATTCAGCTGAGAGGTTATTTTAATTTCCTCAGTGCATTCCACTGGGACGCTAAAAAAAGGAAAATATTTATACCCAGCAGGAGAGTAAAGGATGGTGGCGTGAAAACAATCTTCACACATGAATAAAGAAACAACAGATTTTTCTTAAAAATTTAACAGTAATTAGAGGTTATTCAGGAAGGGCACCCCCATTATCGCCATGACGATGACGCTGTTACAAATATCCGCATCTTCCTGGCCTCTTTGGAAAGCACACAGCAAAATAAAAATAGCTCATTCTGAATGATTAATAATGGGTCTAAGCACGTCCTGCTCATCTTACACAGAGCAAAATGTGTCCCCAGTCCCAGTCTTATGTACTCAGCTACATCTTCGGCTCCCGGTTTCAGGTGGGACTTATATTATTAATTATGATCATTTATTATTGATACAACATATTAATGATTAATTATGCTTCCTGAGATAGGCTGCAGGCCCGTTTGCCACTCTGACCTAAGATGGATGGATACTAGTGATCAGTCTGCCTGCCTGTCTATCTGCTTGTAAGTCTGCCTGTCCACCTGCCTGCCTCTGCCTGTCTGCACATCTGCCTGCCCACCTGTCTGTCTATCTGTCTGCCTGTCTATCTGTCTGCCTGCCGATCTATCTGTCTGTCTGCCTGCCCATCTATCTGTCTGTCTGCCTGCCCGCCTGTCTGGCTCTCTGTCTCAGGTAAACCTCGCCTTCTGCCATAATGTGTGTGGTGGTTTTATGCATCTATAGGGATAAGCAGACATGCATGAGATGGATAACAGCCAAGAAACTCCACGACATCAACACCTCACACGTCTGGCTTTTATTATCTCCGCAACACATCAGCTGCTGAATGAATACGAATGAAATGTGTGTATAAATGTGTGTTTGACAGACATGTAGCTGTAGGTGTAAATCAGGCTGGAATATGTTTCAGTAGCTTAGGAAGACACAGCAGACATGAGTGTTTGACAGACTGGGCCGCAGATTTATGCCTGTAAATGGCTGCGTGACCCAAAGTCAGTGTCACATTATTTTCCACTGTTCTTAAAGTGTGGAATTTCTAACCTTGAGTTTAGATTGACCTGAAGCGCTGCCTTTCTTCCACCAAAGATTAGTGCTCTGGGTTTAGCGCTGTGTGAAAATGGAGATATTCTGGCTGTTCACAGAACCAGAGGGATTGCTCTCACACCGCAACCCATGGCTTGTGCACGGCCTGACTGGGAAAATATTCCGCTATATTGAGGGTAGGGGTAGGGTAAAGGAGAACTCGTAGGGCACAGGATGGTGCAGCGTGGCCCCTGTGGATGGGCACAGGCATGCGGCATGCGGCACTGCGGGGCAGGTGGGCGACAGGCAGGGAAGAGAAGCGTGGGATTGCAGAAGTGAAGGGAAGCTGGGGGGGGGGGGGGATTGAGCTCCTGAAGCTGTTCAGATAATCCTGCCCTATAAGACAGCCCAGTCATGAACACTTCTCTCTGTACATGCATTTGTTTTATTCAACAAGAAGGCTGCGTGGCACGCTGCTTGTTAGCAAATCGGCACGCTTCGTTAGAGGAGAACCGTTTGCACAAAATGGGGCTAATTCTTTGATGCTAGTAAACAAACTGTATTATTAGAGCATGTTGGTAGCTGCACGCTCAGCTCCGATGGAACAGCGCAATCAAGACGAAACAAAAAAGGAATACAAGATGATTCTTAAATAAATCATAACAGAATTTATTTACGTTATAAAATGCTAATGCGTAACAGCCAGAGACACACATTGGCTGAAGGCTGGTAAAATAGGCCTTTTGCCAACAGCACAGGTGGCATGAAGCTGCCATGTCCCGCCCCCTTTAATCGTCCTGGTCGCTGGGTGGCAGTCTGTCCCGGTGCAGCAGTAGTGCGCAGCCCCCTGGGATGGAAGGCGTGATTCTCTGCCAGCGGTGCGGTGGCCAGATGATGTGGGAGGCACGGCCATGGACAAGGCCCAGCGAGACCTGCAGGCAGGGAAGGTCGCCCGTCAAATTCAAACCCATGATTGTGTCCGATTCTGGTATATTACTGGGTGTCCTGCCTGCTGGGCACACCAGTAAGGTGTTTGCTCTATGCCCATTTTTTGGGTTTGTTTTAACTTCTCAGAAGCGGGCTTATTACCGGCCACAGTGAGGTGTTGCTCTATTTCTGTTTTTTTTTTTTTTTACACTTTTCTCAGAAGTGGGCCTTTTCCTGGCCCCAGTGGGTCGTTTGCTCTATGCCCATTTTTTTTTTATACCTTTCTCAGAAGCGGGACTTTTCTTGGCCCCAGTGGGTCGTTTGCTCTATGCCCATTTTTTTAACCTTTCTCAGAAGTGGGCCTTTTCCTGGCCCCAGTGTGGCGTTTGCTCTATGCCTGTTTTTTCTTTTTTATATATACCTTTCTCAGAAGCAGGCTTTTCCCTAGCCCCAACGCCTATGATCAGCTCTGCTACTTGGCAGCAAAAAGATTTTTGAAAAGCGAAACCCCTCAGCGAGACCTTCAAAGACCTGGTTTCCATGGCGGCCTGTGCGATGGTGAGAGGCACTGCAGGGGCCAGGGCATCATCATCATCATCATCATCATCATCATCGCTGGACTGGCTCTGGGCCCCGGGCACTGAGGGGCCCCTGGATTTGTGAGTTTGCGTTTGGTGGCGAGCCTCGTGATGATAGTCATGATGATGAGCTGTACTCACTCAATGTTCATATTCAGCATCTGCTCAACTACAATAAAACGGGTAGCATGCTGCAATGGACATTAAATTAGTGTTGAGCTTCTGATGGGTGAACCTGCTTGTTTATGAACCCAGGAAGAGTCCCTGGTGCTGTGGAGGTACCCAGGAGGGCCAGTCCAAAGAGGCACCCACCATCCCTGGCATTTACGACACCCAGAGTGAGAGGCATGGTTGTGTCCTTGAGAATGGCCACTTTAACATTCCTCCAGAGGTAAGTTTAGCAGAGGCAGACCCCAGGCAGCCATATAATTTTTACCTGAGCATCTGTCTTCCCCGACAGGCAGACGTAGAGCCAGGCAAGCAGGACAAGACCTGTGTACAGCATTTACATGTTGGAGGGCAACACAGTGTCTCGCCAACCTACAGCAATCAGGCTGCTCTAAGAATGTGATTCCTAACTCTCACAGAGGGTCTTTTTTATGTAAGCAGGGCTGAAATTAAGCATGCTGATTACCTCAGTCTCATGATGCACTGGAAGTTAACAGGATATCACAGCACTTAAATGCAAAATGAAGTCATCCCGGCTAATTATGCAAATCAAGTGCAGTGCTACACGAACACTGCACGTTTGAGAGTCGTTTGCACGCAGTAGGAAACCTTGAGAAAACAACGACCCATGAAAAAGAAATATTTTTACAGCAGCCCCTTGGACAATTTAGTTTTTGACACACTCGCCCTGTGCAATTGACATATTTTGGTAACGCTTAAAGGGCATTTTTCAGTTTAATATGACATCATGGCATTTTGAAAATCGATCCTCTCAGTCGATCACAAATGTGAGGACATTATTAAAAGTGTGGTCCTGAAAGGCGAAAGGTGGGGTCTGTTTTTTAACAAGCCATCCACAGAGCTTCGAGCAAAAGAACGGTTTGTATTTTATTTCTTATTTTTTATCTGGTTGAATATCGTGTGGTGGAAATGTGGGAAATATTGCCACTGGACTCATCGCAGAGAGCAGCTGTGAACTGTCATCGCAGAGAGCAGCTGTGAACTGTCATCGCAGAGAGCAGCTGTGAACTGTCATAGCAGAGAGCAGCTGAACTGTCAACGCAGAGAGCAGCTGAACTGTCATCACAGAGAGCAGCTGTGAACTGTCATCGCAGAGAGCAGCTGTGAACTGTCATCGCAGAGAGCAGCTGAACTGTCATCGCTGTTTTCTTCATGCCTTCTGTATCTTTCTGTCCTTGTCCCTCACATCATGCTTAATTCATGCCAAAGTATCACATCCAACACAGGAAATCTGCCATATTTCGATCATCCACACCTCCACTTCCCCGCCAGGTTCCCATCATATGTTTTATATGCCCCCGGAGGTGAGATGGTGTGAGCCATGATCACACACCATTCATCGCATGTGTGACCTCCATCATGGCTCCTTTGAAAAATGTAGTTCATGTTTACACAACTTTACATTCTCACCACCTCATTCAGACTGGCACTGGGTCATGTGGAAGCCCATCATCTGTTTCCAGTCCCCTGCGCCTGTAATCACTAACAGGAATGGTACCTTTAAGAACCCAGTAAGAAACTCAGTAAGTGGCAGAGAGATGTGTGGGACAATCTGAGAGCCGTGTAAAGTACTTGCAATTTTCTGGAGCTTGTGGCACAACCCTGAACCACTCATTTCCACGGCACACAAGCTCTGTCCCATTTGCTGCCTTTCTGCATCCTTCTGCCAACACTGCTGCTCAGGGCTTGGTCACTGCAGTGTTTTATCACTGCAGAGATATGGGTTTGAGCAGACAACAGCACGCACAAGAAAGAAGGGGATGATATCCCAGCTGAGGAATCCCAGAGAGAAGAGCATGGAGAAGCGTCACGTGAAGGGATGGGGACACCCCACAGCAGAGGGATCCAAGAGAAAAGCATGGAGAAGCGTCACGTGAAGGGATGGGGACACCCCACAGCTGAGGGATCCCAGAGAGAAGAGCATGGAGAAGCGTCACGTGAAGGGATGGGGACACCCCACAGCTGAGGGATCCCAGAGAGAAGAGCATGGAGAAGCGTCACGTGAAGGGATGGGGACACCCCACAGCTGAGGGATCCCAGAGAGAAGAGCATGGAGAAGCGTCACGTGAAGGGATGGGGACACCCCACAGCTGAGGGATCCCAGAGAAGAGCATGGAGAAGCGTCACGTGAAGGGATGGGGACACCCCACAGCTGAGGGATCCCAGAGAGAAGAGCATGGAGAAGCGTCACGTGAAGGGATGGGGACACCCCACAGCTGAGGGATCCCAGAAAAGAGCATGGAGAAGCGTCACGTGAAGGGATGGGGACACCCCACAGCTGAGGGATCCCAGAGAAGAGCATGGAGAAGCGTCACGTGAAGGGATGGGGACACCCAACAGCTGAGGGATCCCAGAGAAGAGCATGGAGAAGCGTCACGTGAAGAGATGGGGACACCCCACAGCTGAGGGATCCCAGAGAGAAGAGCATGGAGAAGCGTCACGTGAAGGGAGGGGGACACCCCACAGCTGAGGGATCCCAGAGAAGAGCATGGAGAAGCGTCACGTGAAGGGATGGGGACACCCCACAGCTGAGGGATCCCAGAGAAGAGCATGGAGAAGCGTCACGTGAAGGGATGGGGACACCCCACAGCTGAGGGATCCCAGAGAAGAGCATGGAGAAGCGTCACGTGAAGGGATGGGGACACCCCACAGCTGAGGGATCCCAGAGAAGAGCATGGAGAAGCGTCACGTGAAGGGATGGGGACACCCCACAGCTGAGGGATCCCAGAGAGAAGAGCATGGAGAAGCGTCACGTGAAGGGATGGGGACACCCCACAGCTGAGGGATCCCAGAGAGAAGAGCATGGAGAAGCGTCACGTGAAGGGATGGGGACACCCCACAGCTGAGGGATCCCAGAGAAGAGCATGGAGAAGCGTCACGTGAAGGGATGGGGACACCCCACAGCTGAGGGATCCCAGAGAAGAGCATGGAGAAGCGTCACGTGAAGGGATGGGGACACCCCACAGCTGAAGGATCCCAGAGAGAAGAGCATGGAGAAGCGTCACGTGAAGGGAGGGGGACACCCCACAGCTGAGGGATCCCAGAGAAGAGCATGGAGAAGCGTCACGTGAAGGGATGGGGACACCCCACAGCTGAGGGATCCCAGAGAAGAGCATGGAGAAGCGTCACGTGAAGGGATGGGGACACCCCACAGCTGAGGGATCCCAGAGAAGAGCATGGAGAAGCGTCACGTGAAGGGATGGGGACACCCCACAGCTGAGGGATCCCAGAGAGAAGAGCATGGAGAAGCGTCACGTGAAGGGATGGGGACACCCCACAGCTGAGGGATCCCAGAGAGAAGAGCATGGAGAAGCGTCACGTGAAGGGATGGGGACACCCCACAGCTGAGGGATCCCAGAGAAGAGCATGGAGAAGCGTCACGTGAAGGGATGGGGACACCCCACAGCTGAGGGATCCCAGAGAAGAGCATGGAGAAGCGTCACGTGAAGGGATGGGGACACCCCACAGCTGAGGGATCCAAGAGAAGAGCATGGAGAAGCCTCACGTGAAGGGATGGGGACACCCCACAGCTGAGGGATCCCAGAGAAGAGCATGGAGAAGTGGTCACATGGCAGGCAGTCATGGAATCGTGGTACCTGTGCTAAGAATGGAAGGATGGAAGAAAGAAAGAAAGAAAGAAAGAAATAGAAAAAGATCTCATCAGCATGTGAATCAGCGGCATGGAAGCATTATGACACTGAAACAAAGCTTTTAAATCAAATTACAGACAAACTGGACTAATCTAATCTCATTTACTTCATTTCATAAGCTACCTATTTCATCTTATGTAATTTTATTTGTAAATGGAACAAATTAGATTGAAGTAAAATCAGTTATTTTCTTTAAATTAATAAAGATTTTTTTTCTTTTTTGTGGCATTTCATACCCATGTAATAAAATGAAGATTAGATAATCTCTTAATTAAACAGAGGTTGTATTCCTGTATGATGCAGAACCGCCATTAAGAAGCAGGATTTCATCATACCTTTCGTTCCACTTAGAAGACCCTCGTGTTGCACCAGTTTTTCCGGGGTAATGTGCTGCTGTTTTCCAGCATAATCAGGACATAATGCCCAAAAGGAATGGTGAAACTCCTGGCTCCCCTGGGAACGTGTCAGGCAGATGCACTGGTTTTGCTGGGAAGGGAAGGTCAGTCCCCAGTCTGTTCAAAGCCACCCCCTGATAAGGTGCGATTACTGCAGGTGATGACATCATCCTGCACAGCAGGTACTCATCGGCGTGCTTAATGGGAGCAGGAAGGGCCAGGATGAAGCCTTGTGCTTCTCCGACACACGGCGCCACCAAAAGGACGCTTTGCTGGCCCCGTTTCCGTCTCCTCATAAGCACCAGTACAGAGATCAAATGGGAACATGCCATGGGTGCAGGCCAGCATGTATCCCATAATGCAGCACTGAAGCTGGAGGATCATTGCACAGCAGAGGCAGAGGGCCGGCCTTTCACGCAGCAGACAGCCGCGGCTTCAACATCCTTGAAATGCCAAAGGGTAAAAACGAACGGCCTGGAAACTTATTTTCACTGCTGCACCCTGAACTGTAGGCTCACGAGGAGAGTCTGTGTCCAGGCCTTTCAGGGGAGAGGAAGGTGTGTATGCATGTGTGCCTGAAACACACAAAATCACAGGACTTGGAAATAAGGGGCGCTGTATGGGCACCGTGAACATTTTTGAGATTATGGTAACAATTTACAAAAAAAAGATCATTCTGGTCACTTCCCCAAACAGAATACAAACGGTGAAATTACGAATCCTCTGGCTAAGGGGGCCTGTCTCTGCTCAGAGGTAAACAGGACCAGCTTCCCTTAGATTCAGCATAATAACTACCCAGCTGTCAGCCTTCAGAATACCCAGCTGTGGTGATGTACATCTTTCAAGTCACCTGAATTAAAAGTAGTTAAAAGCTCATGTTGCATATTTCACTCAAAGCGATGAATGTGTGTCACTGCAATTAAGGTCAAAATGAATGTTTGTTATTAGGTGTTGTTTAAGGTGATGCGAGATTGATCCACAGAGGGACAGATGTAGACAGTCACACTGACTGCATGACAGTGACACACACACACACACACACACACACACACACACACAGTTTAAAATCCCAGAGAGAGTTTAAAATCCAACAAACCCGACACTTCCTTTAGTATCTGACTCTCACACACATCTTTCAATCTCTCCGTCTCCCTGGAGAGTCCCAAGACTGTTTGGGATAATGGATGTGTTACAATAATAGACAGTGACCTGGAAGGCTGGCAGGATCACTTTTTCGGGGAAGACGTTTGGCTTGGAAGATGTTTGAGAGAAGAGCGTGTTGGAGACCACAGCACGATCCTGCTCTGCGTGTCACGCCTTGCATGGCTTCCACATCATTGGAGCTCCTGTGTTCTGCATGTTCACACCTGCATTCATGCCCACTTTCACGTCCATGTTCATGCACAGTCTTGATCCCATCTGTGTGTGTGTGTGTGTGTGTGTGTTTTTCACACCTTGCTGCCGCACAGACAAAACGGTCACTTGGGATCACTGGCTTTTTCGTCTGCCTTGAAGTGCTAGTGAGTTTAATTAAGCACCCATCTCTGAAAACAGCCCAGGCTGAAGATTAAGTTCAAATTATTTTATCTGCACAAGAAAAAGTCGAATGTAAAATGGACTTCTGCACCAAATTAAGACAGTGAGTCCAGTTTTACCATTATCCCAGTTCTGGAACTCGGCCCATTTGAGGGGCCCTTGTTTGAGGGGCCCTCACGTTACCAGTGGGACCCCTGACAGGCAGATGGAGCGGCAGAGCCTCACTCATATGAATAATGCATTTAGAGCACTGAGTCTTTACGGGACCATCCCAGTTACGTCCACCAGACCGCACTCAGCCGTGAAATCCAGCTAAAAATAAAAATAATAAAAGGTTCTGGGCAGATGATACATATTTATCTATATTCTATTGGCAGCTCTAGCTGTCCATCTGTATCCCTGCCCCGGCGCCCCCGGTGGCCGGTGGGGAGATGCCGGGAATCATGCACCTGGCTAGCCAAGTCTCTGGAGGAGGAAATGATGTGATGTTTATGCCCGCATTTTCAAAAGGGGAGGGGAATGAGAATCATGGGACGACACAGTGAGGCTGCCGTTGTCGTCCTGGGTGTTATGACAGCTGTCAAAGTGTTCAGGCCATTATCATCAGCTGTTATGACACATTTATGACGATGAAGGCATAGTGACAAACACAGCCATGATTGTTTGCTCTGGTGGGCTTCTTCCTGACACACACACACACACACACACACGTGTGTGTACTCATATCTTTGTGGGGACTCTCCATTCATTTCTATGGGAAAAGCTCTAATCCCAGCAATGGCAATGTTAACCCCTACTCAGCCCGAGCCTTAACCACAGGTACCCATACAAAATACAAGAGTTTTCCCTTGTGGAGACTAAAGAAGTGGCCCTCACAACATCAGCAGGTTTTATATGCCCCACACACACGGACACAGACACACACGGACACAGACACACACAGACACAGACACAGACACACACGGACACAGACACAGACACAGACACACACGGACACAGACACACACAGACACAGACACAGACACACACGGACACAGACACAGACACAGACACACACGGACACAGACACACACAGACACAGACACAGACACACACGGACACAGACACAGACACAGACACAGACACACACGGACACAGACACACACAGACACAGACACAGACACACACGGACACAGACACAGACACAGACACACACGGACACAGACACACACAGACACAGACACAGACACACACGGACACAGACACAGACACAGACACACACGGACACAGACACACACAGACACAGACACAGACACAGACACACACGGACACAGACACAGATACACACAGACACACACGGACACAGACACAGACACAGACAGACACGGACACAGACACAGACACAGACACACACGGACACAGACACAGATACACACAGACACACACGGACACAGACACAGACAAAGACACACACGGACACAGACACAGACACAGACAGACACGGACACAGACACAGACACAGACAAAGACACAGACACACACAGACAAAGACACAGACACACACAGACAAAGACACAGACACAGACACACACGGACACAGACACAGACACAGACAGACACAGACAAAGACACAGACACACACAGACAAAGACACACACACAGACAAAGACACAGACACACACAGACACAGACACAGATACACACAGACAAAGACACACACAGATAAAGACACAGACACAGATACACACAGACACACACAGACAAAGACACACACTGACGAAGACACAGACACGCACAGACAAAGACACAGACACAGATACACACAGACACACACAGACAAAGACACAGACACACACAGACGAAGACACAGACACGCACAGACAAAGACACAGACACACACAGACAAAGACACAGACACACACAGACAAAGACACAGACACACACAAACACGGTCCTGGCCTCTGACTCATCAGGGTTAAGGTATTAAATTCCCATACAGCTCTTTAACAATTCGGGCATCAATATAATGAAAAACTTACATGTCATGCCTTGTATTTTTTTAAGTACCCCTGGGCGGGGGACACAATCAGAACAGCTATCTTGTCACTTGTGTCAGCCTCATGTTAATAAACTGCAGATATAAAACTGGCCTTTGCTAATGAGTGAGCCTGAAGCATACATTACCCCGCAAACTAAACGTGCACGCCGGGCCTGCCTCCGCCGGCTAACAAAGACTTCGGGATGCTCAGATGTGTGCACTCCATGATCCGCATCATGAATTATTTACCATCTCTTAATTACTGGCGCTTTGGCCGGCATTGCTGGAGCACTTCAGTGAAGGAGCCAATTTAAATTGAAAACTGGACTGCGGAGGTACCCCTGCACCCCCCATCCCCCACCCCCCCCACCCCCCCAGCAGTCGGTTTATGCAAATGTTAAACAAAGCGACCACATGTGTGGCTGATCGCCTCCCAAAGTCAGCTGGGCGATCCATGTGCCGGCCGGGCGAATTAAAGTCTTTATCCAGGACTGATACGGGTTCAAATGGTGGGTTTGTTGAAGCGTTATAGTCAGTGATGAAGCACAGAGAGAAAGAAATAATTATCCAGGCACTTAGTAACTGGCATTTCGGGAAAAAAAATATGTTAAATGTCAAGTACTGGGTTTAAGGATTTCAATACGGAATAGAATTCCCACCCTGTGGTGGATGCTGGAGCCAAGCAGCTTCTTCTGTTAGCCATTATCTTTGACTAATGAAAGCTCTTCAGGATGGATCTTGGCTGGGATTAAGAAAAAATGCCACCCTGCTATACGACCCAGTTCCAGTTGCATGGACAAACACTCAGTCGACCGCCAAGATAGACCAAAGGACACTTTGCGTGCGTTTGTTGCCGATTTGCACCTTCTGTAATGCAGACCTTTCATGAACTCACACTGTTATGCTTGTGCAGCAACACAGGACAAATACACGGGTGCTAAGATGAGACAGAACTTGGCCCCATGCTCAGAGGAATGCAGGGACAGGTTCAGCTAGACCATCAGTGAAATATCTAAACTTATGTCATGTAGATGCCCACCTTCCCATTGGATTAAGTGCCACATATGCTGTTAGGTCCCGGCGAATGGCAGAGAGTCTCCATCTGGAGGGATGTTTTCATCTAGGGACTGCTTGTCACCCCCCCCCCCCTCCCACGTTAACTGGCTCCTGAAATGCCAATGTGTCATGCCAGTGTGTCATGCCATGCGTCGCTTGACCAGCAAAGGAAGCAGATGATAAATTAAGTACAACCTGAACTGATTATGAACCTGTTGTTGCCTTTAACAGGGCAGGAACCCAAGGTTGAAGCAATTCTTTTAGTTTATGAATGTATTACGTTACCTTGGTGTGTCAACAATGCGAAGAACACGAAGTTCTGGCACAGCACTGTTCCCCAGGAAACCCGAAACACCAAGAATACCTGGTACAGGTGGTTGTGGCACAGCCCTGTTCCCCAGGAAACCCGAAACACCAAGAATACCTGGTACAGGTGGTTGTGGCACAGCCCTGTTCCCCAGGAAACCCGAAACACCAAGAATACCTGGTACAGGTGGTTGTGGCACAACCCTGTTCCCCAGGAAACCCGAAACACCAAGAATACCTGGTACAGGTGTACTGGGAGCTGGGAGGGAGCAAAAATGTGGACTATTTGGGGAGGGACTGGGCTGAGAAGGGCTGGGGCATAATCCCAAAGGGTTAAGTAATGGGGCTGGGGGTGTCACTTACCGGCCCAAAGCTGTTGCTGTCCAGGCTGTGGCCATGGTGGTCGCCCTCTATCCAGAAATGGCCATCTGGCACCTTCACGTACCGGTTTTTATATCCCCGCGTCCTGACAAAAGCAAGCAAGCAAATGAACAAATAACTTCCCAGCAAAGCCTTAGACTGATCTGAGATCATCCCCCAGTAATCTCAGTAAGTCGAGGCCAGCCCCGACATGACGACCCTACAGCGGGTTAAGGCGGCCTCGAGGTCCATCTCTCCAGCTCTGGCCTCGACCAGGTGGGGGGCAGCGGGCAGCCGTCGAAAGGATTACAGACAATTGGAGGACTCAGAGATGAAGCCCCTGGCCGGCAAAAGCAAACAGGCAAACAAACAAACAAACGGCTCGATGTTGCAAGGACTATGACCTAAGAGTTTGCCCATCAAGTGGCAGAAGCTGCAGGATGTGAAGCACGAGCTGGCAGGCAGGCTTGATGGCCCCCCTGTGTCCCTGCATCACTCCTGTGAGCCCTGTCATGGGCTACAGATGATATCGCTGACACGTGACAGAGGGACTCAGCCCTGGAGATTTAAAAGCAGCTCTGGTCCACAGTACTCGCAGTTTAATAAATGTTGTAACGCTGCGGTCGGCTCCAGTTGGCTCCGGCCCCGGGAGCGCTGCCCCCACGCTGCGGTCGGCTCCGGCCCCGGGAGCGCTGCCCCCACGCTGCGGTCGGCTCCGGCCCCGGGAGCGCTGCCCCCACGCTGCGGTCGGCTTAAACCCCGGGAGCGCTGCCCCCACGCTGCGGTCGGCTTAAACCCCGGGAGCGCTGCCCCCACGCTGCGGTCGGCTCCGGCCCCGGGAGCGCTGCCCCCACGCTGCGGTCGGCTCCGGCCCCGGGAGCGCTGCCCCCACGCTGCGGTCGGCTTAAACCCCGGGAGCGCTGCCCCCACGCTGCGGTCGGCTTAAACCCCGGGAGCGCTGCCCCCATGCTGCGGTCGGCTCTGGCCCCGGGAGTGCTGCCCCCACGCTGCGGTCGGCATCTGCCCCAGATGCCAGTGAACACAGGAAACACCAGACTGGACTTAAAGATCCTATAAGCTGCTTGTTTGCCCCTCAGTCTGTCTCAGTATGACAGACACTCTCCCACCTTCTCTTTGACTCACAGCTTACACACAGTCATCCAGTCTGCAAGACTCACTGTCAGCCGCATTGTTACAAGCGTCGCCGCCAAGGGTCGGCGCAGCGTACGGCGTGTTTTGTGGCGTTTTCCTGCATTGCAGCGGCGGGGGCTCTTGGAAGTCGGAGAACTTCTGAGCCGGTGGGCCGTCGACTCAGGGCCATCCGGGACTCTTTGCTGCCCTGTCACTTTCTAATCTGAGCCTAAGGAGTAATAAAAGCGAGCAGGTCGCCCTCAGGGGTGGAGCTGGGAGCTTGCTTTAGACAGCTGATGCTCAGCAACTGCCGCTGCCAGTATAAATAACTATGGACTATGGGTACAACCAAGACAGGGGATAACAGATGCTAAAACCAGTAGCTGACACTTCTGTGTCTGCCACCGGAGTGGAGAGGAACCAGGTTCCTACACTATCGTCCTACAAAGCCAAAGCAGGCCTAAGATGCTCCCCCCTGGACCCATTTCACACCTCGTTTCACCGGTGTAAACTCTTATCAAGAGCCACCTGCCTCAGACGACTTCCTCCCGGGACCCCAGTGCTTAACCACTACAGATTAGCATCATTTCAGCACCATTGCACCATTGCTGCACTAGTGCTACACTACCTAGAATCATGGCAACTACAACATCCATGACAGCCATTTTGCCTGACCTAGTTCTGGCCAATAACATTGCAGCGAATGACAGAGATGGAACAGGCAGGAAAATACTTCTGAGCACTCGAAGGAGCACTACACAGGGACAGCATCATCCTTTAGGCGTCCGAGGTCAGGCCTGGGGGGGGGCGGGGGTCCTCATGCTGATATAACGAGGCAGTTAAGTGAAACCCCGGGGCCCAGAGCCAAGCCCTCTTAGATGACATGTTGGATCCAGCTGACAAATGACATGCGCCGGAGATCCCTCAGCCCATGAGCGGAGACAAACGTTCCTCTGCCAGTGGCACATTTATGCAGTCAGAAAAATAACCGTCCAACCCAACATAACTCTTAATCCAATTCATGTGTCACGCGTTGGAAACTAATAGTTTTATCCACGGCGCAAGACTGTGCCTGTGTGTACTTCAAGGGGACTCTGAGCGAGGTAGCAAGCCAGAATGTGGAACCTCCTGCGTTTGTATTTTACAGAAAGGTACGTGCATAAAATAATAAGAAGGGGAGAAAAAAATTGTGTGCTTTCATATCCCTCTACTGGGGGAAGTAATTTAGAACAAGGCCAACTTGATGATAAGTCTGTGATGCACAGTGAACAAACGCTTGTATTTATCATTTGAAAGGCTGGTTGGGGCCAGGGGTGATTGGACAGCTCCATGCTTTTCACAGGCACATTACTGGGATCAGCGGAAAGTGGGAATAACAAACAAGTGCACGAGGACCACAGTGCCTTGGAGGATCAACTCATTATGAAAATGAAGAGGAACATCACCTGTGGGATTCGCGAGGAATACAGTGATGCTGATGCCCTGTGAAAAGCTGGGGAAGGTGGCTCTGGCAGCAGTGACCAGGGGGACGGAGGGTCATCACCAGTCACTCTCTGCAGCTTGACATTTGTACGGCGCGTCTCATTCATCACAGGGCTCCGTGGGTCGAGCCGCGTGCACTCTGCGCTGCCGGCGGGAAGAATATGAATCGTGGCGCCGCAGAGCCGTAAAACTGCTTTTAAATATTCATCCCTCCTTTCGTCCTGTGGGAGCCCGCATCAGAGACATGTTGATTTAAAATGCGGCGTCGGTATTTAGGACTGATGTAGTGGCACATGGAGAGTCTGTGTGAGGAGAGGAGAGTGGATATGGGTGCCGGGCGCAGATTTGGGGACGGAGTGTTTGGCTCAGAGCCCGACATAATAAATAACCGCTCCGTCAATGTCCCTGTTAGCGCGTCCGTGAGGAAACCTTCAGAATAAGGCTTTTATGCAGACAGAGCTTATTCCATGGCCTTCATCAATGGCTCGGTTGACGTCAGAAGGAGACCCCGCCCCCCATCTTAAAGGGACCCAACCGTGACAAAAAAATGAGGGGCAGCCAGTGACCTCAGTGCACAAGGAGCTCACAAATTGCTTCTTAATTATGTCTGTTTTTATCTCTGTCCTCTTTCCAGGTTCCAGTCATAACAGGTACTGA
Source organism: Paramormyrops kingsleyae (assembly GCF_048594095.1). Lineage (NCBI taxonomy): Eukaryota > Metazoa > Chordata > Actinopteri > Osteoglossiformes > Mormyridae > Paramormyrops > Paramormyrops kingsleyae. Next base: position 1,150,069 of record NC_132797.1, on the reverse strand, counting down.
TCTGAGGACTTACAACAATCAACAGGAACTGTAGTTACTTCCAAAAACGAGTTAAGGCATGACGTTTTGGAAGGGCAACTCCACAGCTCAATATCAGATCTAATTAATAATCACACTATGAAGTGTGTTACTGTATGGATCCCTATAACGTTGTTTATATGTACAGTGGTACCTCAATTCTCGAACTCATTAGAACTCAAATTTCTGCCAGTTCGAAAAAAAATGACCTACAACTCGATCTAAATCTCAAAAGTTGAACCGTGAACGCAGACCTAAGATAACTTGAACGCGCGGGGAAAGGAGTCACGCGGCACGTGTGATAAATAAAGATTTCTTATTTTTATATCATTAATAATAAACCATTAATACATTTAATTATAATAATATTGTCTTGCCCAGCGGGAACGTAACGGAGATAAAGGCGCAGACGTCAGGGTATCGGGGAATACGGGGTTTAATTACAGGTAAGGCAGGCAAAACGCAGACGGACAATACAATGACCGAACTGCGGAAACAAACTGAAACGCGGACTAAATACAGAGGACTAATGACAACAAGCAGAAACAGCTGATCACATGGGGATTCCACACGGGGTTAACGAGGGGGCGTGGCACACGGAAGGAGCGGACGATCGGGGCAGGACACATTGTTTTTTTTAACTTTACACATTGCTTGGATATTAATTTTCTTACTTAGTTGTTTTTAGTACAGTACTGTATATGCTCTTCTTGTTTTATCCTGTTCATTTTGTGTTTAAATGCTAAAAAAAAGAAAAACATATTTAAGGTGTAATTTTTGGGACCGGGAACCAATCAATTGGTTTTCCATTATTTCTTATGGGGAAAATTTGATCAGAACTGAAACTTTTTAGGATTCGAACCTGAGTTCTGAACGGATCAAGTTTGAGTTCTGAGGTACCACTGTATTAGACTAAACTTCTGAAACCTGTTAGATCTAAGGTCCAGCTTGAGACAGATCTATCGTGTCTAACTGGATGGATTCCTGCACGCATCACGTCCTGAGAGAACACGCTTTGTACGATCTGTAGGTGTGTGTCACATGTGCATCCTGAGGACAGACCTTGTAATGGCTGCTCTGACCTGGCGCCTTGTTACGCTAAACAGTAATAAGCAGGAATAGGCAGCATTGCTGTCTAATTTTCTGAGCTCTATCTCTGGACTCCAGCAGCCTTTCTGCATGTCTGCTACATCTGCTAGCTGTCATTTTGATGTCTATGATAAGAGGCCGTCCTTCCTCAAGACAGACAGAAGCCTGTATAGCAGCCTTTTAGTCCCAAAGGAGCCTGCCTGTCAATTAACCTTTGAACCTTATCGATATCCCTACATCTTTCTGTTATTAGGGTACTTTCTGTTATTTTTTCCTGTTTTTAGTAAAAACGTCTCTGTGTTTTAAATTTCGAGGTAGAGCCTTTCAGGAAGTGGGCTGAATCTGACGACTGTCATGAAAGCCGCGTGGGACCGCATTTATCCACTGACGCTGAATGTACATCACCACGCGTGTCACACCGTGATCGGCAACGAGGCTCTCTGTGAGGGAACAGGCACTGCGGCATGCCGGCAAATTAAAAGCCATCCCAGGCGATCCTCCGGGCTACGGTAAAAATAAACACCTAGCATCAAACAAAATTCCTCCAAATTAAAATCTCATTAAAATGAGCATCAAAGCTCACGCCAGGATTAAACTGGCAGTTTGGTGTATGTTTAAGACGATGATAAAGAGTCATGCCCATGAAAGAAGAACAAGATTTTTCCAGAATCATCTATTCCACCATTTCTGAGAGAACAGGTACACCCAAAGCAAACAGAAACTAAAATCATACTGATGTGTTTCACCTTAAGGTTTGTCTACTTTGTTAAGGGCTTCACTACAGAGTATTAAAAGGAAGTAGTGTATTTTATACATGATAGAATCGGCACTTTTGATACTTTTGACAACAATAAATGGAAGTGGTGTTCCCATGTGCCTTATCTTTACTGTGAGGTAGTAAGCGTCACCGTTTCAGACATGTTAGTTAAGGGAATAAGGTGACCGGGACTGGACCGATCACTTGGTTTGGGTTTAAAATGGATCAGGGGGAGAGTTTTAACTTAATACCTGCATATTGCACATCTGTAAATCTGTTTCAAATCTGTATTATATTCAAAGTTCTATTTTTAAAATTTAATTTTAATTTTTTTCATATCCCTTGTAACTGTATACTTGCTTATTCCTTCTTATTATTCTAATGTTGCACAGTCAAAAGAATAGTTCAGGATACATTTCACTGCATGTTGCACCTGTCTAACTATGCATGTGACAAGTAAAGAATCTTAAATCTTGAATCTTGAGTTATGGAGGATGAAGAAGTCTGCGGCCGGCACTGATGCATTAAACACAGACGAGCTGCTGCCCAATCACTGTCTCATTCAGTGGGGATAAGATTATTGCCATTGTTTTGGGCCTGTGATTAAAGAGCCTTGTTCCCATTTCTTGTGCTGGGTTTTGGTATTAAAGTCCTGCCATAGTTCTTATTGAAGCATTAGAAGCCTGACCCAGAAGTGGCTTTGGGTGTTTGGATGACTTGCATCTCTACCATTGCATTATTTTTTAATCTGTCAAAAACCCTAAATGTTCTGGGCAAATTTGTGCTTTAGGCTTGCAGGTATCCCCTCACAGCCATGAGGTCATTCATAGGCACAGATGCTGAGGTCAGCCTTCCGAACAGAAACAGGGACACCTCAGGTTCTCAGGGTCCGCATGCGTAATTACTCCATCCTAATTCATTCTTAATGAAACGCTCGTTGTGTTTTGAATTAACGACCGTGGAGCGATCATTAAAGATTGACACCATGTCCTTTTCACTCATATCAGATCGGGGATTCAGAGAATGTTAAAAAAAAAAATTCAAGTAAAAAGACAATTATGTAACTGAAGTAAAACAGCAACAAGTGTTGCAATCCCCCTGTTACTGTGTTCGAACATACATCGCCTACAACGTCAGAAGCAACTGAATCTCTGCAGCGGTGAAAGCAGAGCTTACTTTACAAGGTCTCCCTCCAGGCCAATCACCCTCTTGATGATCTTCTGTTGGGGATTCTTTGGAGACCTGGAAAGAGAACAGCATATTGAAACAAATATGCTCTGATGTCATAAGTAAGGCAAGACCATCCTGTCTAGGGTGTCCCTGGCCCTCTGTCCAGTGCTTCTTGGGATAGACCCCAAACTGACTAAAACCCTGTATTTGACAAACAGTTAGGGGAAGATGGATCGATGCAAGGGGGTTTTTTTGCCTCCAAGCTTCAAGATGATGTACTGCATGCAATACAGTTATACGAGAAGGTCCACAGAGTGATGTCACCAATGGGTCCTTGAACAAGAGCTTTAACCCCGAACTGCTCCAGAGAGTGACTGACCCTGCTTTCTGGAAAAGGTTATGGGTTGGTGCCTGTGTCCAGAAGGTTGTGGATTCAAATCCCACAGCCAGCAGAGTAATCATGTCACCATTAGGCGCTTGAGCAAGACCCTTAGCCCCATGTGCTCCAAGGATGTTTGATGCTTTCTGATCCCAAACTTTGAACAAAGCATGTAAATCTACATAGAGCACCAGCGAGGACTGTTGAGGAGCAGCAGAAGATAAGCACTGCGGGTGAAAGGCACCAAGTACCTTCGCATCATGGATGGCCTCCAATGTGATCTGGTAAGTGTGTGTGGTGGTGCAAAGGGGACAGGGCCACCATGTCACTGTGGCTGTGTCGGCCCACCGGAGAGAGGGAAGAGACTGACCCCTCAGACCCGCTCCGACGTGGAGCACATATCCTTGGGTGGTGCAAGCAGTATTGAGCTAGATGCTCCAAAGCCTCTCATCTGATTAGCACTGATTACAATCATGTTCCCTTTCTGGAAAACAAAGCTGATCTCTCCAATGTTTACTAATGGGATTAATCTCTGCGTGACAGAATACGAAATGCCTATCAAACAAATTCTGTCCCAACTCCCACCCCCTCAATACTGCTGTTGACCTCACTCAAGTTCACGTCGACCCAGATAAGGCGCCAGCTTAGACGTGTGTGCGCTTCACCACGGTCCTCGTGTGAAACAGCCTCCTCGGCGCCTTACAGGGATACTTAGATAAGCAGCGAAACAGGACAGAACCACCTATTTGGCGCATAAAGCAAAGGACAGTGCATACCACTGTGCTGAAACAGCCCGACCAGCCTGTTGATTTGCACTGCTAGAACAGAAAAACCAAACAATTGCCTTTAAAACAAAATAAAATCACTGTGAAAATGAAGCAGGAGAGAGGGAAGGGACATTATGGCCAATTGCAAGTGTTTTCACAGGGAGGACCCCTGCATGACACTGGGAGGCTGTATGAACGCTCCACACACAGTGAAGACGGGGGATTTAAACCCACAACCCACAAGTGGTGTGAGTGAAATCCACTGAAGCCCTGACACACGTGTATGGGGAAATGGGGAAAAAACCATCAAAAATGACCAAAGCCGTTAAACCTGAAAGAAAATAAATGAAAACAGAACAGAAATAAAACTGGAACTGGAAAAACAAATTTAAAATGGCTTTGCTGTACATTTACATTTATCTGATGCTTTTATCTAAAGCGATTTACAATAGCGGGAATGGTTACACTTTATGTCTGCTCTCTAAGATTGAAACCCATAACTTTAGCATAGTTAGCACAAGGCTCTACTTGTTGGACTATGGGAGCAGCAAACTGATGCAGCTTTGTGGGAGGCTGCAGGAGTCCAGGGAGGGAGCTCAGAAAATGACAGCAATGCTGCCTATTCCTGCTTATTACGGTTTTTGGGCCAGGAGCCTCACTGACCGTCACTAAGTCCTGTGGGTCCCGCCCTCCTCTTTCTTTGTCAGACCAAGGAGTGCCTTACGCCCTGAAGGTTTTCACTGAAGTTCACGGACGTTCAATGGAGTCCTGGTCGGATCGAACCAGACACATCATTTGTTCTTCAGGTCTCCATCGTTACCACCGGAATGTTAGTTTATCTCTCTGGTACCTGGGCAGGAGACCAAAGCCTCCCCACGCAGAGCTGTCATTCACCCCCATGAGATCCGTCTGCGGAGACGGGCCAAACCAAGACCAAAGGTGCGTTTGTTAACAGCTCTCTGTCGTCAGAAAAATTTGCAATTAAATTATCGGGAAATTCTTACTTGAATCATGCACAGCAGGGTTTCCCAACCCAGTCCTCGGAGTATCCACGTTTCTGCTCCCTCCCAGCTCCCAGCCAATCAGGAACACCGAATACCTGGTACAGGTGCGCTGGGAGCTGAGAGGAAGCAAAAACGTGGACTGTCCGGGGTTCCCCGAGGACTGGGTTGGGAAACACTGATGTACAGGAAATGCAACAGCATTTAACTGCATATATTATATATCAGCCTGACTGTCGGCTGACAAACGTCCTCTGCAAAGACATTTAGACAGTGACCTGGTGAACTGCCTGCAGGGGGCCAAAGCTCTCCACAGCACATACACAGCTGCTTCATCCGGGAGGACCCCCCCAAGCAGCTCCGGAAGGCGGCCCGGCTGACCTGCTCCTCCTCTGCTCCTCCTCTGCTCCTCCTCTGCCTCTCTCAGCTTCCCACCTCATGCGACAGCGGCAGGTACTTAAGGCTGATTTCCTTTTAAGTGCCGTCAGACAGAAGTGACTCGTCTGGGCGACTCAATTTTCGACGCAGCAGAAATTATTACACCAAGACGCTCAGTGGGGGGGGAGACAGGAATATATAAGTAGAATTATGGAAGGAGAGCAAGCAGCCGCTGTGAGATCCAGATCCAGACACATTCGGGCATAATCGATAGATCAGCTTTCATGCTCAATGATCTAGATGAACATGGTGCTGGTCTTCACTCATGAAAGTGGTCATGCTGATTGGCTCCGGCCTGCCTGAATTCCCTTTGTTTTATGTCTGACTGCCCTTACAGTATATTTCGAGTGTACTGCCCCTACAGTATATTTCGAGTGTACCCTTGTGCTTTGTGAACCCATCCCTGCCACACGTAAAGAATCACAGGTCAGGCCGCGGCTGAACTCTATGCCATGCGGCATCCGCACTGGAGGGATTCTGGCAGGATCTCTACAGCAGAACTGAGTGCGGGTCAGACACCTGTCACCTACGGGTCCGCTGGGTACGCAGTGTGGCTATTCGACTCACACCCCTCCTCTGCCATGCCATAAGGCAGCCCCCAGGACCCCAACACTGAAACAATGAACCTGTCTCTGACGTTAAAAACTAGACTGTACCCCTCCTGAAGGCGGGGGCGCTTTCTGACCCCTCCAAGCAGCCCTCCTGTTCACATCTAGGAGGTCTCTTCGCTACCTCCTCGCACCTCTCCCCGCATCATATTAGGCGGTGCCACATGCCACCTGTGGACGCCATCTTTAGACGCTGAGAGCTTGACGGCATCCTGCGGGGCCGGTGCATTATTAAAAGCCACCCAGGGGTCTCTGCTATATGACAGGCACGTGTTTTAATGTGGATGGAGAGACAGCAGGATGTCGGCTTGCGTGAGGCGTAGTGCACCAATAAAACAGGGGGGTGATGGAGAAATAGACTTGACGGCAGACAGTAGCCCCCTTTACTTAATCTAAACATATTCTTTGATATATATCTGTTGTAAAACAGTTAAGGCGCCACAGGGGAAAAAATAAAATAAAACGTGTAGGTTTAAAAATTCCAGGTCCAAAAAGCTCTAGTTAGTTTTGTTCCTGGAGACGGACAGCAGTACACAGGTAGATGTTTTCCGTGACGGACTGTCCATATATGAGAGTGGTAGGGATCGCCGCTTACGCAGGCCTGTGAAGCTGTCCTATCTGTCCCCCCCCGTGAAAATGGAAAGACAACAGACGCATCACAGTGAGCTTTGGGCCGGGAACCTCCCCATAACTTTCTCTTTTCTTGCCCTATTAAACTGCCATTTCGCCAGCGTCCCCATTCATACATCGTGTGTTGCATTCTGCCTGTGTCCAGGTGCTTATTACTGCTATTAATGAGTTAAGTGCGATAATGAATCCCTTCATACTGCATGATTAATTGTCGTCTCACTAAGAAACAGCTTAAGTACAGATGCGCCGATTTGACTGATTCTTGGAGCCCTGTTTGCAGGGGACAGGTGGGTGTTTTTCTGCATGGAGCGACAGTCTTCAAATAAGTGAGCCATACTGCTCCAGCAGGTGATTGGTTTGATACTGCAGGCAGGGCTTAGGAGTCCCGTTTAGATAATTCAGTCTATGCTTTAACCCAGCATTGTCTTTCTAATCTCCCTCCAACGAAGGAAACAGGTGTGCACCACTGAAGCATTTGGTTCAACCAGTGTTCAGAAGCTCAACGTTTGGACAGGATGCCACACAGATTTAACACACCTGCAGTCCTTTCTACAAAGCGTGTTCTCTTGTACTTCATTACTCTGCCATCTGTCGACACGACATTTGTCCCTGTGACCGATGTAATATACTAGTCTGTCTTATTAATACACCTAGTGGGAACTTCACACATGAACCAAACCCATGCCAAACAGTGCTGGTGATGAGGCCAGAATTGTTCATTTATCGCCAAGTGCTTTTACATACGAGAAATTTACTTTGGGACATCGTGCAAAACAATCAAGGACAATGAATATAATTAACTTATGAACATAAATATAATTATGTGCTTAGTGCAGATAATTTTCTTAGGGCGATGTAGACGTATTAACGAGTGCAGTTTCAGCATACACTGAGAGAGGGATCTGAGCTGCTATCAGAATGAGGAGGAGGAGAATAGCAGCTCACTCATGGTGAGACTCCTGCCCTCAGACATCTGTTTGTATTCACACGCTTGACCACATGGGAACGCGGAAAGCACACCTACTGCTCCGCCGCGTTAGTCAGCGTTCGGCTCTCTTTCTGCTAAGTGGGTTGCTACTGCACAGGGCTACTGCGGTACAGTCAGGCGTCAAGCGCTTCTGCAGAAGGAGCCTAAATATGCTGCCATCTTGGTGCCGTCCCTGTTCATGCGGCTGTGCTTGGTGACCACAGTTTGACCTGCTGTGATTTTCCATACTTGGGGAGGCCCGGCTCAGAGGCTGCCCCTCCCCAACCCACAGAAAACTTACACCCAGCTCATAATTTCTTACAGTAAATGACCTTGCCCTGAGTTTTAGCAGTAAATTGTGTCAGAAGATGCTCTGAATCCACCAGGACTATAGCTGGGGCCTCTGACCTCATGCAATTCTGGTCCTAGTGGAGTTCTAGTGTCATGCACCATAACAGGGCCGCTGGCTTATTTTACCCCAACCAACAATGTGAGAGTAGCTGGGACGGAGCCCAGCCGTGCAGGGACACCCCTGACCAAACAAACAATCTCCATCATTGTCAAATAATCACATGGGATATCTATCTGGCGGCATTAGACATCCTGAGGACAAACTAAACAATGAATCAATGTGGCTCCCACGGTAAGGAGCCCAGACTGTTGTGTTTACTGCCGGCGTTTCCGCCAGACGCCACGCAGCCTCAGGACCTACATTCGCCGGCACTGGACCTATCTAGGTGCTGAAAATGGTGCAATTTGGGAACCAAGCCGAACATGTGATAAGAAACAACATTACAGCATATGAAAAGCGTCCCCAGCGGGAGATGGGGGCTGTGAAGGCGGGGGGCTCCGCCAACGCTCCGCTCGCTCCTGCGATGGCCGCCGTCGCCTGCGGCAGGGAGTGGAGGAGACGTCGACCTCCTGGGAGGGCCTCCTCTCTCCTGACATTTCTGTGTTTCTGATGGCTGCGCTCTGAGGCTGAGGCTCGCTACCCTGGATCAGCCAGATAAGCCTCTCTGCAGTGGCTGGGGACTCGGGGATGGGCACCAGGGGTCGCCTTTCCTGGACACAGCTGGGCCCTGTTTGAACAGCACAGCTGGGCGAACGCATCTGCGCTCCGCCTGTGTCAATGCTGATATGCCGCATAGGGTTTCCCAGCCATAGCAGCATGGGATGCAGGGGCTGGAGCTAACATGCGAATGCTATGCTGTGATCACCCCCCACCTGTGACCCCAAAATAAGAGTATGCACAGGCAATATCTAGACCTTATTTAGGTGAATGTTTTTGTGGGGGAGCGGGGGTGGTGGTGTCCTGCATTTATTCATGGGGCCCAGCCCCCCTAAGGGTCAAATCCTGGAATTACCCGTGAGGGGAGGAACACAGAATTGAGCAGCACACTGATGATCTGTCTCTTCTGCGTGAAGAGGACATGGTCCCCGTGAGACAGCAGGGTGTAGACAGCAGGGTGTAGACAGCAGAGTGTAGACAGCAGAGTGTAGACAGCAGGGTGTAGACAGCAGGGTGTAGACAGCAGGGTACAGACAGCAGGGTATAGACAGCAGGGTATAGACAGCAGGGTGCAGACAGCAGGGTGCAGACAGCAGGGTGCAGACAGCAGAGTGTAGACAGCAGGGTATAGACAGCAGGGTACAGACAGCAGGGTATAGACAGCAGGGTATAGACAGCAGGGTGTAGACAGCAGGGTGTAGACAGCAGGGTGTAGACAGCAGGGTACAGACAGCAGGGTATAGACAGCAGGGTGTAGACAGCAGGGTGTAGACAGCAGAGTGTAGACAGCAGGGTACAGACAGCAGGGTACAGACAGCAGGGTATAGACAGCAGAGTGTAGACAGCAGAGTGTAGACAGCAGGGTGCAGACAGCAGGGTATAGACAGCAGGGTATAGACAGCAGAGTGTAGACAGCAGGGTGCAGACAGCAGGGTGCAGACAGCAGGGTGTAGACAGCAGGGTATAGACAGCAGAGTGTAGACAGCAGGGTATAGACAGCAGGGTACAGACAGCAGGGTACAGACAGCAGGGTATAGACAGCAGGGTGTAGACAGCAGGGTATAGACAGCAGGGTGTAGACAGCAGGGTGTAGACAGCAGGGTATAGACAGCAGGGTGTAGACAGCAGGGTGTAGACAGCAGGGTACAGACAGCAGGGTATAGACAGCAGGGTGTAGACAGCAGGGTGTAGACAGCAGGGTATAGACAGCAGGGTGTAGACAGCAGAGTGTAACACCCCTGGACCAGGAAGTGTGCAGCCAGAGCTTGTGGACTTGTACTTTCTAGCAACTGTGAATCTTAAGCCTGCATCTTTGTTCCTTTTGTTTCCATAGTGACTGAAATTATATATATATCTGTTTTTGGGGACACAACCATTGTTTTCTTGAATATGTGGTATCCGGTTATATTTAACGTGCGATTTGGCTTTCAGAGAGGTACATATGGTGTGAGATCCACAGTCACTGTGCCAAGTGATTCAAACGTTCCATAGTAACATCTCAACCTGTGTTCGGGGATGCTGGTCATAAGCAGCATTGTTGGGGGGCCGGACATCAGAAAATGAAACCTAACAGGAGCCCTTGGGAACTAGGAGGCGCTCAGTCCCTGAAGCTATTGCCCAGTTTTGACCCTCCTGATATCTTGTCAGCCTCCATCTTACTGCTCAAGTCCCCCTCAAGCTAGATGGACACCAAGGTAGGTCCCACTCGCCTGTCTGATTCTCCATCATGTGACATGCCTGTCACTTGGGGGGGGGGGGGGGGTGGGAACTGTTTTACATGGAATTCTGTGCAACTGTTGTTTCTTTCAGTCGAGGCTAAAACAGTAGAGACCTTGGTCTTATACCAAAATTACGGTGTGACCATTCCACAAGCAACCCAAATGCACTAACTCTGGGGGGGCTATCAGCTCAGGACCCAAGTGTCAGTGTTCCACAGTGGCAGGCTAATGAGAGCGTAGCAAGATGGAAAACTACTGGCCTGACCCCCGCAGTGCATGCCTCCATCCTCGAGGACGAGAGAGGCCTTCTGAACATCATGAGATGTTGTTACTTTGACCTTTTCTCTTGTTTCTGCACCCAGCATGCAGCAGATGCTTACAAGACTGATGGGAGTCTCTACATGTGACCCACAGGGAAGGGTTAAACACGGAGCTTATCTCTGCAAAACACAGGATCTTTGACAAGGGCACTACTAAGAACTCAACGTTCCAAACTAAGTGAACATACCAGGAGACAGTGTAGACACAAGCCCTCGGACATCATCCTATTTCACCCTAATTACTGCCAAATAAATCATGTCGTCTTTACAAGTGGCCACATAATAGGAGCTATAAATTTACACCAGATCTCATGACGGAGCCTTTGTTGACGTATTGACCAGTGTTCCAGGGTTTCCCATACTGTACAGCATTTTGCTAACCAAAGCCTTGTAGATTTGAGTACATTCTTGAGCAGATTACATAATCAGATTTGTTTTGGTGAAAATGTCCAGCTCCCTGGCTAAGCAGCAGAATGTAAAACAGAGCCTTACGAGCAGAACGGGACCAGCTTTATACATGCCGAGGGTAGACAATAGTGTCCTTAACTGTTTGTGTTTCTTCGTCAGAAACGGCGGGCTTGACTGAGCCTCTCCTTTGTTCATGGTACACTTCCAGGCTGTTGCACGCCAACATCCCGCTCACACCACTACTGCTTGGTGCGGATAAGACCAGCGACAACAAGAAATGATCCACTACAGCACAAACTGTGAGTGTGGGACAGCAGTAGACACTACGTCCAAATATCCTCCCTCACACGCAGCCTGTTCTCTCCTCTGGTGCTTGTGACATGTTGCACCCTCATTGGAATCATTTGCTCATTCCAGCTTGTCAAGATGATTTCTGGGTCGAATCCGGACACTTCCTCTTTCGAATAAGCCATACATGTTACCTAACTGGTTTAAAGGAAAAACTAGTTAGTACGTTAAAATGTTACAAAGATCAGGGGGTTCCTGGCTAAGAGGGCCCACAGACTGATAATCATTCTCCATTGAGAACCGGCAATGTGAATTAAGCCTAAACTACACTTCTGCTGTTTTCCCTTCAAAAGCACCTTGAGTGTCAATGTCTCCATAACCTGGATTAGGTTGGGTTAGGGTAGAGATGCAAAGCAAGTTACAAGTAACAGCAAAATGTCTGAATGTGGTCTGACAGCTGAAAAAACACTGAGCTCCATAAAACACAGTCCTCCAGATTTTTATCTTTAATGGAGAAAAACAAAAGTGTAGCACAGACAACAAGTTGATGTCCTTACAGTACAGTGTTAGACAGACACAGGCTAACAGCCTATCACTGGCTAACTTCCTGTCAGAACATTTTAACATTTTACTGCGCAGAATGCAGTTATATTCCTTGAACAAGCTTCAGAATCACTTAATTCGACACTAGTCCTAGTCTAAAAAGGTATTCTCTCCTTCCCCTCTTTATTTTTGTTCCGTTAATGCTTCTGGAATAGAGGGACAGTATCATTTGATAGACAGTCCTGACCAGCCAATCTGGCGCAGGCATCTGTGAGGCTTTTGCCGCAGATCTGGGTGGTAATTGGCTCTTGTCGAGGAGAGGGGGGTGGGGCGTTGTTAGGTTATTTTTTTTGTTTGCGAGCAGAGCAGACAGCGCCGTGTCAGTGTGCAAGTGACGCAGCGCTGTCTGCCATAGAGAGAAGCAGCAGCAGGAGGAGCAGGAGGAGGAGGAGGAGGAGGCGGTGGAGGAGGAAGCAGAGGATAACACTGCTCCATCCTCCTAGCCGTGCGACTCTGGCACATCGCCACGGCACTCAGCAGAACTGGGAGACTGGACCTGAAGGCAGAGAGGAGTTTTTCTCCAGAGCGAAAGAACAAGACAGAGAGAGAGAGACAGTGAGAGAGAGAGGGAGAGAGAGAGAGAGAGAGATGCACCCTGCGCTCTTGCATGTGTGGGCTGCAAGTCCGGGGCGATTGCGCTAACTGAGGCACACTGCACGCACCAGCGGAATATGTCCTATCCGTACTATCCTGTGGAGATCGCCTAAAACTGGTAAGTTTCATTTTTTCCCCCCCTCCCGAACTCGCCTTGCATCCTTACGTAGTCCTCACCCCCCCCCACCCTTTTGAGACTGCAGCGCTTCAACAGGGTGGCTATCAAGCGAGTTAACAGAGCCTGTAATCTGCATGTGGATGAGGAGAAGCTGAAAGCGGAGAGAGAGAGAGCGGAGAGAGACAGGCGGGAGAGTCTAAGAGTGGAGAGAGAGAGAGCACAGAGAGAGACAGCCGGAGGAGCCAAGCAGGAGAGCCGAGAGGGACAGGCAACAGAATCTGAGAGCAGAGAGAGAGAGAGAGAGAGCGGAGAGAGACAGCCGGAGGAGCCTAGTGGGAGAACCGAGAGAGACAGGCAGAAGAACTGAGTGGGAGAGCCGAGAGAGACAGGTGGGAGAGCCGAGACAGACAGGAGGGAGAGCCGAGACAGACAGGTGGGAGAGCCGAGAGAGACAGGTGGGAGAGCCGAGAGAGACAGGAGGGAGAGCTGAGAGAGACAGGAGGGAGAGCTGAGAGAGACAGGAGGGAGAGCTGAGAGAGACAGGTGGGAGAGCTGAGAGAGACAGGAGGGAGAGCTAAGAGAGACAGGAGGGAGAGCTAAGAGAGACAGGAGGGAGAGCTAAGAGAGACAGTTGGGAGAGTTAAGAGAGACAGGAGGGAGAGCTGAGAGAGACAGGTGGGAGAGCTGAGAGAGACAGGAGGGAGAGCCGAGAGAGACAGGTGGGAGAGCAGAGAGAGACAGGAGGGAGAGCTAAGAGATGCATGCGGGAGAGTTGAGCTGGAGAGCTGAGAGAAACAGGAGGGAGAGCCGAGGGAGACAGGCAGGAGGGAGAGAGAGACAGGAGGGACAGCTAAAACAGATAGGTAGGAGAGAAGAGAGAGAGAGGAGGGAGAACCGAGGAAGACCGGCAGGAGAGCCAAAGTAGATAGGAGTGAGAACCAGAGACAGACTGGAGAGCAGAGAGACAGGAGGGAGAGCGGAGAGACAGGAGGGAGAGCAGACAGACAGGAGGGAGAGCGGACAGACAGGAGGGAGAGCGGAGAGACAGGAGGGAGAGCAGAGACAGACAGGAGGGAGAGCGGACAGACAGGAGGGAGAGCGGACAGACAGGAGGGAGAGCAGAGACAGACAGGCAGGAGAGCACACAGACAGGAGGGAGAGCGGAGAGACAGCTTCTTGCATTTTCCATGTGATATAATTCAGCTGCCCCCTCTGTATCCTGAGTTCACCTGAGCTCACTGTTGCAGCAGACGCTAGTGCAACAGAAAAGTACAGTGATATTTATGTGGAGGAGAGTTGGGGGTGGGGGTGCATTGACGGGGTGTGAAGCATTGAAGTAAATGATGGTCTTGAGAAAACTGATTCAGGAGCAGAGGAGGCTATGGGTGGGTGGACATGTATCTGCACAGAGGGGTGACATGCAGGGATTGTTGTGTGAAGGGACTCTATGTTCAGTGCTGGAGCTCAGTGTTGTGTAGAGGGACTCTGTTGTGTGGAGGGACACTGTGTTCAGGGCTGGGACACTGTGTTGTGCGGAAGGACACTGTGTTCATGTAATGGGAGGCTGTGTTGTGTGGAGGGACTCTGTGTTTAGGGCTGGGACACTTTGATGTGTGGAGGGACACTGTGTTCAGGGCTGGGACACTTTGTTGTGTGGAGGGACACTGTGCTCAGTGCTGGGACACTGTGTTTTGTGGAGGGACACTGTGTTCCGTGCTGGGAGGCTGTGTTGTGTGGAGGGACACTGTGCTCAATGCTAGGACACTGTGTTGTGTGGAGGGACACTGTGTTGTGTGGAGGGACACTGTGTTCAGTGCTGGGAGGCTGTGTTGTGTGGAGGGACACTGTGCTCAATGCTAGGACACTGTGTTGTGTGGAGGGACACTGTGTTGTGTGGAGGGACACTGTGCTCAATGCTAGGACACTGTGTTGTGTGGAGGGACACTGTGTTTTGTGGAGGGACACTGTGTTCAGTGCTGGGAGGCTGTGTTGTGTGGAGGGACACTGTGCTCAATGCTAGGACACTGTGTTGTGTGGAGGGACACTGTGTTGTGTGGAGGGACACTGTGTTGTGTGGAGGGACACTGTGCTCAGTGCTGGGACACTGTGTTGTGTGGAGGGACACTGTGCTCAGTGCTGGGACACTGTGTTGTGTGGAGGGACACTGTGTTCAGTGCTGGGAGGCTGTGTTGTGTGGCGGGACACTGTGCTTCTGTTTTGTTTTGCTTGCATCTTGTCGTGCGTCCCCACCAAGGCAGATGCGACTCCTCTGTAAAGCCTTCCTTGCTGGGGCACAGATATGTCGCCTCTCAGTGGCATCCTGTGATCTGCGCGCTCAGGAGACTGCACCTCAGTAACAAATAGCACGCTCAGTCACTGAACACCGCCGCGGTATCAGTACACTTGTTCAGGTGAACTGCTACTGAACCTGGGCAAAGCGTAAGGTGAACTCTATCAGAGAGGGACAGTGTGGTGCTCTGGCTGCTTCTGGGAAAGAAACTCGAGGCTGTAATGATTGCTCTGAGCATAGAAATACCTCTAATTCCCATCCCAGTCCAGGCAGAAAGGGTTCGGAGGACGTCACTGTATCCGCATGCAGATCACCCAAGCACACACATCCTTTGTGTGTTTATAATACTGACTCGTTTTGCTTTGACGTGTAGGTCTGGTGTAATCTTGAAGTTTCTGGTAGCGATAGACCTCATTAAACACCTGATACTCCCAGGCGCTTCACGTCGTCAGTCAGAGCGATGGCGATCCAGCAGCCTTCTGGCTCTTACGGAGCTGTCACAAACCAAGGGGGCCCCAAAGGCTCAGAACACACAGTTCCTTCCGCAAATTAACAGTCAAAAAAGGACAGTTTTCTTTCTTTAAAAAAAAAAAAAACACACATTTTAAAGACTCACAAAACCCAGAACTGAATAAGGAAATCAAGTCAGCCCCATTAATTACTTACATAAGAGAGAGAAGGAAGGGGTGACTCACAGCAGGCATCGAGCACAGCTTAAACCCCCCTGAACAGGCCCCCATGTTGCGACCAAAGGCACCCACATTTTACCGTCCGTCATTTCTGTGCCTTATGTGCAGGTGGGGTTATGGAAGACAAAAGGAGGAAAGAGCGTAAGCCGTAATAAGGACGAGCTGCCAGGCATTAAGCTCATTTCCATCAGTCAGAGGGAACGTTGGCCTGGGGCCATCAGTCACGCTGGGAGGGGGCACGGATCCCGGCATGTCCACACCCCACATTCGCACCTGCAGATTGACCCAGGCCCCCCAAGTCAATAGCAGCATCACCTGCTGTAAAAATGAGGAATTTATGTAACTATTTCTTAAAGTGCTGGTATGGTAGGGGGGGCTGAACCCTCCATGCACTGCCGCATCACTGCAAGAGGGGGGCACTGGGGGCTCAGAGACTGAGCCATTGATTGGCCGTACATTGTGACCCCAAGATGCATGGGATGGGGGGCTTTCAGTGGGGGCTGGTTTGGGAAGCGTTCAACACAGATGTTTCTCAGGCATGAGGACCAGCCCCCCTTAACCAGCTCCATAATGAACTCCCCATAACCCCAGTGGGGGGGGGACCTTTAAAAGGGGAATCGTTCCAATTAGGCCAAGCCAGGTGGGTGGCCCCCTCTCCGTCAGAGAGTCTGCTGTCATATCGTGTTTGGGGAGAGGGAGGGCTGTTTGTGGCAAAAGCCCCCTGGCAATGCCCCCCCTGGTCACACCTAGTGGTAGTGTGAAAGTCTGGGGGGGACTTCAAATTTGGTAATTTAAGGAGAACGTGCTGCATAGTGGCATTCATCCCTGGCTTCCCACTGCCCCCCCCTCACCGGCGACTTAACGAGATAATGTGTTGCTTACTGTCCCCTGATATTCCTCCATGCCTGTAAATTAGCTGGGGCCATTTGCTGGTGTCACAGCGGAGGCCCACAGCAAAGGTGCGCTGGTCATCATACTTTTGCATCTTTTGAATAAATGCGATCATTGTGACTCTCTCACTCTCTCACTCTCTCTCTCTCTCTTTCCCACCACTAACACACAGAGCCGCTGCCCCCATGGCCAGTCACTCTTCATGTTAATTTAAGCCAATGGTGCAAAAGAGTCCCAGAGGAGAAGGTGTTATGGGCTAAAGATAAAAATTAGACAAGCTCATCTAGAATTCCTCCTGTCCCATAAAACCCTGCACCGAGCCTGAAAGATCCCCAGAGAGCATCTGGGGCAAGACAGGGCATCTTTGGAAAGACGGGAAGTCTTTGCAGCATGCGGACTGTAAACCATAACCCCGTTAGAGGTTAAAGGTTATTTTGGGTGCTTGACAGGGAGTGGCCTGGTTCTGTCAGCCAATGGCAGCCTTGCTCTTTGCTCTTGTCAAAGATCTCTCCTCTCCTCGCTGAATGACATCACCCTTCTGACACCATCCGATAAAAATGACAACAGGAGCCTCTCTGGAAGCTTAGAGCTGAATGCTCTCCGTATGTCTGCTATGTGTGTCAGTATCAGAGCTAAAGGAGGGATTGAAAGGGAAGACCTGTATGTCATTCAGAGGATGGTGTCAGAAGGGTGATGTCATTCAGCGGATGGTGTCAGAAGGGTGATGTCATTTAGCTCGCCTGGTTAATACATGTTTTTCTTTGCTCAGGTTGGTCTGTTATTCTGATGAAGTGGCCTGTAAAGTCACAGGAAGGGAAACTGGTTTCAGTGAGGACTGAGTACCTCCTCAGTAACGCAAGCAGGATTCTTTGGTCTTGTGTACCAGGAAAAACAGCATTACATGCCTAAACCCAACAGACTTGACTTCCTCTGTGATGCATTTTTTGTTAAAAAGAAGTCATTCACTCTCTGGCAGTAGTAAGTTATGCACTGATGCTTAAGGTCGCTAATCATTAGTGGCACTGTATGAGTAGGGTTACTGTGAGACGTCGCGTCAAGGGCCCCCCGTGATGTGTGCTCAGAGCGAGCACGGTGCTGGCACCTTAAATAATGCGTTAGCTGCACGTTCGGCATGTATACGTCACATACGCATTGAGGGGGAATCGGCTTTCAGGTCAGCTACTGGCTCCCGTCGCTGTGTTTAAATCGTCTGCCTCACTGCTGCAGCCCGGAATCAAAAGTAGCCCTGTTGTTTGCTGAAGTCGGGGGGAGAAAAAGTGGAGACACTCATTTCAAACCCGGGACCGCCTACAAGGGGCTTGGCGACACGTCGGCAAGCCTGGCGAACGCTCCTCCAGCACGATTGACCTTTTCAGGCAGGAAAGTCAAGGTGCTGTGCTTATCTCTGTCGCGGTGCCTGAATTAGAGATCAAACACACCAGGACCTGATCCACTCGCAGGAAATTAAAACATCATGAATCGACAAACGAAATTTCTCCTCTGAACAGAATTATAATGGGATGCATGAATGGCATGCTGAGATTCGCCGGCCGTGCCACACACATAGCAGGCAGTATGTTTTCATTTGAGCCCTATGTTTTTCAATATATGATCTTATTGATAACCTCTGATCATTCTGATCATTTTATCCATATAATTCCTTGTTTTATGTACACAAGCGCAGGGCCAGATCTTGGAACAGGCGAACTATATATACACACACACACACACACACACACACACATATACACACGCGCACACACACATACACAATATATATATAATACATAAAATACAGTATCTGTATATATGTAAAATTTAGAAATAAGAATAATTAAAAATTATATATATATATATATAAACATATACATAAAATGTAAGGATTTATGGGGAGGCAGAACCATGGCCGGCTCTGGCTATAGGAGGAGCAGGCAGTCACCTTGGGCCCCTGAATTACATGAAATGCTCATCAGTTTTCTTGGCAGGGGGGCCTCCCACGTAAAGCTTCGCCTAGGGCCCCCAGAAAGGTGGATGCAGCCCTGCCCAGAATGCAATGGCAAAAACCTTTAATTTCATGTTTATCTCCCAAAATGGGTTAAAACTGTTTAAAATGTAAGTCTGCTGTTTTATTTGTGTATATAATGGACCTGTTTAGTGCCTCATTGCATGAGACATTTTTGTTTTACTGTTAATTGTTAATTTATCATTAATTCCACTCTGCATTTAAGAGCTACTCATAGCAGAGAGCTTGGGGCAACAATGTAAATCTGTTCATTAACCTCTGATTTCCTCTGAATGCCCCAGCACGTATCTGGCATAGGGCCGATACAGTGTACAGTTTGGAGAAAGAAAATGCTGCTTTTCCCACACAGGGCCACGTTTTGTATGAAGGATGGCCTACAGTTAATTAGTGTCTATCATGCATACTTAATGTGCAAACTGCCCTTAAACAGAACTCGGAAAAGTGGACCAGTCATACAAACTCATTACTGTACCGTTGCTCATTACTGCTCTTTCATACGTTTTTATGTGAAAAACTGATTAGAACAATTTCTCAAAAGCTTATTACACAAATCAGCATAATTTCCAAATCCACTGATATATTTAAAAGGAACATCACAGCTGGATTCCATCATATGCTCACCAACCCCTCTTTATTGTGCTTCCTATTGTCCCCCAAAATTAAATGCACTGAAAGTTGTCAGAGACTAAGAAACGGAAAAATCATTTCACGCTTCAAACACAAAACTAGAAGCCTAAACAGCCAGAGTTGTGCATTAACAGGAGGGAATCTTCTTTAGCATAAAGCACAGTGACATCATCAGACAGGGACACATTATGACTTAACACCAGGAGAGAATGCAGCCTAATGTATAATTAGTGTAATTATGTAAAACCTAGAAGCTGAAATAGCATTGCAACATAACAAGTCAACAAAACTGTTTGTTATGCATGCAGTGCGTGTTTGGCGTGGCAAGCATTAGGAAAATTTAATCAAGGACACTGAGCCTTTAATTGAAAATAGCAAATAAAAGGCTAAATAAAACAGGATAAAAAATGTAGATACTGTGGTACTTAAATGTTTCAACATGAATTAAAAAAGAGCATAAATGAAAAGACAGAAATTCAATTAGCATTTTTTTAAGCGGCTTCTCCCAAGCCAACCGGAGAAACTGCACAACTCGCAGCGCCAAGAGAGACAGAGAGACCATGTTTATTAGGGAGCGTAAACCTCACTGACTCAGGTACAGTCGGCAAGCAGGGGATTGTGGGACGTAGATGCTGCTGCCCCTTTAATGCCAGGAGGCTGGAAACTACCCTGGGAGTTTTTAATCATGGACTCTATAGGCATCGGGATATGGGGGAAAGGGGACACACAGATTCGCCCTACTTTGCTTCTCATGCGTCTTCTGATCCAGCAGTGAGTGAACATCGTAAAATGGATCCAAGCTCTTCAGCATGAAGCAAGCTGGTGTAGTCAGAAGCAGTCATCTTAAAGGGCCAGACCACCTTTGATTCTTACTCTGATGGATCTCCCTGCAGACCATCAAGATTATCTGAGGCTCCACAATAATGATGCAATGCACTCATCTCATTTCTTAATCTGTAAAAACCACACCAATTAAACAGCAGGAATTCTAAGGCTTATTTGTGTTTCTGCATTCCACAACCTTAATTTTTTACGGCGCGTTTCTGACAATCACATGGGCTCGAATGAAGATCTATCGCCGCGCGTCGATGTGTCCTGGCGTGTGCCAAGCGCTTGTTACCCTGACCCCAACCGCATTTAAGCTCACAACAGATGGTCGCACAGCTTACGAAACCAAACAAGGCCGCCACGTTCCAGCGCTTTGCGGCCATTATAGCCGGAGGACGGCTGGCCGCGAATGTGCCGCTCCAGGCCTTTTCAAGGTGTCTTTCCCAACGGGTCCGTTTTCATCGTGGTGGAGGTGCCTTTATTTTGTGGTGACTCAGAGTGCTGGGGCGTCTTCAAGGTCAGAAATCTATCACAACATCAGAGCATCAATACAAGCAGCGAACAGGCAGGACGCCACTGTTGGCTCTGTTACTGGCAGGAATGTTACTGATTATATATTACGTGCAGTCTGCAGTGCTCTATGGGGTCCTCAAGAGTGTGTGTGTGAGAGTGTGTGTGTGTGTGGGGGGGGGGGGGTTGAGCAGAGTATGTCTGGACTGACTAGTGTCAGCACTCTAGGCAAAAAAGCACCCCCGAGCTAGGCTTTTACCTCCGAAACCGTCCCAGTAATTGCCTGCGCAAAAACGTTACCGATGTCGCCGCTGCATGTGCGCAGGTAGCACACACATATCATCCCGACAGCATGAGTGTTTACTTGTTCCCCCGTGCGCCGAGCCGGCTGACTTTCCTCAAGTGCCAGCCATACAGCTGCATAATAAAGCCCATTATGGACCTGCAGAGTGATGTATACCCTCACCACGATGAAAGAAACAACCAATCGCATCTTTGGGAAATTTAAACAGACTTTTTCCTTTAGAAACCAAATACTAATCTACATTCATTTCATCGCCTTTATTCTGCTGATTTAGAATTATGGTTTTATTGCAATTTTAATCATCGCACTAAGTCATAAGAAAGGAGCACAAGACAAAGCTTTGTCGCATAATTTGTTGCAGCAAAAATGGCCTCCCCCTTAAAAAAATATAAAAAATTACTTTGACCCTTAAGAGCAGATGGTTTCATAGCTAATGAAGGCTGACAAAACAAACAAACTCATATATTTAACTATTTCCCTGGAGTCAACCAGTCTGAATTACTCATTAACAGAAGGTAACTGCAGGAAGATGAAACAGACATTCTGGGAAAGCCTAGGTTGGAGACTATGAACAGAAAGAGTGCGATTCGCTGATTACAGAAACACAGTGTACTTTGTATAAAATAAACACACTAATATGGCTTTTACTCTTTCACCAAAATGTCATATTGATTATATATCCATTTTAGTATGTTAACTTTAAAAAAAACATAAAAACAAAATGATGTTAATTGGAACTGGAAGTATGAGACCATAAACTGGAAAGCACATGCTAACCCAAACGACGGTGGATGGCAAGGTTGCCGATGTTTCATTGTTTCATTGCAGCCTGTGCTGAGAGCACCAGCATAGTCTGCTCAGGTAAACGGAGCACGAGCTACATCAAATGTGCAAAGGTTAAGTCCTTTCATTTGTGACTCATGCTGCGGTGGGTTGCCACTGTGGTCAAGCCGGGCAGAGCGATTCTATCTCAGAGCAAGTATAGACATAAATGCTGAATTACTCCTTTAGGGTTTTGTCAAACCGTTCCAAGGCACAGGATGTGACTGCTCTACCGGCAGGATTTACAGCATTCAAGCACATGGGAACATGGCTGCTTCACAGACCTAAACTATACCCACTTCATTTCATTCCTTAAATAAAAGGTTTTAAACTCAAGGTACTTGCTTTCTGTGGTTCAGATGTATCAAATTTAAAGCAATTAAATTTTAGCCTTGGACTGAAAGTCAATCAATCAAAACTATATTTACTAAAGTGCCCAGTAGGTAGAACAGATGCTATGGTCATACAGCTGGTTACAATCAGGGGAGAAGCACAGCCGATGCCTCCATAGTTACACACTTAACGAAATCAAACACCCATAATCATTAGACTAGTAAATGTCTTTGGATGAAAGCATCAACTAGGTATGAAGCTGAACGTCGGGTAAAGTCAAATTTCAATTGATATGTACAGTTTCTACGTGGTTGTATTTACATAGTTTTCCCATCTCTTTTCTCTAGATGGAAATGAACACAAATGACAAAGATGGAGGACAATGATGACACCAGATAAAGTACCGACGCAGAAACCTCCATGTAACCCTTAGCCACCCGCGGCTTTGACTGGATTCACTCAACTTTGGGCACACTTCAGGGGTCTGATATCACCATTCCAGGTACTGGGTCGGTGGCCCTTCCCATTCAGGGACAGCACAACACGACGCCAGGAGGGAGGAAGCTTCCGGGAAGGCCCATCAAGGGACCACTGTGTCATCACAACGCGCAGCCTGACAGGCAGATTTCCCTAAGGAACAATTAATTACCAAGGGAAGAGCACCAAGATGAGGGATATGCTGCTGGGGATCTATGTTTTTGTGGCGTTGGCAAACGCTGCTTCTGTTGAGGAGAAGGTCGACTGCCCTCGACCATGCGTTTGCGAGATCAGGCCCTGGTTCTCTCCAAGCTCAACATACATGGAAACTCCCACTGTGGACTGTAATGACTTGAGACTTATTTCTATGCCTGAGAGGCTGCCCATGGACACACAGGTCTTGTTGTTGCAGACAAACAACATTGCCAGGATTGAAAGGCCCTTGGATTATCTGGCCAACATCACAGAGATAGATGTATCTCAGAACAATTTGTCTGCGATGGGCGACATTAACCTCGGAAGCCTGCCCCAGCTATTGTCCCTGCACATGGAGGAAAACTCTATCCGCGTGCTCCCTGACAGCTGCCTAGCTGGGCTCCACAATCTCCAGGAGCTGTACATCAATCACAACCTGATCTCTTTCATTGCTCCCAGGGCCTTCCTGGGGCTGGGCAATCTGCTGCGGCTTCATCTCAACTCCAACTGGCTGACGGCCATTAGCAGCCAGTGGTTTGAGGCTATGCTGGGACTGGAAATTTTGATGATCGGCGAAAACCCAATCATGCGCATTCAAGAAATGAACTTTAAGCCACTTATCAACCTCCGCAGCCTGGTCCTGGCCCGAATGAATCTGTCGGATATACCCGATGACGCCCTGGTCGGACTTAATCGCTTGGAGAGCATCTCGTTTTATGACAACCTGTTTGCTAAGGTGCCCCGCAGTTCCCTCAAGAAGGTCCCAAGTCTGAAGTTTCTGGATCTAAACAAGAACCCCATTCAGAGGATACAGAGAGGGGACTTTATGGATATGCCGCACCTGAATGAGCTGGGTATTAACAGCATGCCCGAGCTGGTGTCTATTGACAGTTTTGCCCTCAGCAACCTGCCAGAGCTAACAAAAATAGAGGCAACCAACAACCCCAAACTGTCCTACATCCACCCCAATGCATTCTACAGGCTGCCTCGATTGGAGACACTCATGGTTAACAGCAATGCCTTGAGCGCCCTGCATCGTGTCACTGTGGAGTCCCTGCCCAATCTTCGGGAGGTGAGCCTACACAGCAACCCCATCCGCTGTGACTGTGTGGTCCGCTGGATGGGCACGGATAGGACCGGCGTGCGCTTCATGGAGCCGGAATCCCTGTTCTGCATGGAGCCACCTGAGCTGGAGGGACAGCACGTTCGGCAGGTGCACCTCCGAGAGATGACAGAGACCTGCCTACCGCTCATCTCCCCTGGGAGCCTCCCAGCGCTGGTCCGTGCGCGCCATGGGGAATCGCTCTCACTACACTGCCGGGCATTCGGGGAGCCAGAGCCTGATATCTACTGGATCACACCCTCAGGTGACCGGATCTTGCCAGATACTGGTACCATCAAGTATTACATGCACCCAGAGGGCACGTTTGATATCTATGACCTCACAGAGCAAGAGGCTGGACTATACACCTGTGTTGCTCACAATCTTGTTGGCGCAGACCTTAAAGCGGTCTCAGTGCAGGTCAATGGATACTTCCCACAGCCTGCCAACGACTCTCTGAAGATCAGCATCAAATCCGTGCAGCCAAACTCCATCCTGGTGTCTTGGAAAGCCTCCCACGGCAGCCTGCCACCCAACATTAAGTGGTCAACGACATCAGAGGGCAATCATCCCGCTCTGGCATTCAAAGCAAGGGTTCCATCTGACATTAACACATACAACTTAACACGCTTAAATCCTTCCACACAGTACAAGGTATGCGTGGACATTCCCAGCATCCATCACAAAACCAGTAGGAAGTGCATCAACGTCACCACCGAAAGTATGGAGCTAGAGGTCAAGAGCTATGAAAACCGGGACACATCAGTGGCTACCATGTATGGCTTGCTGTTGGTTGCAACCTCGGTGACCTGCACACTTATTTATGCGTCCTTGAGAAAGCACCACTTTTGTAAGGGTATAAGGAAACCCCAATCAAACGCCCCTCTGACACCTGCCCTTGGGCTCTACTCTCCCCTCACAAGACTGTGGGTTTCTGGTAAAGGAACGCCTTCTGCAGTCGAGGTGAGGGCCACTGTAATAGATGTAACAAACAATGCCATATAAGGAATCTTTCATCACATCAGGAGGCTCCACAACACCAGGTAATGGACAGGGTGCTAGAAGGGTCTCAACGGACTACACTGTATTGGCGCATTCTTTGCCTCGGTGTGGACATTCTATGAAAGCCGGGATTCAGTTCAATGTTTGAAGGCCATGCAGACACACATAGACACTGGATACCTTGCCACCCCTCTACCAAGAGTGAGGAGAGTAGCTTTGCTACAAAACCGACAGGGTTTGTTAACCCTTGGTTACTGGACATTTACACTTTACTAAGTGACTAAAGGGCAGGATGGCAGGCTGATGTCTATCAGTGACTGTTATTATGTAAAGAGTAGTGTGTAAAGAGCTATCTCTGCGGTCCAGCCTTTCCCTCTGTGCTGTACAACATACAAAGGCAAGCTAGAGGTTCAAAGTGTGGTATTCGCAATGGGGGGGAAGGGGGGACTTGTACTAGAATAGACTAAAACTGATGATGTAAAACACTTTTGTTCAAATATACATTTAAAAGGAAATGGTATTTTGTCTTTTTATTAAAATGTTTTATATTCGTTATATAAGAATGTATCGGAGCTCACTGGCAACTCTGTTGATTCAAAATTGTAACAAACTTGTGAGTGCTGTACAAAATGAAAGAGCTTACAGGTAACCTGAGGCACAGATCGTCACAGAAGCATCTCTACTGGACGTCTGGCAGGAAGATCAAGGGTCAACAGCCGAGCATCAGTAACTAACGGCTGCTTATGTCACGTCACGGGGCAGGTTCATCACAGGACACTTCATCACATAAATACTGCGTTTCTTAAGCCACATCAGATAGCTTTCATTTACAAAAGTTGTATTTAAACACCAGCTACTTCTGCTGGGTCTTATTCTTTTAAATAATGAAGCAGATGGACTCACGGCTCGACCCAAACACAGGGGACATCTGCGTTGGCCCATGACAGAACTGGGAGTGTTTCTGTTTTAAGAGCCAACAAGGGACGTGTCCTTCAACGGACTAGGATGCTTCCTAAAACAACGACCATGATGACAAGGCTAGATAAGACACTTAGAACAAAACATTAGCAGAGGATGGTCTTTTGGGGGTGTCCCTCAGACAAGACTCAAAATGCCAGAAGGCAGCAGGGCGCCAGGCCGCCTGGAATCACAGCCCATTGACTTGGAATAGCATTACATTTGTTTCATTATGAATCCAATATCTCTTCCCCCGCTGACGAATGGCGGTCACACCTGGAGTGACATGAGCATTTATCAGGTGACGCTGGCCATACAGCGCATTTCAGCACTGCGGACGTGACGTTTAGAGAGACACCATTTGTCTGAGGTGGGGGTCCCACAACGTTGACCTGTAGCACCACCAAGGTCACCAGGGGTCACAGCCAATCTTCCAGACCCCCTCGCTCTGTGACAGATTCACTACCCCCATAGTAATACAGACTGCAACAGGCTGAGCTGAACAGCGGGCCACACATGGCGTAATGGAGGACAAAACCGCCATGTTACATAACCCTTCTGATGACAGTGGTGTCGGACTGAAATCAACCCCGTATCATTCCAAAATCCTCACCTAAAATCTTTTTTTAAATCATTTACACACGGCGCACACAGAACCATGGAAGGCGTCTGCACAGATGGCGTATGAAAAGAATGGAATGTAAGGCTGTACATTTTATTTTTTAGTAGCCTTCATCGCTGTCATCGTCATCATCATCACCACGTTTAACTTGGTAAATTTTGCCTGCTTTCGTAGTGCCTGTGAATCCATGCAGCCATGATGAATTCACCAAACACATTCCTGGACAGACTTGCGTAAACAGTGACCTGAAACAAGTCACAGTTCATGGCAAAGAAGAAGTATGCATCATGGGTCATCATTTAACTGTACGTAATCCAGCTTAAATATCAAAAACCTCTGAAATGAAATAAAATTCCTCTGATAAGAAACACTAATGCCTCACCTTTTTATTCAAGGAGAATGAATGAGAGCGAGAGAGAGAGAGAGAGAGAGAGAGAGAGAATTTTAAGCACCTAATCTGGTTAATCTGCGTATTCCTGGTTAAAATCCCTCTGCGAACTCCCGGCAAACACAGCACACCTGAGAGTTACGGGCACACAATTTACATTCATTTCTTAATCTTTCTCAACATATTTTATTTTGAAGTGGAATAAATCCTGTCATAGTAATGTGTGCAGACCTCTGACAGTAAGACACGTCACTCTGCCTCAGATGTTGAGAGAGAAGACTGAATTCATTATATTTCGCGTTTAGTGTGCTTTTCTTGGATGGAGTAGCTCACACTTGATTTCACTCACTCATTTTATTTGACATTTTTATCCAAAGCGACTTACAGTACTGAGTGTAATATATGTGTGACCCTTGGGATTTGAACCCATGACTTATGCAGGATTAGTGTGACGCTCTGCTTGTTGCGCTGCCTGCAGAAACAGCTTGTGTGCTTAACACAGCAGAAACCTGACCAAGGCTGCGTTCATGGCAAGGCAGGGATCCTCGCTAATTAGGATAAACTGAAACTGAAAATATAACTGTAAAATATAACTGTGCGCACTTGAAGATCAGATGACAAAGAGCACTGACAACACAGCAGGCTGGTTCATGCTCCGACTTTATGCTCGCCTAAATTATAAAAAAAAAATACACATGCAGTCACGCAAAGTGCTACTACCAGATCAAAGACGGTGGCAACCAGAAAGGTGCAATTAAAGTGAAACAGGGTCTAAACTGTAAGGTAGCAGCCACACTGTGGGAACCACACCTGGTCACAGTTAGAGACGACAGCGTGAGGACGCTGGATCTAATGCTGATATGTGGTATTTTAGGATAGTCCATACACTCAAACCCCAGATACACAGAATTCATTACATTTAGTGGATGTTTTTGTTGACATGCGAGCAATAAAAGGCTGAAAGAGAAGAGTTAAGCACCGTTGCTGGAGTGGTGGAGGTTAAGCGTCTTACTCAAGGTGACACAATGACTCTACTGGACACAGAAGACAACCCTCCAAGTGCAAGCACAGATCTCTAACCCTCTGAACTACACCCCCTGTTACATACACAGATATTAAACACTCTCTGCTAGGACCAAAATCACATTGAACATTCTTTACTCGCACACGCATCACTTATTCAGAGAGAAGTGTTAACATTCAGCCAACCTTCAAGCACAGATGGTAAACGTTCTATTTTAAATCTTCCCATGTGATAAATGCACCTGTCCTGTCCGCCATGTTGTTCCATCAAATACGGTTGAAAAATCAATGGCTCCCCCCATGCCTCACATATGCTGTGTTTGAATTATTGCCCCATTAAAGCACCAAACATTTGTATTTAGGTCAGTCTGTAGCGTTTAGATATCCAGAGTCTGAGGAGAAGGGAAACACTTGGTCCTTTCAGTCAGACCACTCTGGTTTTCTGCAATTATTTTCCCACTAATTTAAGCAAAAGGCTGCATCCCCACAGATTGTGGATCTCCGTGTGTCCGGAGCACAAGCCTGGCTGGACATCAGGGGCTGGCCAAACCAGAGCTGAATTGTCTTTGATCGACGGAAAGTCACTGGATCTCCGTGTGTCCGGAACACATGCCTGGCTGGACATCAGGGGCTGGCCAAACCAGAGCTGAATTGTGTTTTATCGACGGAAAGTCACTGGATCTCCGTGTGTCCGGAACACAAGCCTGGCTGGACATCAGGGGCTGGCCAAACCAGAGCTGAATTGTGTTTTATCGACGGAAAGTCACTGGATCTCCGTGTGTCCGGAGCACAAGCCTGGCTGGACATCAGGGGCTGGCCAAACCAGAGCTGAATTGTGTTTTATCGACGGAAAGTCACTGGATCTCCGTGTGTCCGGAGCACAAGCCTGGCTGGACATCAGGGGCTGGCCAAACCAGAGCTGAATTGTCTTTGATCGACGGAAAGTCACTGGATCTCCGTGTGTCCGGAACACAAGCCTGGCTGGACATCAGGGGCTGGCCAAACCAGAGCTGAATTGTCTTTGATCGACGGAAAGTCACTGGATCTCCGTGTGTCCGGAACACAAGCCTGGCTGGACATCAGGGGCTGGCCAAACCAGAGCTGAATTGTCTTTGATCGACGGAAAGTCACTGGATCTCCGTGTGTCCGGAACACAAGCCTGGCTGGACATCAGGGGCTGGCCAAACCAGAGCTGAATTGTCTTTGATCGACGGAAAGTCACTGGATCTCCGTGTGTCCGGAACACAAGCCTGGCTGGACATCAGGGGCTGGCCAAACCAGAGCTGAATTGTCTTTGATCGACGGAAAGTCACTGGATCTCCGTGTGTCCGGAACACAAGCCTGGCTGGACATCAGGGGCTGGCCAAACCAGAGCTGAATTGTCTTTGATCGACGGAAAGTCACTGGATCTCCGTGTGTCCGGAACACAAGCCTGGCTGGACATCAGGGGCTGGCCAAACCAGAGCTGAATTGTCTTTGATCGACGGAAAGTCACTGGATCTCCGTGTGTCCGGAACACAAGCCTGGCTGGACATCAGGGGCTGGCCAAACCAGAGCTGAATTGTCTTTGATCGACGGAAAGTCACTGGATCTCCGTGTGTCCGGAACACAAGCCTGGCTGGACATCAGGGGCTGGCCAAACCAGAGCTGAATTGTCTTTGATCGACGGATTGACACCATTTCCTCCAGCTCTATCTTGTACATCGTCAGTCAGATGAGGAGCCACTTCCTTGAATTTCCCCTCAGCATGGAAGCAGGGGAAAAGGCACCAGCACTGTTTATACAAGCGCACAGGAGTGAAGTCAGTGACCTGTGAGTGTGGGGTGAAATCTCTCACGGTGC
This sequence comes from Paramormyrops kingsleyae, assembly GCF_048594095.1. Lineage (NCBI taxonomy): Eukaryota > Metazoa > Chordata > Actinopteri > Osteoglossiformes > Mormyridae > Paramormyrops > Paramormyrops kingsleyae. The sequence continues at coordinate 1,120,262 of NC_132797.1, read as the reverse complement.
TGCAGAGACCGCGAGTGCTGGAGGATCTAACCGTTCAGGTGGCCTTTGGCGAGCTCCACACGAGATTGCAGGGGATCCGTGGCCAAACCTTATTCTTAATTTTCGTGTTGCTAAAAATGAATGAGTCAGGCCATGTGATCCCTAATGACAGAAAGCAAGCCCAGCACCTACAATTACTGTGGGAGAGTGGCTCTCAGCCACAGCTGGTGACACCGCGGCCTGCTGTTGGAGCGCTACAGAGGAAGCCATGCCAATCTGATCGAGGCCAGTCCACAGTGAACATGAACGCAGTCCAGAGCCAGGCGTTGACCTGGTAGGTGCTCAAAGTCGACATCTAAGGTGTCAGAACGCACAGAAGGTAGGTCTGAGATCCAAAGAGGGCAGGTCTGAGATCCAAAGAGGGCAGGTCTGACATCCAAAGAGGGCAGGTCTGACATCCAAAGAGGGTAGGTCTGACATCCAAAGAGGGCAGGTCTGACATCCAAAGAGGGTAGGTCTGACATCCAAAGAGGGCAGGTCTGACATCCAAAGAGGGCAGGTCTGACATCCAAAGAGGGTAGGTCTGACATCCAAAGAGGGTAGGTCTGACATCCAAAGAGGGCAGGTCCGAGCCAAGATCTGGCATCCAGGCTACGCAGATGCAGCATGTGAGCTGGGGCCCTCGCCCACGGCTGACTCCCAGAATCCCGCCTGGTACACGCATGCTGCCGGAGCCACTGATGACTCAGCATCTCAGGATTCCCACTCGCTTGTTTTGCAGTGGTGTGTTTTTTTGCCACATGGTTTCCTTTCTTTTATGGAATAATCAAAAAAAAGAAAAACATTTAATGAAAAGATAATCATGAGTGGATTGTGCAAAGCACAATTTTTTTTGGCTCGTACGCAATGCGCGTGTTCTTCACGGTTAAAGTATTCACAGGTCGAAATGTCTAACTGAAGTATATGAGGAAAAACAACAAAAAAAATCACAACAGGTCGAGGTCTTTTGAGGATGAGAATCCTCACCAGGTGCTTGGGGTGCGAAAATTGCCCCAGTGTCACGCAGCAGACGGGACAGGTACGCCAGAGTGGTATCGTGGCTCATCATGGCCGTTTCCGGTTCCTTTATTAACTCATCTGTTAATGTCCTGTGTGGGAAGGCTGGAGATTACGAGGTGCCCGGGAAGTGAATCATCCACCATCCACGGGGTTACTGCAGTGACAGCAGTGGCAGGAAGAACGCTATTCTGCCGGCAGGGTGATTAGCGGCATCCACCCGGGGGGGGGGGGGGGGGGCTGGGGGAGGCAGACGGAGGTAAACGAGGGGAACTCCAGAGGGTTGTTTATTAGGGGGAAACCGTGTGACGGCCTGGCACAGAGTGGGGGGAGGTGGGACTCCATTCATCACCGTCTATGCCGGGTCGACCCAGTATCATTGTGGCAGATGTGCTGCCTAATTAAGACCATAAAGCAGGAGAAGCCATGGATGAAGACACACCACCCAGCCTGCTCCCCCCGCCCACCCCCGGCACCGCACCACAGTGAGTACCCATACCTAACACTTATAAAGGGTAGAAGTATTATCATTTCAGGTGGGGGTGGTAAGACCCGAGGGGAGGGGGGGCTTAGAATAAGATAAAAGCTGATGGCCTAGCACAAGATTTTCACAGGGGCAATGGGTGGGGGGCAGCGGCGTGAGTAAAACCTGTCTAGCGGTGGGGCAGGGGCTGGCTACAGCAAACACAGTGCACACTGTGCTTCATTCTTTTTTAGCATCCTCAGGTGGTTCTTTTTGGGCCGGCACAGGTGCTTATGTGGGGGACACTGCATCACAGGCCTGAAGTGAGACTTTAAAGTGGGAGGGATTTCACATCGGATAAGCGGCACTTGGGTGAAGAGGGCCGACGAGCTCCACACAGGAACACGGATGGTCCCAGAGTTAACATCCCGTGGCTACGGGATGACGACCCGGTGACACAGCGACCGCCTCACACACCCATGAACTCACTGCGTGAACCGAGCATTGAAGGAGGGCACTGCATTGCTCATTGCTCCACCTGCACACAGCTCCAGAGGTCAAGAAGGTTCTGGAAGGTCTCCTGTGCTCTCCTGACAAAAGGCAGAATCTTCTGCCAGCCCTCCATACTTAAGCAAAGATAAAGATGCTGTTTGACATCAATTGGCAGCTCGGACGTCGCATTAAATACACAAACTACAGCCAAAGCTTTGCAATCAAGACAGATTACCCCCACAGGGCAGAAATGACATACCGCCCCCTATGCCCCCCCACCTGGAATAAGCACTGTGGAAAGCACTGTATCGTTTAGATGTACACTCTGAGAGCAGAGTGCAGTCCATAACCCTCTTCACCTCCCCCTGCCCCCATTTTCATTAAGGTTTTATGGACAGACACGCTCATAACGGGCTTCCTCTTTTCCTTAAATTTTCTTTAATGCCCCATTAACAAGCTCACCACCAAGCCGCAATAAAGTCTCTGTGATCGCCTCAGCTCAGCTCAGCGATCCCCAGTCCAAAGGCTCTGAAGCTGGAAAACAAGCAGCCAGTCAAATATCAATACGTATCTTATAATGTTTGTTTATGGCACAAAAGTTCATGGCTTCCCCCAGGGTGTGGCGCTCTGGAGCAGAGGCACTATAAAGAGGGAGGTTAGGACAATGCCAAGGGCCCCTGAATGACATGGGGTGAGTTTCTTAACGCTTTGTTGTTTGTAAGTTCTATCTCTTAACATCCTGTTAACTTACGAATGACGTAGCGTTAAGAAGGCTTTGGGAAGCTCACCCATGGTCTCTAAAAAATTTGGAACATAACTGGATTGGTTTGGGCTGGGGTCCCAGTATAGTATGTGGTCGGTCCGTCACAGGGCACAGCCTGGGGGACACCGTGGACAGGGTGCCGGTCCGTCACAGGGTACAGCCTGGGGGACACCGTGGACAGGATGCCGGTCCGTCACAGGGCACAGCCTGGGGGACACCGTGGACAGGGTGCCGGTCCGTCACAGGGCACAACCTGGGGGACACCGTGGACAGGATGCAGGTCCGTCACAGGGCACAACCTGGGGGACACCGTGGACAGGATGCAGGTCCGTCACAGGGCACAGCCTGGGGGACACCGTGGACAGGGTGCCGGTCCGTCACAGGGCACAGCCTGGGGGACACCGTGGACAGGGTGCCGGTCCGTCACAGGGCACACACATCCACACACATACCACTGGCTATTTAGAGACACCAGTTAGCTGAAATGCATGTCTTTCGACTGGAGTACCTAGAGGACACCCAGCTACAGGGGAAGAACAGAGACTCGGCAGAGAGAGCAGGTGGGATTCGTATGGTGAAGCCTGGAGGTGTGAAGAAATGGAGCATAAAAAGAAAAAATAGGGCTGCCTTTGCCCGACACATTTTACCGTACAGCAGAAGCTGCATGCTGTCCCTGCCGTTCCAGGAGGCACTCTCCATTAATAGGTAAAAATAAGATGAGAGGGACTATGGAAGAGTCAAGAGGGGGCAGCGGCGGGGGGAGCCGGGCAGCGCGAGGCATTCATGACGCACGGTATAACACTTAATCCATACTCTCCACTCGCAGCTGCAGACACTTCCCGCAACAAACATGGCTCGAACTCGAACTTCCTGTTCCCCGCGGAAAATGCAGTGATGGAAAGCATACATTTGAAACAATTAAATGTTGCACCTGTATAAAAAAGCCATTTATACACAGCTCCCCCCTCACCCCAAACAGAAAGGACTGAGGCAGTCTTTCATTATGTTCCTGTCCCATTTCACATGGCTGACTGATGCCGATGAGAGCTTAAGCGAATGTGATCGATGGTCATCGACATAATTGACCTGGAAACAATATTTATGACCATTACTTCACTTAGTCTGAAGTAAGAAACTCAAACAACGCATGATTATATGGAGTCTGAGGGAAAGAGGAAATCCCGTTCGGCGGAAGCTGGAGACCCAAGACAGCGGGACATACAATGTGAGGAATCTTGATTTTCATGGGAATAATCTCAGACTAATCAATTCAGATTTGGATTTATCACAGATCAGATTTTGTGATTTACTGTGATGAACATTCATGATAATCTGGTTTTGCCTTAATTAATCATTATAATTCATAAGTAGGGTGTGCACTGTAAACCGGCCACAGTTTAGGGCGGCCCAGATCACAGACGGGTGTGAAGTATCTGCATGAAGGGTCACCACAACCTTCCTCCTAATCTAAAGACAAATGATCCCAGTCGATGTCTATGATGTCTGGCTAGGATATAGACTGAGAAGAGTTTATAGGGTTGATAAAGAGAGAACCAGTCAGTTGCATCTGTAAGCATGTACATCATACAGACCTCAGCCGGCTGTCCATGTGCATTTTCTCTTTGCTGGTTGGTTACAGCACCACATATGTTGATGTCATTGGTTGAGAGCACATCACGTGACAGACCATATATCAGTGCAGGGGAAACAGGTACCTGTGGGCGACCTTGGGGCTATCTGGTGTATTTAACCTTGGCACTCTGGTTTTTGATCGCATCAGCCAGTTGAGAGTGAATCCCTCCTCAGTGCGGCATCCAGAAGCAGCAGCAGATCATTCAGGTGATCATTCACCATTATTCATACCCATGAAGACAAATGACACACCTTCTGCTCAACTTGTATTATACCAGTGCCATTTCATTAAGCTTTCCTATACCTGGTGACATGGAGTGACTTGAACTATCATTGGTGTTGAGTGTAGGGTTGGGTTCTGGTTTAAGAGGCCGGCATCGGCCTGCAGGAGATATTCGCCTTAACTCACTCCTAAAGAGTGTGAAGTGTGACAGTGTCATAAGCGGGCCAGAGTGGACTTTAATTTTAAATTAATAAACACATTCTCCTTCGTCCTGGTTTCATTTGAGAGCCATTTTTCGGGTCTTTGCACAGGTCTCAGGAACCGTGTCAGGACCATTTACACAGGCGTTTGCGCTGGCCACCCGAAGCCTTCTGGTAATTTCCTCCGAGTGAGAGATGTGCCCTTGGCAGCTGACTGTCACGCTGTTCGCAAGGCTAGTTTATGAATAGCCCTCATTTCCCTTAATGGACCATTAACGAGGCCCAGAGAGAGACCATCCACCATCTTTACAGCTGACCCCAAAGATGCTTCCAACCGTAAACTTGCCACTTTTGTTCTTGTCACATTGCAATGGACCTGCTGTGCACGCACGTATGTTTTCCTGACTGTGAGCTCGTTCCACAGCTAAATGACACTCCCGAAGGACACTATAAGTTTTTTCTCTTTCAGCTGATAAAAGCAGCAGCTCGCATGTGCATCCGTCACAAAGACCGTTCCCATCCCTCCCTTTTAAAATTTAAAGGCAGACGCATGGAGAAAATACGAGCCTGTCCGCTGACTTGTAATGTAAGGCCCCTTCATTGCCATCAGCAGCCTTCATTACTTGCCCCAGGCCAGACGCCTCCATTAACCACGTGCAATCATGTCTCTCATGCCCCGTCTGCATCACAAGCCCTCGCTAGACCAAGTATGTCAGACAAACGTCTCTGTGGAGGGCCCTCACTCTGTTTGGACCTCCTCAGGACAGGAGAGATGCTAGTATTTTTATGGTGGGTGGGGATGATAAGCCAATGATCTGTTTTGAATCAGTGAGTGACAGATGAGGGTACACTCTGGGGCCAACCAGCTGCCCCTGTGGCTCAACCTCCGCCCCCCCCCCCAACAAGTCCCATGGCTGTTCTTGACAGGCCCCCTCCTCCTGCCTCAGCAGCCTCTAATTTGCTGGCCGCAGGACTTGCCCCCCACCGAGGGCTATAATGAAGATATGTGCATCCTGGACGGACACAGGGACATGGCCTGCCCTCCTCGCCCTCGGGCTACTATGTGACGTCTCACCTCGAATCTCCTGTGGTTCAAACCGGCACATGGAGATGGAGGATTACGCGTGTGTCACATTAAAGATGGCCGCCTGAGCCAGGGTCTTAAAGAAACATGGCTGGAGTGGCTCTGACAGCTACCGCTGAGCACTTTATCGCCATGGCAGCCACCACTGCCACCCCCCTTTTTTGGCACAATCCCCACATTAGTATTAGAGAGCGAGGGCGGTCGCGAGCTTCATGACAAGCAGACGCGAGGTCAGTCCCAAAACACAAAACCAGTACGACCCATAGATGACAGATCACTAAAACTGGGGAAAGGGGAACACAGGCATAGCCTATAACTCTGAAATGCTGCCAATCGATCTTCAGACATGGTGTTAAGATCAGGGATCCAAGAGGAAGTAGTGTCCAAAAGTGAACCCGGTTAGCCTGGGTTAGGACCGGGCCGGCTCTGCCAGTTATCTTCGACTCCATGACAACAGGCACACAGCCATGGCAACCGGGCAGGGAGAATGTGGAGCATGCCGCAGAAAGCCCGTCCATACCGAGGGCGGTGAGGTGCCGAGGCCAGCGGAACACATTCCTTTTCAGCTCATTAAGTGACAGGAGGGGCCACCCCCACCCCACCGGGTAACGGAAGCACCTCCCTCCCCTAACAGAACCAGTCTATGAGGCCGGCGGACGGGGGATAGGAGTGGAGGCGAGGAGCGCCAGGCCTGCGAGCAGCTTTTCTGCCCACGCGCTGAAACGGTGGCAGGCCGGCAGGCAGGGCAGGTGCTCCGGCAGCACAGTGCTGTTTTATACTGAGAGTCAATGTGCAACGTCACCTTCAGGCATCAGAGATTCAGTTTCCCCAGGAAGATACTAAGTACCAATAAAAGAAAAGTGGCACCTTGTTGCATCATTAGTCCGAACACCCTGGAATGCCACAGGTGGAGAAGGTGCGAGTATCTCATCCGTTTTTAAGATTAAATTATTAAACAAGTAACTTTGAAATAACTAATTTTATTGTCATTTAGAAACACATTCTCTCTCTTCTTTGGAAAAAAAAAAACTGCAATACTGCAATGTTGTAAAATGTACTATCTGTATATATATCTTTTTATCTCCACTATTTTTTTTTACCCACCAGCCTCCACTCATTTTTACTCTTTTATCCTAGATGCCAGTGAATGCGGATATTTTTAATGAGGCAGAAATCCTGTCCTTACAGAAGGCCAGCATTCGCTCTCGGATCCAGTTCCTCAGCAGTTAATACATCCTGCTACACTCAGACAGGATGGCTAATCATGAGAACTGGCTGTCTGCTAACACCAGACCCACACGGAGGGTTCGACTCCCCCTGCTCGAGGCTGTGCCCCACCCCCAAAGAGCATTGTGCTAACATCATGTCTGCACAGTCACTCCCCCCCTTAAGTTTGTTTATTTCACAGATGCTGGAACATGGACCTACACAGCTAGCTACAACTACACAACACGTTAAAGACACCGCTAATGATGCCAGAATGGCACTGATATATCAGGGTAGCCATGAGACGATCGCTGAGAGACATGCCAATCGTCAGTAGGCACCAGGTACACTGAGGGACATGCCAATCATTAGCAGACACCACGGACGCTAAGAGAGATGCCAATCATTAGCAGACACCACGGGCGCTAAGAGAGATGCCAATCGTCAGTAGGCACCACGGGCGCTAAGAGAGATGCCAATCGTCAGTAGGCACCAGGTACACTGAGGGACATGCCAATCATTAGCAGACACCACGGACAATAAGAGAGATGCCAATCATTAGTAAACACCACGGACGCTAAGAGAGATGCCAATCATAAGTGGGCACCACGGACGCTAAGAGAGATGCCAATCATTAGCAGGCACCACGGACGCTAAGAGAGATGCCAATCATTAGCAGACACCACGGACAATAAGAGAGATGCCAATCATTAGTAGACACCACGGACGCTAAGAGAGATGCCAATCATTAGCAGGCACCACGGACGCTAAGAGAGATGCCAATCATTAGTAGACACCACGGACGCTAAGAGAGATGCCAATCGTCAGTAGGCACCAGGCACACTGAGGGACATGCCAATCATTAGCAGACACCACGGACGCTAAGAGAGATGCCAATCATTAGCAGACACCACGGACGCTAAGAGAGATGCCAATCATTAGCAGACACCACGGACGCTAAGAGAGATGCCAATCATAAGTGGGCACCACGGACGGTAAGAGAGATGCCAATCATAAGTGGGCACCACGGACGGTAAGAGAGATGCCAATCGTCAGTAGACACCACGGACGCTAAGAGAGATGCCAATCATAAGCGGGCACCACGGACGCTAAGAGAGATGCCAATCATAAGTGGGCACCACGGACGCTAAGAGAGATGCCAATCATAAGCGGGCACCACGGACGCTAAGAGAGATGCCAATCATAAGCGGGTACCACGGACGCTAAGAGAGATGCCAATCATAAGCGGGCACCACGGACGCTAAGAGAGATGCCAATCATAAGCGGGCACCACGGACGCTAAGAGAGATGCCAATCATAAGCGGGCACCACGGACGCTAAGAGAGATACCAATCATAAGCGGGTACCACGGACGCTAAGAGAGATGCCAATCATAAGCGGGCACCACGGACGCTAAGAGAGATGCCAATCATAAGTGGGCACCACGGACGCTAAGAGAGATGCCAATCATAAGCGGGCACCACGGACGCTAAGAGAGATGCCAATCATAAGTGGGCACCATGGACCCTGAGTAAGATGCTAAGGGCATCAAATGGATGCAGCGAGAAGGTTCTGGAGAAACAGTGGCAGATAGGAGACAAGAGCTGGTCCTTGCGGACGTGTGAATTCCAGCCTCAGTTAAGAAGTCACCCCACCTGGCAATCCTTCCACGGCCCACCTGGATGCCAGAAACTTCTATGCACAGATGTGTGGAGTATGCAAGGTTACATTTGAAATATTGCGGGGGGGGGTGCCTACTCCTATGGGGTGCCTACCTGCACGAGGAGGATTACCGCTTCCGAACAAGAACACCCACGTGTTAACATAACTAATCAATTGTTATCTCGCCTACAGGGAAATTAACCGGATGACTCTGAGCCTGAGTCTGCAGAGTAAGACAATGACAATTCAAAAGCGTCTTTCTAATTTAACCTCCAACTATCTTCTATACCACTTATCCGATACAGAGAGGCAGCGAGCGTAGACCTGTCTCAGCGTGCATCAGGCCGAGACAGTGAACACTCTGCATCTGACCTGTCAAAATGAACCAATGAAATGCAGCAGCCAAACCAGAATAAGCTATATTTTATACACAGTACTGTATTATAGCATATTTGAGTGAAACAGTTCAGTGATTTAATTTGTACAGTACTGTAATTTGAAAAGCATTTGAACCAGCTGTACTGTATTTTGAAAGAGTCAATAAAATTCAGTAAATAGCGACGCTGTCCATTTTATCACCTTATATTCATGTAATAAATATTCAAATCTCAATTAGATGATAATCTGCCAGAGACATAAAGAAAAAGAAAAAAAAAAAAATCGGTTATAATGATCATCTGCTTATAGCGATCGATGTCACCCAGTCAGACGTGATCACTGTAAGCAGTTTCCACTGTACTTAGTAACGTGATAATGTGCATTCAAACACTAACTATGAATCATCATTCCAGGATGGTAGTTGAGGCATCTCCGTGTCAGTACATCTGAAACTGCAACGACCTTCCGAACGACGCTCCAGACGGCCCTCAAGGCCAGCACTGGTGTGCGTGACAATCAGACATCCCTGAATGGCCATTCCGTCCCCAGCTGTACAGGGGGCCCAGCACTGGCATCCTTAAGGACTCCTTACCGTGACTTAAACTGGCTCTATAAACACTCAAATGCTGCAATGCTGAACCTGCGCCACAGGGAGCTCCAGACAATCCATAATTTTGCTCCAATTTTCTCAGCCAATGAAAAACACCATAAGCCTGGTATAGGTGTGCTGGGAACTGGGAGGAAAAGGTGTGCTGGGAACTGGGAGGAAAAGGTGTGTTGGGAACTGGGAGGAAAAGGTGTGCTGGGAACTGGGAGAAAAAGGTGTGCTGGGAACTGGGAGGAAGCAAAGCCTGGACTGCTGTGGATCCCTGAGGAGTGAGTTTAGAAACACTGAGACCTAAAGAAAACAAAACAAAAACAAAACTAAATCCAAAAAACACCTGAAAGAGACAAAAAGGGGGTGAGGGAAGAGGTCATAGAGGAAAAACCTTGTTAAAGGCAAGAATAAGACTGAAAAAGGCTGTTAGCAGAAAGGTTAATGGAGAAGGTTAAGCAGAGCTCCTGGTGATAGAGCTCCCATAAGATGGCCGGGCCGCTCCGCTAATGACGGAAGTGTCGGGACTGGGTCTGCGTCTGGGGTTAACTGCACCGGAAGCGGCTGACAACCAGTGACGCTCCAGTGAAGGACCCCCATCAACTGGAGACGAGCTGGAATCCCAAAGGCTCTGTGCAGCGGGGGGGGGGGGGCATAAATCCCATTGAACTTTACTCCATCTCATGGCAACCTGATCCCAAAACATTCGGTGGGGAGAAAAAGAAGGGCCATAATTTAAACAGAGGGGGCAATCTTATCATTAGCCAATGATATGCTTTGAATCAGTGAGTGACAGGAGCGGGGGGCACTCCAGGGGCCAATCATCTTTCAGTGGCCCCGCCTGTGTACACTTCCCAGGTCACCGCCCATTAATGTGAAAGCAGGACACCAGCGGCTCTCCAGATAAGGTCTGCTGTGACTTGAGCAGGCGGGCGGCCAGTTTCCCCTTAAGAACGGCACCCTAAGCTGAATAAATAACACAATTTAGCCGAAAGGAAAATAAGTGATAACCCATGTGTATTTACTGTAGGAGAAAGACATTTTTTCACCTGTGTGGACTCTACCCTGTTGCTCGACAGCATTATGATTTACAGCTTGGTGTGTCGCATTCATTATTAGCATTTTTTGTTAATCGCTGCTCATCTGTTACCCAGACTTAGCAAACAGCTAGAATTTAAGCAGCACGGGGAACACTATGTATGATGAAGCCGGGGCTTAGCTCATGGATCCATCGACGACCCGACACCCACGGCCTCCCGTCCTGATACGAGTCACAGAGCCATGATCTTCAAGCACCTGTGACCCAGCGGAACCACTAAGTGCCCAGAGGTCCCAAATATTAAAATGTATTAAATGGGCTTTTTACTTTGGCTTTAATTATCATGATTTGAGGTTTCTGAGGAGGCAGTGGCTAGAAGGCCAGTCTCACCTCTGGCTGCAGGTTCAAATCAGGACCCAGAATGGTCATAGAAAATTTCCATGTTCTGTGCTCATTTGGATCAAATTTTGGGACTACAGCATCCAAAGGAGGCTGTTCTGGCTCTCTGAGGACTTGGCGTACTGTCCAGAGCGTGCCTGAGCAAATGAACAGATGCTTATCCAAAGCGGATAAACCGCGCCGGACAGCCGAGAGGAGCAAGCAAGGCAGGGGTCCAGGATTTTCCCCAAAAATCACCTTTTTCTGAGAGACCCAAGCCAGCTTGTCTGCTAATGGCACATAAGCATCACTTATATCTGCAAAGATCAGGGGCCAGTTGCACAAAACAACTTCAGTTTTCCCCTTAAGTATGGCACTTAAGGTTTAATTTCTCATTAGCTGTTGCACAGAATCCCTTAAAAGACTTCTGTAGTTAAGGAAAAATGTTAAGGGATTTACTGCATTGAAATACATTTTATGGCAGTAAAATTGTAGTTTCCAAGGAGATGTTTGTTTGTTTGCCCTCTCGCCTGCTTGTGACACCTGTTATGGCCTCCAGTGTTAATTTCATTGACATAAATGTTGACGAGAATGTAGCCTGATGAAAGTTTTTTTGGATGATGATAATTAAAACAAAAAGGTGTTTTAAATATGCATTATATGACAATGTTGAAATGAAATGTGACAAATATAAATAAAATTCAAAAAGCCGGATTTTGTCCCCACTGCATCCTTATCTGATGAAAATGTGGACTGTTCCCCCTACTGTACTGTGTTCACTGTGAGTGGGTACTCATCACTTGACTTAGAACAGGCGGGGACCTTGGCGGTCCGATCCTCGGCTGCAGAAGCTGGCTCTGGGAACATGGAATCTCACCTCTCTGACGGGGAAGGAGCCTGAGCTGGTGCGTGAGGTTGTGAGGTTCTGACTAGATACAGGTTGATGAGAAGCACCAGCACTACCTTGGAAGTACTAGGACAAGCGAAGCAGTGGAGCAATGGATAGAATCATTGTTGTGTCTCAGTTACGTTAAACGCAGTTTTTCATGTCTCCATATTTCTGCATCGGAAAATTAGTTCCATAACCAATGAAACCGAAAGATCGATCTGCTAGCCAAATTATATAGTGAATTACAATCATGTCTTGGGCCATATAAATAAAATCCTAAATTGACTGTCGGTCAGGTAAAATCGGTTGATCGTCATTAATCGTTTTCACTGGGTGCTCCCAGTCGCAGCGCTCTTCTCAGGCTGCGTTTATCCCCATAAACTCAGCCATTGTGCCGTTAAGATACAGTCAGAAGTACAGTACCTTAAGTTTTCTTTCCCTGCTTTGGTTGTTAAAGTCATTTGTGCAGCCGTAAAGAGAACTTTAAGGGATTCCTTAAGTATAAGACCAATACTTAAGTGAACATTTTAAGGAAACCTTAAGGGTGTTTTGTGCAACCAACTTAATTTTAACTCAGACTTTAAGGAAAATCTTAACTTATGGTGTTTTGTGTAACCAGGCCCAGATTCTCAAATTGTCACACCAAGCAGGAAAATTTCACTCTGGCTATTTGGTGTAGTGATCAGAAAGTCAAAGACCTCATTAATTAGATGCAAATCCATTAATTAAAAAGGAGGCCCTTACCTTTGAATTACTTTACAGGAAACAGGGAGCTCAATGAATGGGTAAATATGCAAGACATAATAGCCATTGTTTGAAATGCACAAGAAATTCATCTAAACAAATATTTAATGGACTCAGATAGCCAGCGTTAGTGATCTGTATTGAATGGAAGGTAAAACTGAGAGGACAGCTTTCTGAAGGTTCCAGAAATATCGCGGTCCAGTGGTCACCCAGAAAACAAAACCAATGGAAATAATGTCTCCATTTTGGTTTGAACGCGCTGTCACGCCTATGCACCCTGATGGAATCACCAGTGGCATTAAACACACAGCAGTCGTCACTTTATTTGCGTGTACACCAGCATTTCTTATTCCGCTTTGTTTCAGAGATTTAACACACATAAGAAAATGTCAGTGCTCTGCCATATTTATTACTGTGTGCAAACTGATTAGATTTGACAATGGATTGTTTTCCTGGGGAAATTTATGCTGAGGTTAATCAAGCATGTAGAGTCGTCAGACTCCTCACAGCATGGCCCCAGACGTGCTAAATCCAGCGTGAACAGCTCTGGCAGCGACGGCGCCGCACCTGAACCGCGACGTGTTCCCTCAGCCTTCGGCCCTGACCAGCCAGCACAGCATCTCCAGGCACCTGAACCGCGACGTGTTCCCTCAGCCTTCGGCCCTGACCAGCCAGCACAGCATCTCCAGGCACCTGAACCGCGAGCTGTTCCCTCCGCCTTCGGTCCTGACCAGCCAGCACAGCATCTCCAGGCACCTGAACCGCGAGCTGTTCCCTCAGCCTTCGGCCCTGACCAGCCAGCACAGCATCTCCAGGCACCTGAACCGCGACGTGTTCCCTCAGCCTTCGGCCCTGACCAGCCAGCACAGCATCTCCAGGCACCTGAACCGCGAGCTGTTCCCTCCGCCTTCGGTCCTGACCAGCCAGCACAGCATCTCCAGGCACCTGAACCGCGAGCTGTTCCCTCCGCCTTCGGTCCTGACCAGCCAGCACAGCATCTCCAGGCACCTGAACCGCGAGCTGTTCCCTCCGCCTTCGGTCCTGACCAGCCAGCACAGCATCTTCATGCACGACAGACTGGAGACAAGAAACTCTTCACGTCTGCACTTGTAGCCCATTTTCTTTGGCTTCTCTTTTCAACACCTTCAGTCCAGCCTCACTAACCCATCGCCATTTTCTGAACCAGCCACCTGGACAGCTCTGCACAAGTCACCCCCCATATGCGTTTGGTCACAAACACAACATCTCCCCACTTGAGCCTGCCTCCACCCTGGCACAAAAGACATCTATCCCCTCATCTTCTTCCTGCCACTGAGAAGTTCCTGTCCTTTCTGGCAAATTCTGCACAATAACAAACAACCTGCTAAGTGACTAAGTGTCCAATTAGCTGACGGGGGCTTTGACTGTGACATTGCGATTCCGAGGCGGATCCTTTCATTAGCTGCACAGGCCTGGCAAAGCACTATTGAAATTCCTCAAACAGAAGGAACACGCCGACTCAGGGACATCAGCAAAGCCTCCACTCACTGTATCGACTAGACTTTATGCCACGCTAATTATGCTGCATTTTTACGGCGCACTAATTCAAGACGGCGCTGACCGGTTTTATGGCAAACCTGTTTAGTGTGGTGGAAATTAATTGGCTAGATTGGGAGTAAGCTTTCATTTGGCTGCATAAACACGCTGCAGGGTTGGTTATATTAATATACCGGAATGAATCAAGGTGATTTGTGGATCCAAAGCTGCCATTTACGAGGCAGGCACAGAGCCCCCAAACGCGCCGCCCATCCAGGGGGGGGCGCTAATGGCTTTCGCCGACGCAGTAAACCTCTCCCGTGTCACTGTCCTGTTTAAAAGGCGCCCCCATAATTTCGCAAGGAATCGTAAATTAGGTCAACTCTTTCTGCAGAGGTCGGGAAGCATAAAAAGCTGCAAAAGTCATTTGGAACCAACACCAGAATGGACCTGGAGGTGTGGCTAGATGCTTGGTAGATACTGGGGTGAGGTTCTTATGGGTTCTGCCTTATTAAAGACTAATATTTGTGCCCAGCAATATTTCCATACCGCCATCATGGATGCAGCTTCTGGTTGTGGCATGTTCAGACATGGCATGTGGGGGGGGGGGTCCCATGGGGTCTTAGAGCAGTGGGCCAGTTTGTGTGTGTGTTTCTGTCTGTGTGTGTGTGTGTGTGTGTGTGTATGTGTGTGTGTATGTGTGTGTGTGTGTGTTTCTGTCTGTGTGTGTGTGTATGTGTGTGTGTTTCTGTCTGTGTGTGTGTGTGTTTCTGTCTGTGTGTGTGTGTATGTGTTTCTGTCTGTGTGTGTGTGTGTGTGTGTGTGCGTGCGTGTGCGTATGTGTATGTGCATGCATGGGGGGGGGGGTGTCTCCAATTTCAGCCATGCAGACCGCCCCTCTCTGCTGCCTTTCCCCAGACTCATTGCTCTGTTCCGGGGATGCTATTTATGAAGGCAGAACCTGAAATAATGGTTCAGAAAATCCTGAAATCAGGATCATTATGGGATGGGATACATAGGCTCTATGTCTGCTCATCCTGCACTTATCCCACCCAGCTGATTCGCCCACATCTATAACCACAATCTTTAAATATTGCTTACAAATCACCCCGATTCTCCTGTGCAGTATGTTATGTGAGCAGGTAATAAGGACAGACGACAGGCCCGGATTGGCGGCTGCCTGTTTGCTGACTGCGTAGAGTAAGCAGTTCATTTTAACGCTGCTGTTTGTACATATCTGGTCATTCATGCTTCATTTAAAACATTACGGACTGAAGTGAATTACAGGTAGTAGGGAGATGCTATAAATGAGCTACAACTAAATACATTTCATTTGGTAGCAAGTCCACCTCACTGATATCATCCTCCAAACTGAACCCACAGGCGAGACAAGATTTCATCCCGATTCCATCGTATGCAGATTGCGTGTTGCAACGCCGGCCCAGACGGGTCATCACCCCTAAACACACAATATCGTATGCAGATTGCGTGTTGCAACGCCGGCCCAGACGGGTCATCACCCCTAAACACACAATATCGTATGCAGATTGCGTGTTGCAACGCCGGCCCAGACGGGTCATCACCCCTAAACACACAATATCGTATGCAGATTGCGTGTTGCAACGCCGGCCCAGACGGGTCATCACCCCTAAACACACAATATCGTATGCAGATTGCGTGTTGCAACGCCGGCCCAGACGGGTCATCACCCCTAAACACACAATATCGTATGCAGATTGCGTGTTGCAACGCCGGCCCAGACGGGTCATCACCCCTAAACACACAATATCGTATGCAGATTGCGTGTTGCAACGCCGGCCCAGACGGGTCATCAACCCTAAACACAATCAAAACAGTGTCTCCTCCAACGGGAAATTTTCTGCTCTTCCCTTGAATTACCTTTGCTTGATATGCAAAACAGATTAGCAAACAGGGTGTTAAAAGCAGCGAGAGCACGACGAGTCCATATCCTCACAACACCAGCTTGGTTTCAGTTAAAACCTTTACAGAGGGTAAGTGGGAAGATCCCCAAGAAGGCAGCAGATATCGTGACGCTGTGGGCTGGAGGGCTGAGACAATGTCAGACGGATGAGAAAAACAGCCTTGGGTGTACATTCTCCCTCACCGTATGATGCCCCTGCAGCCGGCGCAGGCAGGAATTCTGGGAAAGGTGGCCTCCCTTATGTGTGATACACTGTAGCAGCCATCACAAAGGAGTCCCAGATGTCCAGCTATCTGGCACCGGCTGCTGCATCTCAGTCTGCTGCCAGGGCTGGACAAGGAGGTGGGCAGATGTGTACCTGCTCGCCCAGACCCTCAGTAAGAACACCAAGAAGTCATGTGCAACAGAGAGAGATACAAACTGACCTAATTGCGCCGTGATGCACCCACTTCCCACTCATACAGATTTAAATGTCCTTTACCCATCTTCGGCGACTCCCTGGAGCCATAAAAGTCTCCGGCATTATATATGACAGCACTGGTCATAAAATCCAGCTGCCCGGACATGGCCGCCATCATTTCATGTCCATAGGTCTGACTGTGCTCCTAGTCGGACGTCAGCATGGCCCTGCACAGAGCACACACTGCTGTCCCGCTCAAACTCGGTCACCCGTAGTTACCAAATGGAGCGAGTACCATACACCACATTTTGTACAATTAAACCATGACTCCCCCCTCATCCTAGAGGAGTTTTAGATACCAATTAGACCCCCCCCCCCCCCCACCGCAGACTGTAATAACCACGTCCAGGTATCTGAGTGCTCTAAATGGACTCAGTCAGCGAGTATGCACTCCATTGACATCGGCTGTATGATTTTACGATTATGCGAGAACGCAGAGAGCTCCCGTTGGGACCGACCCGATTGCTTCACAAATCATCCTGCTGGATCGGCCCAGGACCTCCTCCCCACAAATCAAGACTGCCGTCAGGCTCTCCCCACAGCCCAATGGCCCGAGGAAGATGAAAGTGTCCATAACCGTATTTCACCCGTAGCCAAAGTGGACGTCGAAGGATTCCGCCACGCTGCCTTTACGTAACCTTTGGCCAAATGCACGTATCTGACCCACTTTTAAAGAACAATTGGCAAAAAAGAAGAATTCAATGAAACCCATCCAATGCACAATTCAAGGATAAATCAAATAATTATTTCAGTGGATTCAACAGTTAAAACACAATAACTAATGCAGTAACTCAAGCTATGCGCATTCCATGCGGACTGTAAATACTGCATCCATCTGCCTCTGTCCCCATTAGGAACAATGGGGGGGGGGGTGTCCTATAATGTTTCATTCATCACACACTAATGCTGACTATCTAGCACCCACCAGACTAAATACACAATGGACACCTCAGATGCATCTCACAAGTTTCTCGCAAAAACCACCAAACCTGTCCTTGTTTCTTGGAATTCATTCAGGAGTCACCTACATGCCCCATGATGCCACATCCTGGACAACAAGAATCATCCACATGCCCCATGATGCCACATCCTGGACAACGAGAATCATCCACATGCCCCATGATGCCACATCCTGGGCAACGAGAATCATCCACATGCCCCATGATGCCACATCCTGGGCAACGAGAATCATCCACATGCCCCATGATGCCACATCCTGGGCAACGAGAATCATCCACATGCCCCATGATGCCACATCCTGGGCAACGAGAATCATCCACATGCCCCATGATGCCACATCCTGGACAACGAGAATCATCCACATGCCCCATGATGCCACATCCTGGACAACGAGAATCATCCACATGCCCCATGATGCCACATCCTGGACAACGAGAATCATCCACATGCCCCATGATGCCACATCCTGGACAACGAGAATCATCCACATGCCCCATGATGCCACATCCTGGACAACGAGAATCATCCACATGCCCCATGATGCCACATCCTGGACAACGAGAATCATCCACATGCCCCATGATGCCACATCCTGGACAACGAGAATCATCCACATGCCCCATGATGCCACATCCTGGACAACGAGAATCATCCACATGCCCCATGATGCCACATCCTGGACAACGAGAATCATCCACATGCCCCATGATGCCACATCCTGGACAACAAGAGTTTAGCACAAAGGAGCTTTGCCTTCTCCATTGACACCAACGCCATTGTTGCTACTGCTTCTGACGATAGCTGCATCCGGACAGCGACGGAGCACACGATCCATGACCCTTTACGTCACCACCCTGGGAATGGTCGGAACTCACACATGGCCATCTGGCAGTCACCCATCACCGAGGAGATCGAAGGCAAGGCAGAAAGCCCACAGAACCCGTTCATTTCTCCTCTAAGGTGCTGAACACAGGCTAATATGCTGGCTTTAATAGTCTTGTCATGTTGTGCTTTATTAGGGTTGGGGGGGCAGTCAGTGGTTGAGATAATAGGTTTGTACTTCCAGAAACTGCACAAGCAGTGCTCTCCCCCGAACAGATTAATCCTGATAGCTGGGTTCGCCTCGACCTTTCTGGCTGCATGGCGTGTCCTTGCGGACATGGTCCGGGGGAGGTACGACTGCCACCATCTCTGCCGACAGGCATGCTCACATCCAGGGGTCCTCCATTTTGGATTACCATGGCGATGGCCGTGACCACGATGATTAGTATTATTTATTATGAAAGCTGTTCCTATCCTGAGTAAATCAAGTAACGTGCAGTGATATACTGTGTACACAGAAAAATAACTATCCTACACAACGGTTCATCAGCCAGGACCTTCAAACTGGCCCCCCTATCTGTCACCAGACAAGCAGATGCTATGTCACTGAGTCCGACATCAAATCCTCCTCAGGTCCATTACCCCAAAAGCCCCCCCCCCCCCCCCCTCCCCCAAATGGCTTCTGAGAGGACGGGCCATCCAATAATGACAGACTGATCTGATCTTTTGCTAAACCTGAAATATTCATCATAATCTTTTCTGACAAATAAAAAATAGTGATCAGCATAAGAAAGTTTGCTTTGAGAAAGATTGGAGGGGTAGCAAGAATATTCTCTTTTCATCTATTTTCAGATTCCGTACTGTGACTCTGTAAGGCTATAGAAAAGCAGCAATCGGGGGAAGGGGGGGGGGTTGTAGGAATGCGGCTGATTTATGGGGGACCGTCGAGTCACATCCGCCTCATTATGGCCAGATAGCCGAGGTGCAGGGCGACATATGACAACTTCGGTGACGCCGTGATCGTCCATGTTTCTCAATTTGCCGACGTATAATTGCGACTTGGTGTTCCACAGGCCAGCTGGTGAAATATATATGAAGGAAAATATTTGATTTTGCAGCCTGCCGTGGCTTCCCAGAAAGAGCGGGAAATCTGCAGTGCTAAATAAAACATTTCCCGTGGGTAAACAGGTCCCTCAGGCAACACATCTCCAGACTTCCCTCCACAAACCAGCGGTTATTTACAGGAGTATTAAAGAAACCTGCTTTCCATCCCCAAAGGCTCATAGAGACAGGAGCTCAATGGCTCCCTTCCCTAACAAGAAAGGCAGTACCTCAGGCCGCACTGGGCTGGGGTGGGGGGCCATGGAGTGGCACCTAAAATTAAAGCAGACGCCACCTGCAAAAATGAGCTTGATTTGCTTTATATAAATAAAGAGAAAAAGGTTGAAAAAGGTGATCCTACAAGGCGACCCTAACCCACACAATGGAATAAAAGGATCGCATGCACACACACACACACACAAACGCGCACACAAATGCACACACACACACGCGCACATACACACACGCGCACACACACACGCACCCACACACACACACACACATGCACCCATACACGCACCCGCACCCACACACACACACACACACACACACACACACACGCACACACACACACGCACATGTAGGGTAAACATATCCTTATGGGGACCGCTCATTCATTTCAATGGGAAAAATGCTAACGCTAACTATGACAACCTTAACCCCTACCCTGCCCTAACCATAACCATAAGTAACCTAACAAAATACAAGAGTTTTTTTTATAAAATAGAGTTTTCCCTTATGGGGACCAGGAAACCGGTCCCCATAAGGGAACAAAAACGGATATTTATCACGTTATGGGGACATTATGTCCCCATAAGGATAGGTAAACCCGCTCGCACACACACACACACACATGCACACACACACACACACACACTGCATCACCGTACCCAGCAAGGCAAAAGCAGTACACAGGCACACACATAGACAGAGTATGTCCTCATAAAAAAGAGGGAAAAAACAAGCTTGCATCAGACTCTTTAAGGCTTCTTTCAGAGACTTGCTCAGGGTAAACACACTTTTAAGGAAAGGTCAGCCGGTGTGGCTGGTTTAATTTAGTTCCCGGGAGTGCAGCCTTCCTGGGACCCACAGATCATATCAGTCTTGGAGGCAGCAAGACGGGAGGTGGACGCATTCTCTGGGGAAAAGTGCCCTTGATTCACAGAGCTACCGGCTACCTTTGGGGAGGGGAGGGGCGAGGACAGTGACTGAGGCCCAGTGGGGGAGGGGCTTATCTCAGGCCACAGTCACCGAAGGAGAGTTTTCAGCACATTCTCGGCTCAGTTGCTGCTTGTTTGATTTCATTCAGGCGCCCATGGTCATGGGGTCATGTGACCAGTAGCATCATTGCTCCTATTACCCTACAGGCAACCATGTTCACTGTGGATAACAGCAGAATTGGGGGGGGGGGGTCTTTCTATTGCAAAAAATACGGTAATTGGCATAAAAGCCCGAACGACGGATTCAGGGCGTGGGACTATTTTTGACATTGATAAAGGTGGAGATCTAAAGCAGTGAGTAGAGAGTGGATAATGGGCCAGGCCAGGCCTTATAGACAGCTGAACGGCACGGTACCGTTTCTACGGGAAAACAAACATGGGTGAAGGAAGTGAAACAGATAGCAGTATGAATAAAAATGGAGATGCGGCGGTAAACACTTCAGCGGTGCGGGTCGAGAATGTGTCCTGGCCGCGCTCTCTGGCTGCTCTAGGGCCGGGCGATATCATATCAATATTATGTCATGCATTAGTAATAATCACCAGGGCTTCGGATGACAGCCGAAACATCTAGCTCCAGCTTTTCTGTACTACACGGACGTTTATTTACGCCCACAATTTGGTAAGCAGTTTAGTAGTATGGCTAAAATATTAATAGGGTATTTTATGACGCCAAAAAGCTAGTAATCAGTATAAATTCAGCATATCCTTATGTTTAACAAATGTGTCAGATTTGAAACTGCAAAAAGTACAGCCACACAGCCAGCTGTTTTATCTTGTTTACCCACAAGTTCTTCTCTTGTGGCTGCAGGGCTGTTCCTTTCTTCACCGTCACTTCAGTGCATATCGCACTAAAGTATACCAATTCATAGTATACCAGAACAGTATTATGTGGTGTGCCCCACTACAGTACATATCGCACTGAAGTATACCAAACCATAGTACACCAGAACAGTATTAAGTGGTGTGCCCCTCTACAGTGCATATCACACTGAAGTATACCAAACCATAGTACACCATAACAGTATTATGTGGTGTGCCCCACTACAGTTCATATCGCACTGAAGTATACCAAACCATAGTACACCAGAACAGTATTATGTGGTGTGCCCCGCTACAGTGCATATCGCACTGAAGTATACCAATCCATAGTATACCAAAACAGTATTATGTGGTGTGCCCCTCTACAGTGTATATCGCACTGAAGTATACCAACCCATAGCATACCAGAACAGTATTATGTGGTGTGCCCCTCTACAGTGCATATCGCACTGAAGTATACCAACCCATAGTATACCAGAACAGTATTAAGTGGTGTGCCCCTCTACAGTGCATATCGCACTGAAGTATACCAACCCATAGTATACCAGAACAGTATTAAGTGGTGTGCCCCTGTACAGTGCATATCGCACTGAAGTATACCAAACCATAGTACACCAGAACAGTATTAAGTGGTGTGCCCCTCTACAGTGCATATCACACTGAAGTATACCAAACCATAGTACACCATAACAGTATTATGTGGTGTGCCCCTCTACAGTGTATATCGCACTGAAGTATACCAAACCATAGTACACCAGAACAGTATTATGTGGTGTGCCCCTCTACAGTGCATATCACACTGAAGTATACCAAACCATAGTACACCATAACAGTATTATGTGGTGTGCCCCTCTACAGTGTATATCACACTGAAGTATACCAAACCATAGTATACCAGAACAGTATTATGTGCTGTGCCCCGCTACAGTGCATATCGCACTGAAGTATACCAATCCATAGTATACCAGAACAGTATTATGTGATGTGCCCCTCTACAGTGCATATCGCACTGAAGTATACCAACCCATAGTACACCAGAACAGTATTATGTGATGTGCCCCTTTACAGTGCATATCGCACTGAAGTATACCAAACCATAGTACACCAGAACAGTATTATGGAGTGTGCCCCTCTACAGTGTATATCGCACTGAAGTATACCAAACCATAGTACACCAGAACAGTATTATGGAGTGTGCCCCTCTACAGTGTATATCGCACTGAAGTATACCAAACCATAGTACACCAGAACAGTATTATGGAGTGTGCCCCTCTACAGTGTATATCGCACTGAAGTATACCAAACCATAGTACACCAGAACAGTATTATGGAGTGTGCCCCTCTACAGTGTATATCGCACTGAAGTATACCAAACCATAGTACACCAGAACAGTATTATGGAGTGTGCCCCTCTACAGTGTATATCGCACTGAAGTATTCCAAACATGATACATGATGTTGTCCAGCCCTAAGCTGCTCTCTCATGGAGCACAGGGTTGCCTCCAGGAGCGGCAGGCAAAAATAGCAGGAAGCAATAAGGGGAAAAAAAGCCACAGCTCAAGGTATCAGGATGCCAAGCCGGGTGTAAAAGGCCCTCCAGGGCCTGCAAATACCCCGCTGGGGTAAAAGCAGATCACATGCCTTTGTGTGTGAATAGATGCGTCGCCCGGGACCTTACCTAACTGGCCATAATGAGGGGATATATAAAGCCATCCCTGCAACCATGGCAAAGCACTTATCCAACAGAGAGTCACGGTGACCCTGCAGCCGATCCCGGGAAGCACATGGCGCCAGGCAGGGGGCAAGCTCAGTGACAATTCTGCTGCCAAGATGAAGAATACGAAAGGAAAATAAAATGCTGACCGGGACATATATCAGGGAGCATTGCGGCCTGCAAGGACCCGCAGTGAAGGCAGTAACAGGAGGTCAGATACAGGAGCGTGCCAGCGCTCACCTGCAGGGGGCGACTGAGAGGATACCCAACACTGACACTCACTGCTGGGACCTGCCACTGATTGCAGGAAGGTAGAAGAAGCTGAGAAATGCCAACAACTGTTATTTACTCAAGTTTGTGGCAGATACTGGACTTTCTCAAGTTTAGGGCATGATACAATTTCATCTATTCCAACCAGGTTATTCCAAGAGCAGAGAAGAACAGATCATCCACTCACTCCATCGGCATCACTGGTCCCAGTTCACAGTTCTAATGGAGAAGGATCAACAACCTCATCCTGAGTCACTCTGTACAGATTCCTGTTTATGACTGTAAGACCAAGACCCCCTACCATGTTCCCTCCGAAGATCGCTAAAATCAGCAGCTACACGTACCATCCTGGCTTCCCTAACGAGGCCCTTGATAGAGACTAATACCTATAATTAGTCTATATTAAAAATAACATACAGCAAACTGTAGAGGGACACTGGTTGGGAGTAGCTTTCACAGGTGCGGTCACAGGTGGCCTTTCCGCCGTGCGAATAACGGCTCCCCGTCCCTAATTAGCCTGCCCTCGGGTAAGCTCTGTGCTGGATGCTTCACAGCTGAGTAATGACAACAAATCCATATGCTAATCATACATTATGATTGATATGCCAGCCCGTGCGAATCAGAACAGCCTAATTGGTATCGACTGCACCCTCACTCTGAGAAATAGGGCAATAGTTCTCCTCTGACCTTCACGCAAAAATGGAAGAAAAATTATACTTTATATGCGATGGTTCACCCCTGTATGATCTCTGCCTGCTTCTCTCCCGTGGTACACAAGTTCCAGCGGGCGGTAAGTCCATGTGTTTGGGCTATCTGTAGTGAGACATTGCCATCTTGGCAAGAGTTTTATATTTTCAGTCCTTAAAAGTCATTATTTTGTGCATAAAATTCTGCAGAGACGAAAAGCAGAATAAATAAAATGCAGCATGGAACGATATACACTACACCAGCCTGAATTAAACAAGCATTATTTAAAAAGGAGTGCATGAGTTTCAGGTTAAAAGAGCATCTCCATCATGAGAGCACAAGCCACAGGCCAGATCGTAAAAATCCTAAACAGCTTCCTCAGTCCCTAAGTGCAAACAAGCGCCCAACATCCATCTTCAAAAGGCTCATCAGAGTCCGGCAGCTGCAAGGAAAATACTCCCATTTCCGCTTCATCCCGGGCGATGCCATTGCACCGTTTATGGCCTCTATATCTCTGCTGCTCACTGACGCTTCAGCTTGTGACCCGTATGCAACAAGGCAGAGACAAAGAGAGATGTTACACCCCAGCATCTGGGACTTCATGTCATCTGAAATCTTCCACGAATCAGTCACGATACCCCTCGTGAGCATCTGATTGGGTGTTAGCATGCATTGAATCAGTCACGATACCCCTCGTGAGCATCTGATTGGGTGTTAGCATGCATTTTATATATATTATTCTAGCTGCCTCTTTGAAATGCACCAAAAGTTGCCACCTTTAAAACCAAGCTCAAAACATTTTTATTTGCTGCTAATCGGTGTTGTTGCTTTTTCTATTACTTTTATTTTACTGTCTTCTATTTGTAATGTTTAATTACTGTTACTTTACATGTCTCTTTTTTTTTTTATTTTCCATTTAATGATTGTTTTTATTTGAACTTATTTTATGTAAAGCACTCTGAGTGACATCTGTGTTTGAAGATGTGCTATATAAATAAACATGCTTTGCCTTGCATTGCCTCTGAATTAATAACCAGATGCACCAATAGCAGGAATCTTGGGTTAGCTTCTGAAAAGATAGGTGGAGACTCTCCTTCCTGGATGGGGAGCTTTCTGCACAGACCCTTGACGTCTTCACACCACACAACAAACAGAGCAGTATATCTTCAACCTCCACATCCCACGGAGCCCTCAACCTCCACATCCCACGGAGCCCTCAACCTCCACATCCCATGGGGCAGCCACCATATCCTTACACGTTTTGCCTGGAGCTAAAAAATACATTTTTCTAAAAACTCCACTGAAGTCTTCCCCTCTCTCCCCTCATCTCATGGGTGCAATTATAATTTATTCTGCAAAGTTTATTTAAAGGAGTGCCACTAAAGAGGGCTGTGAGGGTTTGAGCGATTAATGAAAGGTAAATCACCAACAAGTACGGCTCTCCTGAGCCATCCGCCAATCCATTTGTCCACACCGTCTTTCATGTAATTAGAGATTTTTAAATTAACAGGAGAACGGAACAACTCAACAGGAAATAATGTTAGGTAAACAATAATCTCCATGGCAACGTTAAGAATTTACGGTGGCCTTACAAACCCAGACTCATGCAGAAGATTAGTGCAAAGAAGCAGAGAGAGCTTCCCATAGCCTGACTGCTTGGAAAAAATGTAGCTCTTAATTGTGACCAGCTTCAGACACGCGAGGTGCGGTACTGGCTGTGCGTTTGCCCGTCCATCTGCTCGTGCCCGTTCTGCGCGGGCCCCCATACGTGCCACACGTGCTGTCCGTACTGCCTGCTGCTTTCAGCCAGTGATGACATGTACTGGTGTGAGACAAATGGATGTGGGCAGTAGGAACAGCACTTACACACGGTAAGGTTAGATGGCTAACACTTAAGTTTGATAAACAGTGGAAAGGGGACACGGCAGAAAACCAGTCACTCCCAGATAGTGGGGACCCATAGGAAGTGGGGAATGGCCTGTAAAACAGGACAATTATGGCAGCACCCAAACCCTAACCTGGATATGTAAGTCCAGCAAACAGAGCAAACATCAACTTGGGTCTCTACTTCAAACAGAGGGTACAACCTCAAGATCTGGAACTATACTCCAGCTAGAGTATACAGCCTCGAGAGCTGAATCTCGACTCCAGCTAGAGTATACAGCCTCGAGAGCTGAATCTCGACTCCAGCTAGAGTATACAGCCTCGAGAGCTGAATCTCGACGCCAGGTAGAGTATACAGCCTCGAGAGCTGAATCTCGACTCCAGCTAGAGTATACAGCCTCGAGAGCTGAATCTCTACGCCAGGTAAAGCATACAGCCTTGAGAACAGGATGTCCATTCCAGCTAGTGTACAGCCCTGAAAGCTGGATCTGTACACCAGAGTGTACCGGCCTTTTATTTATAAATTATTTAAATAAAAAAAACACAGACATAACAATTCCATCATGAATTGCGCTGCCAGTTACACTATCCCTGCTAAAATGCAGCCTGAATTAAACAACACAACTTATCTGATTTTCCCGGACAAGCCAGGCTAGCAATCCGCAGGCTAGGGGAGGGTACAGATTAAAAACACGCTTTGTCCTTTCAACAGCATATTCTGTATATTGTGGGTTTTCCCTCCATGCTACATTTGAACACTGATCCATCTTGTGTTTAAATCCTACATGGCACCCCAGTGGGCGCGCACCCCAGTGGGCGCGCACCCCCCGCCGTCCCCCGTCCCCCGTCCCCCCCCAGAGCCGAACATCCCAAGTGAAAAATAAACCTAAATGCATTTTTGTTTTGGCTCTCAGGGTTTATTTGTTTTTAATTGAGGCGGCGTCACGGCGCATCGAAGCAACATCAGCGCTCCTGGAAGCGTGAAACAAACAGCAGATAATGAACAGAAAAATCATCAGGGGGAAGAAAGGGGAGCAGTTCACCTCCGGACCTCCGGGGGCCAATAAACTACGAATGGATCAATACTTTCATTACAGGCCAACAGACCTCATAGGTCACTCATAGAAGAAAGGGGCGGGGGGGGGGGATAAACCCTGTAATATGAAAATAAACAAGTATCAATATTTATATGTCTATAGTCTTTGTTGTTGGGAAGATCTGGTTTCCTACAATGTAGTTGCCTCCTAAAATTCCACATCAAGCCTTACCACAGCTTAGTCAAAGGTGGTTTTAGTCAGGTCAGTATTTACATGTTTGTTTGGTCAAGGTAACAGGCAAATGACTGCAACTCACAGCATCGCCTTCTCAGGGCAAGGAGCTAAGCAGCTGAATCAGAATCAGAAACAGAAAAAACTTTACTGATCCCATAGGGAGATTAGACCAAACTCTACTGTTTTACTGTTATCAAAATACAAAAAGGAAAGCAGTTTAAAAACAACAAAGCGCGTAAACAAGACAGAGCAGTTGTAACATGCTGCTGCTCGGCTCGCACCTGCGCATTATATCAAAGAAATGCGCCGACAGGTGACTTGGCATGTAGACGGCAGGATCTCAGCTAGGGGTACGGAGCTGGGAGAGAGAGACACCGCGCACCACGATCTACACCCAACCATACAGCGTTAGCCCTGACCCACTCTTCCTGAGAGAGAGAGACAGAGAGAGAGAAGAGCAGGAGAACGCCAAACGGAAGCAGTGAGCTGGCATCCTGTCGGCATGTTTACATGTACGTGCTTGTTTATAGACAGGTGTAAAAATATCTTTACAATTTATGAGTCAACACAATGTTCCAGGAAAACAGTGCTGTGTAAACAAAAAGTGTGGTTTTCCCTCGGAGCGGCTTCTTCAGAGGGTGCTGAGGAGCTGTGCTCTATTTGCATGGTGCCCCGGCATCCATCACGCGGCAGGATCGGGCAGCCGCCTTCCTCAAGGAGCAGGGGAGCAGCGCTCGTTAGCCAGCCTGCTGACGAGCGGCTGGCAAGTTCCGGGGGCCACTGGAGGACGTGGGAGTCCGAGTCCACAATTCTGAATGACTTCCTAAACTATCCAGCTGTATGAATAGAGAATGTATAATGAAGGGCGCTCTGGAGCTGGCTAAAGCTGAGGGATGAGGCGTGAAGAGCTGGGCTCAGCCTGAAAGGCACACAGACGTGCAGAATCACTAAGAGGCTTGACCCATTCACTGTGGTGCCCGTTCAGAGCCCTTCAGCCATCTATACCCAGGGTAATGCTGTATACACCTCAGGGGCTTGACCCATTCACTGTGGTGCCCGTTCAGAGCCCTTCAGCCATCTATACCCAGGGTAATGCTGTATACACCTCAGGGGCTTGACCCATTCACTGTGGTGCCCGTTCAGAGCCCTTCAGCCATCTATACCCAGGGTAATGCTGTATACACCTCAGGGGCTTGACCCATTCACTGTGGTGCCCGTTCAGAGCCCTTCAGCCATCTATACCCAGGGTAATGCTGTATACACCTCAGGGGCTTGACCCATTCACTGTGGTGCCCGTTCAGAGCCCTTCAGCCATCTATACCCAGGCTAATGCTGTATAATGTAGAATAAGGTAATACATGTGTCAGAATAGCAGCGATTCCTGATGGGAACGGAGTACTTTACTGTCCTGCTCAGCTGTACACTCATGTGTGAGAGGTCATGCGTGCAAGATCATGTGCTCGAGATCACATGTGCAAGATCACATGCTCGAGGTCACATGTGCATGATCACATGCTCGAGGTCACATGTGCAAGATCACGTGCTTGAGGTCACATGTGCGAGGTCACGTGTGTGAGATCACATGCTCGAGGTTTCATGTGCGAGGCTTAATCAACACCTGGTCATCGTATGGGAACGTTAGCTCAAGCAGGGCCAGTAATGCTGGAAAGCAGACAACTGCCCCCACAGCCAGCGCTATCCTCCCGGTTCTAACGGTCTGAAGTGCCTGTTTCTCTCAGTCGCTATGGAAAGATCAGGGAGATCTGAGCACAAGACACAAAGTAGAGCCATAAACAGCACAGTTCACAGGTTGCAAAGCACCGACCGCTAAGAAAGTACATGGGATAAACAGACGATGTGATCGTGTTCCTCCCTCCTACTGCAGCACAGCAATAGGGGATCCAAGTTAAGTTAGCTGGTAGACAGTACAGTACAGGTACAGCCAGAAAGGGGCCCTCTCTCCCAGGTGGTGCATCGATGCCGGGGATCTGAGCCAGTGGAAGGACAGTGTGTCCTGGTCAACTTCAGTCACATAGATCTTACAAATGGGAGGGGACTTAGTGTTTGAGCCCCCATCTGACAGTCAGGGGGGTCGCTAGAGATTCTGGGCCCCCTGACAAAATGTTACATTGCCCCGCACCCTCCCCCCACCTCCTTTACATTATATCATTTTAGGTATAGAAGGGCCACTGTAAGTTGCTGGGCCCCCTGAATCTGCCTGGGTATCCATGCCTGTCTGACACCTCAGCTGACAGCCCCCCCCCCACAAAAACACCAGAGAGTAAATTAGAAAGCAAAGGAAAACAAAACCAGAAAAGCACAGTTTTGATGGATGGATATATAAGTACAGACACTTGAGGGTAGATTATCCAGGTCTGTCTTGACCTTAAGGCCCCAGAAAGACAGGGCATATGGGGCATGGTGGGGAGATGACTGGCCAGAGCGTCGGTAGAGCCCGCACTGCCACTGGATGCCACATTCGCCTTCTGTGTGTGTGTAACTGGAGGAGAAGGGCCCAGAAAGACAGGGCATATGGGGGATGGTGGGGAGATGACTGGCCAGATCGTCGGTAGAGCCCGCACTGCCACTGGATGCCACATTCGCCTTCTGTGTGTGTGTAACTGGAGGAGAAGGCCCCAGAAAGACAGGGCATATGGGGGATGGTGGGGAGATGACTGGCCAGAGCGTCGGTAGAGCCCGCACTGCCACTGGATGCCACATTCGCCTTCTGTGTGTGTGTAACTGGAGGAGAAGGGTCCAGAAAGACAGGGCATATGGGGGATGGTGGGGAGATGACTGGCCAGAGCGTCGGTAGAGCCCGCACTGCCACTGGATGCCACATTCGCCTTCTGTGTGTGTGTAACTGGAGGAGAAGGCCCCAGAAAGACAGGGCATATGGGGCATGGTGGGGAGATGACTGGCCAGAGCGTCGGTAGAGCCCGCACTGCCACTGGATGCCACATTCGCCTTCTGTGTGTGTGTAACTGGAGGAGAAGGCCCCAGAAAGACAGGGCATATGGGGCATGGTGGGGAGATGACTGGCCAGAGCGTCGGTAGAGCCCGCACTGCCACTGGATGCCACATTCGCCTTCTGTGTGTGTGTAACTGGAGGAGAAGGCCCCAGAAAGACAGGGCATATGGGGCATGGTGGGGAGATGACTGGCCAGAGCGTCGGTAGAGCCCGCACTGCCACTGGATGCCACATTCACCTTCTGTGTGTGTGTAACTGGAGGAGAAGGGCCCAGAAAGACAGGGCATATGGGGGATGGTGGGGAGATGACTGGCCAGAGCGTCGGTAGAGCCCGCACTGCCACTGGATGCCACATTCGCCTTCTGTGTGTGTGTAACTGGAGGAGAAGGGTCCAGAAAGACAGGGCATATGGGGGATGGTGGGGAGATGACTGGCCAGAGCGTCGGTAGAGCCCGCACTGCCACTGGATGCCACATTCGCCTTCTGTGTGTGTGTAACTGGAGGAGAAGGGCCCAGAAAGACAGGGCATATGGGGGATGGTGGGGAGATGACTGGCCAGAGCGTCGGTAGAGCCCGCACTGCCACTGGATGCCACATTCGCCTTCTGTGTGTGTGTAACTAGAGGAGGGAGCGAGGAGCTGAGCTCTGAACTGAGGTTTCCTTGGCAACAGGACACCTAAAGAACGCGCCTTAAGGAGCCCCCATCCGCCACCCCCCCTATTGCCCAGCACTCTGACGGTTTGGTTTAAATGTCAAGGTTGAGGAAGCTGGAGCCATTCCACAAACACACTGCCACATCCACCATTCAGCGAGCGGCACAATACTCCCCACTAAGCCCTATCCGCTATAGTGTGCCCCGCCCCCTGGCCCTGCCTGCTTCTGGACCCGCCCCCTGGCCCTGCCTGCTTCTGGCCCCGCCCCCTGGCCCTGCCTGCTTCTGGCCCCGCCCCCTGGCCCTGCCTGATTCTGGCCCCGCCTCCCCCTGGCTCCCCCTCCCCCTGGCCCCCCTGGACACACCAATCCGTACTTTCGTATTTCCTGAAATCACGGTTCGTACACATTTTTCTGGGGCTCCAGAATGACATGCAGACACTCAACACACAAATACGTAATTAAAGCAATTAAAATGCCCTGCCTGACTGAAAGAGCACCTTTTGATGAATTATACATGTACAGTCCTCCAATAGACCCTGCATGCTCACAGCGAGGTCTTCGGAGAGGCCCTTGGGGGACATCTCGGCCTGAGAGGCTGGATCTTCACCTCAGTGCTAATGGACGCCCTGTTTTTTGGTCGTTTCACACAAGCAGCCTGCGGCCTGCGTCTGAGAGGAGGCCCCGCGGCCCCGCGGACGTTACTGCGCGCTGCTCTATTACACTCTTTATCGAGCACGGCCCGCGTCATTGGCCAGCGGCTGCTCCTTTTACGGCGCCATTAGGCGGAGCTGTCCAATTGAGACGACTCGCGGGCAGCCAATCAAAAGGTAAGCTGCTAAAAAGGGTGCAGGCAAGTCCCACAAAGCCAGAGGAGAGGAATAAAGAGACAGGGGCGGGATTTCAATGTTATGGATAAAGTGAAGGGTTTTGGAAATCCTTTACAATAGCACACACATAGAGAGCACAGACTCGCAGAGAAAGAGAGCACAGACACGCGCAGAGAGAGCACAGACACGCAGAGAGAGAGAGAGCACAGACTCACAGAGAGGGAGAGAGCACAGACACGCAGAGAGAGAGAGAGCACAGACTCGCAGAGAGAGAGAGAGCACAGACTCGCACAGAGAGAGAGCACAGACTCAAAGAGAGAGAGAGAGCACAGACACGCGCGGAGAGAGCACAGACACGCAGAGAGAGAGAGAGCACAGACTCGCACAGAGAGAGAGAGAGAGAGCACAGACTCACAGAGAGGGAGAGAGCACAGACACGCAGAGAGAGAGAGAGCACAGACTCGCACAGAGAGAGAGAGAGCACAGACTCGCACAGAGAGAGAGAGAGAGACCACAGACACAGAGAGAGAGAGAGCACAGACTCACAGAGAGAGAGCACAGACTCACAGAGAGGGAGAGAGCACAGACATGCAGAGAGAGAGAGAGCACAGACTCGCACAGACTCGCACAGAGAGAGAGAGCACAGACACGCAGACACACATACACGCGCGCACGTGCACACAGAGAGCACAGATACACACAGAGAGCACAGACACGCAGACACACACACACATAGAATACAGATACACACACACACACAGTACAGACACACACACACACACAGTACAGACACACACACACACACACAGAGTACAGACACGCATGCACAGAGAGCACAGACAGAGAGAGAGAGAGAGCACAGACATGCAGACACACACACACACACAGAGTACAGACACACACACACGCGCATGCACACAGAGAGCACAGACACACACAGAGAGCACAGACACGCACGCACGCACACAGAGTACAGACACACACACACATGCACACAGAGAGCACAGACACACACAGAGAGCACACACACACACACACACAGAGTACAGACACACACACAGAGTACAGACACACACACACACGCACACACATGCTTCACACTGGACCACAGCAGGAGCACACACCCCACATGGCCGCATTTAGGACAGATTGCTTGTTCTATCGCTCTCATTTCCCACAGAAACACAATGAGGCTTTTTCCTAATATTCTAGCCAGAGGTGGTGTGAAGCCTCTGTAATGCTGCGATTGGCCGGCCTGGCCCGGCCCCGCCCTCTCCTCCCCACATTATACATGCAGCAGCTTCTTCCCTGCTGGGGGGGATCGTCAGTCCTTCAGTGTCAGCCCCCCCAGGAGGTCAATGGCGAGGTGATGTCATTAAGCCAGCGAATGAAGCAGCGGCATCCACAGAGCCGTCAGAGCCGAGGCTGATGGGGCCTTGATGTCACTGACACAGCAGTGCGAAAAGGCAGTGGAAAGATGGAAAATGACCACCCAGTAAACAAAACCAGTAAATAACAGTCGCATCCAATGCATGACACTGCTCCGCTGGATAGACAAGGAAGCTGCACTCCCCTCAGAAGGCGACAGCAGCGACTACACCTACAGGGGGCGCTCTCCAGCAAGGCGCTGCTACAACTTTAGGACTCCAGGGCTAAATCAATGTACTGAACACCTGCTCCGCCATGGAGTGACACCTCGGGGTCGCCCGTCTCTCCAGAGCGCTGGTACTTAATCCAAACAGAACACCGTCAGTGCCGAAACTCAGCCGCCAGGCAGAAGGCAGAGTTAAAAAGGCAACTGGAAGCGATGGTCCCAAAGAGAGAGTGGGTACGAGAGCAGGGGCATGAGTAACGGAGTGCACCCCCAATAGCCGCCACCCCCATCATTCCACAATACTGCCACCGCGCAGCTGCCCAATGCTAATCTCACTGCTGATCCAATTAAGGCCTAGTGGTCCGGAACCCATTATCAGGGTGCACAGGGACGGTATGCCTCTGGGCACTGGACTGGAACCCGCTTCCCCCATGCGGCTGTAACCCTCGCCGCTGTCACAGTGATTTCAAATGCCATGTTTTCCTGAAGCCGGGCATCTTGTGTCTCTGGGAGTGTCTCTGGTGTGTAACAGGATGGTGTTAAAATTTGTGGTTAAACCAGGGTCAGCATCAAGCCATGGAGTCCAACAGAGAAAGAGCTAGCAGAGGGGCACTGGGGTGCAGAGTCTATGTTCTGCCTCGGCACATAATTAACAGATGATTTACAAATGAAGCCCATCGTTCTGTCCGGCTGGTTCATAGTGTCAGGGTCAGGGCCCGTCTGTCCCTGCCCTTATGTCACTTCCCCACTTGGCCAGCAGGTGGTGCTGACCATCCTGTTCCCTCCTGTCTTTGTACTAGACCCTTGTGTGTTTTCCCAAAGGCTGTAACTGTCTGTCGTTATAGGTCTGAGGCCAGCCTCACTGGTTTAATTATTGTTTTTTTTCCTAGTGTTTATTAGTCCTTTGCTTCCCTGTTTTGGTTTATCCTACTTGTGTCAGGTTTATTTCTGTTATAATTGTGTTTGTGTTCCTAGCCCTTCCTAGTGTTAGCTCTCAGTGATTGTCTGTGCTCCCTAGTTCCTGTGTTTGTAATTTATTGCACCTGTTGTCTTGTGCCGTAATTGATTAAATGGTTGAATTGTCTTCACCTGCTCCTCATTGCCCTTAGTTCTGTATAGCCACACCTGCCCCTTGTTAGTCATTGTGTTCAGTGTAAAAGTGCCTGCCTGTGTTCAGTTCCTGAGTCAGTCACTGTGTATTCATGTTGCTGTGTGTTTGAGACTCTGCTTGTTTTATAATCCTGCTCCCTGTGTTACTCTTTTTCCTTCCCTGATCAGCACCATGGTACGGTGGTGTACAGCGAGTCTAGGATTCCTTGCATCGACACTACCCCACCACTTTCATGGTGTGACGCAGCCTACTGTACCGTTCCCAAACAGGCGGGCAGTTCTCTCCTCATCAGCCCACCCATTTCCTCATTTCAGTTCAGTTTACAAACCCGAGACTGGCTGCAGGTCCCCGAAAACTGGGTTGGAAACTTTGCCTGAGACCATGCCTTTGCTGGGACCTGGCTTCACAATTTGCCCTCAGAAGGTGACTGGTGAATTCAGAACAGATACAAACACAGACAGACAGATACACACACAGAAACACAGACACAGACCGGCACACAGACAGGCAGACATACACACACAGAAACACAAACACAGACAGGCAGACAGATACACACACAGAAACACAAACACAGACAGGCAGACAGACAGAAACACAGACAGGCAGACAGATACACACAGAAACACAGACACAGACAGGCACACAGACAGGCAGACAGATACACACACAGAAACACAGACAGGCACACAGACAGGCAGACAGATACACACATAGAAACACAGACACAGACAGGCACACAGACAGACAGATAGATACACACACAGAAACACAGACAGGCACACAGACATATACACACACAGAAACACAGACAGGCAGACAGATACACACACAGAAACACAGACAGGCAGACAGATACACACACAGAAACACAGACACAGACAGGCACACAGACAGGCAGACAGATACACACACAGAAACACAGACACAGACAGGCACACAGACAGGCAGACAGATACACACACAGAAACACAGACACAGACAGGCAGACAGATACACACACAGAAACACAGACCGGCACACAGACAGGCAGACAGATACACACATAGAAACACAGACACAGACAGACAGACAGATACACACACAGAAACAGACAGGCACACAGACATACAGACAGATACACACACAGAAACACAGACAGGCAGACAGATACACACATAGAAACACAGGCACAGACAGGCACAGACAGACAGACAGATACACACAGAAACACAGACACAGACAGGCACAAAGACAGGCAGACAGATACACACACAGAAACACAGACACAAACAGGCACACAGACAGACAGACAGATACACACACAAAAACACAGACACAGACAGGCACACAGACACAGACAGGCACACAGACAGACAGACAGACACACACACAGAAACACAGACAGGCACACAGACAGATAGACAGATACACATGCAGAAACACAGACAGGCACACAGACATGCTCATTTAAGCTCACTGTGAAGGTTGGAAGCTGGCCCAACTTCCCTGGGAGACGCCACAACATTTCCCCACTTCCCACGGGGGCGCTGACATGTCAGGATGTTTCAGCGGCTCAGTGGATTTTAAAAGTACGAGTGCGTATCCATGTGTGTGAAGATGGGGGAGGGCAATGTTTTCAGTAATGGTGGAAATTATTCCCACCCTGTGGGGGGAAATGTTGACCTCCAAACACTTGCAGCAGGATGCAGGAGACCCTTATAACCTCGACTCCCATCTGAATCATCAACAAGCTACAACTCGTTTAAATTGTTCAGGACATGAACAAGTGATCCTGGGACAGGACAGTCCCATCTAAACCCCACAACAGAGAGGCGCATTGTAACCCCAGCTGCGACAGGGCCAGTTTTCAACATCAGCTCGAGCCCCGAAGAAGCAGGTCTCCAGCCCCCCCCCCAAGTGCCAGACAGCTAACTGAGCCACCGCCCTCTGTGGCATCCAGTGACAGTGACAAGGATAATGGGGACAAGGAGCCATTCACACCGCAGTAAACGCTCTCCCCTGTTCACAGCACATCCGCTAGGCTTTTCTTTCTCAGCACAGCGATGGAAAGATGTGTGGCCTCATTGCTGTTGGCTACCATGACCTCACAACATCCCTGGGAAAAGATCCAGGTGCAAGAACTGAGAAGGGAGGAGGTGAGAGAGGAGAGGCACTGAGAATGCAGAGGAGACGCCACTACGTACGGCCTTACAGACACGAAGTAACATTACCCATAGAAGTTCTCGAGCCAAGATCATTTAGAAATTCAAAGCAAGCCCCTCTCTCTTGTGGGCATTTTGACATCACCACCATAGGCATGGTTCCAAACAGCGCAGCAGGGCAGCCTATCTGAGACACAATCCTGGAGACATACAGATCTACCATCTGACAAACTATTGCTGTTGTTTCTTCTTCCAGCCAGAAACAGACAATAATTGTTTCAAACATTGACTGTTGAAGAAGATCTAAAAAAAACCCACAGAGAAGAGGTAGGGGTGCCAAGCCTAAGCACCAGAGGGTTTTAGGTTCAAAGCCCAACCAAGCAATAGCAACTCATGTTCAAATGGAAGCTCATTGTTGTCTTGAAGGCAGTAAAGTACGGAGGCCTGACACCCCCCCACCCCCAACTCAGGGCATTCAGGTTTAGAGGACAACTGTGGGAGTTCAGCCGCTAAGCTTCAGGAAGGCTGTAACACGCTGCGGAGTGACAGTGCTCCGGCTTACACACTCAGAGTGACACCTCCCATGCTGATACGGCAACACACAAGAGCAAACTATATATTTAGCAGATGCTTTTCTGCAAAGCGATGTGCCACCACGAAAGCAGGGGGCCCTTAACCCCCTGCACCAGCTGGGGTTAAGGGCCTTTGCTCAAGGGCCCTACAGTGACATCACTGCCACCACAGGGTTTGAACTAGCGACCTTCTGATCACAGGCACAGAGTCCCAAGCAACCCACTGAACCAATAAATGATTTTAAATATAGCAAAGCAAGCCAGACGTGGGTTGTGTTTGAATTTCAGCAAAACATCAAACAAATGGAACGGCGAGTTTTTCCTGCCAATGCGGATTAATTAAAGAAGAGCAGCCGTGTGCTTGGGTGGGCTTCCAGCACCTGCTAAAAAGCCTGCTTCAGGACAGTCACTCCTCCCTTAGCTACTCCTCCTTCCATCACACACTCATCCTCTATACTCATCACGCGTTCCCTCATTCGCACCGCACAGCGCTGCCAGCGAGCATCAAAGCCGCGGTGAATATTCCCAAGAAACTCGACTGACCTCCAGCTTTCATTAATGGATGCGCAGGACGGCTTAATCTCACACTGACATTTTAAAAATCTCCATTTATGCAAAGGAAGCCCAAAGAGCGATATTAGAGTCGGGTCACAGAGGAAAGGTGACACAAAAGATCGGGAAACGGAACCCAAGAACCCAACGCGAGCTTAGAAAAATCAGACAGCCAGGTCAGGTGACACTGTGACGAGTGTCACCACATTCATTCATTCCATGATAATAAGAAAGGCAATTTACATTCCAATCACAATTTAATTAATGGAATGTAGCAATGAATTCAACTGAAGGCATTATTTACATAAAGCATCCATCTATTGTTTTTTTTTTCTTCTTTTGGCTATTCATGCTCCAAAATTAGTAGATAACTTAATTTGTATGAAAATATTACAATAAGCTGCTTTTTTTCTTGTGTGACATCTAGGGAATATTCCCAAGTAATATGAGATCAAGAGCAAAATTAGTTATGTGAATGTCATATCCTGCCCTATTGTCTAAAAGCAGGCAGATCATAATCTCAACCCCATGATACAAACTCTCTCACAGATTCACATCTTGGACCCAAAGACAGCAGTAAAACACCACAGATAAAAGGCTTTTTGCAAGACTATCTGTGGAAGATGCCTTGAAAAAGCCTTTCAAAGCTCAGTGTTTTGCAGCTTGCACCTTTCTCCCCATGAGAGGATCGATGGCCTATGAGTTGGAGCCCAAAGGGTCACGCGGCCAGCCCTCTGCACACGTAGCTGTATTGGGAGGGCCTGCAGAAGGGTTTACCACAACCTGCTCCCCCAAATCTCCCTTTCAGTCTCCAAACATTCTGCTGTGATGCATTTCGAAGACTTGAATGACCCATCAGCTCTGAAAAGCAGCAAAACAGAGGGCACATTTATTTCATGGCCAATCCATCGGTCTCCTCTGTACAACCAAGACGTCTTGGACACTCCCTCTGTTGGGAGAGTGCATTTCAAAAAGCATTTCAAGAAGTGTTACCTAGTGCATGAACAGCTCCCATCTCCTTTTATATTGACCTAAACATCACTACCAAGTCGAGCCATTAAATGTTAGCAAGCGAGAGCAGATTCCAAACTTCTCGAATCAGATGTGTCAGTCTGAGTGGTGAAGCTTGCCATTAATGAGAATTTGATACCAGCCACAGGCATTAAATAAAGCGATTTAAATGCAAAAAGACAGCAAGACAAATAATAATTAAGAGCTTAGTTAGGTAGCTGTTTATGGAGGCTCATTGCTGTGAAGTGAGAATTCAATTAAACACAAAGTTTAAGCTCCTTTTTGATCAGTCCTCTGCCTGTCAGCCAGCTGTGCAGACTGAGCGCTTAAAGCTGACCAGCCTCAGAGGGAAACACAAGCAGCCATCATCCAGACGGCCAGTCACCAGCTATCCCTGCTTTTATTTTGACAGAATCTCGATAAGTGTCATGTGGGTGAGAAAAATGGAAAACCATGAGCAGTCAACTGCATAAGCTAAGATTGAGGCATGTAGAAAAGATGGTAATATGTAATCACTAATCTATTTAGTGAAGTTAGCAGAGGTTGGTCGCCCTGTTGAAGTACACACAGTACGAGCTCTCTCAGGCAATTCTGGTTGCGTGGTTAAGGAACTCGACCTGGCTGAAGGCCACTGTTCCTTAAAGGGCTTTAGCTGTGTCCTCCTGAGCTGTCTGCAGTAAAGCACCCAGACAAACAGCTGCAGGCTGTAATGGGGTAAAAACTCAACAGCTCTGAGGAAGACGACAAGCTCAGCCTGTGAACACAAGACCAGCTGGTTCCCCGGATCTAACCAAAGCATTTAGCCAACAGTAAATAAATTTCATAAAGATAATAATGGTAAATAGAGGTTTAAGAGAGTGACCAAAGGTCTTAATCTGGATGGCAGGCATGAGTAATCGGCCGTTTCAATCTTTTTCTTGCGGCACACCTTTAACAGGAATGGTTGTTAAAATTAATTAACAATAATTAAAAGCCAGCGGCTGTGATTTACAGGGGCATGAGCCAAACACAGCTCTGCGGAGACCAAGCAAAAATTCATAGGGCAGCTGAGGTCAACTAAAAGGGTACGAGGACCAATATGGATAAGATGAGACAGGGTCTGGTTCTAAAGGGGGGTGTTTACTGGGGAGTTTGATTTACACCATCAACAGTAGCCAGGATCAGGTTCAACTTGTTATTGACAAATGACTGGAAACCATCCATCCACCCACCAATCCATCCATCAATCTTTCTGTACCCACTTGCCCTGTACAGGGTCATGGGGGGTCCGGAGCCTATCCTGCAGGCTACGGGCACAAGGCAGGGACCAACCCAGGATGGGGCGCCAACCCATTACAGGGCACAAGGCAGGGAACAACCCAGGATGGGGCGCCAACCCATCACAGGGCACAAGGCAGGGACCAACCCAGGATGGGGCACCAACCCATCACAGGGCACAAGGCAGGGACCAACCCAGGATGGGGCGCCAACCCATCGCAGGGCACAAGGCAGGGAACAACCCAGGATGGGGCACCAACCCATCACAGGGCACAAGGCAGGGACCAACCCAGGATGGGGCGCCAACCCATCACAGGGCACACTCACATGACTGGAAACCAGTGCACTGTTATTCAAGAGATGGTAATAAAACAAACTAGCACAGGTTAGCAGCACCAAAATCTGTTCAGTCAAAAAAAAAAAAAAAAAAAAAAAATGGAAGAGTGTGGACAACCACAAGCCAAAGGGAGCAAGATTCCCAGTGGTCTACTGACGGTCCTTTGCATCATTGGCATCACAGCAGATCGACGAATCATTACCATGAAGATGAGACGTCACTCAAGAATTTGGTATGCTTCCACAGTCTGGTTTTGGCTTGTTGTCCTGGACAATTATATATTAATAGCTGTTTCCCAAAGTGCCGCACAGTAATGTAAGCATGCTGAGTGTGTGATGGTCCAAAGAACGATAATCTCTCTGCAAGGAAGCTTGTTAAGAACATACTTTAAACAGGAGGCTGCTTGACTGAAGGGCCAGAAGGTGTTGGGAACCGGCGCAGGGAACCGGCGCAGGGAACCGGCGCAGGGAACCATCAACAAGTTCACCCGACTGGCTGTTTTGTGAGGAACAACAAAAGTCAGCCGTTTCCTCTGCCATTTCTTTTAGCTAATCAAAGGAGCCCATTCCAAGACCCGATGGTGACGAAACGGCCATCGGTTCACACCTGAGGGCAGACATCCAGGTGCTCTAAGCACACAGCGGGCTGCTTTACAACTTAACGGATTATCATGGCCACTCGTGAATGAATATGGATGAGGCAGTCTCTCATTCTGAATAAGTAATGAGCACTCTGCCCATTCATCTCTACAGATGGAGGGATGGAGGGATGGAGGGACGGAGGATCTCGCAGCACTTGGCACGTCGGCAGCTAATGCGAAATTATAACTGCTTGCACTGCAGATGACGGAAAGGCGGAATTATCTAAATGAGAGTAGAATATTTTTTAGCAAATGTGATTTTACAGATACAGGGAGAGAGGATTCTAATGACATTTAGAGAAATTTGGCAGCAGCTATTCTGATATCAATTTCAGAAAGTTCAAGGCAGTGTGCAGCTGCAATTATGATGTGAATTTTAATGTAAAAAGATTGCATGTGTCTCTATTCAGAAGACCAATTCAAACTTAAATAACATGTTAAAACCAGGGAATCGAAGGAAATTAAGCCCATAAAGATGAAAAACATTTAAATAATATTTCAGTGCTTCTAGGAATGATGCAGAGTTTCAGGAAAACAGTCTATCTTGGGGGAATGCTTTTTCGCAGAGGAAGGACTTCAGTATTCAGTGTGGGTAGTTGCTTTCTGATGCAGGTTCATGTGCAGCCCCATTGAAAAGAGCAGCCCGCTCTGCCTATAAACAAACAGCCTTCTTTGTAGGCTGGCCAAACGGCCTTCAGACCTGTCTCCCAGGTGCCTTTGACGCACTGTCTCTGTTTCAGACCTGTCTCTGTACGGTAGCAGCAGCACAACTCAGCCGACCCAGAGTGGAAGCTGCAGTCAGCAGGGGCTCCTAAATAACCCAAGAGGGGAGCCGGCAGACATTTGGCCGGGCTCAGCACAGCAGGACGCAAACTCTTTACCTGAAGGTCGTCGGTTCAAGTCCCAATTGTGGTGCCTTCCAGCACTGTGCTCACTTTAGATCACCAAACAAGCACACTGAGCTAAAACATGCAACTGTTTTGAATTGGCTTGGAATCAGAATCAGATTCGAGTTTATTGCCAAGTACGTTCACACATACAAGGAATTTGCTTTGGTGGTTGGCGCGAGACTTTGAGAGATGAGGTGGTTAATATATAAATATAGATAGGGTATGTACAGGTACTAATATAAATAGTCAGTGAATGTGGAATATGATACAGACAGTGGAAATATATACATATTTAAGAGAGTGCATGCTTGTGCTAGGATGGGGAAATATTATCTGAGCGAGTGTTCCTGGCCTTATTGATGTAAGCCGAGTGTCTGGATGTAGATGCATGGTTGGAGGTCAAAGAGAGAGGTCAAGGACCTGTGTGGAGCTGAAATACCACTGAGGAGAACATAGCACATGGCCCAATCATGTCAAAACCCTAGTTACTTGTTTGAAACAGCCCTCAATACTTCATAGCTCTTCATAACACTGGCAGGTTTCCATGGGGTATCTGTCTGAAAAAAAGCAGTGTTATTCATTTTAGCCATTTGCCCCGGCCGTGGAACATCACCGCACACACCCACAATGGAGCTCCAAAGCACCCACTGCTTATCATAAGCAACGGGAAGCACGGCGAGCCAATCACGTCTGCTCGATCATGACCCACTGCTTACCATAAGCAGCAAGAAGCACGGTGAGCCAATCACGTCTGCTCGATCATGACCCACTGCTTACCATAAGCAGCAAGAAGCACGGTGAGCCAATCACGTCTGCTCGATCATGACCCACTGCTTACCATAAGCAGCAAGAAGCACGGCCGAGCCAATCACGTCTGCTCGATCATGACCCACTGCTTACCATAAGCAGCAAGAAGCACGGCCGAGCCAATCACGTCTGCTCGATCATGACCCACTGCTTACCATAATCAGCAAGAAGCACGGCCGAGCCAATCACGTCTGCTCGATCATGACCCACTGCTTACCATAAGCAGCAAGAAGCACGGCCGAGCCAATCACGTCTGCTCGATCATGACCCACTGCTTACCATAAGCAGCAAGAAGCACGGCCGAGCCAATCACGAGTGCCCAATTATGACCAACACTCACTTGATGTGTGTCTCATAAAAGCATTAGGGTTGTAAATACACAGGCCTCTCCTTGGCTCTCAGGGAAGCATTATTTAGTTATGAAAAATACAAAATACCCACCATATGCCTGGAAAGCAGTATGCTTCATAAGCATGTCATGTTTCTGCCATAATACACAGACATGTGTAAGGTTCTGATCAGTGGAAGTGCTATTTGGCTGTTTATTTCATGAAAATGAGGAGAGACAAATGTAATTTCTTCAGTGTGCATCTCCCCTCATCTCCTCCGAGGACAGCTTTCCTGTTTCCAGCTTTCCTCACTCCCAGACCATCTCCTGGCTGATATCATCCCCCCTCCCCCCCAGGAGATTCAGGACACGGGGGACACCC
Source organism: Paramormyrops kingsleyae (assembly GCF_048594095.1). NCBI lineage: Eukaryota > Metazoa > Chordata > Actinopteri > Osteoglossiformes > Mormyridae > Paramormyrops > Paramormyrops kingsleyae. The sequence continues at coordinate 1,076,737 of NC_132797.1, read as the reverse complement.
TGAGAGTGACGAGGCCTCACCAAGACCCCAACCCTGGTCGTAATGGGTGAGTTTAGGCTGCTTAGAGCTTTTCTCATTTCACAGCATGTTTAGTCAGACACACTTCCCCACACCGTACTTCAGCACCCAGTAAGTCCTGCAAGCTGAAATATGAGTGTCCGATCGGATTTCTAAGTGTTATTTTGTAGAGGTAATTTGGTAATTCGGCAACCGCATTGTTATCCATCTGAGCCCAGCGGTCCCACCTGACACACAGAGAAATTCTGACATAATAACCAAGCTAATTATCAGGTCCTTTAACTACTGTCATTAACAAACCGCCGTGATTTAGGGTGATGTGCAGGAAACCCAGGACACAGCTCTGACACAGCTCTGACACAGCTCTGACACAGCTCTGACGGGCTGCTCCTGCCACAAGTGTCCGCGCTGCCCCTGGCTCCGATACCCCAGCAGCTGTATATCGGTACCTTGCCCATTTTAAATGGGAACGCTCGTTATATTAATTACCCAAATTACACAGCAATCTTGCCGGGAGATGCAACAGCCAGTGAAATAAAGCGTAATTAATATAAAGTATAGGCGAAAGCCCTGGAGGCTGACTGGAGGAAAGTCACAGGCGTCACAGAAGATGCCGTGAGAATTAGATGACCGTTATCATCTTCTCAGTAAACCTCACACACCTCAGGAAGGAACAGCAAGGTAGGAACAGCAAGGGGACTGCAAGCACTGCAAAGAAAAAATGGAGGGAAAATAGCCACTTCACAGCACACCTGACCCAAAGCAAGGCAGCTCAGCATGGGCTGGCCAGCCGGGGAGCCATTCGACAGTGGCGAGGCTGACCCGTCCGAAATGCAGGAAGCCTGGGGGCGAGAGGGCGAGGCTGACCCGTCCGAAATGCAGGAAGCCTGGGGGCGAGAGGGCGAGGCTGACCCGTCCGAAACCTCGAGAACTAATGGCCTGTAGTGCTACATCACGTGAAGGACCTTCATTTGGTATCTGAGAGCGATACTTCATCCAAACATACCCCCCTCCACCTTCATGCTAATAATACGTAGATAATGCTGTCCACGGAAAACTCTAGTTGGGGTTTTTAGATAACATTTGAAATCGGCCACAGCATAGAAGGCTAAAATAGTATAAGAGCTATACTGCTACAATTTCATCAGAACAGAAAACACATCACACTCCAATGAACAAGACAGTGTGTGATTTGGGGAGGGGAGGGGAGGGGAGGGGAGCGGAGAGATGTAATGTTAATCTGTTATGCTGTAATGAAATATTCTGTAGGATACCAGTGGTGGTAAACAGATCCACATTACCATCCCAAAACACATTTTTCACACAGCTATTAAGCTCAATCAACTACTCAAGCATGCAGAACAGCAGCATATTCTAAAAGTCAGCAGTAAAGTATTATTAAAGAGGTCTTTTTCATTTCCAGAAAAACAATAATAATTGCTAGTCTTTGTTGATGGTGCAGTTGGCTCTGACTTGCCTTTGATATGACTGGTAAGAGGTCTAAAACAGAGTACATGTGTAACAGGACACAGATTCATGAACATTTCATTAATATGAAAACACATCCTTTTGTGATAAACAAGTAGAGTGTATTATTCGGTTAAGAAAAACAGATACTCCATTACATTAATACATTACAGCAAATACAAATAGAGAAACTGGAAGCAAACATTTTAGCCTGTCCAAAGAAACCGAAACCACACTCACGCATCACCGTATTTATATCTGAATAATGATAAATACTGAAAATTGAATGGAGTGTTGAGTCACCGGTGCCACGTCCTAGCGGACAGGTGACGGGAGAGGAGGGTCACTGGTGTCACCTGCCGAACATGATGTTTCTGCAGCACGAGGCTGAGAGTGCTGAAGATACTGTTTTACAACGAGCAAAACAGACGCTGCCTAATTACGTGCAAGTAGAGAGAGAGAGGTCTGTAGAGAGAGAGAGGTCTGTATTAGCTTAACACTGATAATAATCAGAGAACCATCTGAGATCCGATGTATAGCACCTTGACGTCAAGCAGAGCAGAAACGTCTGGCCATTTATTTCATAGATACAGATACAGAGCTGTGCTGTGCCTGTAATCTCTGTTATTAACCGCTCTTTCATTTTAATTAATAATCCCCATCCCACTCTTATAACATGTCTGGAAATAAAAAAAGATCAGCGTTGCAAGACACAGCCCCAAAAAAAATTAAATTCCATCTGCCAATTAAGCAGCACAAATGAAGATATGTGTAATGTAAAAATCCGATGACTTTCCCGCTGATGATTAAACAGACACGGCCTTGGAAATTATGGCACATGATCTGATGTCAGCCTGACCATCGCCACAATCAAATCAATTAAACTGAAATTAAGTGGTGTGTGTGTGTGTGTATATATATATATATATATATATATATATATATATATATATATACACACACACACACACACACACACACACACACACACACTACTGTATTATATTCCCAGGGAATCAAAGCTTAACACAGCCTTAAAAGCAACAGACTTCCCATCATGCATCATATGGATGCTTTGAAGCAGACAGATGTGCCAAAGGTATTTCTCTAGTCCCAAAGAGCGCTATCTGCCAAAATGACCTTAACTTAAATTCATGAGCACCTGGAGTGCTGTGAACATAGCAATAGAGATATGAACTCCTCAGATCACTAAGGCTGTAACGAACATCCAAACTCTCGGAAGTTTGCGAACCATGCCCATAAAACAGGAACAGTTCAGCAATTCTATAGTGATAATCCATCTTAAGTGCCCTGTATCAATGGATCAAGGACAGTCGTGTCATTTAACCTCATCAGGAGTTTGATGGCGAGTCTTGGTTGTCAAATTTGCATCACAAAATATTACAGGCTTCGCAAAATGAATGCAGTTTGTTTATTTAATTTACCTATTCTTTATTCTGGATTTTCACAAAACATTTCTTTTTTAAACATCATCTTGTTCTTATCCCAAATATGTAGCGTATGGAACTGAAACTAAATATGCATGTCTGCAAGTCTGCAAGTTTGTAATTTAGGCCTATGTAATATGAAGTTGTTTTTTTTACACAGAATTACTAACTACTTGCTAGTATTCAATTTTTTATTTAAATAAAACCTGCCAAAGTATAATTAATCTGTTTAAGAAATTATAAATTATTACTAATGATTTCAGTAATAAGACTTCAAACACAGATGTTTTGGATGCCTGATGTTTATAATTTTGTACCAGATATAATTTTTTACCAGCCTTGTTTTATTTTGCAGCAGCTATTATTGTAGCAAGCTCTCTTGTTGCAGAGCTAATTTGCTGCACAGCTAACTAGTTTTGTGTATTCTGAATAACATCAATTGCTCAAAAATGGTAACTCTTCAAAAGGCACTTCTACTGTCAAACAAATGTAATGATGTACAGCACATCATTATTTGAACTTTAATCACCAAATCATAAACATATTAAATGAAGAGTAATAACATTACCAATATTCTGATATTACAAATTTGAACGGTTGGTAATTCTGAAAATGTCCAAATAATAAAGGGTTAACTTGCCCGGGGCCTGGTGATACCCAGTCCTACGACTCACAGCGGCAGGCCTGTTTTACATTGGAGATTTAAACGGCTCGTAATCTGCCATCTGCTCGGGATATCAGGTTACAGTCTGGTACATTAACTGCAGAAGTGACAACAGCCACCGTTCACTTTTAGCTTCCCATCGACCTCTAACCCATTCATCTTCGGAGAGACCGCTCAGACTGAACCTGACTGTGAGCCAGGCGTCTGTGGGAAGTGTGGCCCCCCCCAGCACAAACAGCCTGCACCGGTGCGTTCGTCTGGAATGGATACAGATGACTGATCATTTTATTTTGGTCCTGGAGATATAAAGCACAGAGAAAATACATTCTGTCTCAATGGCTTCTGTCCTTTCACACTATAAACGCAGTCACAATCAATCAGGTGCAAATGAGAGGCGTGCATATGGAAAGCTGATGTAGTGCTTGCTACGAACCAATATTTAATGGAAAGGGGCACAAAAATCAACGAGTGCAAATATATCCCCAGCTAGTAAGGGATGTGGCTGTTTGAGGGGGCATGGCTACTTAAGGAAATGTGGCTGTTGGAGGGGGTGTGGCTGCTTAAAGGGGTGTGGCTGTTTGAGGGGGCATGGCTGCTAAAAGGGGTGTGGCTGTTTAAGGGGGCAAGGCCACTTAAGGAAATGTGGCTGTTTGAGGGGGCGTGGCTGCTGAAAGGGATGTGGCTGTTTGACGGGGCATGGCTACTTAAGGAAATGTGGCTGTTGGAGGGGGTGTGGCTGCTTAAAGGGGCAAGGCCACTTAAGGAAATGTGGCTGTTTGAGGAGGCGTGGCTGTTGAAAGGGGTGTGGCTGTTTAAGGGGGGCACGACTACTTAAGGGTATGTGGCTGTTTGAGGGGGCGTGGCTGCTGAAAGGGGTGTGGCTGTTTAAGGGGGCATGGCTACTTAAGGGTATGTGGCTGTTTGAGGGGGCGTGGCTGCTGAAAGGGGTGTGGCTGTTTAAGGGGGCATGGCTACTTAAGGGTATGTGAATGTTTGAGGGGGCGAGGGCATCCAGGGGTCAACCTGTCACTGAGACGCAAACATATTTGCAGAGAAATGGGGCCCTGGCAACAATGGAAGTAATTTTTTTTTTTATATGAAATTCATTCTGTGCAGGAGAAAAAAACATAGCGAGAAAAATGTCCTTCTGATGTTGTGCAAATGCCATTTCATCTCACCCCATTTGTCTGAATACAATCGGAAGGCTTTTAGATAGGTAGATAGGTTTTTCTCCTCCATGCAATACATCTTTCAGTGCAGGGAATATACTATCCGTTAGGTGTGGGGGGCTTCCCAGCTCTGTTACTTCCCAGCAGCCAGCCTGCGGATTTCTTTGAGGCCTTCGGGCTGTAAAGGATTCCTCCCTGGCCCATAAAACAGGAACAGTTGAGCAATTCTATAGTGATAATCCATCTTAAGTGCCCTGTATCAATGGATCAAGGACAGTCGTGTCATTTAACCTCATCTGGAGTTTGATGGCAAGTCTTGGTTGGCAAACTGGGGGGGGGGGGGGGGTCATTCTCAGTCGACTTGAGGGTGCCACCTGGGTTTGCAGTGTGTGTGATGACTGAAGGCATACCTTGACAAATGTTTTATCGTTGTTAAACTGCCGCCGAGAAGGTGCTTTTAACAAATAGGTTTTAAATACAAAAAATCCATTTCACGTTAGCAAGTTGTAGGTAATAAATTTGTTTTGAATGCACACGACAGTGCCCAGGGTAACGGTCAGACCAAAGGCCTCCTGACACGACAGTGCCCAGGGTAACGGTCAGACCAAAGGCCTCCTGACACGACAGTGCCCAGGGTAACGGTCAGACCAAAGGCCTCCTGACACGACAGTGCCCAGGGTAACGGTCAGACCAAAGGCCTCCTGACACGACAGTGCCCAGGGTAACGGTCAGACCAAAGGCCTCCTGACACGACAGTGCCCAGGGTAACGGTCAGACCAAAGGCCTCCTGACACGACAGTGCCCAGGGTAACGGTCAGACCAAAGGCCTCCTAATAAAAAGCTCGCCCCCCCATTAGGCAAGGACAAACGTGTGTGTCCAAGCACTCAACGAGAACCCCCTAATGTGAGCAGGGCCCAAATAATAAAATCAAAACTGCTATTACACCACGTAAGAATAACCCAGTACTGCTGCTGCGAGTGCGATACAATCGGAATTTCCCCGTTAGGCGATCAGGAACTCAGTATATTTTTTTACTGTCATGTTTCATTTACAAACTTTTGCCACTTTTTAAACAGAGATTCAGAAAAGGCTTGCAGTCTAATCCGCACAGTGAGAGCTGTTTTACTGTCTGGTAAAGCTGATTGTCACCACACTGAAATATGTAGGACTGTGCAGTGACTTCTCCTGGTCCTGGCTTGCAGTCTCTTACTGGAAGCCTGTGTACCTCCCTCTGATTTTCTTCACGCGATGTCTCCTTGTGTCAGGAAATCTTGGAATCAGGATTTGATTGGCAGAGACTTTGAAGATTTTGTTTCAACCAACCACTAGTACTCTGTGACTGTGATTCTTTACACTCAAACTGCTGAAACCTAATTTGATCTGAATTTTTTCTTTCTGGACCTGAAATGTCAACCTTTGCTTTTAATCTATGTGCCCCATAGATGTTCCTCCATTTATCGAATTCTTACAAAGTCTGACATGATCCGGGAATATAAGCTCCACAAGCTGCCCAAAACTTCCACGGAAAGATCATTTCACTAATGAATGAATAAAATATGGGCAGAAAGACCCTGATGGACAGTTCAATGAAGGGTTGCAGTCCACCAAGTGATGAGGTGATAAGACGTTTGATCATTTACAGCCATAGAAAAGCATGGGCAGTTTAAACCGCGCTGCCCCTGAGCCCCCCAGTGCGGTCCTGCATTTGCACAGAACTCAGAACAGACTTTACAGGTGAGACTCATAATTCCCTAAGTGACGATCATATTATCTGTAGTACAGGAGACTTATTTTGACACCCTGTTGTGAAAGCCCCCAAGGTACAATGGTAAAGGGAGCTGATTAGATACATGGGAGAGACACACAGTCTTTATGATTTTTGTGATTTTGATTTAGACTAAATAACAATGTAGCAAGCAATGAGCAATACTATGGTCTGAAGTTTTTTTAAGTAAATAGTATGACTGCAGCTTTCATTTGATAAATTTACTTGACAAAAAAACTCCAACGACATGAACCGTAATACAAGAAAGGTGCCGTTGCAACAGGAAATCATGGAGAGGGTCTAATAGAAAAACCTTGGGGAAGAGCGACACAATCAGGCCTGGACCATGACTGTGGTGCTGAATCTCCTTTAATGAAGACAGCTAGCGAGCTTTAAACGGGGGTGCTTCACTAACAAGAGAACAATAAGCCATAATACGCACATTCATTTCATCAGCTCTGCAATTTCATAAAGTTCTTGGCGAGACAGAGCAGCTGACGGCACTGCTAATCACCGGCGAACACACAGAGCCACACTGCAAGCAAACCAACCAAGAGCAATTACTAGCTTTTCAAAAGCGCTTTGTTTTTCCTTAATTGCATGCTCATTGTACTTTAATAACATTTTCTCATGGGCAATTAAATACGTCAGAAAAAGTACAGTATGTTTTTTTGCTCCTCCATTGTAGTAATTAAATAACAATGGCCCCACAATGGAATGAAATCACTCCTGCAGATCTGAAAGGTCTAATAAAAAAGTTTGTTCTCTTCAGATTCTTGTTTTGAAAGTTCCGCCTGCACAACAGAGCCCAGCGGGCAACGCTAGAGATGGGTGGGGTGGGGGGGGTCACGAGACACACCTGGCACCAAAGGCAGGACAGGATAATGAAGTCATAAGAGAAAATGCAAAGATGTTGGACTAGGTGTTTAGACTCCTGTGACGGGGGCTGCCAAACTGGAGACAGTGTGACATTTGGTCACAAGCTGACGCACAAAGAAAACATCAACAAAATGTCAGCAAAATTTCTTAATTATCTAGACTGGTGGGGAACAGCCCCCCCCCCCATCTCTTAGCCTTTTGAGGGAGAATATTTCAGTCTAATAGATTAAGGGCTTAATTCCCTGAGCAGAACATTTTTATGTATTCATGGGCTGCCGTTCTTTGACCTATTAAACATGTGAATTTTAAGCTGCACTTTAACCAAGTGCATTATCAGCCAATCAGCGGCTATTTGTACAGTTCTGACCTTTACAGCTGACAACGCAGACAGGAAACGCCAGGCCTTCAAAATAAAGCAATTTAAGCGGTACGGGCAGGTCGTCCATACATCGGCGGCTCCGTCAGAGACATCGCTCTTCCGGGGCGGCTTGGCTCAGAGCCCTACTACCGGCCAACATGCATAATCGAGTGCTTGTAAAGCAAATCCAAGACACATCAATAACTAGCCCTGACTGGAAACATCAAGAGACCACCCGCATGAATATTCCCCCCCGGAATGCCAATAGCACTCCTGTAGCCGTGGGGGCGAGAATGCCCCCCTCCGGATCTCCAGCTCTCAGAGCCCCCGTCGGCCCATCGTCTTAATCCCCAAATCTGGATCTCATATGAGCTCTTCTCATCGATCTCCAGACCGCATCCAACAGCGTCTTACACACAAACACTCACTGTGCCGGCACACAGCTCTCCTGCCACGGCAGGTCACACAAGGTGCAGTAAGGGTTGGTCCTGGCAAATGCTTCCTGGCAGGGCCACGCAGAAACTTCTCCAGGGACTCTGCTGGCTCAGTAAATACCTCTCGGTAAAATTCGTTCGGTTTGCGTTTTGCTAAGTTGGTGATCAAAAAGGGGCACTCAGGTCCTCAGAAGGTTGGCACTTTCAACCATTTGGGTAAAAGGGGCAGGTGCTCAGGCTCTCCCAGCTCTGCCCCCCCACGTTCCCACTCCCCAGATCACCCTGCCACCATTACAGCTGTCCTTCGAGACCATTTACCTGTACTGTGAGGAAGGCTCCCTATAATCCGGGGGCTCAATTTAGCAGTTAGCTAACCAGCTGGCCTCCACCTGATGCAGCCATCAGCGGAACCGATCTGGTGTGTCCAGTGTGGCTGTCGGATGTAATTACTCAGAGTACCTCTGGCCATTTTTCTCTCCAGAGCCCTCGTGTTCCTCTGTGAAGGTTAAAGCCTACAGGAGACCAAATTACTGTCCGTTAAGGGGATGCAGTCGCTTTTAAATAAAGCTCACTGTCATGAAGTGTGATTCTCACACTTCACCAGAACTCACACCTTTTTCGATGCAGAGACAGAAAAATAACGGCAGGTAAGTATGGCGGGGGGGGGGCAGGGAGGGTCCACGCTCTGAGGTAAGTCAATCTCAACAAGGTTCCACGAAGTCATAGAGGTCAAAACACGGCCTGTGTCATCCAGAGACTGGACGACAAATCCAGCAAAGGAGCTCCATGTCAGAGCAGGAGGATTAATTGCTGCTTACATTCCAGATGATCTGTAATCTAATTTCTCAAGGCCCTCATTTGTCTCTGCCAGTCCACTGTTGAGTCACCCGCACATGGTCAGATGAGCCGGCCAATCAGCAACAAGCTAGCTCTGCTCTTCAGGCCAGTGAAGCCCAGCTGGACCGGTACCCGGCACAGTATGGGACCAGACTAGGGCGGTAGTTTGGATACTAAAAGCAAAGCTATAACAGAACCTTCCGGGACAAGACAGGGTTTTGTAGCCAAGATGTGTCAGCACCTGCAGCTCAGGTTGCCATATCGGGCAGAACACAAAGCCACAGAGGCCCCCAAAGCACGAAGGAAAACGAGGGAAGAGGAAATAGGAGGAAGAAGCACATCTGCAGCAGCCTGACAGGAAATCTTTACTCAGAGCATATTATGGGAAACCTTGCTTCTGTGAAATGCCGACCTCAGGCCAGAGAGCATGAGAGCAATCGGCTGGAGAGGTGCACTTCCACTCGAGTCTGTGATCAAAAGCCGATGCATATTAATCTGGCCGCAGAAGCTCTGCCCCGCTTAATTGCATGAATTAAAGTGCTTTTCAAAACAAGGGGTAACATGCACGTGGTTTGGCTGTGAGTAGCCAGCCTCTTGAAAGCGGAAATAAAAATGGCAGAAGAAGCAAAGACACAGCCATCCTTCCCATTTTCACCCAATTATCCGACCCTGTTCTGCAATCCACATCTCTGGTTTCCATAGTGATTCTTAAATAATGAAGGGTTTAGCGGGATTTTGCCAAACAGACTCTTCAGGTCTTATTAAGTCAAATTGTTTCTTGTTCAACATGTTAGCAGAGTCCCATTGTCATCCCAACCAGATTTCATTAAACAACTTATTCTCAGCGAGACAGGCCTAGCTTTGGCTAATTCATAACCACTTAATCAGTTAGAAAAGGGCCGTCCTTGATTTCAGGCCTTTTAAACAATCCTTGGGGCAATTAATCATATTGTCAGCAGAAACCCTGGAGGAGAGCTTGTAAATCACGAGGGAAGCTAACAGTTCCGATATATGGGTCCCACTTGGGAGCAGCTGGAAATCCACCGTGCGGCTGGTCCCCTGTGGACTGACCAATCAGGGAGAGACTGGAGCGGCGAGGTGAGATCTGGCCACACGCAGGACGCCAGGCAGCACTCTGCATCCGGACAGTGCCGCCTGCTTCCTGCCATACATAGCTGGGCACAGACTGGAAAAGAACAGGGTCTCTCTAAAAACAGGAAGTGTAATCTCACCACACCAACAAACATGACTTGCCACTTAAAATACCCATGAGAAATTACACCAATTGCCATTTTGGAAATTAATTCAGTGACCTACAGTAATGTGAAATTCATTTGCACTGTATACAGAACCCCGGGGGCTGGGCTTCGTTTCCCAATCCTGTATTTTATTTTTCCCACTGCAGAGCAACATTTAACGCCTTAAATTTTAAAACAGGCACATCAAATGATACATTTCTGCAAGGCAGAACAAGAAATTAGCTGAAAGATGGCGGCTTACAGGAAGACGGACTCATGAACAAACGTCTGATGCTCTGCCTGAGATGATTGTAATGGATGAGTTAGAAAGTCAAGTGCATCTGGAATTCATGGTTAGCTTTTTACCTGCATATTCAACTGTTTTTATTAGGTAACAGTCCTACAAGCACAAGCGTCTGCTAATACAGGTAAAGCTTTTGCTGGAGAAGCAAAGTCAGCCCCAGGAAAGACACCCAGGAATTGGTCCTGCCTGGTTCTTGAACACGAGTCCACCTACCAACCTGGTGATACACCTGATGGGTATTTAGGCCACAGATGGACCCTCTGAATGTCCTCATTTAATGCTGCGGCAGGGAGAAGCTACATTTTCACCTAAACCTCAGAGCATTAATTTAAATTATACTGACAGACCTTCGTAGCTGCAATTAGTCTTTATGTACTTATTCTTCAAAAAGGATTTTGAGTAAACCTCCTGGAACATATAATGTCATGCAATGAATATGCTCTTAATAAACTGTGCATCTGATGCATGTTAAAAGTCAGAGTTGAAGCAAAGTATGATAAAATGGCACTGAATTGGTGCCAAAGTGGCTTCTGCCAAAATAAAAGCATGTAGGGAAAAAAAAAATCCAGTAGAGCAGATTAGTCCAAACTGAGGGACAGCTGCCGTGAAAACAGCACACACATCAACAATCAGCGGCAGAGTGAAAAGGCAGCATGAAGATCTGCAGTGTGAAGACAGATGAAGAAGCCTGATGTGACACCTCATACAGGACTAGAAATAAACAGGCGCGATGCACTGCAGGTAAACAGAGAAAGCGCCCGACAAAGGCTAAAGCAGGAGGCAGGAGCTGAGATATTTACCCCAGAATGCTACTGTCATGGAAAATGAAAGGGGGGGGGGGGGGGGGGGGGGCACACCGGTCCCTTTGCCGATAGAGAGGTTGAGAATAAAGTGAACAGTTGGCAGGCTGACAGTCTATCGGTGGTAGGGGAGTATTCACACAATGTTTAATACCAGCGCACTATTCAAATAGCCAAGATGTTTCTGCCGTACTTCTGTCCTCCATCTGTGCCAAATGAGAATTAGCTGTGCTCTCCAGACCTATTAGAAGCCCAGGGTGCTAAACCAGCATCGAGGGACAGTGTGAAGATCCGGATTTGCCGCAACTGCCGAAGGGACATTTCCTCACATCTCTAAAACTTCTGCAGATATAACACTGGTTTTTATAAACAGCTTATCTCCCAGTAAGCCTGTAAACTCGATGCAGTACAACACAAACAGGACACTGGGAAGACTAAACATGCACCTGGCGAAACAGTGGGCAGCCCAGCGAAGAACAAAGCCATGACTTCGACTCTTCTGTGGCCGTCTACAAACGTCCAAAAACCCATCATACACCCAGCACAAAACACAGCATTTTTTTAAAGCACCAATTGTTAAACAGAACCACAATATGATACATCCCAGACCAATACAACACATTTAGATCCAAACGCAAAATTACCGGGAGAGAAAATTTAATTCCATTTTATAGCCACAATTACCCAACATGCTTTTAATGAACATTTTCAATCAGTGGAATGCAAATTAAAAAAACACCATTTATTATCCAATAGGTGTGATACTGTTGATTCCAGGTGAACATGCAGATGGCTGGAGAAGATCCTGTCTTTTGTTTTCAGTAACAGTAGCTTTGCTATATTCACGTTCCAAGAAAAAACAGTGACATGTGACCTCCACAAGACATATAATTGGTCGGAGCATTTTGTGGAGGAGGCCAGCATACCTGCTACAGTACAGAAACAGCTGCAGAAGCAGCTCTGCTGGGAAAGAACAGCCCTGACACATTATTCATGTTAATCATTTGCTTAGCAAACACTTGCTTCCCAAGAGACCCACACTGTAAACCATTTTACAGTTGGGTGTTTACTGAAGCAATCCAGGTCACGGAGCATCCTCGGGTGACAGACACAGGACCGTGCAAGTGCACACACACTCACAGGGTCCTCTCTAAACCGCCGGATGGCGTGGTCTTCACATGTGGTCCACGGCCTGAGGCCCAGTTTCACCTCCCTGCCTTACAGAGAGAGGCACTCAAGGGGGGACACTGGAAATCACACTGGGGGATGGAGGTGATTTACAATTATGTCTGTAGTTTTCCCATGACAGCTCCCAGGTCTCCATGAGGTTGGGCACGCCAGTCATGGGGCCATCTCCAGGTTTGCTGGCCAATATATACACACTAGTTGGTGTTTTCGTTTCGCTATGTTTGCCCACCGTGAGCTCAACTCTGCACAGGGACTCAAAGAGCAGGGACAGGCAAGATCACACATTTTCCTCATACCATTTGTGACTAAAATGACTTTAATGTTTTTTAATGGAGGCCCTGCAGAAGAATCTGCAGCAATAAAGAAGAGCTATAAGATGTCTCTTGGGCTGCTAGCCGGCTTGGAAAATTATCGTTTCATCATCATTTTATCAACATATAATCATCTCCATAGTACAAAATGACTGCCTCCCATCAGGGAGCCATATTCACGCCAGTTCAAGACAGCATGCGAAAGGCAAAAGGAAATCTCAGGACATGATGGGTGTACAAATGTGACATGTCTGTAAGGAGGGGATGCCAGGCTGGCCCGTCCTGGTCCTCCTTCCAGAGCAGACAGCTCCATGGACACCTTTTGCATTATCAAATGGCCTGTCTTGGTTAATTAGAAGATGGGCACCTCGACTGGCACAGCATTAATCAACGGCGAATGTCCAGACACAATGAAGAGACAAGGAAAAAATTCAAAGGCCTTAAAACACTGCCCGGAAAAACAGGAGGTTCATGGAGAGTCACCTCCTTTCAAAGAACAGATTCTCCGAGGTTTACATCTTGTACCAGCTCAGATGGTTTCACTGCCTTCAAAAAGGATGGTTCACATGTGCTTGTTTCAATTCAACTTATTTCACGGTGGCCGCCTTTCCGACATGAACAATATATCCCAGCATTGAGAACCATCGAGCATTGAGATGAGAAGAAATGGGTGATTTCTGACTTTCCCGCCAAACGATCATGGCAGGATGGAATGCGGAGTGGTTTGCAGCTGACGGTTGCCGAAGATTAATGGAGCTGTGAAGCAGACGTTGCAGTCAGAGGAGAGGAACACAGAGGCATTCTGCTCATTCGGATACGTCTACCAGGCGTCCCAGGCCGTCACACAGATTTTCATGAGAAAAGTCCCCAGAAATCAGCAACTCCATACCGGCCTACTGGAGACCAGAGAACATGACAGGTTTTACAAGTAAATAATCAGCTGAGATTCAATTCCGTATGCAGCAGCTCGTGTTAGAATCAACACCAAATAACACCACAGCAAAAGCCTCAGCGGACAGCTTTGACTAATTCCCATCTCACAGAGAATTCAATGAAGACTGAAAAGCAGGAATGAGCGAGGGGGGACTCTTTTTCCATGGAGATACCAGCCCATGAGAACGCCGTCTTTGAACACGCTTTAAACATTCCTGAAGAACTCCAAGGCAAGCAGCAGGTTAGATTAAATGGAACAAAGATCACAGAAGGGAAAAAAAATATTACACATCACAAGGCAACATGATATGGACTGGAACAGAAATATCTCCTACAAGATCAATATCAGTGCGATTTTCCAGACGAAAAAAAAAGGTTCCCTCTTCATAGTACGCTGAAGGTTCCTGTACATAGGGGCAGCATAGGACTGCAAGAGCAATACAGCCCTGATTCATTCAGAGAGAGAGAATGGAAAAGTGGGAGAAGTTGCTTGGCAGATATGGAAATGTTTAAAGCTGGCAGTTTCAAATGAGCTCTGGCGAGGTATTGCAGTGCTGTGTGTTCACTAGCAGCGTGTTCTGCTAAGCTGTGCACCATGAACCAGCACATTACGTTAGAGCCAGGAGCCCCATACGACTGTGGGGTTATGTAGCTACCACAAAAGGAGGTGGGGTCAACAGCAGGAACAGGCCAGGCCCCGTAAAGCAGGCCCATGCTAACGGGGTTCCCATATTGCAGAGTATGCTTGTGCTCCAGCCCCAATCTACATCTCTGCCGTCAGCCACGATCTGACGAGCGCGGGATCTGCGGTAATAGTGTGCGGATGTGTAGAAAGATCAGCCCCCGATCGCTCTCTATTACACCGTAACACATGACACTCTGTACTCAGCTCAAAATGAATAAAGACTGTATAATGTGACAGCTGAGGATGGGACAAAAGGCAGCTGGCTCTCGTGACGGTGACACAGGGGAAGAGGTTTGTGCTTCAGGATGTTACCTGTCAGCCAGGCAGAGTTGGTCCAGGACCCAGGCCAGAATTTAATTACCTTGACACGACACAAAGGAGAGCGACTGCAGCTGACTGAAGGTGGGTTTAAAAAAGGAAAAGAAAGAAACAGCCAACTACTGCATCCTCTTTGCAGCTTCTCTATATTGTGCTTAGAGGGAAGAGACTCCCTGGGTGAAATTTGTGTGTGCAGCATTTATGATGTGAGTTTATAGCCGTTTCTCTTATACGTCTCTTATAGATGGATCTCAGGTGGGTCACTGGAGGCTCCGCCCAGCAGGACCGGTACCTACATCGGCTCCCGACAGCTTTATACTCGTGATGTTCTCCCTGCTTCACTTCGAACAAAAGCGTCAGTTAAACAAACGTAAATGTGAGATCCTGCGCTTGATGTAACCCTCTGTAAGACAGCTGGCGGCACGCTAGCCTAGTCCTCCCTACACTGGTAAAAGAAACATTCCCCAAGTCTTCAGGTTCAAAGTTCAACACATAGATTAATGCAAGTCAGAATAAATGATAAATATTCCAACCTATAACATAATTTCAATTGCAGGAAGGCAAAATTTTGGTGAAAAACAACCTTTCCACAATAGGGCTATTTGAAAAATAGGGGAAGCTACAGTAACACTATTTGAATCCGCCTCGGATCATTTGGCTGCCATATCTGTAGTCTGCGTGGTTAAGCACATCGCTGCTGGTGAGAAATCGTGCCACCATTCCAGGCCCCCGCCTGTGGGGTTCCGTTAAGCCCTCCCGTCAAATCCTTCCAGATATTCCTCCCATAGTACTCAGCATAATGAAGTGATCGTTTGGGCCCAGATCCAATCAGCTGAAGTGTGTCTCGCCTCTCCCGGAATTATGATAGAACAGCACAACAACTGGGCAAAGGCAAAAACATACCCTGCACAATCTCTCAATTCGAGTCCACTTTTCAATCAACTTCAAACCGTTTAGTCCGTTCAGTCAACATGGATTTTGTAAAACCAAGGAGCACAAGGTATTTTGTGAACGAGGCCCCGAACGACTGCCTAATCGGTACGCTTCCGCAGCAAGCATCATTGTGAACTGTTGAGTACCTCCGTAAGTCTTTGAAGACCAGTTTTCTTTCTGACCACAATAGACTTAATTGTTTCTATCAGTTGTGCTCTGTTCATAATTACATTCCAGTTAACTGCTTTGGGGTAGACTTGTTTATGCATAACACACGTACAGACAGACACACACACACACACACACACACACACACACGTACACACACACCTGAAAATGTTCCACTGGCAACACTTTCTCCATCACAGCAAAGGCCCCATTTCCTGGGGGGTTATTAGCCACTAGGGGAAGGAGCTCAGGTTAGAAGGTGCAAATTAAAGCTACAGGTAGGAGCTGCACCAGCACCTGGCCTGAGGCAGAAAGCAGGCCGAACTCCAGCGAGGCGCAGGTCCATTAGCAAGCTTAGCGGCGCCCCCCAGTCAGCGGCAGAGGCAGAAAGCAGGCCGACCTCCAGCAGGTCCATGAGCAAGCTTAGCGGCGCCCCCCAATCAGCGGCAGAGGCAGAAAGCAGGCCGACCTCCAGCGAGGCGCAGGTCCATTAGCAAGCTTAGCGGCGCCCCCCAATCAGCGGCAGAGGCAGAAAGCAGGCCGACCTCCAGCAAGGCGCAGGTCCATCAGCAAGCTTAGCGGCGCCCCCCAATCAGCGGCAGAGGCAGAAAGCAGGCCGACCTCCAGCAAGGCGCAGGTCCATCAGCAAGCTTAGCGGCGCCCCCCAATCAGCGGCAGAGGCAGAAAGCAGGCCGACCTCCAGCAAGGCGCAGGTCCATTAGCAAGCTTAGCGGCGCCCCCCAGTCAGCGGCAGAGGCAGAAAGCAGGCCGACCTCCAGCGAGGCGCAGGTCCATCAGCAAGCTTAGCGGCGCCCCCCAGTCAGCGGCAGAGGCAGAAAGCAGGCCGACCTCCAGCGAGGCGCAGGTCCATGAGCAAGCTTAGCGGCGCCCCCCAGTCAGCGGCAGAGGCAGAAAGCAGGCCGACCTCCAGCGAGGCGCAGGTCCATGAGCAAGCTTAGCGGCGCCCCCCAGTCAGCGGCAGAGGCAGAAAGCAGGCCGAACTCCAGCGAGGCGCAGGTCCATCAGCAAGCTTAGCGGCGCCCCCCAGTCAGCGGCAGAGGCAGAAAGCAGGCCGACCTCCAGCAAGGCGCAGGTCCATCAGCAAGCTTAGCGGCGCCCCCCAATCAGCGGCAGAGGCAGAAAGCAGGCCGACCTCCAGCAAGGCGCAGGTCCATCAGCAAGCTTAGCGGCGCCCCCCAGTCAGCGGCAGAGGCAGAAAGCAGGCCGACCTCCAGGGAGGCGCAGGTCCATCAGCAAGCTTAGCGGCGCCCCCCAATCAGCGGCAGAGGCAGAAAGCAGGCCGACCTCCAGCGAGGCGCAGGTCCATCAGCAAGCTTAGCGGCGCCCCCCAGTCAGCGGCAGAGGCAGAAAGCAGGCCGAACTCCAGCGAGGCGCAGGTCCATCAGCAAGCTTAGCGGCGCCCCCCAGTCAGCGGCAGAGGCAGAAAGCAGGCCGAACTCCAGCGAGGCGCAGGTCCATCAGCAAGCTTAGCGGTGCCCCCCAATCAGCGGCAGAGGCAGAAAGCAGGCCGACCTCCAGCGAGGTGCAGGTCCATCAGCAAGCTTAGCGGCGCCCCCCAGTCAGCGGCAGAGGACAGACAGGCATGGATTCATGCCCACCACATACCCACACACAGATTAGAAACTGTTGGCGAGCATATACTTTACAACTTTTAACACATTCAGCCACACAGAGGTTTACACAAATGATATAAAAAACAGAATAAACGCACACACAGAACAGGAAAAGTCTGTTTGAAAGAAATTGATTTAAATGTCAAGATTTAATAAGTGACAGTGGTTTTCAGCAGGCCGTTCAGTGGAATAAGTAAATGAACAGAAAGCCCGTCCACGCGGCTTCCTGCCTGCCATTGAGCGCATTACACATATTGTTTCCAGCCATTGCAAGTGTAGAATAAATCTCTGGGCTAGTCTGGCAGTGTCAGAGCGGGGAGGTCACGCCGCACAGGCCTGGCACGGCCGAACACGTGCGTCAAGTGCAGCTCCTTACCCACATAATGCCTCGGACCAAAAGCCAAGCAAAAAAAAGTCATGTGATTCCTGCAGAGCTTGACCTAACTGCTCTGAGCACACACTCTGAAATTGGCTATTCACTGTGGTCTCACTGAATATCTCACAACATTGTGCGATCAGTTAAAATCTGTTACTGTCTTTTCCATTTCCTAGAAAACATTTTCAAGAGAGAAACAGCTAAAAGAGACCAACACATCTATTGCCAGCGGCCTGTATCACCAAACCGCATTCCCTGCTTGTCCCGATACCTTGTCAGATTTAAGGTAGTCTGAGCTAAATGTAAGTGAATGAAGATCAAGTCCTTTTAAAATAGGGTACCTTAAATCCAACAAGTTACTATCTAAGCGAGAAATCCTGCTTCGTGGTACAGGTCCCCGGTCTCACCACACAAGGGGAAGCAGGCACATGTACCCAAACCAGCCCGAAAGCCAATCCAGCAAAAGCTATTCATTCTCCAGTGGGCGAGGTGATGGTGGCCTTCGGAGAAATACTTTCGATGGGGAACATAAGTAGAGGCGCAATGATTCTCATCGCCCCTCGGTTTTACAGGGGGGGGATAAAAAAAATATATATTTCTGGGTTTTATTAATCACCACCAATAATTTGGTTATACTGAATAACATTATTATGCATGGTGAGCTAATGATCACTCGATTATGATTGGACCAAAGCAGTAACACGACATGCTGTTGGAAGGCAATACAATGTGTAACATGTAAAAGTTACTAAATATCCAGCTGTCATAAATTTAAATAGAATAATAATTACATGAGTTACATGTCATAGAGTTAATTATGAAATGAAAAATGAGTTTGTAACATTAGTAATGTAATGTTAGCTCAATAGGTTACAGCTATGGCAGCGGGATTGGGTTTGGTTGTGGGGGGGGGGGGGGGTATTGTGGGTCCGAGATCTCATTTTCATTGGCTACCTGTGAAATACAGAGTAGTTCTAAAATGTTGCTCTTTGTTCTTAAAGCACTCATTGTATACATTTCAGACCTATTAGTTCTGCATTCAGCCCCCCAGTCACATCCTCACCACAGCTCCTCTCGCCTCCTCACTCACGCCTCTCGCCTCCTCACCACAGCTCCTCTCGCCTCCTCACTCACGCCTCAGAACCAGAGGTGACCAGGCATTCTCTGTAGCCGCCCTTAGACTTTAGAACAGTCTCCCATCCTACATAAGGTCCTGCTCTTCTATTGATGAGTGTAAATCTAAAGACCTACCTGTCTTATCTTGCTGGAGTTTGAGGTTCTCCCAGTGTTTTGTCAAGTCCACTATTAAGTTACTTTTAATTACATTTTAATAAAAAAATTGAGTTAATTACCCTCTTACTTCTTTTTTCTGCTGCTTATTGTTTTACGTTTCCTTAATTTTAATTTTTATTTTCTAATGTATTTTTTGTATTATATATTTCTAGTATACACATTTTCATTTTATTTTATTTTTATATTTCACAGTTCCTCTTAATTTCTATATTTTACCATGCCTGCCAAAATTGTTAATTAATTCCTTCTAAACTGGAAAGCACTCTGGGATGTTTTTAAATGTACTATACAAATAGCTGACACATTTATATTGTGGTTTGGGTCTTGGTTTCAGAACCATCACACCCGTAAACGAACTGCTAACCCTTACGGCTCTCACTGCCCCGCCAGAGGAGTGGCCGGCTCAGAAGGCATCTGGAGGCCAGACGGACACCCAAGGAGGGCAGCAGGCTTCCTCTGGGCAGACTGCTGCCCTCATGGACACTGACAGGAAAACCTCAGAAATCCAGGACACAGCTATTGGTCAGCTGCCTGTTTAGGGACCTGAAGACTTTTCTTCCCAGGGTTTCAAATTACTCTGAATCCAGCCAGATTTAGGCCGGAAAACAGTGTTACCCTTTTAAAATTTTAAAAAAGGCAATGATGCAGTTGTCTCTGTGCTCTTGACAAAAGGGCTATTTCAAATTACACGAATTATTCGTCGACAGTGATTGGCCTGCGTTCGTTCTCCACCATGCTGCTAAAGAACATCAAGCCATCAAAATGAGAGAGGGAAGGGTTTCCAAGGGCAGCAACACCTTCCAGAGTGATATGTCACGCCTGGTGACTACTGCCGAAGAATATTGCAAATCACTCCTTCCATAAATCACTCATTTTGCAAATCACCCAATTCACAAATCACTCTTTTCCTCATTTCTCTGACAAAAAAAAATCTGACAGAGCAGGTTCCTTCTGCATAACATTCAACGATCAGATGTTCCATTTTACTCTTTCACATCTTAGCATCTATTCCAGCGTTTTCTCTCATACTGACATGCCGTGAAATGTCTGCCAAACTAAAGGCGTTGTGCTACCAAGAACAACAGAGCAGAGAATTGCAGAGAGCAGAGATCCTGAAAAGAAAGAGAGAAGAACCAAGGCTTTAGATGAAGATTAAGAGCCTACAGCTAATTACAGTAAGAAAGGCAAAACAGCATACTGCACGGGGATAGATATCAGTGATCATATACAAGCATGATGGACAGCCAGTGTTCAGAAGCAAAGGGCTGTCGCTGGAAAAGCCATTTGCTATATCTGTACGAACGCAGTGAAGCATTTCCCAACGTTCTGCACTGCCTGACATAAATGCAGTGGCATTTTTTGGCCGCCCCCGTGCTGCACTCTGGAGTGTATGAGCTGCGGCGGCATTTCAGCATTCATGGAGTGGAGTAGAAGACGTGTACGGTTTACGCTGAGGTTGCAGGTTTTTAAATGTAACACCTTGACATGCTCGTGCCACCCCCCAAAGACTGCTTGATAGAGCACACTGGGCTCACTGCCGTCTGAATCCCGTGTGACCTCGCCTTCAGCAGTGGAAGGAAGCCACCTGAGCCACCAGAAAGCTGCTACACAATACAGACACTAGCCAATGGGAACAGGGAACGTAAAACAGAAAATGACTGATCCTTAATTAAAGTCACGAAAGCCGAACATGCCCATGGTTAATTTCTTTAACAGTGTACATCACTGTACAGGATACCTGAGCAAATATGATCAAATATGACCAAAAGTCAATAAGAGGAGATACTGTGGATAAATGAGGTAAAAAGACCTTGATTCTGTGGCTTTTTGCAGACATGGCCCAACACATATAAGAACAGGCTTAATTTATACAGATTAATAACTTTTGGGTATCAGAATACGTCTCTCATTATTATTTTAGGTATATTGCTAATTTGCTTATCAAATTGTGGGTGAAAGTAAATGTCCGAACAGTCCCAAAAAGCCGGAGCCTAAACCCCACCCAGCCCTAACCTTAACCATAAGTAACCAAACTAAACTGGACTTTTGACTAATTTAGTTTTTTGATTGTAGTCACAGATTTTAAAGCTAAAAGGTAACAGGTTTTATGACAATCTGGGGACATCTGATCTCCACAAGGTGATAAATACAAACCCACACACACACACCTGCGTGCACACACAACTGCACACACACACAACTGCACACACACAACTGCACACACACAACTGCACACACACAACTGCACACACACACACGCACACACAAACCCAATAGCAGAATAAATCCTGCATTTTTACAACAGAATTACAGTGGATGTCTGCCTTTCAAAAGATAACGCAGAATTCAGCCCATAAGAGCTACACAGCAAGCACAAAGTATCAGTCAGTAACGATAACATTCCCACAGTGAGCCAGTTGCCAATAGCAACATTAAGAGCCTGGTTTGTATCAGAAATGTGTCATCGATTCATGAATATTCCACGCAAGCCATGCATGTGAAAAATCAATAAGCACGGGCATTCCCGTGGACATAAATTCAATGGGAGAACGCTCCGATTTCCAGGACCCCAGAAATCATGTTGCTGGAGAGGAGGATAAGAGATGCATGCAGGCGCAGTATTCAACCGATTCAACTCGTTACCTTGGCAACCGAATGAAAAATAACCATGCATGTTCTAATGTCACCGTGGCGGCAAGAGGCTGGCGGGTTACAGCGGGCCTGTGAAGGGTCACCAGCTGACCATCAGAGACCCCCTCCTACCATGGCACTACATAACATATCAGTCAGGCCCACGCATAATTGCATTTGCCTATTATGTGCACAAATGTTTAGCTACGCACCTCATGAATGTGAGAGCAAACACACCCGTGACAGGAATTCATTAGGAGAAATACTGTGATGGCCTCCCCAACAGCGGCATTTCAGACCACACAACGTCCTTGGAAAGCCCTCGACTGACGATAAACATCTAAAATAAAGTACAGACATATGCTTTTTGAGAGAAAACAAGCGAAAATTATAAATTGATTAATTTGCGTACTTAATATGAGTGTCCATAGGGGTGAAAATACCAAGGCAATGGCTGCCACAGATGTTTAAAGACTTCATTCTTCCGCAGAGGTGTCATGGTCTGTGGGACTGTGTATTCGAAGGTGCTGATGGGATACGCGGAATATTCAGGAAGGGGTCGAGCTTACCATTAAACACAAGCAGCAGCTAAGGCGTAGGCTGCTACTAGACTGCCCTGGGGCACTGGGGAGGGAATGCAAACATTCACCTTTTCCTAAGTGGGTGGGCCTGGCTACCAGCAGCCAATAAGACGATGAAGCAGACAGGCTTGACCATTCGCCTTTTCCTATATGGGTGGGCCTGGCTACCAGCAGCCAATAAGACGATGAAGCAGACAGGCTTGACCATTCGCCTTTTCCTATATGGGTGGGCCTGGCTACCAGCAGCCAATAAGACGATGAAGCAGACAGGCTTGACCATTCGCCTTTTCCTATATGGGTGGGCCTGGCTACCAGCAGCCAACATGACACTAAAGCAGAAATGTGTATACTGCAATCCCGACATTGTACAATAAATATTTTGGGGATGGGGGAACCACACAACAATCAGGGGTCATTCGAGCAATCAGCCTTCTCTTGAGGCAAAGAAATAATATTAAACAAAAAATATGAATGATGAGTTCCCTGCACAGCTAGATACTAATCAAATATATAAGTAAACAGGAATTTGGTTTTGGAGATGAGCCTCTCTGGAACTATGAGGTGCTTTCACACTGAAGTTCCGGAACCAGGTCCCAGGCCCATCTTGACCTTGAACTTTTGTAGCTCCTGGCCACTTTTGTGAGTCACTTTCATATCACACAACAGGAACTGGGACCTTTATGCTAAATAAGCATGGGAGATGCAGAAAGTTTGTAGGTTAAACTTCACACATAATTTCATATGAAACCACACCGCCACACCATAACAATGGAGGATAGTTAGTTATTGGGGGGATTGATCGTGATCAAAATAGGACACAGTCTTTTATTTATATTTTACTTATATGACCCTCAACATGTTCATGATTTTTATTAAAAAACTAGAAAAAAAACAATCTTTCGTTTTCCACAGAATAAAGAACGATATAATGCTATCTCGTTAATAAGCACTGGTGATATTAAAATTATATTGGTTAGCGATTAAAATTTTCCGATGCAGAAATATGGAGACGCAAGCTGAAACTGTATTAATTGATGCATTAAATTGGGCTCCAAAAATAATTACATCTGCTCAATTTTTGCTTCCCTGATTATATCTCTTTTCTCTGCACTTCCATGTATCTTCCATGTTAGTGTTGGTGCTTGTGGTCAACCAATCAGCAAGCTGTATCTCCCCATTAGTTCATGTTCAAATGAACAGTACCTAGTCTGGATTAGGTGCTGAAAAAGGGTTCTGGAACAACTACAATCCCTGCACTGTGAACTAGGGCTGGGACGATTATTTGACGTAATCGACGATGCTGATTATAAATAGCGTCGACGTGGAATTTTAGTGTTGATGTGTTGTGTAAAACTACGTAAATATTTTGTAACTGCAATGCACTGTGATAAGCTAAACATATTGTAAGGGAAAGTACTTTATTCTCTCGGGAGCATGTTAACGCTGTCCATTTAAGAATCGCGCAATAAAACAATCTGCTAACACTAGGCATCAAAGTGTTTTGCTCTTGATTTCCATTCGTATTCAATGTCAGGTGCATCATGCTGCAGTGCCAACAGTGATCAGCAGACATATTCGTACCTGGTGACAGCAAACACCATTCCGCAGTCTCAAACCCAGCAATTCAGCTTTTGCTTTTCACAGACCCAAATCTCTGACCGGATCATTTAATTCTGACTGTGTTATGAGATATGGATCACCAGATGGGCACAGTTCAAAATCTGGATCATTTTCCCTGCTAGTTCCCTGCATTGCAGTTTCGTCGTCTGCTTCATTCCTCTGGTGGTTTCAGAATTGGAAGATTGTCGTCATGAGACACAGGTCTCATTGCTGAAGGTAGGTTAGGGTATTCAACTGACTTTTTGTTTTTGGCAGGGAAACCAGACACATTAGTCGAACAGAAGTAACAGTCCGTCACATGGTCTTTCTGTTTTTGTCATATCATCGGGACAGCAAACGGCATTGTCTTTCGAGTGCCTCTGAGCAAAGCTTTTGTCGCACAACAAATGTGAGGTGTCCATTCCCTGTCTTGATCATCGATTTTACAGCCGAAGTACAGATAATATGCTTTCTTCACAAGAGCAGTCACTGAGAATCTCTGAGGCGCAAGCGTATATTCACCACAAATATAGCAGAATCTTATGATATTGACGAGACATATCGAGCGACACTAAACGTACCGCAAACATCTATAGCATGTAGCTTGCTTGTTACATTGCTACTGAGGCAATACTATATTCTGAAACAATACATACACACTATCAGGTCTTTATTAACCCAATGAGCAGCATCTGTGTAAGCAAGCCACTTTTATAGCCTGCTGAAGCAGTATCAAGCTGGCTCCGGCCAGGCCAGGCATGCCCAGTGTCCAAACTTCCACAGAATAGTTTCCAACCAGGCCTGATTCCATGCCTGGACATGCCAAGACTGTACAAAACATTGTTGATAGGTCTCTAAAAGAAATGAAAACTTTTGGACATAAATATGAGAAAAATACATAACAAAAATTAAGATTTCAGTTCAGCAGACAAAAAATAAATTTGGAACACCCAACAAGAAGCAACTTTGTTGTGCAGTGTAAATGAACTTTACTGTCCACCTGATGATCTCTTCACCACTTGAAAACTACAATATTTTATTTATTGGACCTGCGGCATGGTTTTCTTTTACAATACAAAGTTATTCCACTAATAAGCTGGCTAGTTGTTTCACTGCTGGCACCACTAAAACTATAACAATTATAGACTGAATTCCGATACAGATTTGTTTAATATTGCCGGTACCAGCAGTGCCAATCATGTAGCACTTCTCTCATAAATATTAATGAGATATATCTCCTACCACCCTGCAAAAAGGAAATCTGCCGCTGCATCTACCAGCAGAGCTCCAGGGTCTCTGGAGAAACACGGGGCAAAAAAGGTCTTCCAGAGTTTGGGAATACTTCAGTCATGACACCTTTTCTGATGCTGTTAATGATGCTGTTCCAGCCATTTCATATTTTCTGTTTACTTATTTTGTCATGTAAGAGTGAGACAAATTATCATTTACGACTGCTCTTATACACCGTAGCCTAAACCGTTCCTTGCTCACTGAAGTAAGCTTAACTATAAGCTGCCTTTGCTGGTCTTTGTCAAAAATGTTTCTCTAGTTATGAAATCATTCCATGTTTTAGCATCTATTTCAACATTAAAGTCAAATTGGTGTACTGAAATAATTAAGTAAAAACTATTGCAGTGATTATTAACATAAGTCTAAGATAGAAATTCTACTGAATCTCTTAAGAGTTGCCTTTTTTGTTAATAATGCTCTAATGTTTAAGAAATGTTTTAATAAATTGAAATGTTAATGAGAATTTCAGATTTGTGTGTGTGGGGGAGGAGGTGACTAACTTGAAAATAATTGCTTATCAATAAATTTATCATCAGATCAATTGAAAAATTAGCTGCTAGATTAGTCGAATAATCAAAAAATAACCGCTAGATTAATCGTTTAAAGAATAATCGTTTGGGACAGCACTGCTATGAACACAACAAAAGTCCCTGGTTCCAGAAGCTCATCCTGCCACCACCCATTACCGTCCAAAAGGCTGTCAGTACCGATCGGCGGCGCGACCCGGATAGGCTGGCAAGAGAGCAACCCTGGGAGCCGCACAGCTCATCATCAAGGAGTGCCAGAGAGGTGGAGACTTCCTCTGGATGGACCATCACTGTGACATGAAATGGGCTTTGGGGCAGGGCCATGGGAGGGGGGCATGGGGCACTTGATATTCAAGGCTGCCCATATTTAATTTTCAAGTACATTCGACGGTCATACCTATGTCATGCAAAAAAAAAAAAAAAAAAAAAAAAAATTATTTGCAAAACCCCGCACCCTCAACCGATTAATCTTTCAACAATACACAAAGTAGATGAAGCCCAGAAATCAAAAGCTGAACTACACAGAAAAAAAGAAACTATCAAAACACTCGATTGCTGTAAATAGGCAATTTGTTTATGTAATATCTAATAAAATTCTACAGTACTGAAAGCTGAAGACATTCCGTGGAATAACTTTCAAACCCTCCAAACCAGCAGGGGGGCTTGCAGTCTGTAAAACACACTTTAATTTGGGGGTAGGGGTGGGGTTCAATAATTTATCACATGTCTGAAGACCTCATTACACCAGTGCAAAACATTTCCATATATTTTATTTTTTTGATATAAAAACCAAACACTACTTTGAAATAAAAAAAAAACACCAAAGAGATACTGTAAAAAAAAAAAAAAAACCTGCAATAGTGGGGAAAGAACATCAGTGAAGCCTCTTTAAGCAAACTGCAAACAAACAAGGGACATCCTCATCCTCATCCTCATCCTCATCAGTGAAGCCTCTTTAAGCAAACTGCAAACAAACAAGGGACATCCTCATCCTCATCCTCAGCCTCATCCTCATCCTCATCAGTGAAGCCTCTTTAAGCAAACTGCAAACAAACAAGGGACATCCTCATCCTCATCCTCATCCTCAGCCTCATCCTCATCAGTGAAGCCTCTTTAAGCAAACTGCAAACAAACAAGGGACATCCTCATCCTCATCCTCATCAGTGAAGCCTCTTTAAGCAAACTGCAAACAAACAAGGGACATCCTCATCCTCATCCTCAGCCTCATCCTCAGTCTCATCCTCATCCTCATCAGTGAAGCCTCTTTAAGCAAACTGCAAACAAACAAGGGACATCCTCATCCTCAGCCTCATCCTCATCCTCATCAGTGAAGCCTCTTTAAGCAAACTGCAAACAAACAAGGGACATCCTCATCCTCATCCTCAGCCTCATCCTCAGTCTCATCCTCAGCCTCATCCTCAGCCTCATCCTCATCCGAGGCGCATCTTAACACCCCGGGATGTGGAGATTTACAGACACACCAAGGGTCTGGAAAATGACATTTTCTTTCGCCTCTCGTAAGCAGTCCGTTCCTCCTTAATTTGCCCATTGTCATGTGGTCCTAGATGTCAACATGTGCCATGTGCTGATGGATATCACAGCCAGATACCCAGAAGTGTCTTTTTCTGTGAGAAAAACAGTAGTCCCGCAGGCTCACGGTCCACATAATACGACCTGTGATGAACAAAGACAGGAGCTGAAGGTGATTCATTCATTTCAAGGTCCTCCTCACCGCTCAGATGCAGCTCCAGGGAGTTAAGTTTTGGTTCTTTGCCTCAGTATTCTTCTTCTTGCAGTCAAAGCCCCCCCCCCCCCCCTCAGTGATTTAGCACTGTGCAGATGCAAAGGGCGAGACTGTCCCTTGTGTGCCTCTGCTGTATAGAATCAGCTCAAAATAAGGTTCTCCAAGAGGGGAGACTATCCACCTTGCAAGCCAAGGCTGAAGGTGCGTGCTGAAACAATACGTGACTGATAATGTCAAAAAACGTCAAAAAAAAAGCATGCAAAAAAACCAGCCAACCACCCACCCATCCATCCATCCAAAATGGCAAACATGGAACTGGGCCCCAAGACTGTAGGAGCCCAAGAATGCAAACATGGAGCCTCTCTGACACAAACTGGAGGGGCTGGTATTTATTTTTACATAGAGAAAACATGCAAACTCCAGGCACACAAAGTAGAAGCAGAATTCAAACCCAGGGGGCATGAGACAGCAGTGCTTCTCACTGAGCCCCAGTGCTCCATAATAATAATAATAATAATAATAATAATAATAATAACAACAACAACAGGATGGGAGGGGACTCTGGAGTAAATATACACTCAGGCCACAGCTGGCAGCATCCTAGCTCAGGTCCGGACGTGTGCTCTAGCCTCCCGTGACGGAGCAGACTCTGTCCTATCTGGAGGAGCCGAATCGGCGCATTTTTCCCCATTTTTCCCCATCTCAGAACGTCCCAGATGGTGCGGACCCGGAGGTGGCGCTGGGAGGAAATGACATCGTTACAAACGGCGCTCTGTACTCATGCACCCCTCTGCCTCGCCGGTCTGCCTCAGAAGATTGCCTTTCCAATACATTATTCGCCTTGAAAGGGAAAATAGGTTAGGACTGCCTTCAAAGCTGTCTGTAGAGGCCACAGTATCGAGAGGAGCCAGCCAGGGACCCCTAGACACCCAGCGAGATCTGCGGCCTTAGAGATTGGCTGCCGCGTTGCCGTGGTATCCGACAGCAGATTTGAGCAGCGAGAAGAGAGAGGCTAAATGCTCAACTGCCATAGCGGTCCGTGGACGTCACCCGCGGCATCCGCCCTCCAGAGTATCAAAGAGACTTGTCGGCCACAAAGATGAGGAGGACTTAACTGTCAGCTTCAGGAGTGGGATGATATAGGGTGACACAATAAACCCCACCCCCAACCCCAAGGTAATCCTCAAATCATCCTGCCCAAAATAAAGGGTGGACTGGGAGCAGCTGCATGTTCATCTGTCAGTAACAGCGCACCAGTGTGGGAAAACAAGGTCCAGCTACACATGAACCACCACGGCTCTCTGTCCAAGGAGCTGGATAAATACCCCAAATTGGAGCGGCCCGTGGAGCTGTAACCTCCAAGATAAGCATGAATAGCCCCCCCCCCCCCCCACCACCACCACCACACACACACACACACACACACACACACACACACAACTCTCACCCTCACATGCTTTCAGCGTTAGGGAGACTGGCATAAATCTCAAAGACACATTCATTACAGCCCAGAATGAAATAGAGGGGGCACCCCCCGATTTATCAGTCTTAATCTCCCCTGGACAGTCAGAACTTTTCCCTGCAGTAACGGCCAAGAAGACAAGTGAAGGTTACAGACAATGAAAAGCTCCTATCTGCAGACTGACTGTAGTGAGGTATGAAAAACACAATAATAACAGTGACCAGTGAGCAGCGAGCAGAGAGCTGAGAGCAGCAAGCAGAGAGCAGCGAGCAGAGAGCCGAGAGCAGCAAGCAGAGAGCGGAGAGCAGCAAGCAGAGAGCCGAGAGCAGCAAGCAGAGAGCAGCGAGCAGAGAGCCGAGAGCAGCAAGCAGAGAGCGGAGAGCAGCAAGCAGAGAGCCGAGAGCAGCAAGCAGAGAGCGGAGAGCAGAGAGCCGCGAGCAGAGATCAGCGAGCTGTAAGCTGAGTGCAGCGAGTAGCGAGCAAAGAGATGCGAGCCGAGAGCAACAAGCAGAGAGCAGCAAGCAGAGAGCTGAGAGCAGCGAGCAGAGAGCTGAGAGCAGCGAGCAGAGAGCTGAGAGCAGAGAGCCGTGAGCAGAGAGCTGAGAGCAGAGAGCCGTGAGCAGAGAGCCGAGAGCAGAGAGCAGAGAGCCGAGAGCAGGGAGCAGGGAGCCGTGAGCAGAGCCGTGAGCAGGGAGCCGAGAGCAGAGAGCCGAGAGCCGAGAGCAGAGAGCCGTGAGCAGAGAGCAGCGAGCAGAGAGCAGAGAGCAGCAAACAGAGAGCTGAGAGCAGAGGCACCCAGCACACGGTGCCATCCAGCCATCTTCTGAGAGACGCGGCTCACAGCAACCTGCTGCACATTTTAGGGATTGAATGTCGCCTAAAGCCTCGCTGCTGTTTGGGAAACGGGTGGGTGTTTCTGATTAATATAGGTTATACACGATTCCTATAGTTTTTAATGTAGTTATAATTTATATGGTGATAGTGAAAGAGGTGAATGAAGTTTTATTAGAAATACCCAAAATGCTTTGCATATGCCACACTCATTACATGTTTGATGTGCCTGAATGCTTGATACATCTGCTGACGGCAAACATTTTTAGGACATCGCCGTCATGGTGCCTCACAATTGACTTTTTACTACATCTTTGACGGCAAGAGTTTCCTGTTTCATTAGAAAATAAAACAAAAAACAAAGTGTTACCTGTCCTTTAATTATAAAGGTACACCCTCATTTTCTCTCCTGTTTTTGAAATTAACACTGTGGTATTTCAATTAAAACAATGTAAAGTGTTCATCTAACGAACAAACAAGGAAAAAATATGCTCTAAAGCCCAGATTTTCCTTTACGCTGGTTTGATTCACACCTTCATCTTGTCCTCAATGTGTCAAGAGAATCTCATGGCTGCTAAAATCGGTATTAAATTCTACGTAAAGGTAATTCACATTTCAAAGCATGCTCTCACAATGTCTGTGCTGCCAAAAAATCATTCTCGCTGCTGTCAAACACCCTACCCGACCGGTTCAAAGCAAAGCTTGTACCAACATAAGCAACCCACCTTCTGCGTTTCAGGAAGATGCCTAAAATGACAATTTTCAGTCCATAAAAAAGAAAATTTAGTGCAGAAGCAAAATTAGTGTCAGCAAATCTATATACAGTCAGAATTTCAGAGCTCACAAACCTACTGATATTAGAAGCTCTGGCAGAAAGATTAAAAATTACATCCAAACCACTGAAAACACTGCAACCTATTTAACATGAGCGTTCACCATACGTTTCATCTCAGTCTACGATGGTAAAAGCAAAAAAATTCACCCAAGCTTATGCTGATGTAATGTTTTATATTTGTATGGTGGTTCTTAGTAGTGCAGTGACTTCAAGGACTGAAGTACCTGTGTGTGGAAGCAGGGCCTGATCCACTCAAGCCGAAAAGCTGAATTTTTAGTTCCTGAAATTGCTCACCAGCTTTCTGGCCCCAGGTGACACCTAGAGCCAGAACCGAGGTATAATGTGCAGGGCAGCCTTTCTGTTAGATGATGCCCCCTTACAGTAGAAAAATCGGATTCACACTTCATTGAACTTTCTGGAACATGCCAACTTCATGAAAAAGCATGCGAAGTGAGGGCTGCCTAGGCCTACTGGGTTAGGCATTCATCACATTAAGCGAGGAAACTGGAGTCTGGCCAAATCTAAAAGTCTGCTGCAGAAAATGCCCTGCAGCCAAAACTGGGAGGAAAAAATAAATCTTTCCATTCAGCCAGATATTGTTCCTCTCCAGACGGTATAGCTTTGTTCAGGGTGCAGAAGGGGCAGATTCTCCACCTGCCCACGTCAGGCTCCCGTTCTCCTGCTATGACCACAGACTCGCTCGCTGAATGTCAAGTACAGGGAGAATTTTTAATAAAAAATAAAGGTTCCCTTCCCATAGGGAGATTTAATTAGCATGGCCACAAGACAGAGATTCACTGAAAATGAGTTTCACGGCTCCGTTGGTGTGGGAGCAGCGTGCCATATCTGAAGGATCCAGTTCTCCAAATAATTCCTCAAATAACACTAATCTGTGCCCTGGACGGGAGGAGAGCGGTAGGCGCTGAAGGGGGCATCTTTGTTTGGTGGACCAAGCTGAACATAAGCAGCGGCCAATGAGCTTACGCCATTTTAAAGTCAGGAAGCACACCGGGCTTTTGAATAAAACATACGCCAACAACAGTAATAAAAGCAGCCCTGACAACATATTAATAGCACATTAACATTCAAGAGTGACTCTGCCTCCATTCTGCTCATACCCCAATTAATGCTTAAATGAATTCTTTTGAGGAATAAGCCCTGGTCACTTAAAAGGCTCTGTGATAAACCGTCAGAGGTAGCTGTCTAGAAACACTGTGATTAGTATTTATGCCCGTCCATCGGACAGAGGGCACCATCGGTACTGGGCCTTTTAAAACCCCCACCAACAGATTATATATTTAATCAATTCAGCAGAGCAGTTAGTGCAAAAGGAGAGATCACAAAATCCTGCTAACCCCTCTGCACTGGGACTTTAATCAAGGTACACCCTCATGTTTACACCTGTCACAATCTGACAGCACATAGGATGCGTTTGGTGACTTTAATCAAGGTACACCCTCATTTTTACACCTGTCACAATCTGACAGCACATAGGATGCATTTGGTGACTTTAATCAAGGTACACCCTCATGTTTACACCTGTCACAATCTGACAGCACATAGGATGCATTTGGTGACTTTAATCAAGGTACACCCTCATGTTTACACCTGTCACAATCTGACAGCACATAGGATGCGTTTGGTGACTTTTATCAAGGTACACCCTCATGTTTACACCTGTCACAATCTGACAGCACATAGGATGCGTTTGGTGACTTTAAACAAGGTACACCCTCATGTTTACACCTGTCACAATTTGACAGCACATAGGATGCGTTTGGTGACTTTAATCAAGGTACACCCTCATGTTTACACCTGTCACAATCTGACAGCACATAGGATGCATTTGGTGACTTTAATCAAGGTACACCCTCATGTTTACACCTGTCACAATCTGACAGCACATAGGATGCATTTGGTGACTTTAATCAAGGTACACCCTCATATTTACACCTGTCACAATCTGACAGCACATAGGATGCGTTTGGTGACTTTTATCAAGGTACACCCTCATGTTTACACCTGTCACAATCTGACAGCACATAGGATGTGTCTCTTCACCAAATGTCGGTTTCAAAGCTGTTCAAACCTCCAGTAACATGAAGCCTTTCCCGCTCTGCCAGCGAGATCTTATTTTAAATGATTTACTTGGTGCAAAATGGCTTTAAATACATCCCCTTGACCTGAGCCTGTCACACCAATTTACATGTAAGAGCTCATTATTAGGTCATCAAACACGGATACGGCAGCACACAGACCTCAAACGAGACAGAATACAGCCGTGACCTTGTATCGGTAAGCAGTTAAGGAAGACGGATGGATGATCAGGTGGATGGTAAAATAAAAACAATAAATGATGGAATCGTTTGTTGCAAATCTACACACCGCTTTCATAAAATGATGAGGTTTCCTTAATCTTGTTATCAGCTTGTGTCACCAACACTCGTTAAAACCTCTTTCCAGCAAATCTGGAATTTTCATTAATTAGCTGTTTGAATGAATATACTTTACGGATGCTAAATTACTTAATTATCTCTTAAATCACTTATCAGTCTCTTAAAAATGCAAATTAATAATAAATAATTCAGCCAGCATGGCACAATAAGGACACAGAATGGGACCAGCAGGAACCCTGGTGGACCAGTGGCCGCCCAGCACACCCTGACAGGAGCGAAGGGCAAATGGAAGAGCGGCGTTTAGGACTCGGGCCTCGGCAGAGTATGCCGTCCCAAGATCTCGCCCAGCGTGTCCCGCACTGTTTCCAGGCCCATTTTCATAAACAGCCCCTAACAGCACCCGGTCCAACATTCCACCAAGGACAGCAGGAAAAAAACAAGACTAATAAAAATTTAACAAGAGACCAACTATTCACAAACACATTTTGTTGACTTGTTTGCTGTTGAAGAGGCACTTTTAAATTAATTAATCTCTCAAATGTGACCAGCTGAGTGCAGATGTATTTTTACTTGACACATTAAAAATGCAAGAGCAGCCATAAATATTAATTACAGTCCTTTACTAGTTCAGCTGGCAGGGGAAGGTCTGAAGGCAGCCTACATACTGTCCAGGAAAGATCTCTGTGAGGGCAGGCAAATTAGGCCATATTTCCCAAGTTGGAGTACAAATTTTGCAGCTAATGCTTGATTAATCATACATAAAATAGAAAATGAGAGCAGATTTAGGTGATATGGGGTAGCTGGACTGACGGAGATGTGTAAAGCAGGAGGAAGCCCCTCCATAAGTATCACCCTCGAGAAAGACGGTGACGCGGGACTGGGCGTCTCTGTGGGGGTGTCGCACGCTGAGGCCACTTTGCTTCCCGGGGAGGGCAGGGGCCGGAACTGGTCCAGAAGCCTGACCGCTTAGCAGGGCTGTCAGGAGGAAGGCATCAGCGAGCCGCTGTTACCATCTCCAGCCAAGTTTGGATGCACTGCGAACAGGGCAAAGCAGGTGCAATCAGCTGCAACTGAGCCCCCATTTTAGAGGGCAGGGGGGGTTTTGCAGTATTTTCCATGACAGACAAACAAGCAAGGATCTATAGTTGAAAAGTCCTATAGATCAGAAAAAAATTAAATATGATCCGTGTCTTTTTATTTAAAATTAACCCTAAACATGACATTATATCGTGAAAGTGTTAATCACTTTTAGGCACTACAGTGGAACACTAACTTATTTCTCTTTGACCCAAATGTACTTTTAAAATATGACAATTATAAACTGTGTCAAAAAACACTTACGATATTTATGGGTCATAATTTATTCACAAGTAGAAACCACAGGCCTACAGAAATAAATTAGTTTTAACCAGAGTTATGCTGCTAATCTGGAAGACGAGAACTGTAAACCGCATTTATTCTGTTGTATCAAGCTTTAACAAGCAGAATATTTATGTAACTATTTTATCGGTGAAATAAAAGTGCTGTTGTTTTCTCGATAATGTTTTATAATGTGCCGCAAATCTTTCACCGCGATTAGATGCTATTTATTCAATCGCGTTTTCAAGTCACTCTTCAGATGAACCAAATAAAACCCTTTTCCAACATCATCACTTTGCAACAGACAAAGTGATGTTTATTTCGCGTCCAGCTTGAGTGCAGCATGCACATTTGCGGCAGTTCTTCACCGACGTGCTGCCCCTCCGTCTGCGTAAAATAAACAGCTTTGCAGAAACTGATACCACGGGAGCTGTTTGTAGGACCTACTGCTAGAATTTCTCCACATTGTTCTTGCGCCTCATCTCAAAAGTACATTTCTAACTATGGCTGGTTGATTAACAGTTATAATGCACTATTTTTATACAAATTCCATAGAGATATGAGTCTGTTGATAGCATAATTTAATATTATACCTGTCATAATCAGAAAAACTTAAAAGCACCTGTCATATTTTACGGTTTTCTAAATATATGTACTTTGGAATATTGTGATAAACATCGATATTGCGAAAATTTCTGAAAATATCGTCATTTTATTTTTAGGGAATATTGCCCAGCCATAGTCAAACAAGTTCTCTGGAACAAACAGTGAGGAAGCAAGAGAAAAAAAAACAAACAAAAAAATTTACCTTTGGCGTTCTCTGGTGTTATGCCCTACGACAAAAGTGTATTTTTGATATGAAACAATAATGATAGAATGAGATAGAATCCACCATTCCTCCTCCCTGTTTTTTGCACAGGTTTCGTCCTCAGCCTGCAAACTGCTTGCAGCGTAAGAGTGTTTGAGCGTGTGTGCCCTGCCACGGGATGGCGTCTCCGGCGTAAGGATGTTTGAGCGTGTGCCCTGCCACGGGATGGCGTCTCCGGCGTAAGCATGTTTGAGCGTGTGTGCCCTGCCACGGGATGGCGTCTCCGGCGTAAGGATGTTTGAGCGTGTGCCCTGCCACGGGATGGCGTCTCCGGCGTAAGCATGTTTGAGCGTGTGTGCCCTGCCACGGGATGGCGTCTCCGGCGTAAGCATGTTTGAGCGTGTGCCCTGCGACGGGATGGCGTCTCCGGCGTAAGCATGTTTGAGCGTGTGCCCTGCCACGGGATGGCGTCTCCGCCGTAAGGATGTTTGAGCGTGTGCCCTGCCACGGGATGGCGTCTCCGCCGTAAGGATGTTTGAGCGTGTGCCCTGCCACGGGATGGCTTCTCCGCCGTAAGGATGTTTGAGCGTGTGCCCTGCCACGGGATGGCGTCTCCGCCGTAAGGATGTTTGAGCGTGTGCCCTGCCACGGGATGGCGTCTCCGGCGTAAGAGTGTTTGAGCGTGTGCCCTGCCACGGGATGGCGTCTCCGGCGTAAGGATGTTTGAGCGTGTGCCCTGCGACGGGATGGCGTCTCCGGCGTAAGGATGTTTGAGCGTGTGCCCTGCCACGGGATGGCGTCTCCGGCGTAAGGATGTTTGAGCGTGTGCCCTGCCACGAGATGGCGTCTCCGGCGTAAGGATGTTTGAGCGTGTGCCCTGCCACGGGATGGCATCTCCGGCGTAAGGATGTTTGAGCGTGTGCCCTGCCACGGGATGGCGTCTCCGGCGTAAGCGTGTTTGAGCGTGTGCCCTGCCACGGGATGGCGTCTCCGGCGTAAGAGTGTTTGAGCGTGTGCCCTGCCACGGGATGGCGTCTCCGGCGTAAGGATGTTTGAGCGTGTGCCCTGCGACGGGATGGCGTCTCCGGCGTAAGGATGTTTGAGCGTGTGCCCTGCCACGGGATGGCGTCTCCGGCGTAAGGATGTTTGAGCGTGTGCCCTGCCACGAGATGGCGTCTCCGGCGTAAGGATGTTTGAGCGTGTGCCCTGCCACCGGGTGGCGTCTCCGGCGTAGGCCTGTCCTCTGCTGCCTGGGACAGGGCCCACCTCTCTACGACCCTGACCAGGACAAGCAGTTAAGAAGATGGATGAAGCACGGATTAGAAAGCACAGCGTCACCAGCTCAGAACGATGCCCCTCACAGAAGATGGAAGCGGCCTTAGAAATGATTTCACACGTCTTTGCAAGCATTTATTAAAATGCTAAACTTCATACCACTTAGCACGTCAGGGTCACCTTAGAAGAGAAATGTTGTTACTCATAAGAAAAATTAAATATCCCATTTTAACACACCCTTTCAAAATATATTATACTTGGGACCCTGAGAGAAAGAATCAAAATCACATACAGGAGAGTTAGAGGAATAATAAAAAGCAGAAAACAACCTTTCCCCTCGTTAAAAACATCTATCGTGGGCCATCAGTCAATAGGGACACATTCCGCAACATTTTCACACTGGCAAAAATTGCTGGAGTCTCCTCAATAATTTTCTCCTCAATCGGCAAAGGATGTCAGTATTCAGCCCTAATTCTGTGAGAATGGGCTTCTGATGATGCTGCAGATCCCACCACCTGACATGGGATGTAGCAGCTAGATACAGGCTTGAGAAAGGAGGAAACAAAGCAGACACTGATGGTTCGAGGAAAATGTCTCTTTAAAGACCACAGACCCAGCAACATGACAGGTACTAACTGAAAACTCAATTTTACAAAAATCTGTGACCGCAATCAAAATCTAAAAATGCTGAAAGTCTTGTATTTTATTTGGTTACTTATGGTTAAGGTTAGAGCTGGGTAGGAGTTAAGGTTGTCATTGTTGGGTTTAGGGTTTTTTTACATAGAAATGAATGGACTATCCCCACAAAGATATGAATACAAACGTGTGTGTGGGGGTTTTGTACATATTAGATTGTGGAAGCAGACGGTCCCAACAAAGATACAAATACAAAGATAGACTGCAACATGACGGAGCATTTCAGTGGGTGGATCATGGCACCATTTTCTCAGCTTTTTACCATCAATGATTTGGGTCCGAAGGCTGAGAACCAGCTGATCTATGATATATAAGATGAGAAATACACCATATATGGCAAATATATGATGTGTAATATCACAAATGTGCTAAAAACGTATGTAACTGTAAATGAACATTATATGTTAGTGATACTCTTATGCACTTATGCTCCTCAGAAAAATGATTAAAACTCCATGTGGCATTACTGGCTGGGCCCAGATCACCTTAAGCACATTGTATAATGAGTAATGTTATAAAACACTGAGTAAACTCATGCTTATTCATGCTTATTTCCATGTTTAAGCAGAAATAAAAGGGAGGTCATTAAAATGAAGTGTCGCGACGCAGAAGGGCAGGGTGATCATAGCAGAGAGGCACGCGTTAAGCCACCAGTGCAGCTCAAACCCAGGAAGAGTCCGCCCTGAGATCACACCGGGCCAGTGAGTGACTCTCAAGCTGTCTGAGCTGACCCCCTTTGTAGACGCTAAAATGCTACACGAAAAAAACAACAACGAAAGACAGACAATAAAACCGGGAATGAGGTGACAAGCTGAGATGGTGCACGCGCAGGTCATGCTACGCTTCCTGAACAAAGACCCTAACTGAACATGTCACCCCGAACAGCATTAACGGCAAGCTGATCGATCCCGGGGCATCGTGTCTCCAGTAAAAGGCAGCGTCTCCGGTCCTTCACTGGGTGAGGAAGGGGTAACTCCACAGCATGGGGGGCATTAATAGGCACGGGCCATATTTCACACAGAAGGGCCAGCCCTATCATTAACCAGTGATGTAGTTTGAATCGGTGAGTGACAGGAGAGAGGGCACTCCAGGGGCCAATCACCTTTCAGCACGGCCAGGGTTCCTGTAGCCCCACCCTCTCCATGCCCCTAACTAGATGTTATATCTATGAAGGTACAACGAACAGTGCTGCTGGTAAGATGATCTATAAAAGAAAGTGGGGAACAAGCACCAAGCCTGAGGGGTCCCTCAGGGTCAATACTATGGCCTGATGAACACCCAAGCGTGGTTCGGCCAGGCCATTATGTGAAAGTAAAGAAAGCACCAGCATGAGGCAGACATAAGCATCCGACTGGGAAGAACAAGGATGATGTCACTGCCTGCTTACTGGATGACATCCACGCTCCACAATACTCACTCAGCCCAGAACCAGAACCAAATAAGCGTTGCGAAAGATAGGCGCAGGCGGCTTACAGGAGTGACACGATGTCCCCACGCTGAACCTGGTAGTCACGAACGCTCCAGCGGCTCAGCAACACCACATCAGATGTCGTCTGTCCTTCGGGGTTCAGGGACGGCTGGAAGAATAAAAAATAAATAAATTACACACCGGCGACACACTCTCTCCCATAAGAGGCCGTACGGTTCGTATTCACTTGTTTGAAATAACAGCTTCGGCAGGCTGAGATTGTATCTGCTATCCATGTCTCCAGAGGATTTTAACACAAGAAGGAGAGAGATTCAGATCAAAAGTGTAATTATGATTCACACACTTCAGCCGACCACGAGCACTTGACTCCCATTCAGCTTCACCTCCCTCCGGAGACACGAAAAAAATGAGCATTTAAGCAGCAACCATTCATTAAAAACATAGAAGGGTCTCAAAAACAGATTTATCACCTTTCTAAACCAAAGATACCTTTGGAAGCCAAAGATAGGCCAATAATCCGTAGACTCTGCAGCTGGATTAAACAACTGATGGTTATCCTGCAGAAATGGGGCGTGAGTTCTGGGTGGTTGTGTTGTTTCGGTCAAAAGAAGGGGTGACGACTGATATGATTAAGGCCCACACATCTTAGAGCGCGAGACGGGGCGGAATTGGAAATGGGATAGCAGAATCAGCGCTGCCACGGCCCACGTAGCAGATTTAGGAGTCAGGTTGGGGAAACTAGTTATGATACTTTAGGTGTAGTTTGAGCAGAGAGTAAGGATTCAGCTCCTGTCTGCACTTCTCGGCATAATTTGACAGCACAGGGAATGACTTGTTACTGCTGCTTTCTGCTTCCGACTTTTGCGGTGGCTGAACAGCCTGCGATGGCCAGTACCTTTCCTGACTGTTTTTCACTTTTACTGTTATTGGCCAACCTCTCGTGTTCAGTCACCCCGTCACACGGAAACATCGTCACTGGGAGCTCGGCCCGGCTGCACTCACGCCCGTCACTGGGAGCTCGGCCCGGCTGCGCTCACGCCCGTGGCGTCACTGGGAGCTCGGCCCGGCTGCGCTCACGCCCGTGGCGTCACTGGGAGCTCGGCCCGGCTGCACTCACGCCCGTCACTGGCAGCTCGGCCCGGCTGCACTCATGACTGTCACTGGCAGCTCGGCCCGGCTGCACTCACACCCGGGCCGTCACTGGGAGCTCGGCCCAGCTGCGCTCACGCCCGTCACTGGGAGCTCGGCCCAGCTGCACTCACGACTGTCACTGGGAGCTCGGCCCGGCTGCACTCACACCCGGGCTGTCACTGGGAGTTCGGCCCAGCTGCGCTCACGCCCGGGCTGTCACTGGGAGCTCGGCCCAGCTGCGCTCACGCCCGTCACTGGGAGCTCGGCCCGGCTGCACTCATGACTGTCACTGGGAGCTCGGCCCGGCTGCACTCATGCCCGTCACTGGGAGCTCGGCCCAGCTGCACTCACACCCGGGCCGTCACTGGGAGCTCGGGCCGTCACTGGGAGCTCGGCCCGGCTGCACTCACGCCCATCACTGGGAGCTCGGCCCGGCTGCACTCACACCCGGGCCGTCACTGGGAGCTCGGCCCAGCTGCGCTCACGCCCGTCACTGAGAGCTCGGCCCAGCTGCACTCACGACTGTCACTGGGAGCTCGGCCCGGCTGCACTCATGACTGTCACTGGGAGCTCGGCCCGGCTGCACTCATGACTGTCACTGGGAGCTCGGCCCGGCTGCACTCACACCCGGGCTGTCACTGGGAGCTCGGCCCAGCTGCGCTCACGCCCGTCACTGGGAGCTCGGCCCGGCTGCACTCACACCCGGGCTGTCACTGGGAGCTCGGCCCAGCTGCGCTCACGCCCGTCACTGGGAGCTCGGCCCGGCTGCACTCATGACTGTCACTGGGAGCTCGGCCCGGCTGCACTCATGCCCGTCACTGGGAGCTCGGCCCAGCTGCACTCACACCCGGGCCGTCACTGGGAGCTCGGGCCGTCACTGGGAGCTCGGCCCGGCTGCACTCACGCCCATCACTGGGAGCTCGGCCCGGCTGCACTCACGCCTGGGTCGTCACTGGGAGCTCGGCCCGGCTGCACTCACGCCTGGGTCATCACTGGGAGCTCGGCCCGGCTGCACTCACGCCTGGGTCGTCACTGGGAGCTCGGCCCGGCTGCACTCACGCCTGGGTCGTCACTGGCAGCTCGGCCCGGCTGCACTCACGCCCGTAACTGGCAGCTCGGCCCGGCTGCACTCACGCCTAGCTGACTCCTCCACAGCCCTATGTCTGTAATATGCTATTCGCCTCACTTGCGCTTCACTTTGGACCAAAATGTCTAATAAATAAATGTAACCGGAATGTAAAATGGGTCTTTTGAAAAGAAATAACTTGACAGATAGATTTGTCTTTTGTTTTACCTGATATTTTTTACACTCTTGATTTTTAGAGCAATACTTTTTTGAAGGAACAACACTTACTTGAGTGCACATCTACCCACGGTCACGAGTACACATCTACCCACGGTCACATCTCTGTTTGGCCCTTGAGCAAGAGCCTTAACCCCAGAAAATGCTGCAGGGGTGCGGGATGGACCCCAACCCTCCCTCTCACCTGCCTGTGTGTCTGAGCAAAGAGCACAAGCCTGCCTGCAGTTGTTCAAATAGCAAATGAAGTATCATTTAATTTTTTTTCCATTTCGATATGATCCCACCTACACACGCACTACGGATTTCTCATTACAAGAAATTCTGAATTTAATTTGAACCTTATCATAATAATGACAATAATAGTAATGATAAATGTAAAAAAAAAATCTCATAAAGCATGACCTCAACTCCCAGCTTCCTTGAAGATCTCTAAAGGCGCCTTAGTTATGAAATTATAGTTGATAGGAGGAAACACAGCTGGGAGTCCAGTCCAATACCGGGTGGAGACACAGACGGAGACACACACACATACACACACACACGTGTTCACACACACGCATACGCATGCACAACCACACACAGAGACACACCCACACAGAGACACACCCACACAGACAGACACACACACCCACACAGAGACACACACACACACAGACAGACCCACACACGTGTGCACACACACGCATACGATGCACAACCACACACACACAGCATAAACACACACGCACACACACACACACACACATACAGAAAGGGAAGTTCAGGGATACCACATCACCTGACCTAGTTTTTGGACAGCGAGAGGAAATAGGAAGGGATATCCCCGCCGGTACCAACTCTGCCTCTGTAAACCATCACCTGCCTGGTGCTTAGGAGGCCTCGCTAGAAACCTACGAAAACTTTCCAAAAAAACTTTTATTTTTGTTAGTGTAAAAGTAGTGGTGACTTAATTGCTCTATGGTCGCTCTTTTATGAACGATTCACAAATACTTAATAATGCTGCCTTCACAACACAAATGCGACATCTCAGTGCTGCATGTCAGAAACAAACAATTCAAGTGTTTTCTTTTGCTAAAACAGTGGCAGTTGTGGGAGGAAGAGAAAGGAATCGAATTGACAGGATAAATGAAGAAATCACCAATCATGCGAACCAAAGGACGGCAGCCTGCCCGCACGTCTTTGCTTCTGTAAACTATTTTTTTGATGGGGAGAAAAGTCTTGTGTATTGTTACATATAGGAAAACTCATAGTATGTCCACTTACCACACACACACACCCACACCCACACTAACAGACAGACAGATAGACAGACACACACACACAGACAGACACACAGACAGACACACAGACACACACACACACACAGACAGACACACACACACACAGACAGACACACAGACACACACCCACAGACAGACAGACAGACACACACACCCACACACACACACACACACCTCACAACCGCCTCGCTGTGGAATCTGGCACAATGCCTCAGAGGAAACAGCAGCTAATTTCATTATTCTCTCAAAGATAAAATAAAAAAAAAAAAACCTTAAAAAACAGACAAATTAATCCTATTCGTCTCGAGGAGGCTGAACACAACAGCCCAGGTGATGATGGTGCTCGAAAATTCATTTTCATAATGACAGCACAGCTCGGGTGTGGGGGGTGAGGCAGGGATGCCTTTCAGAAGACGCTCCATCACACTGACGGCTGCAGAGGTGCCACACAGGGGGCATAAATGGCATTACACCCTAATGTTTATCACTTCTACGTTAAAAATGGCTGCAGGAGCCAAGCTCATTCTTCAAGTGGAGGGAGAAGGCTTCAGTCTCAAAAGAGAGAAAAAACACGTCGCATCAAAAGATGACAGAAACAGCAGGACAATCCAACAAAGGCCACACCAACATTTTTTCCCCCTGAAATTGTGTTTTTATAATCGACGAAGATTAAAGTTCCAATCTACCAGGACAATGAATAGTCAATGAATATTTTTCCGAATGATTATCACCATTATTATATAAATAACCATCTCAACTACCTCAAAACGTCCTGTCTGATATCCCCTACTGTCTGAAACAGTGGTGCGTCTGTCTTAATTAAGCCAGATGCTGTCACCGTTAGCCACATCTTGGAAACAAAGACACTCCCTGCCTGCGGTTCCTCAAAGACGTCTCCCTATAGACGAGTTCAGCATGACACCAAAAACTCAGTCTGTCCATCTGGACTTTCAGCTGAGAATGAGTAATACGTGGCTCTGTGAAAACTTTGTATACAAAGAGCTTGCCGTGTGGAGACCATGAGGATTATGGGTAAGATGGAGTGGGCAGTTGAAATGCTAGAACTATTCAGTGAGAGAACCAGGTATTTCATCTGTAAGAGATTCCTCTGACTCACAGAAGTGGCTGAAAGCAAACCCATTCATGGACCT
Organism: Paramormyrops kingsleyae; assembly: GCF_048594095.1. Classification (NCBI taxonomy): domain Eukaryota; kingdom Metazoa; phylum Chordata; class Actinopteri; order Osteoglossiformes; family Mormyridae; genus Paramormyrops; species Paramormyrops kingsleyae. The sequence goes on along the minus strand of NC_132797.1, from coordinate 1,033,188 downwards.
CAGCCCTGGCCTTCACACCACGGGCAGAGGACAAACAAGGCAAAACACCTCCAAGAAGAGGTGCATTATGGGATGCTGGTATCAGCTCGGCACCGCGATGCGCCAGTGCAGGCTAAGCGCGCCACCTGAAAGCATGACGGGAGCAGGGCCACAGCGCCGAGTACCTGCCAGAGTCCTTCACTCCTGGAAGAGCAGACCGCGCACTCAGGGGTGTTGTCAGGCCCTGCTCCCATAAGGCCGTGGGGCAGTATCTGGGCTGGCGGCGAGACCCTCATTACACTCCTCCATGCTTCACAAATGTGACACCTTGGATGCTGAACACATCGGGTCTTAAAAGTGCTTTACACCAGCTGCGGTGTCCAGCCAGGCTCAGGGTCCTGTGTCTGGGACGCCCCCCCCCCCCGATAGCTCTGCCTGAAGCCAGGACAAAAGCCCCCCACCCTGTTAGGCATCTCTCTCTCTCTCTCTCACACACATACACACGCACACATGCACCCACACACGCACGCATAAAGCTTTGAAGAGATCTGCGCACTTCACATACGAATCACACATAGGCAGAGTGCAGCTTTAACAGACCCGTGACCCGTGCCGAACCACAGAAGCCAATTCGAGTGCCTTTAAAGAGAGAAAAGCTCGAACTCAAGGGCCTCTTCAGGACAGAGCAGCTTAAAGACCTACGTGATCAGTCAGCCGTGTGCCGACTTCCATGTTCATCTGTCTGCATACAAAAACCACATGATAAATTCACCACCATATGTTCAACCGCCTGCCCCCCAACACACCATTACATAAGGAAATCGACAGCCATTTCTTGTGGGGGAGAGATAATTACCCTGCAGACCAAATCACACATCTATGTAGAAGTCATTTTGTACACTTCATTTATAGGGATACAAGTCTGGGCATTGAAAATAAAAACACTACAAAGAAAAAAAGATTAAAAAAAAAACAAAGTTTCAACCTCTTCTAATCATATGTTTCTCTCCAAACTAAACTTGTTTAAATAAATCTCAGGACTTGTTCATATTCTTTTTACCCGCGGACAGCGAGACAATGCTTATTCCCACATTTACTCATTTATCTGACACAACTTACAGTAGAGGGATGGGTTTCAATATGGTTTTGTCCCTGGGATTTGATCCCATCACCATTTTTCCTGTCAGGGCAATGCTCTACAGGAACAGTAGACGATATGTTGTTCATGGGACCAAACTGCACTGACGTGGAGCAGAGCTGCTGGGCCGCACCTGACAGATGTGAAATTAACGACTGGACATATACAGAAAACGAGAGGGAGATAAATGTCAGAGCTGGAGCCTTAGGGTGCGAATAAAACCTGCCGGTTCCATCCTCTGATCCTCATGTCCAGTAATGCGGCCTCTCTGAAGGTACAGTACACCCCCAGCCCCAGGACAGGTGCGAGCTCTAAGCAGAGGAGAGGCCCGGCAGAGCTTAATAAAAGACCACGGAGCATGGAAATCACAAAAAGCTGTATTCATAAATACGTTAAAGACTCTGCCCCCTCTACCTTCACATGGTGTTGATATCTGCAGCGTGCTACAGGGACATCGTCGGAGATTAGGCCCCTTACCAAAGCAAAGCCCCACCCAACCCAGATCAATCCAATAATGCTCCAAATGTATTAGGCCTCCTGTCACCCAGAAGCCCTTGGAATCGTCCCAACTTCCCTCCCCCCACCCTGGAACACAATCTCAGCACCCAAACATGAGGCTACAACCCATCGTGTGTGCCTGTAACGGTACGTTTCACGCCGGCTTTTACAGGCCACGCCCCCCAGCCGCCCACACACCATTTCACGCCTATTCAGACTCACCCACCAGATTTTTATCCACAATATTTTTTGAGAAGGATGAATTTCTATTTCTCCTTTTATTTGTCGCGTTCTCCCTGAATACAGGGGAGTAGCTCAGAGCGTAATTACACAACCTGGAATTAAAACACGCACAGCGGATAAATTACAATCATTAGTCTGTCCCGTTAGCTTGTCTGGAGTGAATGGGAGACATTCTGCAGGTAGCTTTCTGCCCAGTGACCAGCGTCCCCCAACACACCCAGAGATGCAGGACACGACTACGGGGGACTCCATGCACCCAATAAAAAGATTCAGTATTTATTAAACCCCCAAGGAGTCGAAGGCAGTAAGGCAAATCACGCCACTAACCACTAAGACCAGCTGTTAGTTTGTACGCAGGGGAGCAGCCAGAAATTCTGGGCCCCCTGTCAAAATGTCACAGTGCACCCCCATCGTTACATTATATAATTTCATGCATTCAGGGTCCCCTGTGAATCTGCTTTGGTATCCATGCCCTGGGATGCCGCTGTTTGCTCATCCAGCAGGTATAGGTCGTATAGGTCGTTGCTCAGTAGCCTGGGAGTCTTGGACCCAGACACCTCATCACACGACTTGGTTGGTTCCCATGACACCGAGTAGCCCGGTTACAGGGAGCTCCGGAAGGGCAGCGCCGGCTGCCATGGCGACCGATTAATATTAGAGCTCCATCTCAGCAGGATTACAGTGAGGTTCGAGGCCGAGCAGGACGCAGAACAGCACCTCAGCGCCCTGGTCACTCTCAGAGTCACGCTTCCAAAAGCTGACCTCCCTCCAGGTTGGGTTGCCCCAGCAAAAGGGGAATTAAAGGAGAATATTATTAGGTCCGCAGCCTCGTCCCTCTCTCACACACTTTCATCAGTTAAAGAAAAACAGATTGGCTCTATGTTTTAAAAAAACTCACCCTTCCACTGTACCCCAAAAGATTGAATTCTTTAGAAGTTTAACAGCAAGGAGCTTTTTCTGGAGGTTTCTATAGCAACACCAATAGCATGAAAGCACTTTTGCCAAGGCCTGTAATTACAGCTTGGAAACATACACTCTAGAAAAATCACATTAAGAGACGCGGTGAGCAACATAAAGGAGCCGGATATAACCAGATCTTCCCCCCTCTTTCCATGCGGACAACACCCCGATGAGCCTCATGTAGTCGACGATCAGCATGCGTCATCTACGAAACAAGCAAGCATTCAGCAAGGGGCAGCAGTGGGAAGGCATAAGAGGGGCCCTAAAGGCATAAGAGGGGCCCTAAAGGCATAAGAGGGGCCCTAATTCATACAGAGGGAGCAGCCTTATCATTGGCCAACAGCATATTATGAATTGGTGAGTGACAGGGGAGGGGGCACTATGGGGGGCAATCAGCTTTCAGATGAGGCCAGTGTCCCTGTGGTCCCGCCCCTGCCCTCAGTCTTCTTCCTATACAAGACACCTGTAGCCCTAAACGTCCCCCTCCCTCTCCCCCTCATCCAAGTTTAATTTAAGCAGAATCACCGTCACCCACCACTGTTCTAGAACAATCCCTCGTTTCTTCCCCTTCCTCCTGGCCCATCGCCTTCGCCCACTCCCTGTCCCAGCGATCCCACACATGCCTCCCACCTTCCCAGTCTCCCTGCAGGTAAAACCATATTCCTCCCGCTCTTACCATCTCAGTAAACTCCCCCACTCCCCCACCCACCCAAAACCCACTTGGGTCACTAAAATACAGACAATCCCTCGGTTAAGACCGTCTGACTTACGGACGGCTCGTACTTACAAATGGACTACTGTAAAGCCTACTGTATTAAAAATCAGTGAATAATGGTTCATAATAATGAATGCATGCACTACTTTGTGATGCTCGTGAAAACATTACACAGCTTCAGCAGTTTGTTGGCTCTAGGTACAGTACTGTATTTAACTACTTTTATAAATACTCTATAATTATTATTACATAGCACATTATTATTTATCCGGCTAACCTACAAATTTGACTAAAAGATAGACTTGGGTAACAGATGTCATTCGTAACGTGGGGACCGCCTGCACCCTACAAATACTATACACCATCACCCAAACGCATAGATTTCATCAAAGACACAAAGTGAAAGTAACCCACTGACCGCTTTACACTGTACCTTCACTTCAGTAGCACGTGCTTGCTGCACACACCCAATTACGCTAATTACGCCACATGGCCGGTGTGATCTAGGGTAATCTGAGGCGTTTTGAAGTAATCTCGATTGATGATTTGGGGGGTTAATTAGCAGAGTTTCAGCTCAGGGCAGGGAAGAAACACCACCTGCTTGAAGGGGGGGGGGGGGCAGAGAGGGCGAGCAACATGGCGGGAAGCATGACTGTGAAGTACTATTGTGGCGGGAAGCACGACTGTGAAGCATAACTGCAGCAGAAATCATGACTGTGAAGCATGACTACGACAAGAAGCATGACTGTGAAGCACGGCCGTGGCGGGAAGCCTGACTGTGAAGCACGACTGTGGCGGGAAGCCTGACTGTGAAGAATGACTGTGGCGGGAAGCACGACTGTGAAGCATAACTGCAGCAGAAATCATGACTGTGAAGCATGACTACGACAAGAAGCATGACTGTGAAGCACGGCTGTGGTTCAACGCGCCACTAACAGTGACTATCAGCCTTGAATTTCCAATTCTGGCTTCTCAACCTGATTCTGCTTTGGCAGATAAAACTGCCAGAATCGCACCAGCAATTCAAGCACAAGTGGGTTACTGAGCCTGTGTTGAGGAACAGGCTAAAAAAATAAATAAGAACCTACAAAGAACAATAATATCTATTTTCAACCAATCAGGAAGCCTTTGTACATTATAAATGAATACTTTCTTTTTGGGTGACTCCTCCCGAACCCGCAGCCATTCAGGCCCGTCTTCCAGACACCCGCTGGCCAAGCGGTGCAGCACCCGTTCATCCTGGCTTCAGTAAACAGGCAAGCGGCAGTATTTTGCACAGCGGGAGTCGGAGCAATGGAACATCCTGGATTCCCCAGCACACGATGCTCTGAGGATGAAAGCTGCGCCCTGAATGCTTGAACTCATGCTGACAACAACATGACTCCAAGAAACGGACGGCATCGGCGTCCCGCTGTCCTCAAGCTGCTCAACCCCCACACCCCCTGCCCCCGTGTGCCCCCCCACACAGTGAGAGCTTTTCTTCTGTAAACATACATGATGAATCAGCTGAAATGAAGCAGAAGTGACTGATCTGTCAGACACACACATAGACAAACAAGGCCTTACAGATTAGCTTAAAAGAAGCTTTAATTCGACAGACTCATCATGGAAGGGCTACATGCATATATGGCAGAACATTTAACAGGATACACAACAAACACTTCTCAGAAGGTGCAAAAGCCACATTCTCATGAGGATTTAAACCTTCCAGTTTTCATTTGACCACTTATGGAGACCATGGGTTTGGAGTCCTGCTGAAGCATGGAGGGTGGCTTACCTGCATGGACGCACCTTCCACACGGGCAATGTAAGCCAGCCGGTCAAGGACGGTCACGGTCACTGGGACAGCCACGAAGAAGCCGCTCACAAAGGCCCGGGCACACCGCCGTCCGAAAGCTGAGCTCTGCGCCATGCCCTGGGAGGCAACAATCATGTGATGTCATAACGCCTGAAGAGCACGGGGCCAGGCCGTCTTTAAAGGGGAGGCTAGCCTACTGTCCTCCCCTTTAAAACCTGCCTGGCAAAAGATAAATAGGCAGCAAAAAGTACCAAGATGAAAATATATGCATTTTCATTATGCCGTTTCATAGAGTGCCCGAGACTTCATCTTAACCGCATTGCATTTCTGTACACAGTTACAACTAATCAGCGAAAAATATTAAATACATAAAAAACATGGTCAAAGTGACACAAGCACACTTCCATCCAACCAAGAAATCACAGCAGGCCAGACCAGCCTATTCATTTAAGCAGAACCTCAAGCTTGGTGGCCACGGCAGCAGAGCAGAGCGATCTCAGACCGGAGCAGTGCAACCAAGCACCCATAGATTAGCACGCACTGCAATGGGACACCTGGGTGCTATAACATGCATGGGCTACAGGAGCAGCAGATATCACACCACATGGGCTACAGGAGCAGCAGATATCACGCCACATGGGCTACAGGAGCAGCGGATATCACGCCACATGGGCTACAGGAGCAGCGGATATCACGCCACATGGGCTACAGGAGCAGCAGATATCACACCACATGGGCTACAGGAGCAGCAGATATCACACCACATGGGCTACAGGAGCAGCAGATATCACACCACATGGGCTACAGGAGCAGCAGATATCACGCCACATGGGCTACAGGAGCAGCGGATGTCACGCCGCATGGGCTACAGGAGCAGCGGATATCACGCCGCATGGGCTACAGGAGCAGCAGATATCACACCACATGGGCTACAGGAGCAGCAGATATCACACCACATGGGCTACAGGAGCAGCAGATATCACGCCACATGGGCTACAGGAGCAGCAGATATCACACCACATGGGCTACAGGAGCAGCAGATATCACGCCACATGGGCTACAGGAGCAGCAGATATCACGCCACATGGGCTACAGGAGCAGCGGATGTCACGCCGCATGGGCTACAGGAGCAGCGGATGTCACGCCGCATGGGCTACAGGAGCAGCGGATACCAGGCTGTTCTCTTTCTTATTGGTTCTAAATCCCCTAAAGAAGGCAAGCTGGAAATGCAGCCATACATTTGCTTTTACGGTGCTTTATTAGAAAACAGGGTCTGCCTGCTCCTAAACCCTCTTTCATCCAACTGAGGCACTTTTCAATCTTGCCCAGTAAGCCGGGGCCCGAGCGGAGAATTCCCCCAACGCACCGGCAGTGGTGGAATACCAGTGCTGAACACCACCAGCTTAGGGTGAAGGAGGCGGCTTAATGGCCCAACATTTCTCATGCTGTTTCCTGTTCATTCACTTCATTATATGTCTTTATTTGAACCCCTCCCAGCCCGGTGCATCACGGGAAGGTAGCCCATGGGAACCAGCTGCAGCCATGCGAGTGACACAGTCCGACCCGCCTCCCTCCACCCTGCACTAGCCATTGCTCCTGGGCAGTGTCACTCCTGCCATTCCTGTTTAATCGGTACAAACTGACCAGAAGACGACAATGAAAACACCAACCACAAGCCCCCAGCCAAAAGCTAGCGATGGATAATCCGTCACTTTATACTGCTGAAATAATGCATTACCTCTAGAAATACTGCAGTCTATCGACAGCTGATTTAAATCAGCTGATAGTCTTAATTACTTGATTGGCAGACTTTAATCTGACCGATCTCAAATACTGATTTTTGCGGATGACGTACAATAGAGTATGTGCACCGATGACTGAAGTATGTGCATGAAGTTTCAAACGCAGCAGCAGCACTATGTCGTCTCCGGTCTGGCAGCGTAACCAGATATCTATTAAAGATGAAGGACTTGCAGTCTGCAGCATATGTGCAAAAGAAGTTGCTCATGGAGGATCATCTGCTAAGGCATTCAACACCACGAACCTCATTAGACATCTGCGTCTTCACTGAGAGCAGCATGAGGAATATGAGCATCCAAGATTATCTCTGAACTCTGTGTTAGAGAGAGGAGAGTGAGCGGTTGTTCAGTACAGCTGTGCAAATTTGGGATGAGAAGAGGAACAGACTCTCCAAAAACGGAGAGATGCTTATTTTTCTTGAAAAAAAAAATCCATGAGTGTCTTGGAAAAGCATGAACCTGTCACCATGAGTTAATAACCCCTTGTTTTTGGTTTGCTTGTTTGTTTTTTATGGTATAAATGGCTACTGTCTTTTTGTTAAATATTGGAAACATTTATCTTAACCGATTTAAGATTCATTCTTAAAGCATATTTTTCCACCGATCGCTGTATTAGCCAGTTCTGATTCCAGTGATCTGCAACTAGCAGTGGGACTCAAAAACCCCTATCAGAGTTTTCCTAATTATCCCTCACCTCTACTTCCTGTCAGTCAGACGTCCAACACTTTACCTGAACAAGGCATCGGATCCGGTCTAACCCAAATTCATATCATGGCCATCCATCTGTAACAAATACGACCTAATATAGTACCAAGGCTTGTCACTTTGTCACAGAACACATCAGACTATTGAACAAATCAGTGCTCTACTCCCTGACCATATATTACAGGATGAAAATAAGTCAATTCAGCCTCAAACAAATATCTAATGAAGGACAACACATACGCTTTCGGCATTCCACTAGATGAACTAATCAAACTGGAAACGCCGGGTGCACAATTCCGGCTCCTCGCTGTCCACTTGCTCAAAATGACAGGAGAGCAGGACCGTACGAAAAGCAGGAGGCTTTGGCCGAGAGGACCGGAAAACGATGGAGGTGTGATGTTACGGTGAAATCAGGTGCCTCCGTGTTTAGCCATGCGGCGACAGGAACTCTCAGGTCCATTTGTCATTGTAATACAAGGAAAGGCCCTGTGCCTGGATTCACTGTTCTGGAATGTTCCAACATGACTGCTTTTTCACTTTTTCAAACAATGGCCATACTTGCGGCATTCTTTTTAGGAGGTCTGGGTGGGAGGTCAGTCGGTTCTCTGTCTGAAAAGGCGTATGTTCATAAATATCTTCAGAACCGACACAAGCGCCCTCAAACCTTTTTATAAGCTACAGTCCAATATGTTACATCATGAGAATTTGAAAAATTTTATTAACTTGACCAAGGAGATCGAGCATGAAAGCAAGTGGGACATTTGAAGGCTGAAGCTATGAGAACCTCGCAAAAATCAACAGAAATGTCCAGATGACGCACAGTGAGCTGAAAGAGACTGTCCCCTCACACCTCCCAGACTGGGGGTTCCGTTCTCACCTCCACTCTGTGTGTGTGGGTGGAGTAGAGGGACTGGAATTGGCCAATTGTCAGCATGCTTGGCCCACACCGGAGACCAACCGGATCATACTGTATGTATTTCTCATGTATTTCCGATACCGAACCGGTCCATGTGCCACACGTCACGCACATAGCGGCCTAATGATAAGAATTGTATCTGCATATCAAGTGAAGTTGCAATTAATAATATAAAATATTTAATAGTAAACCTCAGTTTTATTTGGAAGTGTGTAACCTACGGATTTGATGAGTGAAAAACAGCAAAAGGTCAATGTCGTGTTATCTGGTGAATTTTAAAATACTGGAAAATGACATAAGTAACTGGCATTTGCTGTTTAAATCTATGCACCTGCTCTTGGCTGGTAAAGTAAAATATGTCAGATAACGTTGGGTGTACAACAACTCATTTGCAGTTAATTGCTATTTGTACCTCTTTCCAGTTACAGAGCAAGTAACTTAATGAAGTTTGGGGGAACCATAAAGTTTAACAATTTCTTTTATTATGAAAGTAAAATTTTGCATTGAAGAAAAGCTGATTTTTGTTTGTACAGAGCCCTCCATAACTATTGGCACCCTTGTAAAGATTAGTAAAAAGGGTTAGAAAAAAATCCACGTTTTGGTGAAGCAGCTTCACGTCACACTGAAAAACTGAGAAAAATCCAACCTTTCATTAACAAAATTTTTTTCCAAGAAAAAAATCCTTCATCAAGAAATAATTATCTTTAACAAAAACACATGTGCCACAATGATTGGCACCCCTGCTTTTAATACTCTGTACAACCTCCCTTTGCCAGTGTAACAGCACTGAGTCTGATACCAAGTAGGTCATCTGAGTCCAATCCTCTGTACAGAATCTCTCCAGATCATCCAGGGTCCTAAGCCATCTCTTGTGCACTCTCCTCTTCAGCTCAGCCCACTGGTTTTCAATGGGGTTCAGGTCAGGGGACTGAGATGGCCATGGCAGAAGCTTGATTCTGCGGTCAGCTAACCACTTTTGTGTTGATTTGGACATGTGCTTCGGATCACTGTCCAGCTGGAAGATCCAGTGACAGCCCAGTTTTTGTTTCCTGGGAAAGGCAGCCAAATTTTGATTTAAAATGTCCTGATATTTCAAGGACTCCATAATGCCATGTACCCTAATGAGGTTTCCAGGGCCTTTGGAGGAAAAACAGCCCCACAACATCACAGAACCTCCACCATATTTTGCATTTGGGATAAGGTTCATTTCATTATAGCCATCCTTCTTTTTACTCCAAAACCACCTTATATTTATTGCCAAAGAGCTCCATTTTTGTTTCATAAGACCATTGAATTTGGTTCCAGTCAAAGTTGTTGTAGGTGCTTACGTTTATGGTTAACTGACAAAAAAAAAGAAGCTTTTTCTGGCATACCTTCTGTAGACATCTGTGCTGTTTAACTGTTCTGTTGTTTGATCTGTGTGAGCTGCCGTACCTAGTTTAGTTATCGCGAGGTATGTATATACGGGTTGGGCAGGGTGCCGGTAGCGGGATGCGCCATTACGTTATGCCTGAGAGACAGTTATAATACACACACAATTAACTTTCATCACATCTCCTGTCAAGTCTTACAACACCTTCCAAATAATCTGTTAGCATGAAGGGGGCGTCTGATTTTTTTCAGAGTCGTGGTCACCTCAAGATCTTGTAATTCACCAACAGTCATCCTAGGGGATTTTTTTTGCCTCTCTTACAATCCTCCTCACTGTACATGGGGAAAAAATAAACTTGGGTCCTCTTTCAGGCAGGTTTGTAACAGTTCAAGTTTTTGTCCACTTTTTTTATTATTGCCCTAACAGTAGAAATGGGCATTTTAAGGCGAGTAGCTATTTTTTAATACCCATTCCCTGACTTATGAAGGTAAACACACTTCTCCCTCATTTGGTTTGTATGTTCTCTTATCTTTCCCATGTTGATGGATGACTAAGGGAATTTGGGCTCTGTGTCACCTCATGTTCTTATCCCTGTTAACCAGGAAGTCATGGATTACAGCTTGAAGGTTCCTATTCACTCCAATCAACTCAACTAAAAGACGTACAATTTACAGGGGAAAACTTGCTTCTGTTACATTGTGTTCACTATAATTTCCGGGGGTGCCAATAATTGTGGCACATGTGTTTTTGTTAAAGATAATTATTTCTTGATGAAGGATTTTTTTCTTGAAATAAATTTATGTTAGTGAAAGGTTTGATTTTTCTCAATTTTTCAGTGTGACATGAAGCTGCTTCGCCAAAAGGTGAATTTTTTCTAACCCTTTTTACAAATCTTTACAAGGGGTACCAATAATTGTGGAGGGGACTGTACATGCTGTCAATTATAGTTCCTAGAAAGAAAATCGGAATCGGCAAAAATCGGTATTGGCAGATAACACTTGAAAAAAAATTGGAAATTGCAATTGGCCAAGAAAATTGCAATCGGTGCATGTCTAGTGTGGACTTCACATGCTCTCTTCGGCAGGTGTGGGTTTCATCTGGGTTCTCCAGTTTCCTCCTGCAGTCCATTACTTAGGCTAATTTGTGTCTTTAAATCAACCAGACATTAGGATTGGGACTGTGTGTGTGTCCTGCGATGGACTCTCACCCTGTTCAAGGTGCATCCCAGGCTTCTGCTGCCTGGGATAGAGTCCAGGTGAGCCTGACCAGGGTTAGCAGTTTGAAGATGGATGGACATTCTGTTCTGGACAGCTGTTTGACAGGAAGGGTGTTGGCATCAAAGATGGAAAGGTAATGAAAAATGTAGGGTAGGGTACAACCACAGAAAGAGAAGGAGAAGGTGGGGGGGTGAAAAAGGCCGATGAGTCACACGACAGCCTCCACTGCGCGCGGTTGGTGGAGATTAGTGGGAAAGGAAGAGAGCAGCTGGCACTTGGTGGGTCTCCATTAGCGTTGGTTTCATGGGGTGCAGCTTGCAGATGAAGACAGATGGGAAGGACCGCAGACCTGGCTAAAGCGTACGCGAGAGGCCCGCGGTCTACAGCGCACCCCCTGCTGGCAGAATCAGCATGGGGGCGCTAACCAGCCGGCCCTCTGAGCACAAACCAGACTGTGGTGATACAGCCAATCAGAATACAGGCAATCTCACCCCTTAGCATGAGGAGATGGAGGGCAGTGAGGACAGCATCCCGGCCAGGGGCCGCCTACCACCCTCGTCCATCTGGGACAGAAGGACAGCTTCCTTCCCTGCAAAGGCGCTCTATGATGTCTGTTGGAAGAAAAACCTGGAATCTCTGGAGTCAGTCCCTGAAATTCTGGGCACTTCTTTAATGTGGAGCCAATATCAGCACTTCTATGCATCTTAATTAAAATCCACTGTAATTACACTAAATAAAATAAATAAATAATCAAAGTACCCTGAGCATCACTCGCTCCACTGGGGAAAGAAAGGAAAAAGCTTATTTTAAAAATAATCACAGTGGACATGTGGGCAAGAAATACCAAAACAAAGAGCTTAGAATAGCCTCTTCTGATTAAGGCTTCATTAAAAATATTGTAAAAGGTAATAGAGATTAAAAAACTCTCCATAGGAGCCCTGGTAATGTGCCAGAACAATTCCGCAGGTCCTAAAACTATAAAGTCGCAATCCGAGAATTTGCACTTCAAAGCATATAAAATGCCTTAACCCTTTAAGATTAAATATTTGTGCAGCATTGTCTTACCCCCGTACCCCCCAGCTCTGCAGCTGTTTCTACCCCAAGCATGTAGCCTTTCAAATCCAGAGGACACTCTGCACCTTACTGTCCCCCCTCAAGCCATGGCCCCTCCTCCCTGACCCGAGAGACCCCAGCAGGCTGTGCATCACACCCCTCAGGACGTGAGAGACCCAGTTCTGCGAGACCCCAGACAGCTGGAGTGAGGCTCTTCCCCACCTCAGATAAAAAGCAGCTCTCTCCGGCACAAAGAAGCCAACCTCAGCATCAAGTGAAGGCCCCATCAAGGCCAGCACACAGCACTGCAGCTGAGTAAAGGCTGAGGCCCAGAATCTACCACTGACAGGTTACGGAGTAAGCCAAGGCCCCATCAAGGCCAGCACACAGCACTGCAGCTGAGTAAAGGCTGAGGCCCAGAATCTACCACTGACAGGTTAGGGAGTAAGCCAAGGCCCCATCAAGGCCAGCACACAGCACTGCAGCTGAGTAAAGGCTGAGGCCCAGAATCTACCACTGACAGGTTAGGGAGTAAGCCAAGGCCCCATCAAGGCCAGCACACAGCACTGCAGTTGAGTAAAGGCTGAGGCCCAGAATCTACCACTGACAGGTTAGGGAGTAAGCCACAGGCACATCAAGCCACACCCATGTTAAGCCACACCCACATTCTCTCACCAAATATACTGGGAAGCATCATGGAGAGTTAGGCTGTGTCCTCACTGCCAGTGGAAAACCGCCTGGCGCTTGCAAAAGGCGCTGGATGGGTGAATACTATGTCATGAAAGAGCGCTTGCTACAAAGTGCAATTGTAAAGTATTTTTCGGTTCGAATCAAAATGAGTTACATTGTTGGTTTACACAAAAAAAGCTCTTGCTGTTGGATCAAAAAGTGTGTTTACTTTAGTTTCATTAGCTAAATATGCTTACTAAAACCATCCCTGTCTCTGCAGTTAAGTCTCAATATGATTTTAAGGTGACGTTAAATAATTCAGGGTACTGGAACACTGCAATTATTAGTTTTGTCTCCATGTTGTTAAGAAGTTTGGTTTCCAAGTCGCCAAACCTACCCGTCCCAAACCGAAGATTATATCTGACTGAATGCTGCTTTTCTAGAGGCCAGCGAACTGCGTGAAAGGACTGGCATATCAAATGCTTAACCGGGCATTGAAATATGGTAACCAAAACAGCCATACCAAAAGTGGCAGTGGGGTACTTTTTTAATACTTCAGTACTTTGGGGTGTGACTTTCCTTGTCGACTGGTTATGCAGGAAGCCTGTCTCTTGAAAACACTTGCAAACTACTGAGGTATTCATAAAACAAAAAAGTTAAGGAGAATAAATTTCTCACAAACCCATCTAGGAGTGATTTAAACAGCAAGGAAAAAAATGATTATAATTGTCTTGAACGCATGCAGCGCTTATGCAAAAAGAAGTGGAGGTAAAACTTTAAACTGATTTTTAAACATATTCAAGATAATCTTGAAAAGCAAAACTTGATTTTTTTTCCTATGACAGAATAAAAACATTTTAGCCAAACCTAAACTACCTGCGCTATAATGTCCATACAGAACTGAAAGTAAGAAAAAGCCTGATCTTAACGTAGATGACTAACACTATAAGAATTGCACATGCACAACATGGGGTGCTGGTATTAATTTTGCACATCGTCTAGCCCTTTAATGTACTACAGCCATTTTTCAAATTCAGTACAAAACACCCTGCCTCGCGTTGTGATGCCATTTAGTTCTGATACCAGCTGTCACACCAGTAGAAAACCAACACCTTAAAGTGCTGTATTTTTGGTACTTTCTTGAAGTACCAGAAGTAAGGTACCTCGTGCAGTAGAAAAGCCCTTTAAAGAGCATGTAGAATTATGGAACGCTTGAGCCTCTCTGGAGAAAAGCAGGACCACTTGTTTTTATCCAGCTGATTTAATACAACGCAGAAGAACCATTGTCATTTTGAAATAAGATAAATAAAGGATTGTGCTTTTTTTACAATCAATTGTGCAGCCCTAAGGTTTTGTGCGTTTGCTAAAAATTTATTTAACAGTGTACAAAATATTTAAAATCACAAATTCAATCTGGTTCAGAAACAGCATCTTTTTCCTAACCACTACATCACCTGCTTGTCTATGCCAATTAGCAGTCAAGAAGGTCAGCAGGCAGGAAAACAAGAGTACACCTTACGCATCAGAGAACGGAGAGTACAACAGAAAGTACACCTTACGCGTCAGAGAACAGAGAGTACAACAGAGAGTACACCTTACGCGTCAGAGAACGGAGCACATTGCCCCCCCAGCCCTAGGAAGGCTGATGGAAGGCCAACAAGGCAACGGTTTGAAGCAGGGGAGTCTTCAGTAACAACAGACCTCAGACTGTCTGTGTACGCCCCAGTGTGTGTAACTGGCGGACATCTTCCCCTCACGTGTCAGCTGGAAGTAACGGCACCTTTTAATCATGAACTACAAACAGATCCATAACTAAATACAAGAGAGAGGTCATTTTTCCATGAAGAAGAGATACAGAGAGAGAAAGACCTGAAATCAATTCTGACATAAATTGACAATATTGGATTTATAGTGAACAAAGACTTCAGCCGCCAGTATAAAAAAGAAATGATCAAACGAGTCAAACTTTGTTTCCATCTGGTTTAAACTATTGCACTGGCTAAAAAGAAAAATAAAGGGACTGTAGAGAGTAAAGCCGATGAATCTGCCTCTCGTTTGATTTAAATTAATAATAATGTTTTGCCCTTCGATGTTCTAATTCAATGCAATATTCAGCGTTAATCTGTTAGACTTCCCTAGAGATGAGCTTTCATCTAAAAGACACGACACCGATTCCCTTCTTTATCACGGCAATATAGTTCAACCGGATTCAGTTGCAGGGCTAATTCACTCGGCTGCCATAATGGTCACACACGTACTCGTCTTCACAGGAAGCTCTGCATTCTTGGGCTAAGCAAGGTCAGACAGGTCGTGTCCACACTGCACCTTGACGCAAAGCAGTAAATGTAGGCTAGCAAATTCCTCGTTTAGTTTGTTAATGGAAGCTCTAAGCGTCGCCTCGGTGTCAACATAGGTCGCGGTCTTATTGATTGAGCCCAGATTTTAATGAACTTGGGTATTCAGGGAAAAGGCTGCTGCCAAAATAATATCAGGTTAGAACATCTCAGAGAAAATCCTTTTGAGATTGCGGGGTTGACTCCATGATTAGCCTACCGCTAGCACAAATGACTATGTTATTTAAATCCCATTGATGGCCAACATAACAGCCCTCATCTGCATTTCATTCATAACCCTGATGTTCATACCCTGAGTGGAAATATGACATACCCTTCTGGGTATATCACAAATTTCAGAGTACGAGACATTGGTAAGCAGCCAATTAACCTATGCTTGACCTCAGCAGTGCCCTCTGCTGGAGGCCACGCAGAAGTGGCAGGACGGGGGAAAGGAATTGAGCAGGGTTCCAATCTCAGACATTTAGCAGCTGCAGTATACCTTACAGAGCAGATTTTTACAAACCTAACCAGTAATGGCAAATGTACAGCTTTTGCATAGCTCAACTACCTCCAAGTTCCTGTATTTCTTTTTAAGAAAAGTTTCCAACTTCATAACTACCCAGATGCAGCTAAGAAACATGTTCAGAGAATCTCCATAAGCTGGGGAAGTCAAACAAATAAATAAACAAATTACTAAACTACAACCAGAGGACACACATTTTTCTTTTTTAAATTATGAAAGAAGACCTCCTCTGCTGTTCCCTATTGAAATGACCAGGTATAGCAGAAGGATGAGAAGATGAGAGCGCCATGTGGAGAGATGTAGAGCTTTCATGTTTTCGACAGTGACATTCAGCCATTTGGATTATGTTACTCTGCACAGTACTGGCATTGTGGCAAAACTACTAACGTGCAGAACTACCTGCATTTTAACCAGTTTGAATATCACTGATAACTTATGAGTATTTGAAAGTTGAAACTAGTTAACTCTAGTGGGAACACTTTTGATTAATTTACAGCTTATCTGGACATTATCGACTAGGGCAATGTGATATGACATTTTTTTTTCACACGAAATGTACTGATAATTATCACAATATAATTTAATTCATTGTTTCTTTAGTTCAGTGCTCCATTTTTGCTTAAAATTCCCTTAAAATTGATTCAATTGATAATTCAGAACAAATTGAATAAACTGCAGACTAAATCTAAATTACGGAGTTTATCACATTTGATGACCAGACCCTCTCTGTTATAAATATATAAAATGTATACAGTTATAAAAAGGGAGGCACATAATCGGTACGCAAGTACGCATTCACCTTATCATAATTATTTTATGTGCATTTGCAGTGATATGACAAGAAATTACCGTGCATTTTAATCTTTATATGCTAATTCGTACTTCATTTGCACTATAGAGGTTAAAATGCATGGCAATTTCTAGTTACAACAACACAAATCCACATAAAATACGTACTCATTTGCGTCATTATAACAATCGATTGAGGCACCTATCGCTTTTATAGCTTAATACATAGTTATGTACCAGTTACACTAGCAGTTTTTACACACCACAGGTATTCACCACTTTTCAGTTTGTTTCATAAACTTCAGGTTTTTTATTCCTGTTAGCACTGGAAAGTTGAGTGAACAACTATAAATGAAAATTAAGCCAAATAAAACTAATTTCCTTCATAACGCGGAAAGAGTGTGTAACAGTGCATGTTTGACATGCTATTAATTCTGGTGATGGCAGTCAGATTCTAGGTTGTCCTTTAGCTGTAAATGCAATACTTAACTGCTTGACCCCTTGAAACTGGGCAGTATTTAATGTCCCTTGTAGAAAGAATGCCTCGAATTTTCTCTGCTGTTATAACTGCTAGAGGAGGTTACTTTGATTAATCAAAGATATGACATTTTCTTGCAAATAAACTCGAACTGTGAACATGCTGTAAATTTATTTGTTAGCAAAGAATATTGAGTATTTTTTAGTAAATGTTAAGCGAGTAACAAGCAAATGTAGAAAATCTGTGTGCAGAAACTTTTGACTGGTAGTGTACGTGCATCCCTGGTTATAAAATACAGTGCTCTGGGACTGTTATATGCCAGAGTTGTTTTCTTATCAAAAAAAACTTTCATATATTTGTAATGTTATTTATTTATTTATCTTTAAACTTAAGTAGAACCACCAAAACAATCGATATTGGTGTCAAAATCTGAAATTTCCATATCGGTGCATCACTAATGAAAACACAAATAGGTATGAGGATCTGGTTCAGAAACAGCATTTAATAGCCACATTCCAGTGTGATCCATTCCGGAAGAACCACGCACCGAGGATGCAGCGTCCAATACAGACAGATGCATGTGTCTAAGTGACGTGCATATAGCCCCATTCACACACGCATACAGCCATCATGGTTTCTCCAGTGCAGGATTATGGTGAATCTGTCCAGCCTAAGGCCTGAGGCAGTAAACAACCTGGATGAGAAAGCACTCAATTGTAAGGGACAGATTCACATACTACAGCGATTTATAGAGGCCAACTCACTTAGCTTAATTTTAGGTTAATTTTGATATGACAGAGATGACACTGTACGTTATTGATCCGCAGAAAGAAACTATACATTTTATTTTAAAAGCTATTAATCATTCCCACAAATAACAGATTTAAAACAACGCTGAAATAATTTTGAAGGCTACAAGTGCATTAATATTCCATTCGTTAAAAAAGCCTTAAGTGCTTGAAAGATGAATAATTTTGAGTACTTAAGTTATAATTTTGAAAGCCTTTGAATTCTGATGGTATTATCCATAAAACTGGATATCTGAGACAAGTGCCAGCAACTAAATTCTATTTTCTCTGACACTGAAAATTCAAATAAAAAAAATAAAAAATCATATTAATTAACGGATCAATATTTTGCGAAGAAGTCATGAATATGCTAAACTATGACAGCCAAGCAAATATTTATGAGAAAGGAAAGGTGGGACCTTTCATTTACTGGAGGCTACTTCGCATGGCTAACATTTTTAATTCATTCTAAATCTGGGTAATGGTGCTATACCATTAGTCGAAACGCAGGCAGGGCACGAAAAGGACATTAATAAATACGCACCACTTGCCTCCGGCAGCATTTAACACGGAAGCTTGAACTGCGGACATGAGAGCACATGGCAGCCATACAGCCAATCAGAAAACAGGGCAACCCAACAGGCACGTGACCGTGCCGGGGCGGGGTTTTCACTGAAGCCGAATTTAAACGGGTGAAAAGCACTTTAAACAGTTCTCTTTAAAATAAGGCTGTTAAAAAATGTACGTTGTGAAACTATAAGACGCCTGTCATACATCTAACTGAAGTTAAAATTAAAATATGGCAGTAAACAAACTGTTTGAGAGATCATTATTTATTGGAGCCCCAGTTTAAACTATAATTGTGAAGATAAAATCACCTTGGATAAATAAATGACTCACACCATTATACTTGTTCAAGCACTTTAAAGACCACATTGTGACATTGTTATAGCTGCGAAACCTGACTAACCACAGTGTAGGTGCTGGCTGCTTTGAATGTTTCGGCCTACAAATCAAGGACACAACTCACCGAACACACATAAATACACGCGGTTTCGAAATCGAAACCAATACAACTGAAAACAATATATAACTGAACTATAAAACACTAGCTACGGCGCAGCGGGTCTCCGGACTTTCCGCTCAGTGTCCACATGTACAGACCGCAGCTAAGTGGACAGGACATAGACATCACTGTCTCATGTGTTCACGGCCCGGTAAAAGGGGCCGTCATGTCGTCGTTCGGTTTATAGAACACCGCAAGCGCTCCATCGCGGCCAGTCCTTACTGGGAGGTCGTTTCACTTACCAGCAGTGCGCCGTACGCGCTCGCACGCTTCCCGGGATGAGCTTCACACTGGATGCCCGCTGGGTCCTAAAGCGCCCCGTATGTTCCACAAGCGTGTCCAATCTGTGGCCCGCTTCGCCCTCGCCGACCAATGTTAAACTGTCTTTAATTTTAGTGTCTTCTAACTTTAGTAATATTAACCTAAATTAACTATTACACGTAGTACAATAAACCATTTGGCGTTTCTTTTCCAGCTGTAGCTCCTTAAACCTACATATGTATATTATTTTTCCCAAGTGTATCGGTGCTGTTGAAAGTTGTGCCGCGTCATGCTCCCTGCTTACGCTGCGCGAGAAGTCGAGTCTAGCAGCGCTCCTCATCCCAAAGTAATTTCCTTGAAAAATTCTCAATAATCAAGTACGAAAACCGAGCTTACAGGTGTGAAAGAGGAGGGTTTTAACGGTGCTAAAAACATTTACATGACTACGCCGCAAGCTCATCCGCAAAGCAGGAAAACTGTCGCTTTTGATTAGAACACCAACTATTTACATCTAGGTTAAAGCGATTAAGGAAGGTGGAGGATATTTAGTGGGCTGAGTGAAAGTGGGATGCACTCCCCGAGAGTTTACTGTAGACGAAATCATCCCACTCCAAGGCAATCGGCGGCCATCCGCGTAAAAGCCCGGCAGCACAAGGGAGAAATCATTATAAACGCTTTGCTCATGCATCGCCGTTACACAGACAAAGAACATCGCATCGGGGAGCTGGCAGTAAATGTGCAGACAAAGCGTAATTTATGCTGAATAAAAACGGCTGCTCGGGACCAAGGTGACCAGGTAGCCTACCGGTTATAAAAAATATATCGACCAAAACAGTCGTGGATTTATACTTATAGATGTACCTACAGTATACTGAGGCATGCCCTGGAAAATATAGGGGCAAGGTGTCAGCAGTCAGGACAATTCAGTACTTAACATTTTTATGTCAAGGTTACATCACCTTTAAAGCCCCGAATTTGTCTTACTTTATTACTGGGACATGAGCTAAAATGGATGACGAGTGTTCAGATGCATGGTGGCTGAATCTGGATGTTTGAACATGGCACGAAATCTCAGAAATATGTAGCTCTGCAAATGGTAAAATATAAGTCCAAGCTATATGGGCTAGATGTCGGTGAGGCAAAGTTTGTAACACTACATCCATCATCAAGTTTGATGTCAAACGCAGTGACATACAGTTGCATTAAGTTCAAGGATTTTATTTTTGTGCTGATAATGTATGCCCGATGTATTTGTTTAAAGGCATGTTGCATCAAGAACATGAAAACAAAACACACAAATACTGTACTTTATTCCTCTGTCACTAACTAAATGCGTCATGTTAGGGTCAAAGGGAATCCTTTGAGATCAGTCCAAATGCTAAGCAAAGAAAACTAGCCCATTCTCCACAATATGAATAAAGTGCCGTTAAATCACAGAGTGAGCAATAAAATGTCATAACTTCGGTAAGGGACTGACTGTGTTTTCTTACACAAAATATACCACTATGTCAGTCTTATGCAAAACTGTCTTCCAAGTGTGTTTTATTCAACAGGTTATTTGATTGAGTTATGAATCAATGTACTCTCTCTACAGTCACTAAACATGGATATTAAACATTTATAATTATAATTCTTCTTGGAACATTCAAAGCTGTAAATTCATATAGCTACATCTTGTTAAAAACACATATGTACAATAGTGGTATTCAACAAGCTATTTGGCATACTTACAACAGTCTCATCAATGTAAATTACATTTTCACAAGTAGCGATTCATGTAAATATATTTAATCCCAAATTCACAAAAAAATACAAAAATGTTAAAGTTACAATGAATACTGTGGTTGAATAGTCAAAAACCACTCAAAGAGACGATCGATATTTCCCACAAACATTTTACAAAACAATGTTTTCCTAAAACACTTCCCAGCCACCTGTGTTTTGCCCGTGAGCCTCTGAATACTATAAAAGGGACAGCTTACTGCACACCCTGTCAGTGGCACTGCCTCCATGCCAAACAATTTAGAAAAACTGCCCGAAAAATATTCGGCTATACAAACACGTAGCTTGACATCTCGCTGCGGACAAGGTTGACAAACCCTTTGCCAGTGGAATATATTAATTTTGTTGTTGTTGGAATAGAGCCCCTCGTGCAAGTGCTTTGCCAGTCTAGGACCTTAGCACAAAAAAGGAACAATTTCAATTGCATCGGTACCTTCTCACACCCCACTTTTGCTAATGCCCCCACTGGCCGTGAGATGATTACTCTGCTATCGGCTAGCAAGGCTTTCTGAGTCTTGTGCTTTCTACCTTAGTACATATATAAGGAATCCTACTACTGGACAATACTGTTCTACACAGGCCTCATGCAGCCAGAAAATCAGCCTTGATTTCGCAAAATCGACGCAAACAGAAGTTCACTGCTACCTGAAGCAGTGTCAGTTTTCTAGTTTCTAATCTTCCAGTTATATAAAAGAGTTTCTATATTCCTTTGGTACATTACTCGGAAAATCCCATCGGTCTTTCATATGGCACATATAATCTTCCGGCAAACGGATGGGTAGATATTCAGCTATTCTGAAAAAAAAACAAGCCAGAGCCATCCAGCACTTCGTTGTGAAAATAAAAGTAAAGATTTTTCTACAGGCCCTCAACAACAGCAAGGTGAGAGATATTACATTTAAGGCAAAACAAAGTTATCTTTTAATCAGTATATACATGTATTTTATCTATACATCTATCAAAAATATTTCTTAATTTAATGTATGCAATTTCAACAATTTTTTTCCCCTAAGTTTCATATTTGGGCTTGAGTCCTAAAGGTACTGAAGGTTGAATTGGACTGAATGTCACCAAAGAAATAATAATAAAAAATA
Source organism: Paramormyrops kingsleyae (assembly GCF_048594095.1). Classification (NCBI taxonomy): domain Eukaryota; kingdom Metazoa; phylum Chordata; class Actinopteri; order Osteoglossiformes; family Mormyridae; genus Paramormyrops; species Paramormyrops kingsleyae. The sequence continues at coordinate 1,011,009 of NC_132797.1, read as the reverse complement.
ATCACAACTATTTAAAAATCTGTTTTCATATTTCATTTGTAATCTTGGCGTTACCAAAAAAACACAACCTAAGTGCAAAATAAGCCGGTGGCACCAGCAGAAGGCGCTATAGCTGCGACACCTTCCTGGGCAGCGGTCTGGGCCGAGGCGCCTGCTCAGCCCTTCGGGGATCCAAGTCCAGCTTGGTGGCCCGGATCTGGCAGGGCTTGGGCGGGAGGGCGGGAGGATCCACTCCGGGCAGGACGGACAGGCCGTGGGGGAGAGGCACCAGGCGCCGAGGGTTGGTGCGCTCATAAACGCTGTACGGTGGCGGTGTCTTGCTGTCACGCCGCAGGAGCTCGTCGGAGCCTCCTGACGCGGAGGCAGTGAGCATGCTGGGCGGGGCCAGCTCTCCGGGGGGCGGGGCCTCCAGGCCCGACGCGTCCGACATGCTGCAGCGGCTCAGCGAAGAGATGCCACTGCTGTAGCTGCCAGACAGCGCTGGTGAATTGGACACCAGCCCCCCCGACTGGCACTCAGTCGGCGATGGCGTGAAGGGGGGCACAGAGCTCTGTAGATGGAGTCAGCGGAGGGACCGTAATTAGACACTGAGAAGCCCAGGAGGGAGCAAGAGAGAGCAAAGTAAATGTGGCCAGGCCTCACTTAGGTTTTATTACCCAATATTTCATCCTGGAGCCTAAAAATACAGCAGAGGCTCAAATTAGATGGTATAAATCAAGGGTGAGGAATTAAGAGTCAATATCTCCATTGTGATAATATTTGTGTTGTGCTAAATTTGATCATGTTGACTGAATGAATGCATGAATCAGCAAATGTCCAATTATAGCCAGTTAGAGGTGCCCGTTGGTGGATGAGGTGACATTTCATTGTTGCCATATTTATGTAAAGAAGAAGCACATTAATCAATACATCCATTATCACTTAATTGTAAATTAGTATGAGTTGTCTTAAAATATCATTTTTATCTGTGGTCCTTATGTAGGTTGAAAATTATATAAAGCCTATACACCTTTTGGTCCATATCAGACGCTCAGTGCCGACCCAGAATGTAATCCAGCTGTTTCCAACCTTTCCATCTGTCCCCATGTGTTACATTCAGGCTTAATGCTTTTTTCCATTTTCAACAGGCATTTATAATGGCTCTATCACTGGCTCTCTCTATCATTTTCCCCCAAGGTCCAAATCAGCGACACAAAGCCAAAAAATTCTCGTTGGGGGAGAGGGGGTATATGGTGATTCTGGCTTGCAACCAGAAATAAATTTGTGTGTGTATGTGGGGCAGGGGGGTCCAATACATTTCAGTAGCTTTGACTGGGCCGCCTAGTGCCGATCAGGCACCTTCTGCCAATGCTTAGATCCAGCCCCAGGGGGGGTATGGGAATTGTGTGAGTCCACTGAGGATCCTTGTTATAGTCAGTCCCTCATGCAACAGAATACAGACACCCACCACATCACAGGGTCGAGGCCCCGTATTTGCAGTTATGAGGTGGACGCTCTCCAATGTCAAACGCAGACACATGGGAAACACCGATGTAGAACACAGGTCTGCTCCAGGAATCATTAATTTCCTCCCCATCTTTGCAACAACCATGTGGGTGACCACCCTGCGCCTGACCGTGGCCCATCAAGCTGAGCACACTCAGTTAGCCGTGTGTGCTTCACGGCACACAGGCGAGGCCTTGGAGCGAGGCCATTAGCCATCTGCCAGGAAGCATGCCCAACCATGGTCTCTGCTGCTTACCCAAGGCAGGCTTCTGGGAAGCCACCCTTGATGGACCCATACACACGTTAGCACAAATAGGCCCTCCTATCCTCTCTGTGAACTCGGGCTAACGTCAGGAAGCTAGCTTAAACCAAATACCACTCAGCTAAGAGCTGTTTGCCGAAGTATTTATACTTAAACTCACGCTGCCAGTTTAATCAGTTTAGTCTTTTACAGAACAGTTAAAAAGCTTTAGCGTGCCCTCTGGTGTGTTGTGGAATAGAAGGCTAATTTGTGGCATTACATGACAGGAAGGAACCAGCTTCAGAAATCGATGTGCACCGTGGGGAAAAAAAGTCTGGGGGAATCAACCGAAGGGTGGAATTAGGATTAATGGGACTTTGCGGCGCTGGACAGGGGAACCGACTGTCCGTGAAATTCTGGAGGAATGGACAGAATGGCAGGATTAACGGGACTCTGCGATGCTGGATAGGGGAACCCGACTGTCCGAGAAATACCAGGGGAATCGACAGAACGGCAGGATTAATGGAACTCTGTGGTGCTGGACAGGGGAACCGACTGTCAGAGAAATCCCAGGGGGACAGGGGGACAGGGGGACTCCACTGCATGAGATCAGAGCAGGATTGGATCCGAAGGAGTTCAGAAGGGGTAAAACGTTCCCGGTCTCCACAAACCCTTAAGTGCTCTTCACAGCCTCTTCACATGCCAGAATCCTTAGCACCAAATTACAGACACATCACCTTGTTTGTACCATGAACATTTCAAATTAATTAATTCTGATACATTTCAAATACTTTCAAATCTTCTGTATTATTTTAATTTTGTGTTTAGGCTCTGTGCGGTGATGTTTTGTATGTGTTTTTCGTAATAAAATAACCCATGCAGAAGGTGTTTTTCATGAATATATACAAAGTTACAGCCCCGCAGTTCACTCTGTATTGTAACAGAATTGCATTTTTCATGCACTGCCGCCCATGCCTGTGATGCGCTGAGGCTAAGTGACAGACATATGCGCCCATTCATGCACAGGTGCTGCCACTTAGAGGTACGACGTGAGGCAGTGGAACTCACTGAGGCTGGGCTCAGCTGTGGTGGGGGGTGGGGGTGAAGGCCCAGAGGCTCTCCAAAGCAAGAACCCTGGGGTACCCATCACCTGTACAGAAGCTAGGGGTGGATAGGAGGGCACCTCAGGGGGGGTTAGGGTTCGGGGGGGGCTGGGCTTTCAGGTGCCCAGATATTAGGGGGGGGGCGTGAGCATGGGTAATGGTAGCTTTGGTTTAGGGGGGGTGGGGCTGGTTAGCACTGTCATCTCACACCTACCGGACCAGGGTTCCGTGTGTGGAGTTTGCATGTTCTCCCTGTGTCAGGTTTCCCCTCGCAGTCCCAAAACAGGCTGAGGTTAATTGGAGTTATCAAACTGCCTGTAGGTGTGCGTGTGTGAGTGACCTGTGTGTGTGTGTGCCCAATCCAAGGTCGTTCCCTGCCTTGCACCCATATCCTCTGGGATAGGCTCTGGACCCCCCACGGCCCTGAATAGGACAAGCAGTTACAGGGAATGGATGGACAGATGGTTTGAGGAGCCCAGCCAGGTCTTCAGGTGACCCTGATCCTCTGTGAGAAATGTAGGGGGAAGACAGCGCAGGAACTGAGCAAACCTTCTGCGGAGATGTGCGTATGGGGACCGGGGACAGCGACCTCAGGGTCTGCGTCGGAGATCCTGTGGGTGGCAGGGGAGAACAAGTGATGTCAGGCTCCATCCTCAGCAAATGAGAGATACTGCCAAAGTCAAGCTGCTAAATTGCTCTCTGCTGCATTAGGAAGTGAACAGGGACTTCAAATACGCAGAGTGCTTAGAACCAGAGAGTACAACACAAGTCAGGATGCAGCAGTGAGTAAAGCTCACCACTCACAGTCAGCTTTCCTCAGAAGAGCGCAGGTGTCCATGTGGAGAAGTCAGACGATTACAAAAGAGGAAACTCTAAACTTTTAGGAAATTGCTTTTTCTCCTAGGACTAAATCTAAATATACTCACATCTGTAACTGGCAAATATGTAACAAACAGTAATAAGTGTAAGACAACATTACATTCAGAGGTGGATAGTTCAGGTCCAGAAGGTAATAATCCAGGCCAAGATTATGTTTCAACCAACCAGGGTGGCTTTTCCCGATCTTAGTGAATAACGAACAAGATAAAGAACAACGTAGGTAAAGAACAAGTGAGGCCTATGTGCGTTTCCCAAAACCCATCGTTATTTCAGAATTAACAAACAAATTTTAAGTAATACTTAAAAAGCACAGACTGTTGATAACAGGAACGTCGATTCCATGTATTTCAGTGGTGAAATTATGTTACATAATTGTTACACCAGACATATGCAGATTTAAAAAAACAAAGTAATTAGAAAATCGATAAAATATATAAATATATATATATTTTAATAAAATAATTACTACATTTCTGTACCTTAAAAGCTAGAATTATGTACAGCTAAGGGTACAATTGGCAGACCCTTGGGGATGCAGCCCCATTGACAAGCAAAGGTACAAATGTTTACCCTTTTTTCTGAGAGTGAGGCACCAGAATGACATCTTTCACATGCCCAGAGTCCCCTCTACAGCAGGGTGTGTCTTTGCCCTGTGGTGTTGGGCGTCTCCTCAGCCACGGTCTGGGGATTCGGCACTAGAGGCGGCAGCTATTCGCTAAGAGGATGCCCTCTGTCTCCCAATAACCAGCCACCAGCAAACACACCAAATATAACCATCATGTGTCTGTAAAATGTCCTTGATGGTTGCATGTCACCTGGACATTTAGGCCTAGTGCCAAGAACCCTTATTGACAGGTGCAAGTGGGATTCATGGAGCTGCAAATACGAATAGAGTTTAGGGTTCCATCCACTGCACCTACAATGCCAGGTGTGCCTGCAATGGCACGAAAACCAATGTTAGTGTCATGCAAGGCATCCCCTCCTGCTGGACACTGTACTGTATGTAGTTGGGTGCACGGTGCAGCAGAAATGTGATCAATGCACAGTCGCAGGACACAGCAGCCTTGATGAGGCCTTGTGCATCACCTATGGTCTGCAAGGATCCACCTGTGGCGAAGAAGCAGAGCTGTGGGAAGCTGCATGGTGCACTGAGGGCAAAGTGCTGCTGCTCCAGTTTATCCTGCAGCTGCAGCAGGACCAAGGAGGCTCATTATTTCACCCCAGACCTGCCTGTATTTCTCAATGAATAGTTCATTACTGAGATAGAGCAAAGGGATCATGATCAACAGCAAAAGCAACTTGGCTTCCTGGACGGCGCAGTGGAAGCTCTGTCTTCTGTTAATTTGCATAATTCTCTGCCATTGCTGGTTTTAAGGTTTGATTCACCTTCCCAATTCAAAAGATGTGACTGAGCAAATATAAAGTTTGATTGGTCAGCTCATTACGTAGCTTCACACCCTGTAAGGTGTTGAAATGACAGTAAGAGAATTTAAGTCATTTCCATTCAGTGCAGTCATACAACACATCAATGTCATTTAATCTAGCAAAACATAATTACAAAAGGCTACATGGCAGATGTATATTAACCTTACATATGTACTAGTGAGTGAACTTTGTATGATTGTAAGATAATAATTGTGTAATTGTTTTAGCCTATTCTACCAATATGCATTAGGTTTATGTCATCCCTCTAAGTCCTTTTCCTTGTGCATATATTTACTGTTTTTGCACATTTAACTGTTTATGTGTGTTACCATCTGTGAGGTAGACATGAAGTAGCTTTTCCTGTGACGTGTCAGATGGATAGGGTTGTGACAGGGTTACTGTTGTGATTGTATGAAGTGCTCTTTCACCATGGTACACAAAATGACAGTTAAATTATTTATTCTACAGGTGACACTTCGGGTGTGGTATTCATTTTTGCTGCCGTAAATATTCCTGATCGCGTGGTGGGGTTAGGGTGGGATTCACTGTGTGCTGTTTATGTTAACATGCTGGGCAGTTCATACTGAAACATTAAGCTGTATTGTCAAAGCTGCACTTTCACTATGTATATGAATTAATGTGAAATGAATTCCATTTTAATTCTACTTCCTTATATTCAAAGTCGAACTGCAGTTTAGCACCGTGTTTTCACCTGATTTATGAATTGAATTTTATTTTCAAGGTCATTCTCAAGTCAGTTCTGAGTGGTGCACAAGCCTGTTATGTGCTAAACTGGCATGCAGGTGTTATAACAGCAGGCCTCTTTTGCTCCAATTTATAGTCGACGTTATAGTTTTATATTGCAATACTAACCTCTTCTTATACCATCAGCATTATTATGTTGTCCAATAAAGATCATCAATGTGTTTTTGACATCTATTTCGGTCGATCTGTGTCCCTGTGACAGGACAGCAGGCAAAAGTTCAAATAAAGAACAACGCAGAAAATAACGAGCTCTCGTAAACCTATAAACGAGATAACAAACTACTTTACTTACAAAGGGTTTCGGAAATGCGTGCTAATTAACAATCAATCTTAGGTACTAGATAATGAACTACTTAGCATTACGAAGCTTTCGGGAAAAGCCACCCTGGTTGGTTGAAACTAAATCTTGGTCTGGATTATTACCTTCTGGACCTAAACTATCCACCTCTGATAACATCTTCTAGCAAGTCCGGAAAACGTAACAGTAGTAAAATAGCGTTAGGAAACAGGGCCTGTATTCACAAAGCATCTTAAGGCTAAAAGTAGCTCCTAACTTTCCAAATTAGGAGAAAGTCCTAAAATTAATGGGCGTGTCAGTCCTACATGTAGGACTCCTAAGTTTTTTGACTAAGACCAATTCACAAAGTCCCTTAGCACTAAAAGTGGAACCTAAATCTGGGAGAACTAAAGAGTGATCGAGACTCCTAAGTGACTGAGACTAACTCACAAAGTCGCAAAATGGCTGCTGTCAACCCATGTGACAAGGTCTTAGAAACATTAAACGAACGTTGAATTACTTAAAGGATACCGCCTCAGTCGGGAGGGAATAAGCATTGTTGTGGAGCTTGTGAGGGATGCAGTAACCAACAAACCAAAACAACCCAGTCATATACAATGGAAACTGCTTATAGTGATCACATCTGTCTTGATGAAACTGATCACTATACGTGGATGATCATTTTGACTGATGTTTTTCTTTTCTTTCTGTCTCAGGCAGATTACCACCTGACGAGTGTATATTTATTACATGAATATAAGGTGAAGCTGTTTCAGATGCTTTTCAAATTACAGTACTGTACAAATGAAATTACTGAATGGTGTATAATTCAAATATGCTATAATACAGTACTGCATATAAAATATGGCTTGGTTTTGGCAATTTATCATGAACTTTGATGAGTCTATATTCGTAATTGAGAGAAAATGCCTTTCTTTTTCCGTCACGTTTTCTGTGCATCCATCATTAGCCTCAGGTAGCTAGCCAGAAGCAGACAGGTTACTGCAAGGCAAAGTAGGGCAATCAAAGTAAAGTAAAAAACAACGTTAGTTTAAATTTTTCCATATGCTGTCATATTTAAAAAGAGCAGAACACTGTAAGCAGACGACTTGATTACAATAAGTGAATTATTTAAACAGTATTTGTAGAGGAATGATTCTGTCCCAAGCTTTTTGATTCATGTAAGCAGTTATTCACTATAAGTGGTTTCCACTGTATTCATGTTTATGCGATGTTGCGCAGTTCATACATTTCGTACACTCATCAACCATTCCTTGGGGTGATTGCAGACAAGCTCGTGCATGAGAACCAACGTCAGTCATAGCGATGGAGTCTTATCTTAGCTTAGGAGTCGGCTTCTAACTAAAAGTTAGTTCCTTTCTAACTAAAAGTTGCTCTCAGCGACCTTGTGAATAGATTTTAGGAAAAAAACTCTTAGTTAAAAACTTTTAGTGCAATTCAGGGGTACTGTTAGTGGTCAGATAAAATGCTTTGTGAATGCGGGCCCAGGAGTGCATGTAGGAGTGTTGAGTGCTAAGGAGAGACGCTAGTGGCAGTCTCAGGGTGCTCTCACCCTGATGTTCACGGGCTGTACAGGATGAGGGGTGAACAGCATGTCCTGCTTTATTAGGCCTGTCAGAGTGTCAGCTACCAGGACTTCTGCTCAATACCTCAACAGGCAAAATATACTGAGAGTCTGATCAATGTCTGCCTGTTAAAAAGCAGCCCAAAGGAATTCATCTGCCCTTATTAAAAATATCCTGCGGGACCCTGACAATACTACAGTAAATTGGCTTTCCATCCCATAAAGCCCTGCATGCTTAATTAACTCGACTTAAAGGACATTTTGGCATAAAGAGCAAGACTTCATGTGGCACATATGCTCATGCCATTTCTAGGTAAACCTAGAAATTAAGATAAGATAATGAGATATAATTCATTGACCCAAGAGGGAAATTCTGTTGCATACAGCAGCAAGGTATGTAAAGTGAACAGATGCAATCACATATCAAGTACAAGTGCATAGATAAAACAAGTACACGTACAAAGATAATATACATAGTGCACACAAAAGACTGTGAGGTAAATGAGCAAATATAAATGAATTGATGGGAGGTGTATGTGTTTCTGCTTTAATGATGAAATTCTGGCTGGGGGGGAGCTGCAGTTCCCGGTCTCTTGTAGAATACACTGAAATGTGGGACATTTTCTCCATATTTGAGCAATAGTTCAGAAGGGTAACATTATACATCTGACTGTAACAAAGTAATATGAATTTTAACTGTAAACAATCTCATTCATTCTGTATGTTCCTGCAAAAATGATACTTCACCGCAGGGAAACACACTGTTTCCACTTTGTGTCCTCTTCAACATACACCACCATAAAAATGTTTAAGCAAACACAATCTGTCTCTTTCCTTTCCAGTTTCGGAGCTGATCCTCCACCAAACTCTTTAATGTTCCAAAGATCAAAGACCAGAGCTTGAACCTGACTTTCTTCAGTGCAGCTAGTTTTGTTTTTTTATGATTTTCTTTTGCCTGAGAGTCTTGCCTTTAAAAATAAATACCCCCCCAAAAGCTAAGCATCCTTAAGAGCTCAGCACGGCATGAAGGGATCTCTTAATGGCACACTGAAATCAACGCAGATAAAAGCAGCGTGATCAAAGCAAGAGTCCGTCCAATTTTGGGGTGAAAATAATCCAGAGCAGTGATGATTATTTCCAAGACTTTAATCTAATGGGAGGGAAATTAAAGGGGCCACTGTTCCATCTCCTGTCACAATTGGCTGTACGCGGCCCAGCCACACCAAACTGCGGCACAGCTCTTACGGTCGGCCGCAGGCGGCCCAGCCACACCAAACTGCGGCACAGCTCTTACGGTCGGCCGTAGGCGGCCCAGCCACACCAAACTGCTGCACAGCTCTTACGGGCCGCCATAGGCGGCCCAGCCACACCAAACTGCGGCACAGCTCTTACGGTCGGCCGTAGGCGGCCCAGCCACACCAAACTGCGGCACAGCTCTTACGGTCGGCCGTAGGCGGCCCAGCCACACCGAACTGCGGCACAGCTCTTACGGTCGGCTGTAGGCGGATAGACTGGGCTTCTGTGGCAAACTGTGGCACAGCTCTTAACTATATCTGCAGTGCTGCTTTTGGTCTGGGGAGTTATTTTTCACATCAAAACAACAAAGGATACAACTCGTCCATCTCCTTTTAAGATCCTCTGACCCCAATAAGACAACGTCACCTTTCCAACCATTCAAGCCTTCATCATACATTTTCACACATGAAGGTGTCAGATTATCTGTTACTATTGCAGCCCTGACCGGGGTAATACCGTGGTATTGGCATTAATGCTAGCGTCACCTTACCTTTGTCTGGTGCCGAGAGACTGGGGTCACTGCGTGGCAACATGACATCTCCCATAGGGTGTGGCAGTATCCTCTGTTAGAGGGGACGAGAATCAGTGCACTGGCATTGCATGCTATCAGGAACACCATCAATAAGGCTTATCTTATCTTATCTTATCTTATCTTCTTATCTTATCTTATCTTATCTTTGTTGGGGGGGGGGGGGGGGGGCAGCTCTGTGGATTGGGATTCTGATGGTCACTGGTTCAAATCCCCAGGTCAGCAGAGTGATCCCACCATTGGGCCCTTGAGCAAGGCCCTTAACCCCAGCTGCTCCAGGGACTGGCTGACCCTACTGTCTCCTCTAGTCCAGTCTCATGACGTGGCCTCCTGAGATGTTTTACAGCTGTCCTGTAGGAGGTCCCACATGCTGAGCACTCATTGCCTGTTTTTCCTTAACTCTTTGGTCAAACTCCTCCCAAACCATCTGTACTTTGTTTAGGTCAGGTGACCAGGTCACGTGATACAACACTATCACTGTCCTTTGTAGACAGCTAGGCGAGGCATGTACAGACTTTTGGCATGGTGCAGTATATATCATTTACCTGTGTGGGGTCCAGGGGGTTGGAGTAGATGGCGCTGCAGGGTCTGTCCCGGGGAGAAAGGCAGGAACTCTCTCTGGAATGCTTATTCTTCTCAGATGGCAGCGGTGAACCTGGAAAGCATCGGGAATACGATGACATGGGCGGGATGCCACAAAGACAGGGCACAGGGGACACTCAGGAAGCAGGACGCCACAAAGACAGGGCACAGGGGACACTCAGGAAGCAGGACGCCAAAAAGACAGGGCACAGGGGACACTCAGGAAGCAAGACGCCACAAAGATAGGGCACAGGGGACACTCAGGAAGCGCTTCCACACTGCAGGATGCCTGTCGCATGGGCCCAACCCCTTTTCATGCGGGCAATTTAGGAATGAGTCTTTGTCATTCCTACAAACACTTTACAGCTTGACGGCAGTTTATGAGGCTCCCCGGGTTACAAGGTTGGCGATGGGAGAGTAAATGTCTTCATATATTCTCTTTACAGTCACAGTTCAGAGGCACAGGCTGAGCTGCCTGCATATCTGCCTACAGGTCACCACATGACTGCTGCCACCCCCCCCCCCACCACCACCTCCCACTGGCGGTGGGGCCACAGGCCAGAGAGTTAGGGAAGAGCGAGCAAGCCTATCCAGTCATTCATATCCAGATAAACAACTACAGAAAAATCCACAATAAATTATCATTACACACTGATATGACTATCACAAGTCACATTTATTAAATATAACTTCACAATGTAATTTAATTTTATTATTTTATTATTAACTTATTATGTTCCAGTAGCATTTCCATTTGACCAGTATGGTAAATGTGTCCATGGGCGGGGCGGGGCTTGGCACTGACCTCTGGTGCTGGAGGGGGCGGAGCTGCTGACGTTGGGGGAGGCAGAATGATTGGAGCTCAGGCTTGAGGTAGATGGGCTGGGCTGTGGACCGCAACAGAACATCTTAAGAACATCAGAAGATCGTATTTGGCTGTGGAAGAGTGCTTTAGAAGCCCGGCGGGTTTAAAAATCCAGCTTCCCTCAATCGATACGAATTATTAGTTCAAAAGTAAAGCAGCCTTTGGAGGTTTTTATTGTTCAAAACAGAAGCCCAGTCTATCCGGCCAAAGCAGAAGGCCTCCCTGTGACTGGAGGGGGCAGGACTGTCCTGAATCCCTGCAGAGCGGTCAAGGCTGGGCCTTCATTAGCTCCAGTCTGACAGCAGTGAAAACAGCCCCACACCCGACGGAACACTACCTGCATGTTGAAAACCTCGTCCGAGCTCTCCGACTGGCCTGTGATGTTGCTCACTTCGTTTGAGGCCTGGGAGGACAGCGAGGACGAGGAGTAGCGGTTCGCTGCTGGGTAGCTGAGGGTGCTGGGGCTGGGACCACCGAAGAGAAGAACAGGCGTTTAGGAGAGGCAGGCCACTTTCTTGCTCTCAGCTCTCTGTTACTCACGGCTCTCTCTGTTACTCTCAGCTCCCTGTTACTTACAGCTCTCTCTACTATTACTTTCAGCTCTCTTATTCTCAGCTCCCTCTGTTACTCGCAGTTCCCTCTGTTACTCACATCTCTCTCCGTTACTTTCCAAAGCAACACTTGTTTTTTGAGACAGCAGGGTCAGACAGTCCCTGGAGCAATTGGGGATTAAAGGCCTTGTTCAAGGTGACATCATTCTGCTGACCCCGGGATTTGAACTGGCAACAGTGTACTAACCCACTGAGCCACACACTGAAAGTATAACTACTTAAATAATACATAAACTGTAGCCATGTATTTACAGTTAGTCACAGGTACTAAAGAATGGAAGGTAAAACCAGTCACATGACAATGTCACATGTCAGCGAAACACACTGAGAGTAGGGCGAAGGTAGATGAGGCGGAGGCTGCACTTACCCACGTCTCATCACTCCCCGCCCACCATCAGGGCTCACAGCATTGACCATTGAGCCCATGTAGGTACGCGGGCTTCCATTGGTAAAAGGCAGGTAGGCTGGACAATCCTGGAAAAACGGCAATGTCAGTCACCATCATCACCGTAACCTCATCACCATCCTCACCGTAACCTCATCACCATCCTCACCATCATCATCATCATCATCGTCATCACTGTCCTCACCATCAGCACCTTCACTAGCATCATCCTCCCCCTCACTACAGTCTTCATCACAATCATTTCTGTAAGCACTGCCATCAGAATACTTCCTGCACTGATGTATGTTATTCTTAAGACTCACTTGTATTCCCAGACTGGACTTCATGAGATGAAACTGGTCAACCAGCTTCTTGTGCAGAGGTCTCATGTCCTGTGGCACAAACTTCTCGTGCACAGCCAGGCCGTACCCCAGGATGTGTGCCTGAGGGTGAAACGATCGTGCTAGATGTACACACACAGTCTCACCGCGGCACACGCTCATCGCACACCGCAGATGGTGCAAGGGGCCAGTCGTGTTAAGGGTGTGGATACAGAATCGAAACAGATGAGGAGCCCCTATTGTACACCATAGCAAAACACTTGACCTGAATTGCTTTGGTAATAATATTCAATCACATCCACGTTTAAGCCGTCAGGAAAGTGAAAAAGCTGGACCTGCTGCTCTTCCACACTCACCTGCTCCAGCATGAGCTCGCGGAGACGGCCGATCTTCTCACAGTCCTCCGGGTGGCTTGCCACGTAGTCCTTCACAAAGAAAGCCTGAGGGGAAACAGGAGCCTTGTCTGTTTCTGTCTTCCTCTCTCTCCCTCTCTCTCGCTCACTCACACCCAGTGACTCACAGAAACACTGCATCAGACCTCAAGTAACAACCCTTTAGAGATGGCACCATCACTGCATGTCCAACAAATGTGTACATATAGAATAGTACAAGGTCTGGGTACAATCTACCAAGTTTCAAGTCTCCTGATCCCTGAGCCTAACCTTCCTCTCTAAATAATTACTGTAATCTGTCTGCTGTAATGTTTCATTATGGATGCATTTCTCAGCACAGTTCCTAGCATCACGCAACTCTTTTGAGTGAAGAGTTACCTAAACTTCTGGTGGAAAGAACAAGTGGCCTAAAAAACACCCTGTCCATCCCATAAGAATATCATGTAAAGGAGTCTGACAGCTGGGATTGTAGCTTCTCAGGGTACAAACACAAGCTCCAAAGACTTGGAGCGAATGCAGTAAAAAATGCAACATATGCATGGGGAGGGGGGAGGGGGGGCAGAAGAAGCAGGGTGTTAAGCCATGATACCGCTCCAGGAGAACAAGAAGACAGCCAAAGACAGTTAGATACGAAACCTTTGCCTCACACAGGAGCAGCGAGACTGAGCTTCTGGTGGAAAGTGTAGCTTTAATACTTCATTAATAATGATATGGTAAGGATGACGTAAATATCATCATGGTGGATCTGCCAGTGTAATTATGTGCCCCCAAACACTCCAGGACAAAACAGATTAAAACACAAGTGCGGAGAAAGCAGGCTGCAGGGCAGTGTGGGGATCATTCCCATGAAGGACCTCTTCCTCTTCCTGAGGCTACTCACCACATTCTGCTGAGATTCCTCTGCAGCCAATCAGTGCAGATTGCAAGCACTATTATTTTCTTAAGAATGGGTATAATTTCAGAAGTGGAATAATTTTATAAGAAAATGAATCAGAATTCCAGACAGCAATGATTCATAAGCAGCATAAAATGGATTATTCTATGCGGCTTGGATTTCATAAATACAATTTCTGTTTTGAATATGGGAACGGAGGGGAAAAAATCCTTGGTGTGAAATAAAGCAACAGATAACAAGAAATCTGGAGCTGAGAATAACAAGATTTCTCTAATAAGAATGGCACTGGACTCGCCCTGAGGGAGAAGCTAAAATTGCTCATATAAATCTAAATGTTAGCAGCACAGGCTGGTTCCTGCAGAGCAGTCCAAAGGGCATATCTGCCATTTATACTATCAGATAACAAACCGTAATTGACTTACGCTTCTCTTATAATATTTCCAAGCAATGACGTGTCAGACTCGCTACAGGATAAAATGACATTTCAGGCTCATTTGCAGTTCCTAAGGAATAGGGCCCCGCAAATTGATATGGACGCTCTCTCCAGCAGAGCTCAATGTGATGGTGGAAACATCAGACTGCTGGCGTCAGTCCCCTTCAGGGAGGGGGGCGGGACTAGATGCAGGACTCACTTCGGGCTGTTTTCACATCTCATATCAAAGTCTTGCATGTGACATTTTCTACACAATAATACCTGCATGAATCTACAGTAACAGACTCAGTGCTCATGACAAAACATCACATTGGGCCCCCTTTGTACATTTCTCTGGACAGCCCCCCCCCCCATAGATTTTATTGACTTAAGTAAGGGTTCCCCTCAGTGAATTTTTGCTGACTGAGCCCCTGAAAATATAGAGCGTGCTGAGCCCCCTAAATCTGCCAGGGTATCTGACCATTGTGGAGGTCAGGGGGGGCTTACCTCCTGGTAGCGCGTCAGGCCCCCGTTGACAGCGGCGTCGATCACCCCGTTGAGGCACATGGTGAGCGGGTTGATGTTGTGCATTTGCCTCGCCTGACACTGTGTGATCAGGGTCCGCAACTGCAAGTTCTTGTTCTCGATCACCTCGATGGCATTCTCCAGCGGGCTCACTTCCATCTGCGTAATAACACAGCACAGTGAGCATCACCTCACTGACTGGGCATCACAGTGAGCATCACCCCACTGAAAGGGCGTCACAGTGACCATCACCCCACTGGCTGGGTGTCACAGTGACCATCACCCCAATGACTGGACATCACAGTGACCATCACCCCATTGAAAGAGCATCACCCCACTGAAAGGGCGTCACAGTGAGCATCACCCCACTGGCTGGGCGTCACAGTGAGCATCACCCCACTGGCTGGGCGTCACAGTGACCATCACCCCAATGACTGGGCGTCACAGTGAGCATCACCCCACTGAAAGAGCATCACCCCACTGAAAGGGCGTCACAGTGAGCATCACCCCAATGACTGGGCGTCACAGTGAGCATCACCCCACTGGCTGGGCGTCACAGTGACCATCACTCCACTGGCTGGGCATCACAGTGACCATCACCCCACTGGCTGGGCGTCACATTGACCATCACCCCAATGACTGGGCATCACAGTGAGCATCACCCCACTGACTGGGCGTCACAGTGAGTGTCCGCCGGCCCTCCATTAAAGGAAGGGAACTAAAGGGAAATGGGATGGTTTTGGCACACCAACCCCATTAAAAAGGATGTTGGGGAAAAAAATAGTCCAATTAGCAGGAATAGGTGCAGAAGGTTGTAAGGTTTATTAACAAAAATAATAATGAAACAATAGCCCAAAAAAACAGTCTCCCGGGAAAACCATCTACACTAAAGAAAACCAAACACAGGTTTAAAATCACAGCCTCACAGCAAGCTGCCCCCCCCCCCTTCCTTTCTCTCTCCTGGCCTTCACCTTTACCACCTCACCTAACTGGAACCTACCACCTGTTCAGGTAAGCATGGGGTGAGCTGTGCAAAGATAAAACACAAAATTAACTCATACCAAACCAAACAAACCATGGCAGCTATGTTTGACCTCCCACCATGCCTCTGCATTTGGCTGCAGTCTCATAAGGGCTACATAATTACTAACTGGTAATCTTTGATATTCTTCCCCCCCCCTAGTATAACTCAAGTAAGCAGCACCCAAACCTGTCCTCACTCTCCCTAATGAGCAGCTGACTTCCCTGCCTTCCCAGCAGCAGCACAACCAACCACCACATACACAGCAAACTCCCCTAGATAAAGAAAATACAAAACAATTATATTTCATAAACAAACCATATAAATAAGGGAATTGAATCCAGTGAAAAGGAAAAAAAATACCCTTTTCACAGTGAGCATCACCCCACTGACTGGGCGTCACAGTGAGCATCACCCCACTGGCTGGGCGTCACAGTGAGCATCACTCCACTGGCTGGGCGTCATAGTGACCATCACCCCACTGGCTGGGCGTCACAGTGACCATCACCCCAATGACTGGGCGTCACAGTGAGCATCACCCCACTGAAAGAGCGTCACAGTGAGCATCACCCCAATGACTGGGCGTCACAGTGAGCATCACCCCACTGGCTGGGCGTCACAGTGAGCATCACTCCACTGACTGGGCGTCACAGTGAGCATCATTCCACTGGCTGGGCGTCATAGTGACCATCATTCCACTGGCTGGGCGTCACAGTGACCATCACCCCAATGACTGGGCGTCACAGTGAGCATCACCCCACTGAAAGAGCGTCACAGTGAGCATCACCCCAATGACTGGGTGTCACAGTGAGCATCACCCCACTGACTGGACTTCACAGTGAGCATCACCCCACTGGCTGGGCGTCACAGTGAGCATCACCCCACTGGCTGGGCGTCACAGTGAGCATCACTCCACTGGCTGGGCGTCACAGTGACCATCACCCCACTGGCTGGGTGTCACAGTGACCATCACCCCACTGGCTGGGTGTCACAGTGACCATCACCCCACTGGCTGGGCGTCACAGTGAGCATCACCCCACTGGCTGGGCGTCACAGTGAGCATCACCCCACTGGCTGGGCGTCACAGTGAGCATCACTCCACTGGCTGGGCATCATAGTGACCATCACCCCACTGGCTGGGCGTCACAGTGACCATCACCCCAATGACTGGGCGTCACAGTGAGCATCACCCCACTGAAAGAGCGTCACAGTGAGCATCACCCCAATGACTGGGCGTCACAGTGAGCATCACCCCACTGGCTGGGCGTCACAGTGAGCATCACTCCACTGACTGGGCGTCACAGTGAGCATCATTCCACTGGCTGGGCGTCATAGTGACCATCACCCCACTGGCTGGGCGTCACAGTGACCATCACCCCAATGACTGGGCGTCACAGTGAGCATCACCCCACTGAAAGAGCGTCACAGTGAGCATCACCCCAATGACTGGGCGTCACAGTGAGCATCACCCCACTGGCTGGGCGTCACAGTGAGCATCACTCCACTGACTGGGCGTCACAGTGAGCATCATTCCACTGGCTGGGCGTCATAGTGACCATCACCCCACTGGCTGGGCGTCACAGTGACCATCACCCCAATGACTGGGCGTCACAGTGATCATCACCCCACTGAAAGAGCGTCACAGTGAGCATCACCCCAATGGCTGGGCGTCACAGTGAGCATCACCCCACTGGCTGGGCGTCACGGTGAGCATCACCCCACTAGCTGGACGTCCTGGGGCTCCAGTTCACACAACCATGTACACACATTCCCACTTAGGGTGCCTCTTAAGGCTCAGTGTGCTCCTAGGAGCAGTCATGAAGCAGACTGTACAGCGGAGGTACTGCCTGGAGAAATGGCAACAGAGAAAGGGAGGAGGGGAGCAAGTCTGCCTCAAATCTACCCAAATGTATCTCTCATAGTGTGACCAGGTGTGATACTTACTGGGATTGCAGACAGTGGAACTTCAAGACATGTTTTTTAAGTCTAAAAACTTCTTTAATCATTTGACCATGAAAATAAGCAATAATGCTATGCAAACAGACAGTCGTGCAAATGCAAATGCAAAATCTGGTAAGATTAACCATCATGGAAAGCACAAGAAATGATGGGTGTGTTATGGACATAAAATAAATATAAAATAGTTCATCCTTAAGTAATATCAAAGCAAAGAATTACTGGAGACTATGTAGCCTTACTAGTCTCATATATATGTAGCCTAATGTATTTTCTTAATGCGCAACCCTTCCCGGTGCGTAGTGTTACTTGGTAGGTAGCCTTACCGTACAGTCACACTTTCCGCGACACTAGCGAATGCTGTGGATGCTCTGTGATGTAGACAGAGTGGGCGGAGACAAGGTTGCTCACAATGCTAGGTCTCGTAAAATTATTAAAGTGGCCTGCAGAGCAAACAATTTTGTAGCTTATCTTTGTACTGTCTGTCGATAGGCTATAATTTGTCAAAGCACGTGATTATGTTAAGACAAACACTACTGCTTTAAATAAATAACATTAAAGTTACCGAGAATTCACATTATTTTGCATTCTTTGGCACCAAAATAGTATGCGATAGTATTACTTCACCAACTCCACCAATTCACCAATAATAAGTTCTCTCTGTATCAAACAGGCTTTAATGATATTGTTGCCAGTAAAAAATACCTGGAAGTAAAATGAAAGCCTGTAACAATGTGTCTTTGATAACCTCGATAATGGATGTTAATGGAATCTTATAATAACAGTGTTGTTTATGTTGTGTTATATTGGACTGTCTGGGTCTCGAACTCCGTCCCAGGCTACTTTGCGCCTTTACTTCACTTGCTCTAAGTCAGATATATTAATTCAGTGCATCAAACAAAACAATGAAACTCTTAGTTGACATTTTCTCAAAATTTTAATTTCAGTGGCTATGATTAAAAGCCAGAATATTATAAAACAGCAACCAATACAATGCACTACATTCTGAAACATAAGAAATTTACAAATGAGAGGAGGCCATTCGGTCAATCAGTCTCGTTTGGGGAGAACTTAACTAATAGCTCAGAGTTGTTAAAATCTTATCTAGCTCTGATTTAAAGGAACCCAGGGTTTTAGCTTCCGCTACACTAGCAGGAAGACTATTCCATACTCTAACTACACGCTGTGTAAAGAAGTGCTTCCTCAAATTCATTTTAAAATGTTCTCCCACTAATTTACACCTATGGCCATGAGTTCTAGTATTTGACCTTGAACAGAAAAGTATTAGCCTGGGTATATATCAGCACCAGAGACCTTTCTAACACATACATTTATACCGTACTGACGCGATATAAAAATGCATGTCTACATGGTTTTTTTTCAATGTGTAAGTTCATGTTGCCCAAACATGGGTATTTGTGCCATGTCCAGAGGGTAAAATACCGTGTGGAGATGAATTCTGTCTCACGGTTTTTACCCTGATGGAGCTTGGGAACTGTTTGGTCTGAACAAAAGTTTACATGCTTGTATTCTATGGAACTCTCTTTAGCGAACCATCCCTACATCCCGACTGGTTTACATGCTTGTGTTCTATGGAACTCTCTTTAGCGAACCATCCCTACATTCCGACTGGTTGCCAGCGAACCGTGTCATAGCTCATTATCATAAAGTTGACTGGGCTTCAACTTCATTTTGACTCTCTCGCTCCCCAAATCACAATGCGACGCTCCGGTCCTCCTAATGAACAACTTCCGGTTACTTTGACGCTCTCGCTGCTCATGGTGTGAACCCAGGGTTACTCAGTGTGCAGTGTTCCTTGGTATGTTGCATTACTCAGTGCACAGCCTTACTTGGTATGTAGCCTTACTCAGTGCACAGCCTTACTTGGTATGTTGCATTACTCAGTGCACAGCCTTACTTGGTATGTAGCCTTACTCAGTGAAAAGCCTTACTTGGTATGTAGCCTTACTCAGTGCACAGCCTTACTTGGTATGTAGCCTTACTCAGTGCACAGCCTTACTTGGTATGTAGCCGTACTCAGTGCACAGCCTTACTTGGTATGTAGCCGTACTCAGTGCACAGCCTTACTTGGTATGTAGCCTTACTCAGTGCACAGCCTTACTTGGTATGTAGCCTTACTCAGTGCACAGCCTTACTTGGTATGTAGCCTTACTCAGTGCATAGCCTTACTTGGTATGTAGCCTTACTCAGTGCACAGCCTTACTTGGTATGTAGCCTTACTCAGTGCACAGCCTTACTTGGTATGTAGCCTTACTCAGTGCACAGTTTAGCTCAATGACAGTCCGAAGCCGTACTCACCACTTCCCGTTTCTCCACTTCAAACCAGCGAGAGATACCAGGCAGGCTCTGTACCAGGGTCAAAGTTGTCCGTTCCACCCAAAGGCTCTACACAGAAAAATCACATGGTCACTGTTCTGGATCTAGCTGAA
Source organism: Paramormyrops kingsleyae (assembly GCF_048594095.1). Taxonomy (NCBI): domain Eukaryota; kingdom Metazoa; phylum Chordata; class Actinopteri; order Osteoglossiformes; family Mormyridae; genus Paramormyrops; species Paramormyrops kingsleyae. Next base: position 990,989 of record NC_132797.1, on the reverse strand, counting down.
AGTTGTCACTCAAAACATATAATTGGCTAATGATAAAGTTGGCCCAACTGTATGAATTTTGGACCCTCTTTTGCTTCTCACTTTAAAAAATCCCAGAATCATCTCTTCTGCTCTGCCTCACCGATGCTGTAACTCACAGCCTTTTTTCCGGACTCCCTTAAAAATCCGTTTCCCACTAACTGCAGTATAATAACCCTCCCTAATAGCCCTCGGAGAGCTCACCACACCGTCCTCACATGGAATCCATGAGAAGCTGGGCGGATTTAGCAGATCATTACATTATTGCGGGATTATAGCAAATTAAAAACCAAAGCAGGCGTAGCCACGCTTCTTCTACCACAACATCGACCTCCTGTGTCTCTGAGATACCATCCCAGAGAAAGACTAGCCCCCGCCAGCAGATCTGCACTGAGCCCTCACCGAACTGCAGAGTAACCTGACCAGCAATCAGGGGTCACCCAACTTCACGCTCATCCCTTTAATAACAAATTACCTGAGCGCTAAGCCTCGACAATACACTCTACGGGGGGTGGAGAGGGGCCTACCTTAAACTCGTTCTCCTTGTCCTTAGTTCCCTTGTGGAAGGGCCGGTCATAGCGGAACCTCCAGATGTGGTTAACTTTGTAGAAGCTCTTGATGTTATCAGAGACGTTATCCCTCTGCAGCACATCCTGAGCCTCTGCAATCGGACTCACGGCGTAGATCTGCAGATCTAGATATGCTCCAGTCAAGGCGTAACAATCTAGTTGGCACGTGCCACTCATGACCAAAAGGGCCAGCGGAAGGCTTGTTTTCTGTATCTAATCTTATAAACTTTCACTTCCCCTCCATCATTACCTACTGCCCTCTTACATCACCGACTGAAAACTGTTTAATAAAAATCAATTTAGTAATATTTGAACGTTTTAAACTTTGTCAGTCTATTAAACTGTCTCAATGATACGCACACACACAGACATACATGCACACACACACACACTCACACATACACATACAAACACACACACACACACATACACACAGACATACATATATACATACACACACACACAGACATGCATACACACACACACACACATACACACACACAGACATACATACACACACACACAGACATACATACACACACACACAGACATACATACACACACACACACACATACATACACACACACACACACACAGACATACACACACACACACACACACACACATACACACACAGACACACATACACACACAGACACACACACACAGACATACACAGACATACACACACATACACACAGACATACACACACACACAGACACACACACACACAGACATACACACACACAGACATACACACACACACGTATGGTGTAACATCTTGGGGGTCAGGAAGGACTCAGACAGATGCACAGCACATAAATATGGAGCGAGTGAATATGGAGCCCAGAGATGGAGCAGATTGACTGGTCACACAGACGCCAGGCTTCCGCGCCTGTGTCACTCCACCACAGAGTGCTCTCCTGTCCTCAGTCAGCGCCACCTTTGAGCAACGGCTGATACTAGGGGTCATCGTCCTAAATGACACCGGGCCCACCAACGCATATGAGCCGGTCCGCACCAGACTCTGTGCCACCATTTAAATTGTATCACGTTGACCTTCATTACTTCATGTGCACTTAACACAGGCCGCGAGTCCCTGCCCCACCAGGAGGAGAGCAGCCACTGCAGAGGATGCATTGTGCTTCGGCCTGGGAGATGGTGTCGTCGGGCTGGTTGACGTGCTGCATGGCGATGGCCTGAGGGAACTCGTTCAGCATGCGCTGCTGGAAGGCCTCCAGGCGCTCGTAGTCGTGGCCCCTGCACACGAACTCCTTATTCTGCACCGCGGGGGGGGGGGGGTATGTGAGAATTCCCAGGTGAGACCAGACCTCACCCCTTTGAAGGCTTTAGCACATGGGTCTCCAACTCCGGTCCTGGAGAGCTACTGTCCAGTAGGTTTTCTATCCTACCTGAGCCACACTAGTTCTCAGGTAAATACCAGGAGGTTGGAGAAGCCCGGTAGGATAGAAAAGCCAGGCTGTCCAGGACTGGAGTTGGAGACCCCTGCTTTAGCATCTAAACTCCCAAGTAGCAGCTTAATTAGCAGCACATACTTTATCTAAATAAATCTACATTGAAAGTCTTTTTTTCAAATGTTACATCCTGAGGGGGATGAAATATTGAAATGTTTTTTGTAATGATAAAATGTGGTGTACAGTGCCCTCTACTGCAAAACTGTGTTAAAACCACAGAGCTTGTGTAAATGAGGGTCTATTCAGAAAGAAGGCAGATAGTTTATTATTATGTGGTTAATAAGCATTTTGGTGCTAGTTACCTATTTGTGACACTTCATTTTAATAAATTGTAAAGAGAGGTCATTGGAAGACATTGCATGCAGCATTTGGGTTTGTTAAACAGCAACTCAGGGCCATCTGTGTACTCATCTCCAGGCTAACGCTAACTGAAGCATTTATCCTTATGCACAGAGCACTCGTTAATCTGTGTACTCATCTTGAGGCTAAAGCTAACTGTAGCATTTATCCTTATGCACGGGGTGCTCACTAATGTGTATTCACTTCTCGAGGCTAGTGCTAACTGTAGCATTTATCTTTATGCACGAGGTGCTCACTAATGTGTATACACTTCTCAAGAATAATGCTAACTGCAGCATTTATCCTTATGCACAGAGCACTTGCTAATCTGTATACTCATCTGCAGGCTAATGCTAACTGTAGCATTTATCCTTCTGCACGGAGCAATTACTGAACTGTGTACACATCTCTAGGCTAACACAAACTCTAGCATCCATCCTTATGTGCATAGCATGCGCTAATCTGTACACTTATCTCGAGCCTAACGCTAACTGCAGCATTTATCCTTATTCACGGAGAGCTTGCTAATCTATACACTCATCTTGAGGTTAACGCTAACTGCAGCATTCAACCTTATGCATGGAGCGCTTGCTAATCTGTACAATTGTCTCGAGGCTAACGCTGACTACAGCATTCATCCTTATGCACGGAGCGCTTGCTAATCTGTACACTAATCTCGAGGCTGACGCTGATTGACATCTGGCTTGATACTCATGTTTTCTGACTCTCATACTCATGCAAGAAATCTTACGGCAAATCTATATTATTCCATTCTAAACCTAAAATTAGCTACACCAAGAGCATTAGGGTAGTTTGCAAACCCTACAGACTATTTACAAGATAATAAAATTCTTACATAAATGTAAATGTGTGTGCAAACTTGTCTCGAATTGAAAAGTTGGCAACTCTGTTATGTGCAGTGCTCACTAATCTGTGCACTCATCTTGACACTAACTGCAGCATCTATCCTTATGCACAGAGCGTTCACTAGTCTGTGCACTCATCTTGACACTAACTGCAGCATCTATTCTTATGCGCAGAGCGCTCACTAATCTGTGCACTAATCTTTACGCTAACACTAACTGCAGCATCTATCCTTATGTGCAGAGTGCTCACTAATCCAAGCACTCATCTTGACACTAACGCTAACTGCAGCATCTATCCTTATGCGCAGAGCGCTCACTAATCTGTGCACTCATCTTGATGCTAACGCTAACTGCAGCATCTATCCTTATGCGCAGAGCGCTCACTAACCTGTGCACTCATCTTGATGCTAACGCTAACTGCAGCATCTATCCTTATGCGCGGAGCGCTCACTAATCTGTGCACTAATCTTGATGCTAACGCTAACTGCAGCATCTATCCTTATGCGCGGAGCGCTCACTAATCTGTGCACTAATCTTTACGCAAACACTAATTGCAGCATCTATCCTTATGCGCAGAGCGCTCACTAATCTGTGCTAATGCAGCCCCTTCCCACCCGGAGGAAGAAGGGGAACTTCTTTCCGTAGAAGCCGACTCTGAAGAACTCTGGCTCCAGCCGCTGCTGGCCCATGATCTTGTCGTACAAAGATGCCTCCATTATCTGCCGGATTAAAGAGAGGAGAGACAGGAGGTAGTGAGGCATGCAGTGTGTCACAGGGGGCATAACAGCGACCCCCCATGGCTGAAAACCACCAAAAAAAGGCACTTTACTCAGCCAGTCACACCCACCTTTACAAACAGTACAATGCATAACAACATAACAAATGGTCAAATAAAGGCCACAGGGGCACTGGCCCCCGCTGAAAGCTGATTGGCCCTCAGTGTGCCCCCTCCCCTGTCACTCATCAAAATATATCATTGGCAGTTTTGGAGAAGCTACATTCAAACGGTAGCTTTTTAAGCTACAAGCTACTTGTGATTAAGAGTAGCTAAGCTACAGTTAAGCTACTGTTTTAATATAGTAGGTAGCTACACTACAGGCTAGAGAGAAAAAGTAGCTTTCCTCCAGTAATACTTAATTGTTTTGTAGGATACTCTTAAAGTAAATTAATAAAAAATTTGAAACATGATGTTAAACGTTGAAATGAAAATCTATATTTTTAACAATGTAATGTCAAATCACAATAAGATTTCAAAAAGTATCTATCTTTGGCATAAACCAAGATACTTCACAAATGCTGTGTGAAAATTAGAAGGCTTACAGCAAAAAAAAAGAGATTTTGATAATCTGTCCAAGAGCCAAAGTGCGTATTTGTAAAATATTGTCTGCCATTAAGTAATTCTCAAACCTTTAACATCCATCATCAGAGTATTCAGGCAAAAAAAAACAATCAGAAACACCTAGTAGTTGAAAATACCTGTCTTTGTAAAGAGAGAAAAATAATACAGGTTGTTGTCGATTTCTGACATGAATGAATGGGCGTCTCACGGGGATACTCGCACCTCCACAGTCGGGGCGGAAACTGTCATACGCTCACACGGGGCCGCACTCGTACGGCCACATATCTGCGCCCTCGTAAAGTTGCATATTTTGTAAGTAGTATTTTTTAACGATGTATCGTTTTGCCGGGCTACGTTTATCCAAGAAATAGTTAATGGAAAAGCTACATCATTTTAAAAGTAGCTGCAATACCGATAAGCTACTGAAAAAAGTAGTTAAGATAGTAATTCCAATTCGCCAATTCTAGTTAGCTACACTCCAACACTGATCACTGGCTACTGATAATGCCAGCCCCTCTGCATGAGATGTGGCTCCTACTATGCCCCCCTCTTTTCAATGCAATGTGAATTTAATTTTGGTGCCACTTTACAATAAGACTACGCTTATAAAGGGTTCATGATTGGATTATAATCAGATTATTAATTAGGTTATAAGACTTTGTAAATCATTCATTTACAAATTACAAAAGTTTTTTTCTGCATTAATGAGTTACGACCATTTACAAGTGGCAAACGAGAGCCTTATTATAAAATGCTACCTTATTTTTAAACTGAACAGCATCAGCTTCATGCATATTTCATGATCACTCGTGCAAAAAATCACTACCACAGCCGTAGAACCATTAATGTCAGTATATATTTTATATATGTGAATGGCAATCCTTTGTAGGTGTTCATCTGGGAATTGACTCACCCTCATTTTACTCAGGTTCCTGTAATCATAATATGCCTCATACTGGTCTGCCAGTTCTCTGCACAGGATGATCCCATTCTCCCAGCACTGCAAATGATATGCATTTGAACATAATAAGTCAAACTGCACAGCAGCTTACAACATAAACAAACTAAAGTGTTTTGCCATCTCATTCACGTCTTTTTTAAGCTCCTCCCTGTGAAATGTTGTTGATGCAGTACACCAGATCAACCACAAGGTGGCAGTACATGATAAGTCTAATATCCATCTCGAAAACTGAGGCTGGCGGTTTTGATGATTAAACATGATTTTTCATCCTCATGTTAGCACTCCAAGACCTGCACCTCTCACAGACGGCTTTAAATATTCATAGAAAGAAAAGGCAGAGAGACAGACAGCCACTAAATAGACATAGCTACTCCTCTACTTCTCAAAGGACTTTATCTGGCTTACAGTAGTGGAATGTAATTTGTAGCGGAACCATAGACGTATAGGGAGAATCTCCTAACATCCTGCAGATATTGTCCTATGCAGCTTGAGGTCTGTATTACCATGATCTGGACTCTGATAGAAATCTTCCTTAGAAGAACAACTGGGTTGTGTAAGTTAGAGGTATTTATACATTTAACTTGGACCCCCCCCAAGTCACCAAGTTATTGTGAGGGGCAGTGGGATGACTAGTCTGTCATAATGGCATCCCATCCAAGCCGTGACAAACGTTAGCGGTGTGCTAGCCAACACACAGCGAAATTTATTGTGGGGGACCCCCCTGCTCTGCAAATTTTATCGTATCAAAAGGTGTCGGGAGACTTTTAGCCTCCAGACACCCAGTGGTATAAGTCACAGGCTACTCCAGACACCCAGTGGTATAAGTCACAGGCTACTACAGACACCCAGTGGTATAAGTCACAGGCTACTCCAGACACCCAGTGGTATAAGTCACAGGCTACTACAGACACCCAGTGGTATAAGTCACAGGCTACTCCAGACACCCAGTGGTATAAGTCACAGGCTACTACAGACACCCAGTGGTATAAGTCACAGGCTACTCCAGACACCCAGTGGTATAAGTCACAGGCTAGCAGGGATGACTAAAAGAACTGAACTTATAATCAGAAGATGGCAGGCAGGGTGCTGCTCTCAAAAACCTACGCAAAGCACTTAACCTGAACTGCTTTATTTAAAATTAGCACACATATAAATAGGCAAAGTCTATATCTGCAAGCTAAACTTACTGAAATAGGCCAGAGGGGGCGTGTCCTACATAGCCTGGCCACACCCACCGCCTGCGCCTAGCCCCACCCACCTTGCCACGGTCAAAGTTCTGTATGATGGTGAGGTGCATGGCTTCCTTGCGCTGCCATTCGGTTTGCATGGGGTAGTTGAGGAACTCACGCAGCGGCCTCTCTGACCACTCCAGCAGCTCGTCGTACAGCAGCAGTGTATAGGCAGCCTCTGGAGGGGGGGGGAGGGGGGAGATGTGGCCCAGCTCTGCATTAGGGTGGGGGCGGAGCCGATGGGAGGGCCCGTTCTCACGCACATACACACAAACTCTTCACCTGTGTAGTTTTGCGCTTTCAGGTGCAGGTCGTACAGCTTGTGGATGTAGCGGATGTACATCTCCTCCTTGTTCAGCTCTGTCTTGTAGAAATTCTGAGGAAAGCGAAACCATTGAGATGCGGCTGATGCTTGCAGACACACGCAGACTTATTTTCCTGCTGCTGATTTGCACAAGATAAGGCCTCAGCAGCCCGAACCAAGAGGAAGAACCAAATGCAGAACTGAACCTCAGAAACGATTGGGCAGAAACCCAGATCGATCAGCTCATTTCATTAAAAGTGCCTCCTGACAGGGAGGCTGATGGGACAGCCAATAAGGACACGAGGGTCCATTTAAGTGGGGGAATGACCAGGAGGCCGATGGGACAGCCAATAAGGACACGAGGGTCCATTTAAGTGGGGGAATGACCAGGAGGCAGATGGGACAGCCAATAAGGACACGAGGGTCCATTTAAGTGGGGGAATGACCAGGAGGCCGATGGGACAGCCAATAATAGTGCAAGGATCCATTTAAAATGTCTACGGACAGAGGCTGAAGGAACAGCCAAGAGGGATACAAAGGTATATTTAATTGTTTGCTAGCTAGCAGGCAGTGGTGGCTTGATGGTTAGGGTAGCGCACTTGTAATTGAAAGATTGCAGGTTCGAATCCCCCACCAGCAAGTCACCACTGAGGTACCCTGAGCAAGGTACCGTCCCCAAGCACTGCTCCCCGGGCGCTGAATTAGCTGCCCCCTGCTATGTCACGAAAGTCACATATGGGTCAAATGCAGAGGTCACATTTCATTGTTGCGCACTGTGTGCTGTGCTGTGGTGTGTTGACAATGACCACTTATCACTTATCACGAAATGACTGTAAATATTGGCTGCAAAGCCTGTAATGCAGTAGGATCCATTTAATTGGCTTACTGACCAGGATACTGACGGTACAGTGAATGACATTATGACTGTCTAACTGGCCGACTGACCAGGATACTGACGGTACAGTGAATGACATTATGACTGTCTAACTGGCCGACTGACCAGGATACTGACGGTGCAGTGAATGACATTATGACTGTCTAACTGGCCGACTGACCAGGAGGCTGACGGTGCAGTGATTGACATTATGACTGTCTAACTGGCTGACTGACCAGGAGGCTGACGGTGCAGTGAATGACATTATGACTGTCTAACTGGCCGACTGACCAGGAGGCTGACGGTGCAGTGAATGACATTATGACTGTCTAACTGGCCGACTGACCAGGAGGCTGACGGTGCAGTGAATGACATTATGACTGTCTAACTGGCCGACTGACCAGGAGGCTGACGGTGCAGTGAATGACATTATGACTGTCTAACTGGCCGACTGACCAGGAGGCTGACGGTGCAGTGAATGACATTATGACTGTCTAACTGGCCGACTGACCAGGATGCTGACGGTACAGTGAATGACATTATGACTGTCTAACTGGCCGACTGACCAGGAGGCTGACGGTACAGTGAATGACATTATGACTGTCTAACTGGCCGACTGACCAGGAGGCTGACGGTGCAACCGATCTTCTTGCCGTCCACCTCCCCCACTTTCATGCAGTCCCTGCAAAAGACAGAAACATTTAGCCAAATGGGACAGAGACCAGGGAGGTCAGGAGGAGCCAGAGTGTGCAGGTGAGAGGGTCAGAGTGTGTGGGTGAGAGGGCGTTCGGGAGAGAACATGTGGGTGAGAGGGCGTTCAGGCCAGAGTGTGCGGGTGAGATGGTGTTTGGGCCAGAGTGTGCAGGTGAGATGGTGTTTGGGCCAGAGTGTGCAGATGAGATGGTGTTTGGGCCAGAGTGTGCAGGTGAGAGGGCGTTTGGGCCAGAGTGTGCGGGTGAGAGGGCCTTCGGTCCAGAGTGTGCGGGTGAGAGGGCATTCGGTCCAGAGTGTGCGGGTGAGAGGGCATTCAGGCCAGAGTGAGCGGGTGAGAGGGCGTTTGGGCCAGAGTGTGCGGGTGAGAGGGCCTTTGGGCCAGAGTGTGCGGGTGAGAGGGCCTTCGGGCCAGAGTGTGCGGGTGAGAGGGCCTTCGGGCCAGAGTGTGCGGGTGAGAGGGCCTTCGGCACAGAGTGTGCGGGTGAGAGGGCCTTCGGGACAGAGTGTGAGGGTGAGAGGGCCTTCGGGACAGAGTGTGAGGGTGAGAGTGCCTTCGGGACAGAGTGTGCGGATGAGAGGGCCTTCGGCACAGAGTGTGCGGATGAGAGGGCCTTCGGCACAGAGTGTGCGGGTGAGAGGGCCTTCGGCACAGAGTGTGCGGATGAGAGGGCCTTCGGCACAGAGTGTGCGGATGAGAGGGCCTTCGGGACAGAGTGTGCGGGTGAGAGGGCCTTCGGGACAGAGTGTGCGGGTGAGAGGGCCTTCGGGACAGAGTGTGCGGGTGAGAGGGCCTTCGGGACAGAGTGTGCGGGTGAGAGGGCCTTCGGGACAGAGTGTGAGGGTGAGAGGGCCTTCGGGACAGAGTGTGAGGGTGAGAGGGCCTTCGGGACAGAGTGTGAGGGTGAGAGGGCCTTCGGGACAGAGTGTGCGGGTGAGAGGGCCTTCGGGACAGAGTGTGAGGGTGAGAGTGCCTTCGGGACAGAGTGTGCGGGTGAGAGGGCCTTCGGCACAGAGTGTGCGGGTGAGAGGGCCTTCGGGACAGAGTGTGCGGGTGAGAGGGCCTTCGGCACAGAGTGTGCGGGTGAGAGGGCCTTCGGGACAGAGTGTGCGGGTGAGAGGGCCTTCGGGACAGAGTGTGCGGGTGAGAGGGCCTTCGGGACAGAGTGTGAGGGTGAGAGGGCCTTCGGGACAGAGTGTGAGGGTGAGAGGGCCTTCGGGACAGAGTGTGAGGGTGAGAGGGCCTTCGGGACAGAGTGTGCGGGTGAGAGGGCCTTCGGGACAGAGTGTGCGGGTGAGAGGGCCTTCGGGACAGAGTGTGCGGGTGAGAGGGCCTTCGGGACAGAGTGCGAGGGTGAGAGGGCCTTCGGGACAGAGTGTGCGGGTGAGAGGGCCTTCGGGACAGAGTGTGCGGGTGAGAGGGCCTTCGGGACAGAGTGTGCGGGTGAGAGGGCCTTCGGGACAGAGTGTGCGGGTGAGAGGGCCTTCGGGACAGAGTGCGAGGGTGAGAGGGCCTTCGGGACAGAGTGCGAGGGTGAGAGGGCCTTCGGGACAGAGTGCGAGGGTGAGAGGGCCTTCGGCACAGAGTGTGCGGGTGAGAGGGCCTTCGGGACAGAGTGTGCGGGTGAGAGGGCCTTCGGGACAGAGTGCGAGGGTGAGAGGGCCTTCGGGACAGAGTGCGAGGGTGAGAGGGCCTTCGGGACAGAGTGCGAGGGTGAGAGGGCCTTCGCACCTGTAGTCCAGCAGCCGTTCCATGAGCCGGGTGACAGTAGCCACCAGGGAGACGCCGCTCTCCCTCCACGTCTCACGCTCAATTTTCTTCAGGAGGCTAATGAGAGGCACAGCACAAGGTCCACTTAGCAGCTGGGTGCGGGCCACACACACACACACACACACACACACACACACGGTAGCACAAACAAACACACACACACACACAAACACACACACAGTAGCACAGACACAGTAGCACAAACACACACACAATAGCACACACACAGTACCACATACACACACACACACACACACAGTACCACAAACAAACACACACACACACACACAATAGCACACACACAGTACCACATACACACACACACACAGACACGGTAGCACAAACAAACACACACACACACACACACACACACAATAGCACACACACAGTACCACACACATAGTACCACATACACACACACACACACAGGCACACACATACACAGACCTGTACTAATATCTTTTTCGTAACTCTCCATTCATTTCTATGGGCAAAACTGTAATCCCTACAATGCCAACCTTAACCCCTACTCAGCCCTAGCCTTACCCATAAGTAACCAAACAAAATACAAGTTTGTGGCATTTTAAGTTTTTGATTGCAGTCAGATTTTTTTAAATTTGAATATCCCCTATTTCAATATACCGAAAAAATGGTCCCCACAACACCAAAATAACAGGTTTTTATCACAAAGTAATGCATATCTGACCCACACACACACACGGGCACACAAACACACACACACACACACAGGTTTGTAAATATATCTTTGTGGGGACACTTCTTTCATTTCTATGAGGAAAATTCTAATCTCAACTTGACGACCTTAACCCCTGAAATATGGTCCCCAAAACGTCAAAAAAAAAAAGAGGTTTTTACTACATTGTGGGGAACATTTAGTTCATTTGGGGAGCATAATCCACAGGCACACACATGCAAAGAGAGCAGGTCTTACCTAGGGTAGGGCCCAAACAGCGGAATGCTGGTCCAGGCAGCAGTGATAGAACAGAGGCCTTTTAATGCACTAACACTCACACTAACACTCACACTAACACTCACAGGCGTTAACAGAGAGCTAGTTGGAAAAAAAATCACAAGCGTCTACAGCAAGCAGGGCGGCCCAGAATGAGGAGGGCAGGCCAGGATGAGGAGGGCGAAGGAGGATGAGGAGGGCGGCCCAGGATGAGGTGGGCGGCCCAGGATGAGGAGGGCGGCCCAGGATGAGGAGGGCGAAGGAGGATGAGGAGGGCGGCCCAGGATGAGGAGGGCGAAGGAGGATGAGGAGGGCGGGCCAGGATGAGGTGGGCGGCCCAGAATGAGGAGGGCAGGCCAGGATGAGGAGGGCGAAGGAGGATGAGGAGGGCGAAGGAGGATGAGGTGGGCGGCCCAGGATGAGGAGGGCGAAGGAGGATGAAGAGGGCGGGCCAGGATGAGGTGGGCAGCCCAGAATGAGGAGGGCAGGCCAGGATGAGGAGGGCGAAGGAGGATGAGGAGGGCGGCCCAGGATGAGGAGGGCGGCACAGGATGAGGAGGGCGAAAGAGGATGAGGAGGGCGGCCCAGGATGAGGAGGGCGAAAGAGGATGAGGAGGGCGGGCCAGGATGAGGAGGGCGGGCCAGGATGAGGAGGGCGGTCCAGGATGAGGAGGGCGGCCCAGGATGAGGAGGGCGGGCCCAGATGAGAAGGGGGCGGTCCAGGATGAGGAGGGCGGCCCAGGATGAGGAGGGCGGCCCAGGATGAGGAGGGCGGCCCAGGATGAGGAGGGCGAAGGAGTTGAAGCTGTCGGCCTCAAAGGCCCCGGGACTCACATGCTGTTGAAGAGCTCCCTGTAGGTCTCGTCCCCCTTGCCCTCAGACATCAGACTGTCCAGCTTGTCGATCAGTTTGGCCTCCACCTATGGCAGGTGAGATGGAGGGGTTTGACACACAGGTTCCTGTGGGGGTGGGGGGTCTCCTTATTTTATCAATCAGAGGAACATGTAAGGTGATTAAGCTCTTGGATGGTTCAGTGTTTACTGATCTCGGGGCTGTGAAGAGATGGGATTTGTGGAGGAAAAGACCTTCCTGGTTCCCTGGAAGCCCGACTGCTCTGCCATTGAGACACGTAAGCGATTAGTCTGCCCCGGCTACTCCTGGAGACTCCAAGGTTCCTTTCCCAAGGCAGAGTCGGCTCTCAGCCATACCGCCACGTACTGGGGCTCTGGGCTCAGCTGCTAGACGTCCCAGACTGAACTGGTAGACAGCTAGAGTAGCCACAGTCTGCAAACTGCTGTGTAATTCCTCAACCTACCACTAGGAGGCAGAGACTGCACCTGTTTGAAGTTTCCACTTCTCCTTTGCTCCCAGTCCATCATGTCATGGAATATGGGGATCATGACATTGCGGAGATCTTGCTGGGGCACCAGCGTCACCTCCAGGAAGGGCCCGATCATGGCAGGGATGAAGTTCAGCTTGTGCTGCCCTGGAAAGAGCATAGATCAAAGAGCACACCTTCTAATCTCCAAGAGGCAATGTGAAAACGTATCACGACTCCTTCTCAGTCCCAAGACGGCCAGCAGCCTTTCTCCTACCCAGATTCTGCCACATGCTGAAGATCTCACAGCCCATCATCACCCTCATGTCGCCGTACCTTGTGGCAGAAGAGAAAAACAAAACATCAGATCCCTGGGTGAGCAGACGGCGGCGCCGCAGACGGCAGAGCTCACAGGCACTCACTTCTCTACGATTCTCTTCCTCTTCGTTGGGGAGAAGCTCTCAAGCTGTAGGCAGGGCTGGTTGATGAAGATCACAGAGAGGTAGAAGTAGGAATCCCAGACCTAGGAGAGTGACATTTCAGGAGGGGTGAGCCGGATGTCACCAGATGTGCTCCTGATCCCTTTAGCACCATTCTGACTGGGTCACACGACAGCAGCAGCAATCAACATGTCACAAAGCTACTATCAGAAGCCAAGTGGCCATGACCTCATCACCCAGCGACCTGTTCCAATGCGGCAGGGAAGTGTTTTTCTGACACACAGTATGATTTTAGCCCGGAGTAACAGGGATAGCCATAGGCTGACTGACTCACTGTCACCCCGCACAGGTGAACTGTGTAACTGCATGCACACATTAAACACAGGAAATGAACCAGGCCTCAGCATGTATTTACTGATATCAGGAGAATGAATTGTTTTGCAGCTACAGTTCTTTTACTAAAAGATACTCAGCAATAACAGCGTATTGTGCATAATGATGCAGTGAGCACCAGACTAGCAGGGCCATTCACTCTTGCAGGCTACATATCAGGTTTCCCAGACTTCAGGATTGGGATTGGGCTGGGACCTCTTGGAGCGGGACCAGCGGCCAACCACACCTGGCTCACATCTGCACCTGCCTCTCACCTTGTAGTCAAAACCCTCGTTCAGGAAGTTCTTTCTTAGGGCATCAGACAGGTACAGCACAGTAGTGATGATAACGCTGCAGGGAAAGCAACACAGGAAATGAAAGTCATTCATTTGCATAAATTCTATTATAAGGAGGAAAGAATTGCAAAACAGAAGCATTAACTAACACACTTCTTTTTTGTGGAGAAGTGTTTAAAGGCAGGCTTTTGTACCTTTAACAACCACACATGCACGCTGTATGCATCAGCCAGACTGCATGTGCCCATTTGTCTTGGCTTAACTGTGCATGTATTTACTGTGCGTATCATAGCCACTGAGAGTCGGTGTGTCAACGGCCAATAAAGCTGATGCCGAGTCTGACACTGTAACCACGGTAACCCATGCTCTATGACAATTACAATTGTGTGTGTGTCTTTCTGTATGTGGCTATGTCTCTGTGTGTCTTTGTGTGTGTCTGTGTCTGTGTGTGTCTGTATCTGTATGTGTCTGTGTGTGTGTCTGTATCTGTGTGTGTGTGTGTCTGTATGTGTCTGTATCTGTGTGTGTGTGTGTGTCTGTATCTGTGTGTGTCTGTATGTGTCTGTGTGTGTCTGTATCTGTATGTGTCTGTGTGTGTGTCTGTATCTGTGTGTGTGTGTGTGTGTCTGTATCTGTGTGTGTGTGTGTGTGTCTGTATCTGTGTGTGTGTGTGTAAGTGGGGGGGGGGGCTCACTTGTTGGTGACCAGTCTCATTACAGTCCAGTCCTTTGGGAACATCTCTGGTCGGATAAGAATCCGAAAGACTGTGAATATCTGCAGAAGGAAATCCTGAAAGGGAAACAGACACTGTGACCTGATCATGTAGAAGCTGTGTGCTCAGACATGGCATGCATCTGCTATCGTCTAGTCACGTCTGCCATGAGCTGTTTCTGCTTTGTACTAATGGATGCCAACTTATATGGGGTTAAGTGGCATCTTTTTAATCGGTTCTCACTGGCAGACAGTGACAGAGCTTCTCCATGAGTGGGGACAAACACCTCACAGGCAGAAATGCGAATCGAGTGACAGAATCTGCATTTACCTTCAGCGCGTCCTTGCCCGTGAATCCCTCCAGCAGCTGCTGGTAGTGTCTGTCTGTCATCTGTCGCAGCAGAGCCAGTAAGCAGGCTACGAATTCGCCCTGGGTCCACGCAAACCAGGAAACGGGACATGAACGAGCCACCGCAACTTGCATGTGACAGACATGCAGACACACACGGGGAGGGGGGCACTCGGGCATTTATAACTGAAGCTTTATGCCATGTAATGTTCTACAGGGACAATCTAAGCACTGAACACTGCAGGGACTGTGCAATGGATGCAGATTATTCTGGAAGGAGGCGGAGCTGCCTCCTGGGCATGCTCACCGTGACATCCTGGAACTGCAGTCGCATGGCCGTCCCTGCTGGCTGTGGCCGATTGGTCACCTCCAGGATGGTTGCCAGAAGCACGCCCAGGAGACTCCGCACGATAGCGCTCACCACCTCGGCCGACGACGGGTCCTGCACGTGGCAGAGGGGTGGAGAGTGAGGGGGGGAATGGGGGTCTGGCCTGAGACCACCACGGGACTCTGTCTGACGGAAGGGCTACTCGTAGCAGAGCTGACGCTTTGTTTGCAGACCACTGCCCCCATTACAGGTTCCAGGAGTCAGAGTGCTCTCTCTGCTGGGCTTCCGGTCTCCTCTGCCAGCGTTCAAGGTGAAATAGATGAGCGCAGGTCATGATTTTAGCAAGCAATACCGCGTTCGTGTTTGTGAGTCTGTATACTATGCGCTCTGAACAGATAATTCAGATAATCCTCTTCAAGAACACTAAATCTGTACTTCATCTGAGTCATCATGTGGTCATGGTTGGCACACGGTCAGGTCATGGTCATGTGACTGTATACTATACGCATTGAACAGATAATTCAACTCATGCTTTCTAAATGCACTACGTCATTGTCAGGTTGCAGTTCAGTCTTGGTCGGGTCACTGTTCAGGTGAGTTACAGTCAGGTAACAGTTGAGTCATGGTTGAGATGCAGACACGGGGCAGTCAGGTCGCAGTTAGGTCACAGTCGGGTAGCTGTCAGGTCGCTGTCGAGTCACACGCGAGTTGTGATCAGGTCATGGTCGGGCTGCAGTCAGGTCATGGTCGGGTCGCAGTGAACGTTGGCTTCCTCACCGTGTTGTCCCTCATTGTGATTGAGAGCACACTGCTCAGCACCTGGGCACACATCACCAGATCCCTCTGTTCCTGGAGGTGAACCTGGAGGTGATGCAGAACCACTGGCAGCAGGATGCACCTGGATTCTGCGGAGGCAGAAGGGGCCAGCTCATTGGGTGAACACTGGCCAATCACAGACTCCGAACGCGGTGTTTATGGACTCTAAGCATGTTATTGAATGAAAGCACGGGTTGGCCATGGGCCACATTCACACTGAGGCTGACAGAGTGTGTGGACTGTAAGGAACAGACATATTAAAGGACCAAGATAGCAGCAATCAGAGTGGCTGTAGAAATTTCATGGTTGATATTCGATAAAAAAAAAATCAACGGAAACACTAAATTTTACTTACATTTTACCCATCACACCTGTTAACTGACTTAGCCAGTATCAAACGTTCAGCATATATACTGCATCTATTTTAAAAATATAATGTAATATAATATGATTTATTAACTACTATTATTATTATTATTATTATTATTAGACGGGCAGTGGCACTCCAACACCGGATCAACACACATCCCATTCCGGAATTTTCCATAGCATTAATCCTGCTATGAATGGACCACAGATACATCATGAGGCGCTTCCTGCTCGGGGCTCAATTAGTGTGCAGTGACATAAAAAATACAATAATTAAGATTGAGCCCTGCAGTCATTAAGATTCAGCAGGATGTTAAATTAGGGGGCTGCCCAACTTGCCGATGATGGGAAACCATTCCCCCATTAACCGTTCCAGCAGCAAACACTGTTACGCACTAAGCTCTCACTCAGGGATATGATTTAAATGTTACATTTTCTGTGGTGCTCTTTGTGCTCTATATGAGACATGTCCCTGCCCCTCCCCCCCACGTGTCCCTGCTCTTCCCCCCCACGTGTCCCTGCCCCTCCCCCTCACGTGTCCCTGCCCTTCCCCCTCACGTGTCCCTGCTCCTCCCCCCCACGTGTCCCTGCCCCTCCCCCTCACATGTCCCTGCCCTTCCCTCCCACGTGTCCTTGCTCCTCCCCCTCACATGTCCCTGCTCCTCCCCCCCATATGTCCCTAACCCCTCCCCCTCACGTGTCCCTGCTCCTCCCCCCCATATGTCCCTAACCCCTCCCCCCCACGTGTCCCTGCCCTTCCCCCCCACGTGTCCCTGCCCCTCCCCCCCACGTGTCCCTAACCCCTCCCCCTCACATGTCCCTCACGTGTCCCTGCCCCTCCCCCCCACATGCCCCTCACGTGTCCCTGCCCTTCCCCCCCACATGCCCCTCCCCCCCACATGCCCCTCACGTGTCCCTAACCCTCCACCACACGCACCGTGGTTGGCGTACAGCTGGCTCTCCACCGTCTTGGCGATGCACTGTAACTTGACGGCCTCCAAGGGGCAGTCTGCCTGACTGGTAATTGGCAGACTGCCCAGCGTGTCACGCACAAAGCCGGCCACCTCGCACACGGTGAAGATCTTCAGCAGCTCGCAGTACATGGCTGGGAAGTTCTTTAGAAAAATTGCCTGTGGGACCGGACAGACACCTTTGAGTGTGGTGAGGGCTTCCGGCAAACCGGAGGACAGACCTACTACCCTTCTCAATTCCCATTCTGCTCACGTTATGTGTCCATGTTCTTAAAGGTACATGCAATTAAAGGGATGTGCATAAAAGGCAGGGCGCGGAGGCCAGAGCAGTGAAATGTCCATGAAGTGAATAGAACACAAGCACTAATTAGGCTGTGAATTTCATGAAGGATTTCTGGAAGTTTTCTGAGCTGAACGGCGTTGTGCCACGAGCATGATGAGGGACAGCAGCTGTCAAAGAGTAACCAGGACAGCAGAAAATGTAAAAGGAGGCTGTCTGTACTTTCCCGGTGCCCTAAAAGCCTCAGCAACAAGGATCGCTCTGCTTTTCGTCTGGGTATGTCTCTCATTTGGTAGAATCCCCATCTTTCAGCCCCACCCCGCACACCTACCACTGGCTTTACTGGCTAAATTGTAACTTGCCATATAGCACTGGTTAGCTGGGCCTCAGTACACAGCGTGTATATCAGGGCCTTCTGATGGGTGGTTGACTGAGGGCAACAATGACCCCTAAGATGAGTGGGGTTTTGATGGTCGTGTAGAGATATTACCGTAGGCAGCCACAGATGCAGACAGAGCCTGTGAGACAGGTGGGGGGGGTGGTTTGTGTGTGGAGGAGCAGCGCCTGGATCCCCTCACCAAATGAGTGGGTAAACAAACAGCCCCCCCCCCCCCCAGAGCTCACAGAGGTCTGCATGGTGCGAGTGTGGCCATGAAATCCAAATATCCCCCCCGGCCACATTCATGCATCTTACATTCAGGCGAGACCTTATTCCTCTGCAAACAGTGCAAAGCGGATCCTGGCTGGTTCAGAACCAGCCTCAATGCAGGCAGAATGCAAACTGAATGAGGCCCCACCTGCGTCTGGGTCACGGGGCTGGCGGCCTTGCCGTCCTGGGACAGGAAGAAGCGCAGCGACATGAAGAGCTCGCGCATGCAGCAGCGGAACTCGTCCTCGCTCTGCCCCCCGGTGGCCAGTGCGTACAGCCGCCGTGACTGGATGATGTACTTGAAGATGTACTCGGTTGCCTGGAGGAGCACAAAGGTTGAGGAGAAAAATCTCAACAAACGTAATCTAAAGCAAATATGGGAAATTTTGTGCTGATCTAGTGATCCGCAGGGATTACAAAGCATGCAGGTGACTGGAATCCTAAAGAATTGGCCTCGGTTCAGAGCAGCAGAGGAAGCTGCCCCTGCTTCAGGAGGTCTCACCTTGAGCACCTGTTGGATGTGCTGCTGGCGCTCAGCGTCAATGATGCGATCCACGTACCACTTCAGGACCTTGATTAGGTCCCTGGACAGAAGCAACAAATCCATTGGGGCAACAGTGTGTGGATGAATTACGTCATCATCATCATCGTCGTCATTATCATCATTAGATCAATATCATAACAACCACCACCACCACATCATCATCATCATCATCATCATCATCATCATCATCATCATCATCATCATCATCATCATCATTAGATCAATATCATAACAACCACCACCACCATCCACACCAGCACCATCATCATCATCATCATCATCAGATCAATATCATAACCACCACCACCACCACCATCATCATCATCATCATCATCATCATCATCATCATCATCATCATTAGATCAATATCATAACAACCACCATCATCATCATCGTCGTCATTATCATCATTAGATCAATATCATAACAACCACCACCACCATCCACACCAGCACCATCATCATCATCATCATCATCATCAGATCAATATCATAACAACCACCACCACCACATCATCATCATCATCATTATCATCATTAGATCAATATCATAACAACCACCACCACCATCCACACCAGCACCATCATCATCATCATCATCATCATCATCATCAGATCAATATCATAACAACCACCACCACCACCACCATCATCATCATCATCATCATCATCATCATCATCATCATCATCATCATTAGATCAATATCATAACAACCACCATCATCATCATGAATCAACATCGTCATCATCATAATTACATCAATATCATAACCACAACCACCATCATCATAGTCATCATCATCATCACCGTCATTATCATCATTACATCATTATCATAAGCACCACCATCATCATCATCATCATTAGATCAATATCATAACAACCACCACCACCACCATCATCCACACCAGCACCATCAGTAGATTCCATCAGTGTAGGATCTCCATCATCATCACCATATTATCATCATCATCACCATATTATCATCATCATCATCACCATCATCAGCAGCAGTAGCAGATTCCCAAAGGACAGTGTCACCATCATCATCACCATGAAACATATTCATTAATGTCGTCCATCAACATCATTGTTGTCATAGTCGCAGTAAGCATCATCAATGTTATTACTTTGGCAGCCATCATCAGCATGCCAGTCATCAGCGCCATGCTGGAAAGCGACATAGTTTGTACCATGCATCGTGCCTACACAGCCGTGCCAACCACCCCGCACACCCTGCCACACTAACTCACGCTGGCAGCTTTCCTCACCACAGCAGAATGGCAGTGAAGCCATCTTTACAAAGGTCGAGCACTATGAAGAAACCATGGTTCCTCTTTAGACGAGAGAGATTAGCGAGAAACCAGGCAGCTGCACAAATGACTGAGCTCAGAGCAAACAGGCGTCTCGGTCATTCAGAGACAATGGAGTTTTATTCATCTTCACCAGCTTTTATTCTCCTTTGACTGCTTGTCAATTAATTACTCTCACAAACTGGGGAATAAACACATTCTAGTCAGAGAAAAGACATCTACCAGTAGCAGACAATGGCTACGTTCTACGGGGGTGTGTATCATCTGAGTGACACGGGAATGCCAAAGCGTACCTGTACGACAAAGCCCCCGCAAAGTGGCTTTCGATGTAGGTGTCCATCACTGGCTTAAAATGCTGGAATTTGCTGTCCTGCAGCAAATTGATAATATGAACCTTGAAAACAAAAAAGAAGGAAATTGTTGCCAGTCAGACAAACTGAGGAGAAACCACTGGATTATGGAAATTCTGGGCTTGGTTGCTCAAAATCTAGTTATTTAGCAGATGGCTTTATCCAACGTGATGCACATTTGAGCAAACAGTCCCTAGAGCAAGTCCCTAGAGCCAATGGGGCTCAATGGCTATTCAGTGACATCACTCTACCAACAACAGGATTTGAACCAGCAACCTTCTGATAACAGGCACAGCACCCAGTGAGCCACACAACACCCCCCCCCTGAAAATATAGGCCCTATTGATTGAAGCAATGAAGCAAGATGCTTTGCAGCTGTTTCACTGACTGACCCCTATCCTGGTCCGTCTAATATGAGAACATGGCTGTAGCCTTCAAATACCTGTCACCATCGAAGCGGCTGTACAGCTGTTCCTCTTTATATTTAAACTCTCCTCCATGATACTAACAGGCATTGGTAACTTCTGAAATGAAACAGGAATAGTACTTACTAGGCAGTCAAACACCTTCAACCCAAATCTCTGAGGATTTTCATCTAAAATGCCAAAGAGAGAATCCAACGTATCTTGTAAAAACTGTGGAGGTCAAAATAAGACAGAGTTAAACCGCAGACAGAAGCAGAGATTCTATTAACAAGGTCATGTGAGGAGCTGCAGGGAAAGAGCTCCAGCGCCGCCAGGAGTCTGTGTTCGGTGGTGGTACCTTGACGATCTCAGACCCATCGATCTCCATCAGCTTGGACAGGCTGTCTCCCACCCTGTCAGGGTGGGTCCTCCACTTGAGAAGATCTAGCATGTCCCCTGCAGTGAGTACCAGATGTTGTGGATGCTCTTACCGGCAGCCAGCTTCAGAAACAGACTGGCCATCAAAGTTACAATTTTATTTTTCCCTTTCTTTTATTTTTGTAATGAGCCACAAAGCAGCTGCATGTTTAGTTCTGTGACGTATCACTATCAGCTGGACCTTTTTGATAAGAAGAAATATCTGCTGTTTTTCTCCCAGCATGTAAATGCCAACCCGGCTTAGATGTCTCCTTTTATGTTTCATTCTAAAAAATATACAGAGGAGACTAGGGATATTTTTTTCCATTTCCAATTTTTCAAAATACAGAAAAAATGACTCAATGGAAAAAAAACATGTTTTCATTTCAAAGTAAAGTTGTACTCTTTTGCTAAACATCCATGGTGTTTGGGGGAATATAAGTTATGCAGGGAGATTACAGTCCCCCTTCAAACAACTGACCCCAATTCAGCAATTGTCCCCAGTCTCCCCTATTATCTATAATCACATGATTGCTGCATCTTCTCCTGAGAGATTCAAGTGTTCAAGCCATCTTCAGAAAGGGAGTTCAGTGTGTGACAGAGGTGTGAGGGACCACAGTTAGTCCGTGATCCGTACAGACGGGGCAGGCTAAAAGCAGGGAGGTGTGGGTGTAAGGGACCCGTTTAACACGGCTGTGACAGTGACAGTCATGCCTACTGCAGGAGCAGCAGAATTTCAGCAGCTTCACACGTATGGGAGCATACTGGCCTTGCAGAAAAAGATACGGATGACAGAAGAAGGGTGGTAGACAAAAGCGTTATGGTATATAGGGACAGGGCCATGAGAGAAGCCGTATAAAAAAGCCATTACGTTATATTTGCCCCTCACATATGCTGATCCGAAAGTGTGAGTTTTGTCATGCGCTGCATCTAGTGTGTGATATTACAGAAGCCAACTGCAGTGCCTATTCATTCTCCTACAATTAGTAACTTTATTAATTATTTCTTAATTTAAAAAGTAATTTGGTCCATGTTACCACGTCTTACTTTCGTGACATATTTGCATGTGCTGCTCAGCGTCCCACCCAAGTGACCGGGACAGAGCGTCACCTACCGTTCTGGGTGAGCTTGGTGGAGCAGAGGTACGAGGTGATGCAGAAGGACTCCTTGCTGCTTTTTGCAGTCTGGCTGTTCCCTGGGAGACTGCTTCCCTTGGAGAAGAGCAGCTTGAGGTATCGAGAGCAGTCGTGCAGGTTGGTGTTCTCCTCACACTGCAGAGAGAAGAGTCAACACACACCGTCACTCACACATGCTGCTCCAAGCTGCCGTGCTTTACAGGGATTCAGTTATTGCATCCCATTAGTAAAGTTTAATTAGTAAAGCATTTCATTAGTAAAGTCAAATACTGTACTATAACTACTACATTATCAATGAGAATTTCTGTTATATTCATATAATCACAAAAGTTCTTAGTGACTCTGAGTCTTTTGTTATGTATTGAATGAACTGCCCCATTTTTGCTGAGAAATTAGGTCATGCAAATATGAGCTTAGTAATTTCTTTTCTGCTCCATCACCACAGAAATGATGAACCTTTCCTGCTCCTGGGAAACGTTTTCCAGAGACATTTCCGGAGAATTACAGCACTCTGACATGGATGGATAAGAAATGACGGCACACAAATGACTGCTGAGATGATTCTTTTGTACAAAGGTGTGGAGAAACGTCCAATAATGTGCTCGCGATGACGTGGTCTGTGGTCACCATCAGCCCCGGCCAAAGAGCCGACACTGTCCAGGCCAGGGATTTAAGAAAATACAGTGGAAAAAACATACCACACATTCTTTTAGGACGACTACACACCAGATAAATGACTTTATAAAAATTTCTGAAAAATAAGAGAGCAGGCAAAAATAACAGATTTTTACTTAGAGACACAGAGTAATAGAAAAATAATTTACTCAAATCCTACAAATAAAGAGTCAAAAAATGCTAATGGAAAAACTAAACAGGAATCATCTGGCTGAGAGCAGCAGCAGAAATCATCATCTGTGAGAAGAGAACAATATAACTAAGGCAGGGATTCACTATTTTGACACAACTGCCACAATTAGGGTCACAAAACAGGAATGCACACATGCAGAGTGACCAGAAGTACATGTACAGGAAGCCAGGGAATTCCAGGAAGATTGTGACATGCAGATACAGAAAACTTAGGAGTCTGAGGAAGTGCAGACACAGCAAGACCAGGAAGTGTAGATAGATTAAGCCCCACAACTGGACAAACAGGAAGTCCAGGAAAAATGGGAAGTGCAGAAGCCCGGAACTGGACATACAGGAAGTCCAGGAAATATGGGAAGTGCAGAAGCCCCACAACTGGACATACAGGAAGTCCAGGAAACATGGGTAGTGCAGAAGCTCGGAACTGGACATACAGGAAGTCCAGGAAATATGGGAAGTGCAGAAGCCCCACAACTGGACATACAGGAAGTCCAGGAAACATGGGAAGTGCAGAAGCTCGGAACTGGACATACAGGAAGTCTAGGAAATATGGGAAGTGCAGAAGCCCGGAACTGGACATACAGGAAGTCCAGGAAATATGGGAAGTGCAGAAGCCCGGAACTGGACATACAGGAAGTGCAGGAAATATGGGAAGTGCAGAAGCCCGGAACTGCACATACAGGAAGTCCAGGAAATATGGGAAGTGCAGAAGCCCGGAACTGGACATACAGGAAGTCCAGGAAATATGGGAAGTGCAGAAGCCCGGAACTGGACATTCAGGAAGTCCAGGAAATATGGGAAGTGCAGAAGCCCAGAACTGGACATACAGGAAGTCCAGGAAATATGGGAAGTTCAAATTCAGGTATCCACTGTTTTAAGAACATTCACTTTACGCCACTTCGCTTTTATAACAAACCTACATTAGCACCTGATTTCGCTAAGTAAAATAAATGCGAAGACAATTTCTGCTTTAAGCAAAAAAAAGGAGAAAAGCGAAGATATCATTTAGCATTTGTTTATCAGCGATATACAGTAGATATACAGTCATGTGCCATGACATGTATGACAGCTGTCCCAGATGATTGTGGCAAGGTTGAAGAAATCCTATCATCTAGCAATGCCATAGCCATCGTAGCGTCATAGTGAAAAGCATTACTCACATGTTTGTGGTGATGCTGGTGTAAGCAGACCTACTGCACTGCCAGTCATAAAAACTATAGCACATACAGTTATGTACGGTACTTAATACCCAATAATGATAATAATTAACTATGTTACTGGTTTATGTATTTAGTATAGTGCATTTTTTTTCGTTTAATTTAAGCTATACCATATAGGTCACAGGTGTAACAGGCTATGCTGTCTAGGTGTGGCTAAGAACAATCTCGTTCTCACAATGATGAAGTTGCCAAACATTTCTCACATTTCTCAAATGTATCCCCGTCGTTACGCGACGCATGACTGTATTGATTCTGGTAAGTGAAACGACACTTGTGCATTATTCCTGCTTTATAAAGCCTGTGCATTTATCATATCATTCCTGCTTTTACTACGTTTGTGTTGTGATTTAATAGGTTATTTTTGTGGTCTAGGAACACGGAAAAATTTCCCATATAAATTACTGGTAATTGCCTCAGCATTATGCCATTTTGGCTTAAGAGAGGTTTCATACAGGAACACTCCACTTTCAGATAGAGGAAACCAGTGCAGGAAATCTAGGAAGTGTACATATAAAAAGTCCAAGAAACATGGGAAGTGAATGCACAGGAAGTCCAAGAAATATACATAAAGAAAGGCCAGGACACATGGGAAGTGTACATATAGAATGTCTAGGAAACATGGGAAGTGCATGTATAGGAAGCCCAGGAAGAATACATATAGAAAGACCAGGAAACATGGGAAGTGTACAAACAGGAAGTCCAGGGAGTATACATAGAGAAAGCCCAGGAAACATGGGAAGTGTACATATAGTAAGTTCAGAAAACATGGGATGTGTACAAACAGGAAGTCCAGGGAGAATACATAGAGAAAGCCCAGGAAACATGAGAAGTGTACATATAGAAAGACCAGGAAACATGGGAAGTGTACAAACAGGAAGTCCAGGGAGTATACATAGAGAAAGCCCAGGAAACATGAGAAGTGTACATATAGAAAGCCCAGGAAACATGGGAAGTGTACAAACAGGAAGTCCAGGGAGTATACATAGAGAAAGCCCAGGAAACATGAGAAGTGTACATATAGAAAGACCAGGAAACATGGGAAGTGTACAAACAGGAAGTCCAGGGAGTATACCTAGAGAAAGCCCAGGAAACATGAGAAGTGTACATATAGAAAGACCAGGAAACATGGGAAGTGTACATATGGAAAGACCCAGGAAACATGGGACGTGTACAAACAGGAAGTCCAGGGAGTATACATACAGAAAGCCCAGGAAACATGGGAAGTGCACAGACAGAAATCTAGCAATTGTGTTAGCCCGTACACTCTACATGCTGTGTGACACCAGTGTAGCGGTGTGAGGGTGTTCAGGTCACCGTACCTTGTGAACAATGAGGTCATGGGTGCCATCGGGTAATGTCCGTCCATCTTCCTGCATCAAGGGGATGAAGGAGAAGCCAAAGAGCTTCTTCTCTCCCTTCTCTTTTGCTAGGAACAAGATGCCACATCCTCTCAGAAATGACATCCAGCATCTCAGAATGGCTCATATAACGTAATAAACGGTAACGTCGTTACGTATCATCTCATAACTCATGCTGAACGGAATGCTGTCTGGCTGTAGCCCGCGGTTAAACGTGATTGATTGTGATGACAGAGTGCTGTTCAACAGTCAAACCAATCAATAGTCATCCTCTCGATGCATTCTCTTTTAATAGGGTCACATGGACCATAAGTCCAGCTCATTGGGACTAGTATGTTATGTGTATATATAAATATCCACCAATCTATATTCTAAATCCATCCAGCCAGTGCAGAACTGCAGTATATTTTTGTGGGAGTCACCTATTTTTGGAACAAATGGACATGAAATTGGTTTCATACTACGGACTAAATGTGACTCCATTATGCCTTAGAGTACACAGCCCAGATTTACATCAATGGCCACCAATGACAGCCCAGGGTCCTGCTCTAATCAGAAGCAGAACCACCGCAGCCCTGTTCCGATCAGGGGCAGAACCACCGCAGCCCTGTTCCGATCAGGGGCAGAACCACTGCAGCCCTGCTCCGATCAGGGGCAGAACCATCGCAGCCCTGCTCCGATAAGGGTTCTGCTCTGGACTAGGATAGCACTATTGGATTTGTCTCCACTGTCTGTGGCACTTAGCAGGCAGCAGGCAGCAGGGCTCAGACAATGCGAACACTAATAAGCGCAGAGATACAGGCCACCAGACAAAGCCTCCAGCTCCTGTCAGGGAATAACTCATTTTCTTGCTGCTTCTGTCCATGTCTGCCCTGGACCAGGGCCTCATCCCAGGAGATGCCACTAAACTCTCACCTTTTCCCTGGCAAAAGGACACAACCTGGCCTCTGTGACCTTACGGGTCTCACCAACAAAATCACATTTGGCCTTAATAATTAAATATACCTCGGTATCTCGCATCTTGGGAGCCAGTGCCGGAGAAATCCCAATTGCCCCCCCAGCGACAGCAGTATTATAGTTTTTGTCACTATTAATAAAATATGAATGAGAAACTAAACAGGCGCATTCAGAGGTGCAGCATTCCCTGTGGGGATTTCGGCAGGGGGGGGGGGGAGGGGACTTGGACTTACTGGAGCAGTGGCGAAACTCGAAGCGCACATGTGACCCTCGGAATGTGTCCACAGGAAGGGGCAGCTTGACCTGCTCTGCCCACCGGGGGCTGTTGTTGTGATAGAGCACGATTGACTGGAAGGAGTCAGCCCCCGGCTCTCCGGAACCTTCCCATAATGAGCCCTGGGGGTGTGGCGAGAGATGGGGGGGCGGAGTCAGGGGCCACTACGTGCACGTCGAGCAAAAGTATGGGTGCGCATGACGCCGAGAGTCGACCTTGATGATCTGTCCGTCCGAGTCCAGCACATAAATGGTGACCTCCACATTCCTGGCCACGCTCTTCCCGCCCTTCTCAAACTCGCCCTTTTCCAGGGTGATATACAGATCATTCCTCATTTCACCTGGGGGGGGACAGCAGAAGAAGGGGCGAGGATGCAGGAGCACATTAACACCGGGAAACGAGGGTGGAGGGATCAAGGAGCAGAGGGCAATTGGCCATGGCAGTGCAGTACAGCCATTTATATTCTGTACAAACACACACATGCGCGCACACACACACACACACACACACAAACATGCAGATGCAGACACACACACAGACAGGCACACACACGCACAGACACACAGCTCTCTATATTCATTAACATGCTTGACAAGCATAAGAAAAAAAGGTTATTTTTGTTGTTATCTGAATGTTACGATTATTCAAATAAATTGGGTAATTTAAAAAGGCACACGCACACATACAAACACACACACACACCCACACATACAAACACACACACACACGCACACATACAAACACACACACACACATACAAACACACACACCCACACATACAAACACACACACACACACACGCACACATACATACAAACACACACACGCACACATACATACAAACACACACACCCACACAAACACACACAAACACACACCCACACACATACAAACACACACACCCACACACACACAAACACACACACCCACACACATACAAACACATACATACAAACACACACACCCACACAAACACACACAAACACACACCCACACACATACAAACACACACATACAAACACACTCACACCCACATACAAACACACACACCTACGCACACACACACATACAAACACACACACCCATGCACACACACACATACAAACACACACACCTACGCACACACACACCTACGCACACACATACATACAAACACACACACCTACGCACACACACACATACAAACACACACACCTACGCACACACACACATACAAACACACACACACCCACACACACATACAAACACACACACCCACGCACACACACACATACAAACACGCTGCAAAGTCGGCCCCATGGATCGCCGAGTCACAGAACGTGGCCAGAAGGGGCTCAGCAGCCGCTCGAGTTTATTATGGGCTGCCATTTCCGGCATGATGCCGATTGATGTGCTGAGACTGAGATGGAGAAGCTGGAGGTTCGAGTGCCTGCAGGACTCTGGCTGAACATATTCCAGCAAGGGTAGAAACGGCAGAGCAGCCGGTGGCCGTGCTCAGCCACACACGCACCAGCGCCGGTGAAATGGCACAATTTCCTGGTCAAACACATTTCAGTATTAAAGGCAGTGGAAGAATGGCACCCTTAGCAAAGCTCCCGCGGAAGAGAACGGCGACAGGAAAGGCAATTAAGAGTCACTTGAGAAGCGCCGTTGTTGGTCGCGCTGGATCGGAAGGAAGAACAGCTGTGTGGCGGTGGGGGGCTCCCCCCCCCCCCACAAGAGCGTCTCAGAGCCGGCGAGGCAGAGAGCTGCAGGGCCACCTGGACTGGAGGGGGGGGTGGATGTAATCCCACCCCAGGGGTCACGCCAGAGGTTACCGAGTGGAGTGGGGGGGGCAGGCTGGCCCACCTGGCATGATGACGTCAGAGAAGCCCAGCTTCCTGGTGATGGTGATGCCGCAGGTGAAGAGGGCCATATACTCCCTGCGGATGTGCTCCATGTCGCCATGGAGAAGCTGCAGGGACACAGAGAGGCCTGGAGAAAGAGGGGAGAGAAGAAGGAGGAGAGAGAGAAGGAGGAGGAGAGAGAGAAGGAGGAGAGAGCCTGTCAGAGGCCTCAGTCTGCGGGGGGGAGGGGTGTGCATGTGTGTCTGTGTTTGTATGGGTCTGTGTGTGTGTGTGTGACTGTTTGTGTGTGTGTGTGTGTGTGTGTGTGTGTTTGTGTGTGTGTGTGTGTAAAAAATTATGTCAAAGTGCTGGAATAAGTATTTAAGTGTGAATGAATATATAATGAACAGAAGTAAGTGTGACAGCACAGAGCAATGAAGCCAGCAGTCATTTTATTAATAAAAGCAAGCAGAAGAGCATCATGGTCACTTCGCTGCTTTTGTAGTAACTAAGCAAACAGACCATCAGTATTTTCTCAGCAATAATTTCTGTAAGAGATCTGTCTCACAAGATTACTCCTGCTGACGGGTTTCAATTCATAGCACAGTGTTTGCAGCCACCCCCCCCCCACCCCCCAGGAAACTGGTTCCTATAAGTTTAAAAAAAAAAAGGGTATTCATCACGTTGTGGGGACATTTGGTCACACACACAGACACATTTGGTCCCCACAAGGTAAGGTATACCCGCTCACACACACTATCAGAGACTCAGACACTCACACACACACACACACACACACACACACGTGCTGCTCCTTGGAGCCAGTCTGGCGCGGTGATTCAGCGTGTTTACAAGCCAAAGCTGGACGTCTTGCCATTTCTCCAGCTTTCATCACCATCGAAGGGCCAAAGCTATTCTCTCTTCTCCAGACCAGAATGCACCTGTGCTGTTAAGTTTGCCCAGGTCACCTCCCCAGGGAAGGCGAGGGGGGCAGCCGGATTCCCAGCCCCTGCCAGCATGTACCATAAAGCCTGCTGGATATGAGGCTGAATTGCAAGCTGACACCAGGGGCTTCAGTGTCTCCCAAGTCGGCATGAGGTCATGCCCCCCCTCATCTTCGCCGTCATTGCAACTATTAATGTGTCCCTGCAGCCCAGAGGTCTCTGTCTGTGGGTTATGAATACACGGCTCCTTATTTAAAGTCAGCCAAGTGTGGCACAGAATTGCAAATCCTCCCTGACTTCCTGGAGCACCCTGAACTAGAGCGGGGAGCCCAAAAAAAAGAACTGAAATGAATTTGATAAATGTATTGATATGCAAACAAGGTCATGAAATTTTCAGTCTGCTAGAACAAATTGCATTTATCAGAGATAATGTGTCTTAATTTATAAGGTTTATAACCATGCTGCTCATCCTGGTACCGTGATCTGAAAGATCCACGCATGTTCTCTCATGTTCTGAGACCCCATGTGTTTAACAAGTGACGATGTGACGCGGGATGGTGGTATGAAGTGTCAGTTGGCGTGCATTTCAATTCTGGGAATGTGTGACACCAAAATGTCTGCAATTCTGAACGTGCCATCTATGCGATATGAGGTCTGCAATTCTGAACGTGCCATCTATGCGATATGAGGTCTGCAATTCTGAACGTGCCATCTATGCGATATGAGGTCTGCAATTCTGAACGTGCCATCTATGCGATATGAGGTCTGCAATTCTGAACGTGCCATCTATGCGATATGAGGTCTGCAATTCTGAACGTGCCATCTATACGATATGAGGTCTGCAATTCTGAACGTGCCATCTATGCGATATGAGGTCTGCAATTCTGAACGTGCCATCTATGCGATATGAGGTCTGCAATTATGAACGTGCCATCTATGCGATATGAGGTGACAGGCTGAAATATTATTAGAAACTGCGGCCGACGTGATTCTGCGGGGAGGCTGTTTCTAAGTGAGGTGCTGAGATCTTACCATCAGGCTGAGGGCTCTCAGAGACCTCTAGCTGGGACAGGGGTATTCCTGCTGCAAGGCCTCCACCGCAGCCTCTGCCCTGCACAAAGGCGAGCGGCTCCTTCACACACCCACAGAGCTCACGGCTTCTTCACGCATCACATGCACACCTCACATGCACTCGTTCACACCTCACATGCACTCGTTCACACATGTACTGTGAATGTGTTTCACACCATCAATCAGCTTAACTGCTGCAGACCCGAGACGCCCAAACCCAGGCAGCTTCTCTACGCTCATGACTTCGGGATCTCCAGTTACTCCGAGAGGAACGCGGGATCCCCTTACCTGTGCTGGAGCCCAGCAGGCTATACCTGGAACTCGTTTTGCGGATGATGTTGTCGTGTATCTGGTACCACTCGCTCTCTGTGTTGCAGCTGTGTTAAAAAAAAGGTAAAATTAATAATAATAATAATAATAATAATAATAATTACGGTTTTCTTTATAATAATATATAATACATAAGGATACTTTAACTTTCAAGGCCCTTAACCCCCAGCTCCCTGGGCATTGCGCTTCGCAGCTAGCTGACTCTCAACCAACGGAGAGCAAGTTGGGGGAGGAGTAAAGAGAATTTCCCCACGAAAATTAATAAAAATATCAATTATTATTATTGTTATTGTAATTTTTTTTTTAATTGGTTTGGCGCAGTTTTCACAAACAATTGGTACATTTTCAAAAC
Organism: Paramormyrops kingsleyae; assembly: GCF_048594095.1. Taxonomy (NCBI): domain Eukaryota; kingdom Metazoa; phylum Chordata; class Actinopteri; order Osteoglossiformes; family Mormyridae; genus Paramormyrops; species Paramormyrops kingsleyae. Next base: position 959,303 of record NC_132797.1, on the reverse strand, counting down.
TCTTAGTACTTATATCACAACAGGTCATCAAAAGTGCACTTTTTTCAAACATTTCAGCATATTTTCAATTGTGTTAGTACAATACACATAATCACTAAATATCCTTTTCACTACACAAAATAAGTGTTTCATCTAAATAAATGTTTCGTTCACAGTAACTGCCTTTCATAATGTTATCACTATCAAATTTTTGATTTGCATCTCGTATTATTCAGTTTAATACATTTGTCTGTCATTTAATTCAACTGATCTTAATGTTTAATCAATGAATCATTCATTATGTCCATGGATTTTCAAAATGAGCTTGAGCAGGCCTGTCAGGGAGAAGACATCATCTATGTTGTTGTGTGGGACATTGTCAGCTTCCACCATGCACAGCTGATTCGGGGATGGTTTCAAACACATCCTCGCTTCACGACCCTCTATCTTCCACCATATTCCCCTTTCCTCAACCCCCTTCTCTACATGGAGGTGGAAGGTGTTTGATCGCCATCCCCATGAGCATGTCTCCCTTCTTCAAGCCATGGGTGAAGCTTGTGGTGATATAACTGCTGAGCAATGTCAAGCCTGGATTCGTCATGCCAGGAGATTTTTCCCACGGTGCCTGAACAACGAAGACATCCACTGTGATGTTGATGAAAATTTATGGCCAAATGTTAATGACCGGCTTGATTAATTGTGTGAAAGTGATTTTCATAAAAATATATTTTGCTTATGTAAATGACTTGTTTACTGTTTTGTTTGGGTTAGGGGTCTGACAGAAATTTCGCAAAACCGTTTAAATAACTCTGCGAGTTTTTGTCATATACACATTTTAAAAATACCCGCAGAAACCTTGGACGGTCTACTTTTCAAATATATATAGGTAGACACTAAATATATTTTTACAGCTTCGTGATACGAATAGAAAGGACAAGAGTGACTGACTTAAGCGTCTGCGTCTCGAAGCAGCTCTGATCGCCCACCCACTGGCAAATCGCGCTATTCGCATGATAATAACATGATAATCCGACAGTTAGTATTGGGTGAAGAAATATGTGAATACGCCCATTGTGACCGAAATAAACAAGAGCACATGTCTGGGTAGTGTTTACACTGATCGGCTACAATATAGCACACGGATCCGTCTCTGCCGCTGAAGCTTTGCGCCAGTGTTGCCACTTTCAGCAGCGAAGCTCATACCTGCGTTCATAGCTCAGTGGGCTAAGCCTGTGTGCCTGCAAATCTCTTAGTACAAAACTTGTAAAAAAAAAATAATAATAATAACTAAACCATTAAAGGAAGCATGTCGATTCTCTTTGTGCTCAAACCTGTAACACTTTGGTTGTTCCTGGCTAATGCTCCCCCGCCCCCCGGCGCTGGGGACTCACGTGTAGACTTTGAGGTTGTGATCGTCCCTGGAGTCAGCCGTGAGGAGGTCTGCGATGCAGATGACAGCACAGCCAAAGGGTCTCCGGTACTGTACACTGGAGACATTCTTCTTCTCTCCCGCTCCCATGCGCCCTGGAGGAGGAGGAGGAGGAGGAGAGGGAGGGAGAGAGGTGGAGGAGGATGAAGAGGAGGAAGAGAAATGGCCAGCCCTTTACACACACATCCCACACACACTATAACACCTGCAGTGACTTCACTGGCTGATTCATCTGCTCAAGCCGCATCCATTCAGATGCTGCTTCCAGCAGTATAATGACTCCAGTTCAGGGTCGCGGGTTAGAAGGTCTTACCTATTCTTATAATGTGAGCCACGATATATACGTCTTTCCGCAGATCACCGCTGCCCAAATCCTGGTGAAAAACAAGAAACTTTTACTTCACATTAACAATTATTGACAATTTTTCTCCTTTATACCACTACACAGACACCAGGTGAAGACCAGGCATTATTCTGCTTATTCAGGTGTTTTTCTAGGGTTATTCCAAGTGTAACTGGAAGCTGGCACAGGAAAGGGAAAATCTCAGGATCAGCACACACAGCCGTCACAGGCTAAGCTAATGGAGAATCTCTGTGTCCACAGACAAAGAGAGGGACACAAAAGGCTGGAATATCCGGCATGCAAGCACAGGCGGACACTTACCGTGAAAAGGGTACACTGGCGCTCTGCTCTTTCTGGCGATTTCGGCACCCCATGTTTATTCAGCCTAACAAAGAACCTTTCACTGGAAAACAGGGAGGAAGAGATACGGCAGTTACACAGTGAAGATCCAGCCAGGCCAACACTTATTAGGATCCAGCCAGGCCGATGCGGATGAGAATCCAGCCAGGCCGTCATGGATGAGGAGCCAGCCTGTGGATCGCATTCAGGGGCCCTTATCAGTGCCTCCGTTCAGCCACTGCCGAGCTTTATTGTCCATTAATTAACTAGTGGGGACCAGGAAGGGCAGCCCTAGTGATTATCAGGAGACCCTAGAGGACGCTTGCTGAGGCTGAATAATTTAACGCAAATGGTGAAAAAACAACGGAATACAATGCACCCGACAGTGGGAAAAAATTACATTTTAATGTCCTCAAACGATGAAATATTCATGGGAGGCTCTGCATTCGTTATCTCAGATTCCTGAGGGTTCGTTTTCAACACAGATGTAAAGATGCAGTGAACACAATTTGGAAAAATGGGGAGGGGGGACAAGAAATTGGGAGATGTGATGTAGTTGCGCATGTAGTTATGGAAACAGAGGAGAGGCGATGGGACCCCGAGGGGTGAAGATGGAAGTGAGTGAGTGGCGCTTTGTTGATGCTCTAAATGTAGCAGGAAGGTTATCCAAGCAACGGGGACAAAGCCAAAAAAAGGGGAAAATAGAGCAATGCAGAAAAGTCGGCATTTTTGATTCTGTTTTTCACAGATGCTCTCCCTAGAGGAACCATGCAACTATATATGTAAATAACAAACTCGCTTTCACACAAGCATTTTGCCCATCATGACAGATCTGCAGTGGAAACTGTCAGCGACCTCAGGCTCCATGGTCTCCAGATCTCAGAGGTAACCAGGCAGACTGAGAACCCTGGACTGATCCCCACACAAGCTAGTCAGCTAAGAAAGCAGGGAGAACAAGGCCGGCCACATTCGCACTATATTGCTCAAAGTCGTCCTCCCCAAGGAGAGCAAGCCCAGCCGCATTCGCACTATACCGCTAAAAGTGCACTCACCGGGGAGAGCAAGGCCGGCCACATTCGTACTATACCACTCAAAGTGCACTAACCAGGGAGAGCAAGGCCAGCCACATTCGCACTATACCGCTCAAAGTGGCCTCACCGGGGAGAGCAAGGCCGGCCACATTCACACTATACCACTCAAAGTGCCCTAACCGGGGAGAGCAAGGCCAGCCACATTCGCACTATACCGCTCAAAGTGCACTAACCAGGGAGACCAAGGCCAGCCACATTCGCACTATACCGCTCAAAGTGCACTAACCGGGGAGAGCAAGGCCAGCCACATTCGCACTATACTGCTCAAAGTGCACTAACCAGGGAGAGCAAGGCCGGCCACATTCGCACTATACCGCTCAAAGTGCCCTAACCGGGGAGAGCAAGGCCAGCCGCATTCGCACTATACCGCTCAAAGTGCACTAACCAGGGAGACCAAGGCCAGCCGCATTCGCACTATACCGCTCAAAGTGCACTAACCAGGGAGACTAAGGCCAGCCACATTCACACTATACCGCTCAAAGTGCACTAACCAGGGAGAGCAAGGCCAGCCACATTCGCACTATACCGCTCAAAGTGCACTAACCAGGGAGAGCAAGGCCAGCCGCATTCGCACTATACCGCTCAAAGTGCACTAACCGGGGACAGCAAGGCCAGCCGCATTCGCACTATACCGCTCAAAGTGCCCTAACCAGGGAGAGCAAGGACGGCCACATTCGCACTATACCACTCAGCCTCACCAGGGAGAGCAAGGCCGGCCACATTCGCGCTATACCGCTCAAAGTGCCCTAACCAGGGAGAGCAAGGCCAGCCACATTCGCACTATACCGCTCAAAGTGCCCTAACCAGGGAGAGCAAGGCCAGCCACATTCGCGCTATACCGCTCAAAGTGGACTCACCAGGGAGAGCAAGGCCAGCCACATTCGCACTATACCGCTCAAAGTGGCCTCACCAGGGAGAGCAAGGCCGGCCACATTCGCGCTATACCGCTCAAAGTGGACTCACCAGGGAGAGCAAGGCCGGCCACATTCGCGCTATACCGCTCAAAGTGCACTAACCGGGGAGAGCAAGGCCAGCCACATTCGCACTATACTGCTCAAAGTGCACTAACCAGGGAGAGCAAGGCCAGCCACATTCGCACTATACCGCTCAAAGTGGCCTCACCAGGGAGAGCAAGGCCGGCCACATTCGCGCTATACCGCTCAAAGTGCACTAACCGGGGAGAGCAAGGCCAGCCACATTCGCACTATACTGCTCAAAGTGCACTAACCAGGGAGAGCAAGGCCGGCCACATTCGCACTATACCGCTCAAAGTGCCCTAACCGGGGAGAGCAAGGCCAGCCGCATTCGCACTATACCGCTCAAAGTGCACTAACCAGGGAGACCAAGGCCAGCCGCATTCGCACTATACCGCTTAAAGTGCACTAACCAGGGAGAGCAAGGCCAGCCACATTCGCACTATACTGCTCAAAGTGCACTAACCAGGGAGAGCAAGGCCAGCCGCATTCGCACTATACCGCTCAATGTGCACTAACCGGGGACAGCAAGGCCAGCCGCATTCGCACTATACCGCTCAAAGTGCCCTAACCAGGGAGAGCAAGGCCAGCCACATTCGCACTATACCGCTCAAAGTGCCCTAACCAGGGAGAGCAAGGCCGGCCACATTCGCGCTATACCGCTCAAAGTGGACTCACCAGGGAGAGCAAGGCCAGCCACATTCGCACTATACCGCTCAAAGTGGCCTCACCAGGGAGAGCAAGGCCGGCCACATTCGCGCTATACCGCTCAAAGTGGACTCACCAGGGAGAGCAAGGCCAGCCACATTCGCACTATACCGCTCAAAGTGGCCTCACCAGGGAGAGCAAGGCCAGCCGCATTCGCACTATACCACTCAAAGTGGCCTCACCAGGGAGAGCAAGGCCGGCCACATTCGCACTATACCGCTCAAAGTGCCCTAACCAGGGAGGGCAAGACCGGCCACATTCGCACTATACCTCTCAAAGTGCACTAACCAGGGAGAGCAAGGCCAGCCGCATTCGCACTATACCGCTCAAAGTGCCCTAACCGGGGACAGCAAGCCCAGCCGCATTCGCACTATACCGCTCAAAGTGCCCTAACCAGGGAGAGCAAGGACGGCCACATTCGCACTATACCACTCAGCCTCACCAGGGAGAGCAAGGCCGGCCACATTCGCGCTATACCGCTCAAAGTGCCCTAACCAGGGAGAGCAAGGCCAGCCACATTCGCGCTATACCGCTCAAAGTGCCCTAACCAGGGAGAGCAAGGCCAGCCACATTCGCACTATACCGCTCAAAGTGCCCTAACCAGGGAGAGCAAGGCCGGCCACATTCGCGCTATACCGCTCAAAGTGGACTCACCAGGGAGAGCAAGGCCAGCCACATTCGCACTATACCGCTCAAAGTGGCCTCACCAGGGAGAGCAAGGCCGGCCACATTCGCGCTATACCGCTCAAAGTGGACTCACCAGGGAGAGCAAGGCCAGCCACATTCGCACTATACCGCTCAAAGTGGCCTCACCAGGGAGAGCAAGGCCAGCCGCATTCGCACTATACCACTCAAAGTGGCCTCACCAGGGAGAGCAAGGCCGGCCACATTCGCACTATACCGCTCAAAGTGCCCTAACCAGGGAGGGCAAGACCGGCCACATTCGCACTATACCTCTCAAAGTGCACTAACCAGGGAGAGCAAGGCCAGCCGCATTCGCACTATACCGCTCAAAGTGCCCTAACCGGGGACAGCAAGCCCAGCCGCATTCGCACTATACCGCTCAAAGTGCCCTAACCAGGGAGAGCAAGGACGGCCACATTCGCACTATACCACTCAGCCTCACCAGGGAGAGCAAGGCCGGCCACATTCGCGCTATACCGCTCAAAGTGCCCTAACCAGGGAGAGCAAGGCCAGCCACATTCGCGCTATACCGCTCAAAGTGCCCTAACCAGGGAGAGCAAGGCCAGCCACATTCGCACTATACCGCTCAAAGTGCCCTAACCAGGGAGAGCAAGGCCGGCCACATTCGCGCTATACCGCTCAAAGTGGACTCACCAGGGAGAGCAAGGCCAGCCACATTCGCACTATACCGCTCAAAGTGGCCTCACCAGGGAGAGCAAGGCCGGCCACATTCGCGCTATACCGCTCAAAGTGGACTCACCAGGGAGAGCAAGGCCAGCCACATTCGCACTATACCGCTCAAAGTGGCCTCACCAGGGAGAGCAAGGCCAGCCGCATTCGCACTATACCACTCAAAGTGGCCTCACCAGGGAGAGCAAGGCCGGCCACATTCGCACTATACCGCTCAAAGTGCCCTAACCAGGGAGGGCAAGACCGGCCACATTCGCACTATACCGCTCAAAGTGCACTAACCAGGGAGAGCAAGGCCGGCCACATTCGCACTATACCGCTCAAAGTGCCCTAACCAGGGAGGGCAAGACCGGCCACATTCGCACTATACCGCTCAAAGTGGCCTCACCGGGGAGAGCAAGGCCGGCCACATTCGCACTATACCACTCAAAGTGGCCTCACCAGGGAGAGCAAGCCCAGCCGCATTCGCACTATACCGCTCAAAGTGCACTAACCAGGGAGAGCAAGGACGGCCACATTCGCACTATCCCGCTCAAAGTGGCCTCACCAGGGTGAACAAGACCGGCCACATTCGCACCATAATGGTAAAAGCGCCCTCACCGGCAGGATCAGTGTGATACGGCTCAGGACAGGGAGAGCAGACCTGCCCAGAAGGTCATAAATACCAAACTGCCATCCATTGTCTGCTATCACATCAAAACACAAAGTACATTCTGGTAACCAAACCCTGACCAGAAACCCTTCTACCCCCAAATTCTACTGCTGACCAGTTTCCAGAGCAGATTTCTCCCCCAAGCAACCACTTCAACACCAGCTACATCCGGACCTCCACGGTCATCCCTGTACCTGCTCTTTATACAGAGTGTAATGTCTAAGTGCTGCTTGTTTCTGTATCTACTGTCTTATTCATTTATTGCATTTACTGTTAGCCTTCTGGGTGTGGCTTAACATACGTAACTACGGGCAATAAAATACTCTGCGTCTCAGACATGTCTGTTTGCTTCCCTCTGTGTTTGAGGTTGGTTAATTAAAGGTTAAATTATTAACCCAGAGCAGGCGCTTGCTGCCCCCACGCTGTACCTCCTACTCTCCGTTTTCATGCCGCTTGCTTGTTATTCATTTGAGTGGGAGAAAAGAACAATAGATCAAAACCTGGTGACATTTAAAAGGAGCAACAAAAGCAGTGGAGCTCAAAAGGCATTCCAAATGCGGCCCGAAGGCTCTGGCTAATGGGTTTGCTCTGGGGAAGCTTATTTCTGACGAAGAACCAAGATGGAATACTATCCACATTAGCTTCTCGTACGAGAATCAGCTTTCCCTCACCGTGAGCGCTGGTCAGGGCCTGGGGTACGACAGAGAGCATGGCAAGGCTGTTTACCTCTCAGGAGTAGAATATCTTTATTATCATTGTGCAAGTACAACAAAACTCTGTATGTACAACAAAATTTGGCTGAGAGCCCAGTGACACCACTCCAGCTGACAGGCAAAAGCGAGGTGCTATTTTTACTCATTTGTTCAAGAATTTAATTTAAGATATGGGCGATGGCAGCAGTAGATTAAAGGCTGGTCGGAGACGACAGTGCCCATGATTAATTAGCAATGGCCCCAGCTGGAGGGAAAAGGCATCGTCGGAGCCCCTGGCTTTCCAGAGAAAAGGAGATGTGGACGCTCACCAGCAAAGAAAAATAAAAAAGAACTCCGCTGGTGAGGATGTGTGTGCCTGCACAAACGGCACAAAATGAGAAACATCTCCCATGTGTCTTTGGTGGGGGGACATTTAACAGCTGCCTGGAAATTACACCATCATCATCACCATCCTCATCATCGCATTCTCACTTGCCTGTGGGTACTAGGGAGGATTTGCTGTAAGGTGAACAGTAGCATTCATCAATATTTCCATATCATTATACATCTGTTTTTCTGTGTGTGGGGTAATTGGTAAATGTACTCAGAAACATAAACACATAAAAGTGCAACAACAACAACACCAGATAATGAGCAGTTCAGCCTGTACCCTCTACAAGCAGGGATATATTCCCTGAACTTTAGAGTGCATACTGCTGTTTAAATGTATTATAGCTGTGACAACCTAATTACCTCAAACGGAGTCAATACACATAAACATTTCCTCATTAGCATAGATCAGAACGTGTGAATTGGAAAGTGACCCATTGGAAATGCAACTTATTGTCCCACTGGCTGCAGTTTTAAGCGTGTGAATAACACTGGATTTCACCTAACGTGACGACAGGAGGCAGGTACCTTAACGTTAGAGAAAAAACACGTGGTGTCACACGATGACCAGGGAAGCAGAGGCGAGGAGACGTAGGATAAGGGGATTACGGGGTTTAATGAGCGACAAAACACGAAGGAATAGGCAACACACACAGATCGACATTACAATGACCGGACTGGGGAAACAAACTGAAACACGGACTAAATACAGAGGACTAATGACAGTAACCGGAAACAGCTGATAAACACTGGGAATCCACACCAGGTTAACGAGGGGGCGTGGCACACGAGAGGAGCGGACGATCGGGGCAGGACACGTGGCACCTTTTTCCAGCATTGAAGAGAAGGTAGCATAAGCATTGGCTGTTTGTAGGCCAAGGGTCAAAGCGAGTATCGTCACTGACGCTGTCAAGAGTGGCCTAAAGCAGCTCATGGTACTGCAGGTACGGAGGCGGCAATGGTCAGAAGGTCAGAAGGAGATCACAATCTGTCAGAACTGGCTCTACCAAAGGCCACCAATCCCCAGACAGGGCGGCTTTGCTGCTCTTAAACGTACATGCAGTCATACAGTGAAATTGCTCTGTTCACACATAGCTGATCATTATTATTTTATTCATGAAATATATTTCTTGACCTGACCCCGCTTTCACTAATGAAACAAAGGACATTTACCTGATGTTTCTATACAAAGCAACTCACAACAGAAGGAAGGGTTACGATTTATTTGTGTTCCATGGGACTCAGAACCACAACCGTTATATTATTAGCACAAAGCTGTTGAGCTGCAGCAAACAGTACAGAGAGTTAGTATCTAAGCTGTGGGGAAGAGCTTTGATGCTACTCTGCATGGCCAAATGCTGCTAACTGCATCGCTTTGCATGAAAAGAGGCCACCATGCATAAAACACACAGCAATAACTGACACACACACACACACAAAGGCAGGGGCAGGAGGGAGGAGCAAAAGCTTTAAGCAAGGGTCTCAAAGCCAGCGCACAGGAAGCCATGTATCTGGGGAATTCATTTCAGTTCAGTTATCTTGACCTGGCTGGGCCCCGTACAAATTGACCAAATGCAGTAATTTTCTCAATTAATTTCCACCAATCACTGAAATCAAATATTAGAACATATATACTGCCTAAAAAAAATGTAAATATAATTAATTAACTATGCATGATGGACGATCCCCGGCTGCTGGTACCTGAGAGGCCGACCGTCCCTGCTGTCGTAGATGCTGAAGCAGACCTGCAGCTCCTCTGCAAGGTTGTAGCTCACCAGACTCTTCACCTGGACGAGCAGGTGATGCGCAGTGGGCGGGGCCGGTGCCTCCTTCCTGCGATGCCGCTGCTCCATCTGTTTCTCGGCAGGAGACAGGCAGAGGGCGGCAGCAGGCCCAGTGAGCACACTGCAGCTTCTCATACATCAGTGGGGGTGCGGGGGGGTCCAGGGGGGTCACAGCAGAGCCGAGGGGCGGATGCTCACTTATCCGCGTCGCCTCCTGAGCGGTGGCCTAGCTTGACATCTGTCTGATGGCCTATTCTGGCTGTCACTGTACCAGTGACTGGTGACCCCAAACAAGCTGTTCACGGAGCCTCAGTAGGCCCCCCTGCCTTGCAGCCCCCCCATCCCCTCCCGTCGGTTAGCAAACCCCCGCCAAGCACCCCTGCCGGGTATGAATGGCTATGACAGGCCATCCCTCCACACGGCCCCCATGGGGGCGACCTGATCCCTCCCCAGTTCCCCTTAGGTGATGGGGGGTGGCCGGGGGGGGACGGGGCATGGGCTGTGCTTCTTCACGGAAGTGGGGCCAAGCACCAGTGTCAAACTGTGACAAGCAGGCGTTGTTTCTGGGATTCCCTCCCAGAACCCGCAGCTCGGGCCGGTCCACACGCCCGTCACGGACCGTCTGCAGGACCCCCGACAGAGGGCCCCCCCCCCTTACGCCACCACAGATGTCATTACAGGCCGTCCCGTACAGACAGGATTTCTGGCCCAGGTATCCATCACTGGCAGCTGAATGATGACCCACAACAGGCAGAGCCCCACTCTCACTCCCTCGGGCTCACACTGCACACTGCGCACTGCGGAGCAGCTATTGTTTAAATGATGACACACTCACTCCATGCCATTACGGAACGAAGGGGGGGCCCTCGCTAAAAATATATACACCAGCTAAGCAAAAAAAGAAAGAAAAATTGAGCTGCTCATGACATTTCAATTGAAATGAATGTCATTAGCGAGAGCAAATAAAATCATGTGGCAGAAAACATCTTCCTTGGCAGTGGGAGCTGCCACATGCAAAAGCGATCGTTTCCTCTGCCTCGTTCCCCTTCTCCCTAATTACTCTCATCTCGGGATGCGTATTGCAGGCCGGCTGCATGACACTTTCATCTCGAGCCCCTTTGTTTGCCGAATAGAGCTGTAGTTCCTCAGTGACGCCAGTGAGAAAAGCACTGGGAACGGCGCAGTGTTAGTCACTGTGGTTGCCATGGAAATAGATGGCGTATGAATGGATGGCGGCGATGCCGCCACCCTTTGCCTGCCGCTCTGGCGTTTATCTGCCGCACCTGCTGGTCTTCCTGGCTCTGTGTTCCTTCTCTGTTGAACCTGCCCACCTTTGTGGTTCTGCCATATTCACCAGCCTGCCAACCTTCATGGTCCTGTGACATTTATCCCAGGAACCTGCTAGCTTCCATGATTTGGTGGCACTCAACAACCCATCAGTCTTCTTGGTTCACTGATCCTACTGCATTCTCACACTGCGACATTTATGCTATTTTCTACAGTTTTATTGAAGTTTTATGGAAGTCTTCATAATTCTGCCCAATACTTTTACTCTTTACTGGTCACCAACCTACTAACACTGGCAGATTTGGGTCTGGACGACATGGGCAGGCATCTTGGCATGGTGTGGCACAGGGCACTCACACACACAAAAAAATCAACTGTGATATTTGCGTAACTGGATTTTCTATCGCTCATTTGCACATCTTATAAATGATATCATGTCACCATGTGGGTCATTAACCTTGTCGGAGGGGGCGCTCTGATTTTGTTTGTTAGCCAGGCAGGTTACCACTTAGAAGTCCAAGATGAGGAGGGGGCGGAACTGGGCTGACCTCAGCCCATCCTACTGGGAGCCCGCGGAAAGGGAGCGGGTAATCTCACAAATACCGCACCTCTAACTGTGCAGTACTAATGCAATTAGTAAAATACAGTAAAATCCCGTTATAACGGACTTCAAGGGACCTGGCAAAACAGTCCGTTATATCCAGAGTCTGTTACGTCCAGAGTTGCTGTATGCCCAGAACACAACTACAGGACACCATTTACTCATGCCACACCCCAGCAGACACACTTTGGTATAGATTATCTTGTACATGCAGTAATGCGTACATGCGTGACTATTAATAATCCCGACTACGCATCTGTGCTGGATATCACTGGCACGCCACGCGCCTTGTAGGCAGAACTGTATGTCCGTTATAGCCGAACAAAACTACAGCTAAAAGTAGCCCTGGGGATCAAAGTGTTTGTCCGTTATAAGCGAAATTCTGTTATATGCCAGTCTGCTATATCCGATGCTTTTTCTGCATGTTCTTAAAGGCGGACCTCGTACATTATAGACGATATTCCGTTATAAGCGAGCCCACTATAATGGGATTTTACTATATGTTTAAAATTTATCATTATTTATTTGTATTGTTATAAATTTTGTAATAAAAAAGAAACACAAGCACAATTTTTGTTGAGGAGGGGGGCACTGAAGGGGGGGTTTGTCCAGGGCGCCATACAAGCTAAAACCACAGCTAGCATGGTGCCTACTAGCATACCATAAATCCAGCTGTCAGTCTACATGCTTCTGCTAGACCATCCTGCTCTTGACTAGCACTCCAGCAGACTGGTCTACTTACCAGCTTGTACAGCTCCGTGACGCTGATCTCATCGGGGTCCACCATGCTGAACTCCTTCCTCGGCACCAGGTCCAACCCCAGCTGTCTATCACAGGGATGCACAGTGTGGTCAGCCAGACCAAAATCGAGCACCAAGACGTTGTGGACAGTCATCCTGCATCCTACATAATGTCATCAAAACCTGGATCCGGTGGAGTCCTGAATCACAGAGGATTTACTTTATTTACTTTATGCTCATTGAATTGTCATATTATTAGGTTCTTGTCTTGTTTGGAAGATCTTGTGTAGCTCTTCAAGGGCGTAGGTTTGGTTTCAACTTTGGTAGGGACCAAAATGCCCCAAACCCCCGGCCCCCCCACACACACGATACTTTCCACAGTATTGTTAGGGACATGTCTGTACCATCCATACCCAGATCTACTCCCTTGAAGCTCCTGCCCCAGTACTGCTTACACTGTCCCTGGATGTTCACTAGAAGCTCAGCCTGGCTGTGCTTATGCCCAGTCGTATGTCTGTCATGTACCCCTGACCTGGACGTACATTTGGACAAAAGCATCTGCTAAATAAAAATAAATGTAAATCTGCAATTTACAAAGGTTTCCCAGACTGATCTGCAAGTAGAAGCATATCAAATGTCCTATTTTTCTTTGTCTTTTGACAGATGGGAGGGGCGGGGCCAGGCTCACTCGTTGCCCCAGTCGAGACGGGCGGTGATGTGCTGCTTGACGTCCCGCATGCGGTCCTGCGTCAGGTGGCCCACCAGCACCTGCCTCCGCAGGTCCAGCACCTCGTTCATCACGTGCCACAGTCGGTGGAAGAGGTCCCCCTCGTTCCTCTGCACGGGGACACAGGAGCCAGCGAAAGGTATCAGACTGTGCATATGCGCCATTGAGCACAGAGAAGCAGACACTGCAGTGCTGAGGCCTCCCAGCAACATGAGGTGCCTGGCAATCGATGGGCGCGGGCTTGGGACGGCACGGGCTTGGGGGCGGCACGGGCCTGGGGGCGACGCGGGCTTGGGGCGGCGCGGGCTTTGGGGGGCGGCGCGGGCTTTGGGGGGCGGCGCGGGCTTGGGGCAGTACTCACCACATAGAGCTGCTTCCACATGGTTCCCCACTCCCTCAGCGTGGAGGTCATCTCCGTAATGACCGGGTCCTCTTCCGGCACCACGGTCTCAAACTGCCTGGGGGTCAACGGTGCCACAGGTCACTGCTACCGACCCAAGAGCTCACTGAAACATGTACTCAGGGGCGACTCGAGAATGTTTTTCAGGTGGGGAGCATAAAAGGGGTCATAATTTATGCGGAGAGACCAACCTTATAATTAGCGAATGATATGTTTTGAGTCACTGAATGACAGGGAAGGAGGCACTGCAGGAGCCAATCAGCTTTCAGCTGGGGCCAGTGCTCCTGTGGCCCCAACCTTGCATGCACTCCTGTATTTACTCTGGTGCATCACTAAAACACCCAATTAAATAAAAAACACAAAGCTACGCTGATTCTTCCTACATCCTTATGTATCATCATCTTTCAGTCAGCGAGACCACAATCTCACAATAAAACCTGAGCCTTTCCATCCAATCAAAACACATCAGAAAGGCTCATTATACAGCTCCGTTACCTACCCTTTATTCTTGATATGAGCATTTTTCAAATGAATGTAGCTTGATGGGAAAATTCCCTGTGTGGAGATTAAAATGCCTAATTATTACTCAGCTTATCAAACACAAGTAATCATGACTGTTTATTTCAAGAATGAAGCAGAAAAACAGGATGTTTGTGTTTGCGTCTAAATGCGTCACATGCAGCATTACGTATCACAGGTCATCTCCATACGTGAACTACATCCCACAACACCCCCCAGACAAACAAACCACTTGTACCCACCTTCACATTTGGGTTCTTAAGGATAAACCCTCTGTACCAGCCTGAGGAGGACAAAGAGAGAATGTGGGTGGGGCACCACAACACCATCCTGAATGTGCTCCTAGGCTCAGAGAGCCTTTAATCTCTGTGTTAACATTCTCCCAGAACACAATAGGCCTCAAAATCACACATGACATTAAGTGCTGTGACAGATATTAAGGATGTTGTATGAATAAAAGATTCCTGGGTACGAGCAGCCATTTATGCTACCCTTGATTAGTGGGGTCTCTCCCTGCCCTGATATGCAGCTAGTTTGTTTCCTAAACACAGACTCACACTCCTCCATTTGTTTCGGCCCAACTGGCCCGTCTGTGGATACAGAAAAGGCCGCAGTGACGCCCTGCTGGAGTGTTTAGCACCAACGGGAAGGGCTGTCAAGCGTCTGTTATCGCAGTGCTTAATCCAGTCCGGGGGGCGCAGGGGCGGGAGCCAAAACTCCGCAGTCCGCGCTTTATTACCAGCGCTGCGGCCTCGCGGCCTGCCGCCCACACGCGACCAATCAGAAGCGGGCCGATGGAGTTAGCATTAGCAATGGGAATGAGAGCACTCCTGTAAAAGCTCACGTTGATGGACTGGGTCGACACCCCCCACCGCAGTCTACACGAGAGATTACAAATAAAATCAAAGCACTGCTTCTCTGAGCAGAAAAGTCCAAATTGCATGAAATTTGAGACCTTGAGAGCCAGGGGTCTTGGGAGAGTTCAGATATAAACTCTGTTTTTACGTAAGTGGAATCAGAAATAGTCTCTGATTTTATGTTACTACAGTTAGTGCAGAAGATACACACATATGAATACATGAAACAGACACTCTGTCACACTGAGCAAAGCAGAACACTGCTTAAGCACTGAATGTATGAGTGTTCTGCCCCTGTTGTCTTGCCAGGCAGTAACAGGTCTGCAATGGGTATGATGTCACAGAGGAGGCCGCGGTTAACCTTCACACTTCTCCAGGATCTGCACGGTGTCTCCAATCTCCAGCGGCAGGCCGTGCTGTCCCGTCCCACGAAAACTGGCCAGAACTGAAACACAAAGGGGTCATGTCTGTTAGCAGCTGGACACCCCCGCTCCCATAGTCAGAAGGTCGAATTAGCTGCTAGCATGCTAGTCGAGTACAGTACTGAATCGCCTTTACTGTTGATTTCAGCATTATTCTTTAGATCTATGGTGTTGATTTAAATATTGCTTTCTGTCGACAGTGAATGTCTGAGGAATTTACCCACAATGCATCACAAAGCAACAGAATGCATCAATTGAGATTGAGCACACATGTCTGCAGAGAAACACCACAAAACATTTCCATCGCCCCACCATCCATCTGCTCCTCTCAAAAATTATGCCACGACTACAAACAACAAATCAGGCAGGTGCCCAGAGCTGCAGGAAGGACATGACCCCCCCCCACCCCAAGATCTGGGTCCTCGTCAGATTCCCATCCTGCTTCCATATGCCATGGGGTACGATTGAATGATTCAGAGGGAAAGACAGCACGATGTGTGGGGCAGAGGAGGCAGACTGTAACTGCTGTGCTCGAGATGATTCAGCAGGAGCGTCACGGCGGACAGCATCAGATCTCCTTCCTGGCGATCCAGTGCCCAGCTGCTGACTGATGGTGCTGTAAAGGTGTCTTGCTGTGCAATGAATCAATTTCTTTTCCTGCCAGTTAGGAAGTGAAGCACAAAGCCATGGACATGTACCTCACAGACACAGACACACACGCACACGCAGCTTGGGTGGTTTAAGCACAATAAAGAGAGGGAAAAAGACGGCTTTTTCCAAGAGGAGACCACACACAAAACCACATTGGGTCCCAAATGTGCTGGAATATAACAATCTTACAGCATATCAGCCCTGCTGGACAGCCTGGCAACATCAGTACATAGGCCAGCTGTAGACTTAGATGGAGCACGATGCAGAATTCCCTCAGTCCTTCGTCTCTTACAGGCCAAATCCTTGAAACCTTATCTATTGTCACATCATCAAAGGGTACCTACAGATCTCATGTTTACAGGGCACAGCAAAGAGACCTAAAGAGGGTCCTGACTGAATAATAGGGGGAGCAAGGTTCAGTGAGGGCCAGCTGTGCAGTGTCTCTCACAGCCAGACCAGGTCTGAGCTGGTTAGGCTGATCAAGAAAGTCCTGAGGAAGTCGGGGCTTGGCTGCCCTCTTTCTTAGCATTGGGCTCTGCATGGTTATTTATGAACAAATCGTTCGAAACACATTGAACTCCGCAAGACCAATCATATTAATCGCTAGATAAACAACCTAGAAACCACACTCAGCTAAAACATAAGTCGATACAATGGAATACAATGCAAAATATACAAATATACAAAAATATCTGGCAGAATTACATTCATACAATGTAGTGCAAGTGCCTTGGAAACTCTCCCTTAAAGGTCACTCTTTCCCATGTGCTTCCATATGGACATACCACGCTATCGGTGCCGCCATACGCTATATACCATCATTAACATGTAAATTCATGGCTAGTGATATGGGGGGGTCTCTGCTGACCTCGGTGGCAAATATCTGTGAATTATTTATCTGAAGGAGCATGTTCCTCATGGTGGGCATATACCTCAACGTGCCCAGCATCACAAATGAAGGAGGGCAGAATCAACCCTCATCGGCTGGCAGGATCCAAGCGATTAATAAAGCTTAAGTGATATTAAATACAGAGCACTGCCACGTTTCTGCCCTTTTCTGCACCGTATCCATACCAGGGGACCCCGATTAGCATTTCAAGCCAGCCGAAAGGGGCCTGAAACAACTGCAGCGCTAAGCGTTAGCCAGCGAGCACAGAGACACTAAGGTCAGGACAAGCCAAGATATTCCTGAGGTTCAAGAGGCAGAAGCGGATCTCTGCCATCGCAGGTTTATACAACTGCAAATTACCTCCCCAGGCGGTGACCACAGCAAGAGAAACAAACAGCAGGAACTGTAAGGGAATCGTCCCCCAGGGACTGAGCAGCCGCAGCAGGAACACGATGGCAGCGCTCCTCGTGGCACTTAAACCGACAACCGTTTCCTGACGACTTGCGCTCTCTAATCCCTGCCCTCTTGTTTCTCAGTCATTACATCACGCTATTCCTGTTTTGCACCCCGGCAGTCAATCAGCATTGCTTTATATACACAGCAGAAAGATATCCCACGATTCTTTGCGGGCACAATCTGGAGTGATCTGAAAACTAATCAACAGGCACCTCATTCTGGCTGCAGATGCCCCTATACATGTGTCACATTCATGACAGGTATATAGCTACCCCCTGCATATTTTAGCTGATTACCCATGACACTAATGATGGCTTCACATGTCTTTACAGCTCCAAAATCAAGCATCAGTCTCCTGCAAACCAGAGAGAATTAGATGGCGGTGTTCTTACTGTAGCTTACAGCACCGATCCTACTCTTCAGAACATCACTGTCCTGTAAGTTATTAACATCATGGCAAAAATAAAGCCAAGAGACAGACAGCGACACCTTTACACTTGGACCTTTTGCTGCCGTTCTGGGCAGGCAGTGAGTCAGCAGATCTTAGATACGCCAGGAGTCAGATGCATTCAGCCCAAGCAGCCCGTGAAGGTAGCAGTGACAGAAAATGGGCCATTTTCTTCACACACACACACACACACACACACCCACTGGGACATGAAAAAAGGCTATTATGTGCTCTAGTGGGCAGGGCAGCCAGGACTGTTTAGCCAAGGAGGTTTAACCTTCAACACGCTTTTCAGACAGGACACAAGCTGGACCATGAAGCTGGACCATGAAGCTGGACCATGAAGCTGGACCATGAAGCTGGACCATGTCACACGCACACGTGACAGTCACCATCTGCTGCGGCACAGGAGCTGCTCCGCCCGCATCCGTCACTTGATCCCGGGAGCCCAGAGACACTGCCGTATGAACGTAGGCTTAGCACACAAACGTCTTGATCACTGTTACCCCCACCCCCCAGGAAAAGATGGAAAAAAACAACATATAAATCATTCCCCCCCCAGCCTTGCGACATCATTCTGTCTCCTTGGCCCCAAAGATATTTCATAATTACATATCACTGCAATACAAGCAAGATGGCTTCCCAAGGAGAGGCTGAACGCTGTGATGGACATGCAGTACATTTGTTTCTGCCCCCCTACTCAGGGTTACATGGGTGGCTTATTTATTCTTTTATTGATTGGTAATGTTTTACGGAAAAGCGTTAATCTCCCTCCTGAAAACTATACCGTAACCTCAGCTTCAAACAGACAGTATCCATAACACCCACATTCCTGACCACAGGATGTGATTGATTCTCAAAATATGATTGAATTAGTTCAGAATCATGGATTTTATGCTCCAAATATCTACCCATAATGCCAGATAGTAGCAGTATGTATAGCTCAAATGGACTTAAAAAGACTGGAAAACAAACGAAACCTGCTGCAGATTAAATACAAATTTAGGTCAGGCTTTCTGAGGCAGAAACACGTCCTATCTCACTTCAGACCATAATCCTGCCCTGACTGCTTTGATGCTGCATAATCGGGGCAGAAAAAAATCCATTGGCAGTCCTGAAGGTGGCGCTGCACATTGCATCAGCAGCTCCAGGTGAGGCACAGCAGTGAGGCTCCTGTTTAACCGCTACGGAGGATGTGCCGTAAGCAGGCCTGGCTTCCCCATTAAACAGGTCACCCCAGCGGATTTGGCTGGCAGCAGCCCCTCCGGTGCCTGCCGGCGCACGCGGCTCCCCAAACACCGTCATCTCCATCAAGCAGGCACCTCCTCTTCCATGCCTCCATGACCCGTCTGCCAAGGGGGGCCGCCGCCCATCAAGGCACCACAGAGCTAAACCCTCGGAGAATCCACTCACTCAGGCCCAAAATCATCGGTGCCGCATGAGCCAGAAGTGTCCGCAGATCCGTCAACAAAGCAGAGGCGAGAGACAGATCGGCACCAGGGAGGGAGGAGGGGTGACCTCTGGCCTCAATCGCAGCTCTCTGAATTACAGCTAACCCAACATACAATAGTAATTTAAGGCGGTACTGAGGGGTAGCTGCTTTTAAAGAAAGACGGGGAATGAGTAAGTACAGTCAGCAGAGTGTGATGGCAGTGAGAGAGATGTGAATGAGTGTGCACATCACACACATCTCCTGGACCTGCGGAACAAAACCGACCAAGGTGACAGACAGGACAGCGCGATCGAGGCGACAGACAGGACAAAGCGATCGAGGTGACACAGGACAACGCGATCGAGGTGACACAGGACAACGCGATCGAGGCGACAGACAGGACAAAGCGATCGAGGTGACACAGGACAACGCGATCGAGGCGACAGACAGGACAACGCGATCGAGGCGACAGACAGGACAAAGTGATCGAGGTGACAGACAGGGCAACGCGATCGAGGTGACAGACAGGACAAAGCGATCGAGGTGACACAGAACAAAGCGATCGAGGTGACACAGGACAACGCGATCGAGGCGACAGACAGGACAACGCGATCGAGGCGACAGACAGGACAACGCGATCGAGGCGACAGACAGGACAACGCGATCGAGGTGACACAGGACAACGCGATCGAGGTGACACAGGACAACGCGATCTAGGCGACACAGGACAACGCGATCGAGGCGACACAGGACAACGCGATCGAGGCGACACAGGACAACGCGATCGAGGTGACAGACAGGACAACGCGATCGAGGTGACACAGGACAACGCGATCGAGGTGACACAGGACAGCACGATCGAGGTGACACAGGACAGCGCGATCGAGGTGACACAGGACAGCGCGATCGAGGTGACACAGGACAGCGCGACAGAGGTGACACAGGACAGCACGACAGAGGTGACACAGGACAGCACATCATGGGGGTAATGGAGGTGGGAATCCTTACAGGCCCATAAGTGATGTCTGTCTACAGTCTACTGGTGAGTCAATTACTGCTACATGAACATTAAAACATCTGCCTGGTCCATAGTGGTTTTCTTAATTTAAATAAATAAATTAATTAAACGGACAGGACAGTTGTTTTATAACTGAGCAGCTGCATTTTGCACAGTGAGGGGTATTGGTTTCCCTGCTAAATTCCCAAGAATACTTTAATTTTATGTCCAGAAGATTTACTGGAGGAAGACTTCCAGTTACCACGGCAACTGAGTATTGAGGTGTACAGTGTGGACCTCTGGAGCTTGAGTGGGATACAGTGACTGCAAACTAACGAAGTCACCAGATGCCGAGTAGCTGCTAGTGTTACAGGACAGACTGCCATTGTTGTAGCACTTCACAGGAGACTGGAGTGACAAACATGGAAAAATTAAACAAATGCATCAAAATATGAATAAATAGCCATTAGACATAAGTGGGGGGCAGCCAACAAACGGAGCTTCACTGTTCTATCAGGACAGCCACCGAGCTGCAAGAAAATTATGTCAACTAGTGTAAGGACTGCAAGGCCGGGCTAAGCAAAACCAAAAGGCTAATCTGAGAGAGCTTCTTATCAAAGGGTCTCACTGTCAAAAATGCAAATGCAAACATGAAAAGATGCAGAGTGCTGCTGTTTAGCTTCAAAAAGCCAAAAGGGGGCATTGTTTTGAGAAAACTTAAGAACTTAAGAAACTGAGACCCTTCAGCAAAAGCCTGAAGTTCTCCAGAACCCGCAATAAAGTCAATAAGCAGACCAGTGTCGTGCACAGACAGCCAGTCATCATACATATTCCAAATAAACAGATGCATATAAATCAAGGCTTCTAGATGGAGAAGAGCAGGTCTGCAAAGAGGAGGAGAACAAGTACCTGAGCCTGGTCTGAAGAACGTCTCCCAGGAGAGGATGTCAGCAAAAAGCAAAGTTACTGGCGATAAGCTCCACCTGGTCCTGTTCCAAAATTTGGGCCAGAAGGGATGATGAGCTCAAAAACTTGGATGGGGAACGACCGGGGTGAGAATGTCGATAGCGGGGGAATGAAACTGGGCTGCATTCCTAAAAGCTACAGGTTCTCAAGCCAAGATGGCCCAATATTGCTGATCATTCTGGCAGACCTGACCCACAGACAGTGTGCTGCATCAGTGAGCTTAATATAAGCTATACAGAGAACTGCACAGACAGACCCAGCTATCAGGCTTACAATTGCATGCATAATACTCTAATAACAGTCATGAAGTAACAGTCGAGCATGCAAGCCTTTTGAAACGGAGACTCAGACAGCTCCTAGAGCATAGGCTCCTCAGTCCACCTCCAAACCCAACATCTCTGCATCTGAAGACCAATGTCTGCTATCGTGGAATCACGTTACTGCTCCACATTTACCCTCCGGGGGAAGCCGCACTGCAAATGGCTAACCTCCAACAAGGGCGGAAGGATATTCTAAGAGGCAAGCGCCTCAGTCATGCGAAGGCAGCCAGATCTTTGTGGTGTCACTGGGCTCGGGAGCACAGTGGAGCGCAGTGAAGTGTGGAGATTCCCCTGGTTTATTTAAGGGCTTCAGAGAAACTGCACATGCAGCCCTTCATAACGCAGGCACACGGTGATTATGGAGATATCATGATCGCCGTGACGACACTGATGAGGCAGCCAGTAACGTTGGAAATTGGAGGCAAAGACTTCCACCTGGCATGTTGCCAGCCTGAGCTCAAGAGGACCACCCCACCCCCGCGCCCCCCCTCCCCGCCTCAGCTTTCAGCAAAGAACAGCACAGAAGGTGCCCAGCTAAGCATCCAGCTACGGAAGCAGGAATCACTGTAAAGGACTTCGAACTGAAGAGCAGCCTGTCATACATCATGACTGGAGAATACCTCTGACCTTTCTATCAAAGCATTCAGTATTAATATTCAGTGGCCATAAAGACACAGCATGCTGCTGCAGTGGTCTTCGCCGGGGTGCTGTGTGGCTGCAGTTTGCATTGTTCTCCACTTGTTTCTGTGTAGTTTCCTCCGTGGATTCTGGGTTCCCCCCCCCCACAGTCCAAAAACATGCTAAGGTTAACTGGACATAGCAAACTGTCCATGGGTGTGCCTGGGTAAGTGAAAGGTGCGTAAGTGTGAGTGTGTGTGTGTGTGTGTGTGTGAGTGAGTGTGTGTGAGTGTCTGAGTCTGAGTGTGTGTGTGTGTGTGAGTGTCTGAGTGTGTGTGAGTGTCTGAGTGTGTGTGTGTGTGAGTGTCTGAGTGTGAGTGTGTGTGTGTGTGAGTGTCTGAGTGTGTGTGTGTGTGTGTGTGAGTGTCTGAGTGTGTGTGAGTGTCTGAGTGTGAGTGTGTGTGTGAGTGAGTGTGTGTGAGTGTCTGAGTGTGTGTGAGTCTCTGAGTGTGTGTGTGAGTGTCTGAGTGTGAGTGTGTGTGAGTGAGTGTGTGTGAGTGTCTGAGTGTGTGTGTGTGAGTGTCTGAGTGTGTGTGTGAGTGAGTGAGTGTGTGTGAGTGTCTGAGTGTGAGTGTCTGAGTGTGTGAGTGTCTGAGTGTGAGTGTCTGAGTGTGTGTGTGTGTGAGTGTCTGAGTGTGAGTGTGTGTGAGTGTCAGTGTGTGTGTGTGAGTGAGTGTCTGAGTGTGAGTGAGTGTGTGTGTGTGAGTGAGTGTCTGAGTGTGAGTGAGTGTGTGTGAGTGTGTGAGTGTCTGAGTGTGTGTGTGAGTGTGTGTGAGTGTGTGTGAGTGTCTGTGAGTGTCTGAGTGTGTGTGAGTGTCTGAGTGTGTGTGTGTGTGAGTGTCTGAGTGTGAGTGTGTGTGTGTGTGAGTGTCTGAGTGTGTGTGTGTGAGTGAGTGAGTGTGAGTGAGTGTGTGTGAGTGTCTGAGTGTGAGTGTGTGAGTGTCTGAGTGTGTGTGTGAGTGTGTGTGTGTGTGAGTGTCTGAGTGTGTGTGTGAGTGTCTGAGTGTGAGTGTGTGTGAGTGAGTGTGAGTGAGTGTCTGAGTGTGAGTGAGTGTGTGTGAGTGTCTGAGTGTGAGTGTGTGAGTGTCTGAGTGTGTGTGTGAGTGTGTGTGTGTGTGAGTGTCTGAGTGTGTGTGAGTGTCTGAGTGTGAGTGTGTGTGAGTGTGTGTGTGAGTGTGTGTGAGTGTCTGAGTGTGTGTGTGAGTGAGTGAGTGTGTGTGTGTGTGTGTCTGAGTGTGAGTGTGTGTCTGAGTGTGAGTGTGTGAGTGTCTGAGTGTGTGTGAGTGTCTGAGTGTGTGTGAGTGTGTGTGAGTGTGAGTGTGCCCTGGGCTGTTTCCTCCCTTGCACCTGTAGGCGTTGGACCCCCCCCCACCCCCCACAATGACACACACATGTACATAATACACAAACACACTAAGGTACAGTTCATGGGGCGGTCAAAACAAACAAATGAAAGGATGGTGGCTATAACTGGATTATTGTCTAAGGGTCATTATGGTCCAGCAACTTCCTGGTTTCCAAGTATCTGCATCCTGGCCAGTGTCAAAGTTCCAGGATAAAGCTGGTGAGACAAGCACAGGGTCTGTCATCTTATCGAGCAGAACATCAAGGTCACTTGGGCACATTGACCACTCATAGTCAGGCACCCATACTTTGAATCTTCATTCCAAAGGGAGACTTTGCTCCGCTGCTTTGCTGACATCGAGATGATCTGTCCACTGACTCGTGTTAAAAACACATTGTGCCTGCTTTCATGTCAATAGGAGTAACTTCTCAAGATCACACACCTGCGCCCTGGCAGCCACAGTGTCTAGATCAGCGGTGGCCAATCGTATCCGCAAAGGGCCGGTGTGCATGCAGGTTTTTGGGATAACCTGTAGGTCAGCTGTTCAAACCCAGGTGTGAGGACTCTTCAGCCAATCAGTCCTCTGATTAGTAATCTAATTAGGGAGTTGCAGCGAAAACCCGCATACACACCGGCCCTTTGCGGATAAGATTGGCCACTCCTGGTCTAGATACAGCAAACCTGGGTCATACCACTGAACCTATGGCGTGGGGGTGAAGCGCAAGCAGCAGCTGGTGTCAGTGTCCAGGTTCAGCATCAGCCAGGAAGAAACCAAACCCATAATAACAGGGGTCAAACCATGAGCAGATCTGGAGCTTCCTCAACAATATAGTCAAGGACACTGGACAAATCATACTACTTTGCATTATTGTAGTTCTGGGGAATATCAGAATCATATCTGTGTACCCTGTCATATAACTAACATAGACTGTGATAAAATGACATTGGACTAACTAACAATCTATATAAATAACACCAAAATGTATAGTTCATTTAGCTATGTTAGTAATTCAGTTTAGTGGGACCCTAAAGGTGAACTTGTCATACCATTACTAGTACCAGTAATCCTAAACTGATGACCCTGGTTAAGCTGGTTGCCTTTTTTGTGGTCAGTTACTCTGATGTTAATCAAGTGCCATTAATGACAAGCTGTTGTCTTTATTTATAGAGCCCTGTTTTAACCACAGGGTTTACAAAGTGCTTTGCAGACATTTTAAAAGAAGGAAAGATACAAGATTTTAAAATACGTGTAAAAGAAATAATAAGTGCATAAAATAAATAAATGAAATGACTGATTATTATAGGTTATTATACACAATGGCGAACTGCCAGTTTTCAGAGCACTAAGACATTCAGTAGCTCTCAGGTTTTCTGGAAGAGTTGGGACCATAGTGACTAAAAGCTGCCCCTTCCCTCCCCAGCCGGGTTTTAGGAATAATCAGTAAATTTATCTCCGATGATCTGATAGATCTGCCCGGGACAGACTCTACAGTCATGTCACTGAAGCAGGATGAAGCAAGCCCATGAACACTTTCAAAACGTAGCAAGAGAACTTTAAAATCAATCCTAAAAGCCACAGGAAGTCAGTGCAGGGCTGTAAGAGCAGGTGTGATGTGATCCCTGTTACTGGTGCATGTTAACATTCTGGACCTGTTTTAGATTTCAAATAGATTGCTTAAGTAGACCAATCAACAGTGCACTATAGTAATCTGTTCTACCTGAAACAAAAGCAGGTATTACTTGTTCACAATCAGCATATGACAGCATTGCCTGGACTTTGATAATATTAGAATTTAGTGATTAATTGTCATTGTTGACACACCACAGCACACAGTGTGCAACAACGAAATGTGACCTCTGCATTTGACCCATATGTAACTTTCGTGACATAGCAGGGGGCAGCTAATTCAGCGCCCGGGGAGCAGTGCTTGGGGATGGTACCTTGCTCAGGGTACCTCAGTGGTGACTGGCTGGTCGGGGATTCGAACCTGCAATCTTTCAATTACAAATGCGCTTCCTTAACCATCAAGCCACCACTGGCCACATCGTTTTTTTTAGAAGGTTTATATTTATAGAAGGTAATATTACGAAGGGGACAGCATGCTGTTTTGCAGACATTGCTGATATGACTATTAAAGCTAAGATCACCATCGAAAAGGACACCCAGGTTTATAACTTCTTGTTTGGCCTTCAGAGACATTGATCTTAAGTACACCAGCATATCCTTCCTCCATACTTCATTCCCAACAGCATCTCTGTTTTGTCCTTGTTCAGTTGCAGAAAGTTCTGTGACATCCATTAGTTTATGGCATTGAAGCAGGTCGTGGAAAGACCCAAGTGCATCAGGAGCTAGGGACAGATATAGCTGTGTGTCAGCTGCACACCGAGGAAAACTGATTTTTAGGCTTACAAATTATACTTGACAGTGGTAGCATGTAAAGGTTAAATAATATAGGGCCTAAAAGTGAGCCTTGGGGAACTCCGCATGTAACAGCTTGCAGACACAGGTATCAAGTGCAACACTGTACTCATACCCATTTAGGTATGATCTGGACCAGGCTAACATTATACCAAAGAAGCTAACCCATGTGTGCAGCGGGTTCAGCAGAGTCTTATGATCTATTGTGATAAAGGTAGCACTGAGATCTGGAATGGAGAGGTTACCTGAGTCTCTGTGGAACCTTAAGTCACTTACCACTTTGAGAAGAGCTGTTTCAGTGCTGTGTTCTGCCCGAAAGCCAGACTGAAACACTACATGGAGATTATTAGTGTTAATATGTATGTATGTATGTATGTATGTATGAATGAATGAATGAATGAATGAATGCTATATTAATATAGCGCATTTCAAGTATCCAAAGTGTGTGGGATGGAGTGGTGGCTCTGAGGCTAGGGATCTGTACCAGCAACTGGTTGTTGGTTCAAATCCCATGAATGCCCGGAGTGATCATACTCTGTTGGGCCCTTGAGCAAGGCCCTTAACCTGCAGTTGCTTCGTTCTGGGTATGACATTAATCTACATCCAGTCCTATAAGGAGGTCCTCCAACTTACAGGGAGTAACTTGGGGGTTGGTGGCAGGATTGGCACTCCAGCCACTGGAAAAAAACCTCACACTGGTCCATTCAGACTAGTGTAGTGCTGAGGTATCACCTGCCACATGGCTGAACTCAGGTTCTGAGGTGGTTTGTCATGTGGTGGGTATGGCAACGTGCTGTAATCAGTGCACGCTCCTTACGCACTGTAATCAGTGCACGCTCCTTACGCACTGTAATCAGTGCACGCTCCTTACGCACTGTAATCAGTGCACGCTCCTTACGCACTGTTATCAGTGCACGCTCCTTACGCACTGTAATCAGTGCACGCTCCTTACGCACTGTAATCAGTGCACGCTCCTTACGCACTGTAATCAGTGCACGCTCCTTACGCACTGTTATCAGTGCACGCTCCTTACGCACTGTAATCAGTGCACGCTCCTTACGCACTGTAATCAGTGCACGCTCCTTACGCACTGTTATCAGTGCACGCTCCTTACGCACTGTGATCAGTGCACGCTCCTTACGCACTGTGATCAGTGCACGCTCCTTACGCACTGTGATCAGTGCACGCTCCTTACGCACTGTGATCAGTGCACGCTCCTTACGCACTGTGATCAGTGCACGCTCCTTACGCACTGTAATCAGTGCACGCTCCTTACCTCTAAAGCACCTTGTGGGACCACTGAAGAGCCACTTCAGCCACCACTGTGTAGCACCCACCTGGATGATGTGATGGCAAGAAATAAATGGAAATGCATTTCTTAACTTGGATTCGCAGCTTACAGTTTTTGAGGAATGGATTGCATCACCTCGTTACCTGGTGACAGAGACCAGTGAGCCGGTGACACCAGCAGGAAGTGATCCTCCTTCTCACATCCTGTCTCATGACAGTCTGTTATAATTTTGGGTCTTGTCCCAAAATGATACTAAACAGCCAGACATGGCATAAACGATAAAGTATAACCATACCTGAGATAACATGAGGAGCCTTGCATGAGCGCAAAAGCTGTATCGTTACCTGCAATCTGTCTGAGTCTTCACTGGTTTCACAGGTTTTCACTGTCTGAGAGCAGCTGCATGAGCCTGTACATTGGTCCAGTTAAATCAATCATCTCGCCCCCATCATACCATCTGACTGGCAAGGGGAGTCCAATCCATCCCACACAGAACAGTGAAGGCCAGCTGTGAAACCATTCAACCCACGCAGAGGTCTGAATATAAAATACTGACATAAAAAACACCGGCAACACAGCGAGCAAATGTTTGGGTGATTTCAGCCATCGATGAGGTGCACTGGAGATCACTCATGAAGGAGGACCTTCTAGCACCAAGTAGATCACTCATTCAGATTCCCCATTGTAATAACCATCCTCATCTACAAAAAAGGTATTAAAGGAAAATCTGTGGACGAAAGGCAGAACAGGAGGGTTGCAGACATCAATCAAAGGGCTGCCGTAAGCTCCTGGACCTGAGAGCAGCCTGGGGGGGGGGGGGCTGGAGCTGATGAAAACTGCAACATTTACATCCAGCCCATCAGGCCCCTGGCATCGTGGCCTGAATGAGGTGGCCCCCACCTTCCACTGCTGAGCGACTGGCGTTTTAAAACACTCCTTAACAAGGCAAGCGCTTCATTACACCGCATCGATCGCGTCTGAGGCGCTGGACTCCCGGATCGAAATGGAAAAGCCATCCGGCCGGACAGCCGCTGGGACTCCACAGGGCTAATTTAGACACAGGCCGAGTGGCAGCGCTCGTCTAATTTATTCACGAGGAGGACCAGACGGGATAAAAACAGAGTCAACACGGAGGCACAGCGAGCCAAGCTGGGAAAAAAATATATATGCCCCAGTTTATTCCCAGAACTGGGTCATCAGCTAGCCCTTATAATATGTACATATAAAGTATACGTAATAAAATATGTTATGTTAAGCAGGAGAACATGCCAGAGATCTATGTGCGTGTGAGGATGTGTATGCAGCAAGAGCGATTTCGGAAGGGCAGCAAAAATATTAATAAGCTGCGATGTACGTAGCTGTACAAGAAAGTCAGTGACGCTGGGACTCTCTGTCGAATGTGCCTTTATAAAAAGCAGGGCCCATCTCCAGGGGATATTCATGCTCAAAGAAACAAACAAACTGAACAAAAAAAGCAGCCCAGCTTGTTGGTCGCGCTCGGCGATGGTGTGGTGTGCAGCCCAGCCGTGTGTAGCTGCCGGACAGGTTCACCTAGGGATACTGAGGTCTAGCCTGCAAATCCCTGCACAGCACAGGCGGGAAAAGCTGCAGGAAGCCTGCAGGATGCCTGGGATCATGCTCACAATCTGCCCGTCTGAAGGAAACCCCTCCTGACCTCTCCTCATTCTGCTCCTCCTTGTGTCCACTAGAGCTTTTACTTAATATGAAAAAAGGATTGGCAGAACCAAAAAAAGACAAATGAGCCTCACAGGTTGCTCGAGGAGGTGTTCGTGGAAGCCTTTCAGCTTTGCGTTCCCCAAACGGGGCACAGCGATTTGGCTAATTAAAAGTGAATCACCTTGACCCTCAGCTGTACGAAGCACAGAAAAGTGACGGCATTAGGCTTCCTGAATACACGCAACAAGCCTTTGTGCCCACTGGCTGCTACATGCACTTGTTATCTGTAATCAGGGCTTGAGCTGTCATAGGCTGTGCATAAATGTCATTCCTCCCTGTGGAACATAACTCATCCACACTGAAAACATAAATTCCCCCCCACCCGCCCCCACCACCTCCTGAAACTTCCATGTAACTATAACTTACCTAAAGGTAAATCAACAGACTATATCACATCTACTCACCTGGCCAACTCTCATCTGTCACAATCTTAAGATTTGACTCCTAGTGATTGGCCTCAGAGAACAGCATCCATGGGCCATAAGAATGTGAGGCATCCTGTGTCAGACAGACAGCATGTGACGCACGGGTCCCTCTCCCCACTCTCGATGCCCCGCACATCCGACGTTAATCCTGATTTAATTTCTCTCACTCTCCAGCGGAGGGCCTAGCAGCCAGCACAGCTGTACACCCCCCCCCCCCCATAAAAGTGACCCACTGCTATCGGCTGGGGCTGCTCTCTGCTGGGGCCTACGGGGGTCTAACGCCGCTGCTGCCAATCGGATTATGGCAGCCATCCACTTTCACTGGCACCACAGGGCGTCCTTGATATTGCCTGAATTAAAATTCCAGTGGAAAGTGTGCAGTGCCTCCAGCCCTGTGTGAGGAGCGCCGCAGCATTCGGGTCCATAAAAGGCAAAGATGTTGCAGGCAGACGCAGGAAAGCCGGACACAGCGGCCAGGTCCCAAACCCTGACATTTCAAATATGTGTGGATTCTGTGATACATGGCATTATTCAAAGACATGCCACTTTCATTTCAAAAACAGCCTCCTCCTGTTATTCCAACAGAGGGCTTGTAAGCAGGTAGCATGTATACAGCATTTAGGGACTGATCCACTTTTTACTGCAGCCCTTTGTAATTAAATGCTGTTATTCATGAAGGATGCAGTTAAATGACATAAAATGCACTGACTTGTCAGGAAAATGCAACATATGACATTAAACAATAGTTAAGCAATAAAGATTGTTCTAAGATCCTTTAGCATGAAGGATTATTAACAAAAAATAACCGAATCTGAGGCACACATTCATATCCATTCATCCACCCATTTTCTGCTGGTCGGGTCACAGAGCAGCAGTCTAAGCAGGGATGCCCAGACCTCCCTCTCACCAGCCACCTCCTCCAGCTCCTCCGGGGGAATCCCAAGGCGTTCCCAGGACAGCCCAAAGATCTCTCCAGCATGTCCTGGGTCTGCCCCAGGTCCTGAAACACCTCCCCAAGGAGTGGTTCTCTCCAGGAGGCATCCTACATAGATGGCCAAACTACCTCCTTTCGATGCAGAGATGCAGCGGCTCTACTTTGAGCCGCTCCTGAATGTCTGAGCTCCTCACCCTCTCTCTAAGGCTGAGCCCAGACACTCTGCATTTCTGCTTTTTGTACCAGCGATCTCATTCTTTCAGTCACTACCCAGAGCTCATGATCATGAGGGTATGAATGTAGATCTACAAGTAAATCAATAGCTTTGCCTTTCGGCTCAGCTTCTCTTTACCATGACTGAAAGGTACAGCACCTGAATCACTGCCGACGCCACACAAATCCTCCTGCCGATCTCCTGCTCTCTCCTTCCCTCACTCGTGAACAAGACCCCAAGATACTTAAACTCCTCTGCTTGAGGAAATAAGTCTTCCCCCACCAGGAGAGGGCAATCCACCCTTTTCCGGTTGAGAACCATGACCTCAGACTTGGAGGTGCTGATCCTCATCCTGGCCCCCTCACACCCAGCTACAAACCGCCCCAGTGCATGCTGTAGGTCACAAAGGGCAGCCCACTGGGAACGAGTCTACATGGCAACCAGTCTACATGTGCTTTGTGGACTTGGAAAAGGCGTATGACCGTGTCCCTCAGGCGGTCCCATGGGGTGTGGGGGGGTACAGGGTCCGTTGTTATGGGCCTTCAGGTCCCTGTATAACCGGAGCGAGAGTTTGGTTCACGGTGGCAGCAGTAAGCCAGAGTCCAAGGCACAGATTTTTGAAAAGAAATCATTACAGAGTAAAAGGGATGAGTGACAGCCTCATAACATACATCAGAATAAAGGGGAAGGTTGCATGAATTTTCCTAAAGAAAGAAAAAGCAATTCAGATGAATTGCATTTTTGTCTCCTAGTGACATCATAAAGAATTACTGATTTCAGTGCAGTAGCACATTACATAACCCTAGAGTAACACAGATGTTGAAAAACAAGCCCTCTCTCAGGCAGAAGATATGAGTTTTTAAGTGGCATCATGGGACACAATCAGACAAGTGCAAGCCACAACCCCCAGCAGTCATGAATCCTTCAAAGTGACGGTGTCATTTGCAGTGTAACCCATTTTCAGCACACTCTTAATGTCGTCTGAGCCCGCCAGCTCAACACAGACATCAGAATTCTGAGTGAGGTTGTGCAAATCATCATTAATGACACGGGTGCATGTGGAATGTCAAGGCTAACAACTGAATACCATTTAGGAGCTCCTGTTACAAAACATAGCTTATAGAGCACAGTTACAGACACTAACCAAACCATTAGAAAGACTATACTTCCACTGGGGCAGGACGATGTTCGATTCAAGGCAGCCCAGTTGTCTAAACAGCCTAATACCCTCTTATCATCTACCACTTAAGGTCAGTTAGAGACATATATTGAATTTTGTCCAACACGGCCCAGAAGGCTCTGCACAGGAGCCCATCTGTCAGAGGCCACTCAATCACAGGTATGATGTGCCCTATTGATCTATGAAGAGAGAAGCTGGATCCCACCAATCATCTCTAGATGACTCTCTAAAACGCAGATTGTTATAACGACAGGCCGTGTGAAAGGACCACGCAACACAATTTAGACCCGGAATCAATACAATCACTCGTAGAGGCCTGTTTACAGAGTATTACAGAGTAATGTGAAGCGAGTAATGTGAAGCACGGTTAAACTCACACACTGATTCCCCAAGAGTAATTTTACATTTATGTGAAATATCAATGGCTTTTAGGAAATGATGATAGAAAAAGTGGAGCAATATATCAATGATAGGCTTTCCTCATACTCTAATATGGAATACAGATATTTTATCTGAGTACAAGAAATCGAAATCAAACTTTACCAGCAACACACACAGTCGCAGAAGCCTGTTGACAGACACCAAGACAGTAATTAGCTGCCATGTGAGCACACACACACACACACACACACACACACACACACACACACACACACACACACACACACACGCACAAGAGCAGACACACACGTACACATCCACACACGCATGCACAAGGGCAAACACACACGTACACATCCACACGTACACACACGCATGCACAAGGGCAGACACACACGTACACACACGCATGCACAAGGGCAGACACACACATACACATGTACACATCTACACATACACAGACCCACATGCACACGCACGCACAAGGGCAGACACACATGTACACATACACACACACACACACACACACGCACAAGGGCAGACACACATGTACACATACACACACACACACACACACGAGGGCAGACACACATGTACACATACACACACACACACAAGGGCAGACACACATGTACACATACACACACACGCACAAGGGCAGACACACATGTACACATACACACAAGCACAAGGGCAGACACACATGTACACATACACACACGCACAAGGGCAGACACACATGTCCACACATACACAGACCCACACACACATCCACACGCACACACCCACATACACACATGCACACACACACACACACACACACAAGGGCAGACACACATATCCACACATACACAGACCCACACACACATCCACACGCACACACCCACATACACAGATGCACACACGTACACATTCACAAAAAATGGTCCCCACACACGCACACGCAGACACGCGTGTGCACATGCAGAGAATCAGCAATCAGATGGCCTGCTGAACACGTGGTACAAAGAGTGCCTGGCAGGAATGTTGCTGCAGGCCCTTTGATCTCACTGCCCACACAGAGCGGATCCATTTCAGGTCCTTCCGCTGAGCTGAGCTGCGCTTTACTGCACCGGGAGTTAGTCTCCCTGAGGGACTGCAGTGGAATAAGGATGCTGGAAACTGTAAATGCTGTAAAGATTGGGGCAAAGCGGCCCAACGGCCCCCTTTAAAGGTCGTTGCGGGCAACACAAGTCTCCCAGTGTAAAGGCATCGCGGGCGAGTCACGCTGCTGGTGACCTCCGCTGTGCTTTTATCCTCCTCTGTCCGTGTTTAAATGACCTGTCAGAGAAAGCACTTCTGGAACAGGAGCAGAAGACATAGTCATGTGGCAAAGAGGACATCCTTCAAGATCTGGGAGGGGTAGTTCTCTAAGACCCCCCTGAAACCGTCACACAGTGCCGCTTTACCACAATCAGGAAACCCCACAGGAATCATATGTAATGGGTCTACGATTATGGTGTCTTACAAAGCAGCAACAATGCAAACATCACTCGGCATTATGAATAAGATAATGCACTTGTGGGAAGAAATTAACTGTTGCAATAATTGGTTCTGACTTGCTTAACCTTGCAGTAACCGGTTCTGGCTCGCCAACAGCCTGCCGAGACTCACCACATTCGCCCACTACGAATACTCGTAGTCCACTATAAAAATATGTATAAAAGAGCCATGAGGGAAGCAGGCCAAACCCAATTTTCATCCATCCATTTTCCATACCCGCTTGTACTATGTAGGGCCACGTGGGTCCAGAGCCGATCCCAGAAGCTACAGGCACAAAGCAGGGAACAACCCAGAATGGGGCACAGCATTAGCACACACAATTTTAGCTCCAATTCATTAGCATACATTTGGACTGTAGGGGGAATCTGGAGAAACTAACCACCGCGCCATGGTGCCACGCTAACCGGTACGCCATGGTGCCACGCTAACCAGTGTGCCATGGTGCCACGCTAACCAGTGCGCCATGGTGCCATGCTAACCGGTGCGCCATAGTGCCATGCTAACCATCACGACAACTACAGTGCCATGGTGCCACGCTAACCATCACGACAACTACAGCGCCATGGTGCCGTGCTAACCGGCATGCTATGGTACCACACTAAAAGCCACGGTGCCACGCTAACCGCTGTGCCAACTACAGTGCCATGGTGCCGGTTAACCGGCACGGCAACTACAGCGCCATGCTGCCACGCTAACCGCTGTGCCAACTACAGCGCCATGGTGCCGTGCTAACCGGCATGCTATGGTACCACACTAAAAGCCACGGTGCCACGCTAACCGCTGTGCCAACTACAGTGCCATGGTGCCGGTTAACCGGCGCGGCAACTACAGCACCATGGTGCCGCGCTAACCACCGCACCGTGGTGCTACGCCCCACAAACCCAATGTCAATAAAAGTATAATCGACACCATAAGAAGCACACTGTCAAAAAACAGGATTTCACGGTTTTGAAACCACAGAACAGAGGAAAGCATCTGATCTCAGCCCATTTTCTCTGAGCCCAAAGCCCGTATTATAATAACAGCTTATTGTCTGACGTGTCCTTCGCAAACCTTGATTTGGTGGCTCACAAACAACAGGCGCACAGAAATGAATAATGCAGAGGAGAAAGACAAGGTCAACAGGAGCTGATTCTCACAGACGAGGAGCAGAGACAAAGCAGGACCAGATTCTGATAGACAAGGAGCAGGGACAAAGCAGGAGTAGATTCTCACAGACGAGGAGCAAGGACAAAGCAGGAGCAGAATCTCAGACGAAGAGCAGAGACAAAGCAGGGGCAGATTCTGACAGACGAGGAGCAGGGACAAAGCAGGAGCAGATTCTGACAGAGGAGGAGCAGGGACAAAGCAGGACCAGATTCTGACAGAGGAGGAGCAGAGACAAAGCAGGAGCAGATTCTGACAGACGAGGAGCAGAGACAAAGCAGGAGCAGATTCTGACAGACGAGGAGCAGGGACAAAGCAGGAGCAGATTCTCACAGACGAGGAGCAGGGACAAAGCAGGAGCAGATTCTGACAGAGGAGGAGCAGAGACAAAGCAGGAGCAGATTCTGACAGACGAGGAGCAGAGACAAAGCAGGAGCAGATTCTGACAGACGAGGAGCAGGGACAAAGCAGGAGCAGATTCTGACAGACGAGGAGCAGGGACAAAGCAGGAGCAGATTCTCACAGACGAGGAGCAGGGACAAAGTAGGAGCAAGGCACCTCTGTCCTTATCATTTATCTTGATGTGACGGCAAAAATACATCAACATCATGATCATCCTGTTCATGAAATTTAAAATCATGCTAACAGCTCACAGTACATCTCATTCAACATATTTGACCAGAAAAATCAGGAAATCACTGAATGTTGGGGTGTTTCAGCATAACCTAACCGCACATGTTCTGAGATCAATATTAATGATGGTCCCCCGGTGTGCTTCTGTGACCACCTAGGGTTAGTATGGAAATAGGACACATTCAGGTGCACAATGAAATAGAAAAGACTTAATAAACAACTCTGCTGGTTTAAACCTCTTCAGATAACCATTCAAGAGAACTTGCTTCACAACCTATTAGAATGCTGGCCTGCTGTAATTTGAATGCACATGTTCACAAGGAAACATCGAAGGAAATACATTAAAGGCAAATGTGGAACAGTAACAATAATGCATGGCTGACTGGATTAATTAAAGATGCTTTTAAAAGAACTAGCTTCTACATAGAGAGAACATTAAAGAACATTGCTCCTGAGTCCTCTGTCTATCCCACCTGGGAATCTGGCATAGAAGCAAAGCTTATTCCGAGGCACAGACCATCTTGGGCCTCAACGCCAGCTGCCTCCATCATACTCATTTGACTAGTGTGTCAAAACAGACAACATGCAAGCAACTAACCTGTTCTCTCTTATTGATTCGACCACAAAAATGACAAGATGTTCTTTGAGGCCATGCCACGGAGCACATCCCACAATCCTTTGCATGGAATGTGGATCCAAGGTAACTGAAAACATGGATGTTTCTTGTGCCAGGTCCCAAGAATGACCATGACCAACAATCACAACTAACGACCATGACTGTCACTGATGATCCCAACCAACAATCATAAGCCAGCATCTATGAATTAATGTCCCACTACTGGAACCCTCCCCAGCAGCATTCCACACGTCCAAGCAGACCTGTCTCACCATCCACGGCCATCCGCCTGTGTCCACGGCGTCTGCTGATTCATAAGGCAACACTCCAACACAGAAATACGGGAAACTATGAAACCTGCGCTTGATGAAGAACAAATGGGCTAAAACATTGCTTATTGTAAGCCAGTGAACACGTTTTTGGAAAAATGTAGAGGGTGTGGGTTTATTCTTCATTGGTGTGAGTTCCAGGGTGAGAAATGCCAAGATGGCCCAAGAAGCTGCTGGGGGATGATGGAGATGCTACTCTTCATCTCTGGTATGTAGATGCCTTCAAAACCTGAGATGTTGCCAGCAAAGACTCATCAGTTGGCTGAAGCTGCGTAATACAGTGATAGTTGTCTTTGCATAGTTCAGAATTTCCAAAATTAAGCAGTCAGTCAGTTTTTTTAAACAGGTGAAGGAAGGTCAAAGCAATCCAAAGGAGTGGCACAGAAAATCACAGCACATTACAGGCAATATTAGCCAAAGCAGCTAGACCAGAAGCTTGCAGGTTCAAGTCCTAGGAAGAGATCTGAGAAAGTCCTACAAGACGTCTCGAGTGCTGCATCCAAATGTAAGCTCATCAGAATGCTTGGAGAACAGCTTCAGCTCTATACACGAGACAGGAAGCACCGCCAAGTTAGGAGGAGAGGGCGATGAGAGCTGTGGTGAAAGCCTGTTCGCAGAGCTTGGTGTCTGTGCCAAAGTCCTGGGCCACCGATGTCATTAATTTCCACTGCCAGGAGGACATGCTCTCAGAGATAACCCCCAACGCTGAGGTCCACGCTATCTGGGGCCATCAATGGGAAAGGGGGACTTTCACTCATCACTGTGGGGCACTGAATGGCCCATTTCCTCAAAGGCAGCCCCGGGACCGCTGCTATTAACACATCCTCTCACGGGCAATAAGGTGCTAGAAGATTTTCACCACATGAGCATTTGCTGAAAATCTGTCCCACACACAGTGGGCCGTCAGGTGTGGTCATGCAGGCACTGTCGATGCAGCAGGCGGTCGGTCTCCCCTCAGGATTACAGCTACCTCAGCATGCCATCAAGCCCTAAGCACTCACAGCATAAACAGGGTGGGTTAGGCAATGTAGCCACTGCCACCCAAGAGCACAGCACCCGCCGTAGCGCAACGCAGCCCAAGGAGTTACCGCGGTGTCGAGCCTGCGCACCTCAGCAAACACATTTTGTTGCAATATAGACAGTAGATGATACAAACGTGAAACATGAGTACAGTAAACCTGATACTCTGTAGCAGCAACCGAGCCGCCATCTTTGGTGGGTAAATGGTTAGCATCATTCCATGGTATACAACACAAAACCGAAAACAAATATTAATGTTGTGAAAATCAGGTCAAATGCCTCATGTAGCTGACTGTACTCGGGCTGCCTTATTTATTAAGCACTAGCTTAGAATATTTAGTGATAGATCATTATATTTTATTAAACGTATGAGGACTAATTGAGTTTCCAAGAGTCTCCATATCACTCCAGTGCTGGCACACACTGACTGGTATGAAGCCTCTGGATGTCATTCGCAGAAAGATGCCCACAGTCTGCCCGGCTCCCAGAACCAGAACAAGCCATGGACTGGTTGCTAGTCTTCCAAACTGCGGTCAGTTTTACTCCTCCTACCGAAAAGAGAAATGTGGAGTTTCATCCGGCAGATAATGACATCGGTCTGTCTGTTTGTTTATTCTGCACAATTCACAGCAGTTCCCTTTCTCACAGAAGCTTAAACTGTATACAGGCCAAACAAAGTGTTCCATCCTGGGCTGTACCATGCTCTGTGCTGCAAAAACCACCAGGATGGGCTTTTGTGAGAAGGGACTGAGTGTTTGGCACAACGGGGGGGGGGGGGGGGGGGGGGTTACCCGCTAGCGGAGACAGGACTAGCTGTCAACATGTCTGATGATCCAGAGGCTGGGTGAGGGAATGAACAGCAGGTCAACGGGCAAAAGCCAAGTGGGCATAAGCCAAGCGGGCAAAAGCCAAGTTGGCAAAAGCGGGCGAAAGCCAAGCAGGTGAAAGCCAGGTGGATGAGAGTCAAGTGGGTAAAAGTGGGCAAAAGCCAAGCAGGTGAAAGCAAAGCGGGCAAAAGCGGGCGAGAGCCATGCGGGTGTCGGGGAAACTGCTACAATACAACAGAATTATACCGAGAAGAGACCCCCCCCCCCAAGAGAGGTCCAGTAGATCAGTTACTGAGACAGACTGTGACTGTGTCCTCCAGCGTAGAGGCGGCGAGCTCATGGAGGGTAAAGGTCAGACTGGACTGGGAAGCGGCTTGGACAGCACACAGACATCCCCAGCACAGAAGACACCATCGTCTGTGTATTCCAGGTTAAATGGCAGCCATGAATCCTCAAAGGTTTCATCCCTGCTGAAAAAAACAGCCTGACCAGCTGCTTGACCGATTTTATGATAGTTGACCAGCTTGAGGTATGTTTTCACATGATGGTTTGATGGTTTGGCTGGACATACCAGCTTATGATGGTCATGCTGGCTGGTTTAGCTGGTCAGACCAGCATGACCAACTGGTGACCAACCAAACTAAACTATCAAAGAGGAGGAAGAGCTGGGACGCGACCATCTAAGACGATCTTAGACCAGTTAAAACCAGCTAAAACCAGCATAAGCAGGTTCTTAGCTGTTTTTTTCAGCAGAGATTAAAGAGGCCAGCTGTACTCCACTGTACAGCCCAGTGGCAACTGGTGGCTAAAAAACTGAGGTGTTAAGAGGAAAATTCATTTTGTATAACTACAAGAATAAATTTATTTAGCTTCCGGGATAAGCTCTGGTCCGCCACATCAAGCAGGTACAGAAAACAGACAAATGAACAACAGCATTTTTTTTCCAAAGAAGAAAGAAAATCTATTTTCAAATGAAAATAAAATTTTAGCAATAAGTTATTTCAAAGTTAATGGTTTCAGGCAATGGCAGTACTCTCCATTTCTTAGTGATATGAATTTGACAGACTTCATTCAAACAGCCGCAGGTCACTCTTCTGGGTCTATGTGCATGTGACTGGAAGGTAGTCAGTTCAAATTCCATGACCAGCAGAGCAGTCATGTCACCATAAGGGCCTTGAGCACGGCTCTCCACCCCAGCTGCTCCTGGAACGCTGTGTGTCTCTGTTCTCTCGTCATCATAAGTCAATTTGGACAAACATCTAATAAATTAATGTTCAATTCTGATGGCAAAATAAGACCCTAAAAAAAAAAAACACACACATCCTGCAAAAATCGTGCACTGAAAATAACAGCAGCTCAGGCGAGCCAGAAAAGGCGCAGAGGGCCATATGGGCCACATCCGACACTCCCCCACCCCCACCCGGCCGTGGCACCCCCCCAGGGAGAAGCCGCTATCGACTGCGCCAGCTCCTTCCACTGCGCGATACGCTTTAATGATGGCAACAGGGCAGCGAATGAAGATGCAATTAGCAGCCGCGGGAGCATCAGGGACAAGCCCCCCATCCCCAGGGGGACCCCCCCTCACCTCCCCCGTCCGCTTCATGCGGACACACACCCCAATGCAGCGTTACAGCCTGTGAAAAGGCAGCTCTCGCCCACACCGGGGGAGCAGCCAGGGACAAGACCCCCATCCCCAGGGGGACCCCCCCTCACCCCCCCGTCCGCTTCATGCGGACACACACCCAATGCAGCGTTACAGCCTGTGAAAAGGCAGCTCTCGCCCACACCGGGGGAGCAGCCAGGGACAAGCCCCCCATCCCCAGGGGGACCCCCCCTCACCTCCCCCGTCCGCTCCATGCGGACACACACCCAATGCAGCGTTACAGCCTGTGAAAAGGCAGCTCTCGCCCACACCGGGGGAGCAGCCAGGGTCTGACACCCGCGCAGCTCCCGTACAAATCTTTGCGCCTGTCAACTGGCTGCTCATCTGGAGAACTTCCAACAAAGGCGAAAGTAATAATTCAACATCTGCTGAAAAATCCCACTAAATAACAGGCTTCAAGTGGAGTGACGCTAGGTCCCCCTGACTCAGCAGCACTGACACAGGCTTCACGGTGGATTGACAGAAGGTCCCCCTGACCCAGCAGCACTGACACAGGCTTCACGGTGGATTGACAGAAGGTCCCCCTGACTCAGCAGCACTGACACAGGCTTCACAGTCAATTGACAGAAGGTCCCCCTGACTCAGCAGCACTGACACAGGCTTCACAGTCAATTGACAGAAGGTCCCCCTGACTCAGCAGTGCTGACACAGGCTTCACGGTGGATTAACAGAAGGTCCCCCTTACTCAGCAGCGCTGACACAGGCTTCACAGTCAATTTACAGAAGGTCCCCATGACTCAGCAGCGCTGACACAGGCTTCACTGTCGATTGACAGAAGGTCCCCCTGACTCAGCAGCGCTGACACAGGCTTCACGGTGGATTGACAGAAGGTCCCCCTGACTCAGCTGCGCTGACACAGGCTTCACGGTGGATTGACAGAAGGTCCCCATGACTCAGCAGCACTGACACAGGCTTCACGGTGGATTGACAGAAGGTCCCCCTGACTCAGCAGCGCTGACTCAGCAGCACTGACACAGGCTTCATGGTGGATTGACAGAAGGTCCCCCTGACCCAGCAGCACTGACACAGGCTTCACGGTGGATTGACAGAAGGTCCCCCTGACTCAGCAGCGCTGACACAGGCTTCACGGTGGATTGACAGAAGGTCCCCCTTACTCAGCAGCACTGACACAGGCTTCATGGTGGAGTGACAGAAGGTCCCCCTGACTCAGCAGAGCTGACACAGGCTTCATGGTGGAGTGACAGAAGGTCCCCCTGACTCAGCAGTGCTGACACAGGCTTCACGGTGGATTGACAGAAGGTCCCCATGACTCAGCAGCGCTGACACAGGTTTCACAGTCGATTGACAGAAGGTCCCCCTGACACAGCAGCGCTGACACAGGCTTCACGGTGGATTGACAGACGGTCCCCCTGACTCAGCAGCGCTGACACAGGCTTCATGGTGGAGTGACAGAAGGTCCCCCTGACTCAGCAGTGCTGACACAGGCTTCATGGTGGAGTGACAGAAGGTCCCCATGACTCAGCAGCGCTGACACAGGCTTCACGGTGGATTGACAGAAGGTCCCCATGACTCAGCAGCGCTGACACAGGCTTCACGGTGGATTGACAGAAGGTCCCCCTGACTCAGCAGCGCTGACTCAGCAGCACTGACACAGGCTTCATGGTGGATTGACAGAAGGTCCCCCTGACCCAGCAGCACTGACACAGGCTTCACGGTGGATTGACAGAAGGTCCCCCTGACTCAGCAGCGCTGACACAGGCTTCACGGTGGATTGACAGAAGGTCCCCCTTACTCAGCAGCGCTGACACAGGCTTCACGGTGGATTGACAGAAGGTCCCCCTGACTCAGCAGAGCTGACACAGGCTTCATGGTGGAGTGACAGAAGGTCCCCCTGACTCAGCAGTGCTGACACAGGCTTCACGGTGGATTGACAGAAGGTCCCCATGACTCAGCAGCGCTGACACAGGTTTCACAGTCGATTGACAGAAGGTCCCCCTGACACAGCAGCGCTGACACAGGCTTCACGGTGGATTGACAGACGGTCCCCCTGACTCAGCAGCGCTGACACAGGCTTCATGGTGGAGTGACAGAAGGTCCCCCTGACTCAGCAGTGCTGACACAGGCTTCATGGTGGAGTGACAGAAGGTCCCCATGACTCAGCAGCGCTGACACAGGCTTCACGGTGGATTGACAGAAGGTCCCCATGACTCAGCAGCGCTGACACAGGTTTCACAGTCGATTGACAGAAGGTCCCCCTGACACAGCAGCGCTGACACAGGCTTCACGGTGGATTGACAGAAGGTCCCCCTGACTCAGCAGCGCTGACACAGGCTTCATGGTGGAGTGACAGAAGGTCTCCCTGACTCAGCAGTGCTGACACAGGCTTCATGGTGGAGTGACAGAAGGTCCCCCTGACTCAGCAGCGCTGACACAGGCTTCACGGTGGATTGACAGAAGGTCCCCATGACTCAGCAGCGCTGACACAGGTTTCACAGTCGATTGACAGAAGGTCCCCCTGACACAGCAGCGCTGACACAGGCTTCACGGTGGATTGACAGAAGGTCCCCCTGACTCAGCAGTGCTGACACAGGCTTCACGGTGGATTGACAGAAGGTCCCCATGACTCAGCAGCGCTGACACAGGCTTCATGGTGGAGTGACAGAAGGTCCCCCTGACTCAGCAGCGCTGACACAGGCTTCATGGTGGAGTGACAGAAGGTCCCCCTGA
This sequence comes from Paramormyrops kingsleyae, assembly GCF_048594095.1. Lineage (NCBI taxonomy): Eukaryota > Metazoa > Chordata > Actinopteri > Osteoglossiformes > Mormyridae > Paramormyrops > Paramormyrops kingsleyae. The sequence continues at coordinate 916,768 of NC_132797.1, read as the reverse complement.
CTCAGCAGCGCTGACACAGGTTTCACAGTCGATTGACAGAAGGTCCCCCTGACACAGCAGCGCTGACACAGGCTTCATGGTGGAGTGACAGAAGGTCCCCCTGACACAGCAGCACTGACACAGGCTTCATGGTGGAGTGACAGAAGGTCCCCCTGACTCAGCAGCACTGACACAGGCTTCATGGTGGAGTGACAGAAGGTCCCACTGACTCAGCAGCGCTGACACAGGCTTCATGGTGGAGTGACAGAAGGTCCCCCTGACTCAGTAGTGGTACCTGGGGGCCACTGTGTCCACTCATGATTCCCATGTCCCCTCAGTAAGGTCGTCTTTATCAAGCATGCTTGGAATACATTAACGCTATTCGTCAATAAGCAGCTACAACCATCCAAGCTTTTGTCCCCATTAAATCAATCACACAGCTGGATGTTTCAATATTCGCCTCAAAGCTCTGGAGCTTCTCCACCATATTGTCAAGTGACTGTGGAATCCATAGTGATGAGTGAGGTGACGGCCTGTTGCGGGACATGCTACCAGCGCATTAGCGAAGCCTGTGCTGCTAATGGATGTGATGTAATGAGTGTTAATGCAGCCCCCGCTGTCATCAGCATTTCTTGTCTTTAAGTGACAGGTTCAGTCCTGCCCTGCACACAAGTAAGATTACTCATTGGTTATATGTACATATTTGTAATTGACTTTACTACCTAATTCCAAAATATCCATGATTTTTCACTTAACATGAATTCTGGATACTGCTTTTATCTCCCTTGTAAGGCCATAAAAAAGAACAAAGAATGAGTGAAAATTTCAAAATAACAAAAAATTATCTGTTTTTTTCATGACCTTCAAAATATCCTCAACTTTAAACTGTTTAAGAGCTAGAGGTTTAATTTCATGGGTATTTTCCCCAAAGAAAACGAAAGGCGCCTGTACAACATTTAATTAACGATGGGCTGAAACCAGTGTAAATGTAGAGAAGATCCGCAAGCACAATAGAACTGCAATAAAAATGTCACTAAGTTGCTTTTCAGTTATGGTTTATTATGCGATATCTCCTTCTCAAATGTCAGACGTCTGTTGACAATAAATCGTATCTATTTCATTCACGAGTCAGTAAATTAAATCGCCTTGAACATGCGCGACATTTTCGGAAAGCTGAGGACCCGTCGGCAGATTACAGCACCACCGAAAACAAACTGGGGATTCTTTCCTTCTCGAGACTTTCTCCATACTTTTAAGGCGAATCACAAAAACGAAAACAGCCTCGTTAAATTAATATCGACATGTATAGGAGCTAAGGAATTTAAGATTTTCGTAACATTTGTGTAACCGCGGCCCATATTTCCTTAGTAAACAACCAGGAAATTAAACCGATTTAAAGACTTACATGTTATGGACAATTAATCGATTGCCACACAATTAAACTACTCACATATCCAATGTATTTGTCATTTGAATAATTTTTACAGCCTTTTTGCAGGAGTTCCTCCTCAATCACCTACACTTCTTCTTCTAGGTGTAAGATATCATTTTCACCCCCCCCCCTTCCCCCCCCCACACACACACACACACACATACACACACCAGTATAACCTTTAACACTGGCATCCTGGGTTGATTTTTCCAGCTTTTTCAATTACCTCAAGAAAAACACCATACCGATGCCAAATGCTCTTTCCATAACCTGACTGTTAAAAATGTGCTGAAGTAATATAGTCTGACTGATCGATTGCAAGTTGAAGTTTCAAGTCGGGTATTGCTGGCTTTTGCTGCTGCGTTGACCCTGGATTACAGAGCCTAATCCCTGATTACATCGAGCAATAGCCTCCATTCGCCATCCCCCCCGGCCGCGGTGCCTCTCTTCCAGCACGGCTGCTCCGTCAGTCCCCTCTCCCCTCAGACCCTCCACGCTCTGCAGCTTTGTCATTCTCCACTCCTCCACACTCCCTCAGTTGTACTCCTCTTACAATCTCTCCATTCATTTTTTTTTAACTCAGCAGATTATTCGTGCACTCGGCGTCCCGTTATCTGACAAACGCCTCCGAGTTTACATAGCAGGACAGAGTCAGGTGACGCACCACCCTGAAGGGTCCAACAGATTAGCCCTGCACCCTAAACCGCACAACTGACCGCCCCTCCCACAGCTACCGCCGATACTTGATGACCTGTGGTTGCCGTTTGGATTGTGCTTTCCGCCGCACAGCTGCCTTCGGCAGGGCGACACGCTCCGCTCAGCCTTGTTTGTGGACACAGCGTAGTTTAATAGTGTCGCCTTTGGCTGAATTTACTCCATTCAACACGGCACTTAGGAAATCTGACTCACAAAGACGAACTCCCCGCAGGGAAATGTCTGTCACGCACAATGCCTGTCCCAGCCCGTAGACCTCTCTCTTAGACGTAGCGTATTGTAACACAGATAATGGCCATATTAGGCACGAATGACAGTGTAAACAGACGGCATAAAGAGCATCTTTTGAAAATAGCGACCAAGAGCCTTTTAACAAAATGCACAATAACTACACGTGTAGGCAGCAGCGGACAGGGTATTAAACAATGGTATAGTGCCATACCGAGTAATCAGCTGAATAAGACCCTAACGCAGATCCGGAGCGCTGGGTTCACGGTGAAGGCGGTACATGCCGGGTTGAATATGGACAGATCGGGCGGGCATAGCGGGCAGCATTGCAGCAGGCCGAACTGACATTACATCCGACATCCCAAATGACTGCAGGTTATGGGAGCCAAGAAATCACCAAGGCGTACGACAAAAACCGCGCTGCCAAATTAGACAAACACGGAAGTCTATTGATAGTTTTAAATTTAAAATGTGTATGAAAATTATGTAAATATCAGGAGCTTCCCCTTTCACCTTAACATCTCACGGTGCTTCAGTGTTCGGCTAAAGGACAGGCAAGCGGACCTTTGCGCGGCTGACAAGCCCAGTAAATCCCCAAGTAAAGTTAACACCTGGTACTCAGCACATCGCAGTTTTCACTTTTCACGTCGCATCACAAGCGGTATTTGGATTACTGACGTACCGCAAATAAGGTACACTATTCTACATATGCTGTAATCTGAGGATTCTAGCCTGCCAAATTAATCGTGTCCTCACTGTGCAAAAAGCGCGCAAATGGCAAGAAAATCTAAAGGAAATAAATGATTTAACCGAAATCCCCCGTTCAGCGATCGGTCTTTCCCAATCGAGTATCCCCGCTGACAGCTGGACGTGTTGACTCCAATCAGATGCACTTTGCAGCTGCCAGTACAGCTGGATTATCTATCCACAAACAAAGCGCACCGGTGCACCAGACCCAAATAAAAATCAGGCACTAGGCACACACCTATACCTGCCAGCTCTTGGCGAAACCCCATTTGATACGTTCAAATTTTAAAACATATATAGGCATACAGTCGCGCAACTGTACATCGGCATATTCATTGATTGACATGTCGCAAGATCACTAATAAGTATCCGTCCTGAGCAAGAAGTACGAGCTATTTTTGTAGAAATGTGTGGTAAATACGCACATGATCACAGCTTCTTTCCTGAAAGTCGTTCATCATTCATCTGCAAATATGCCTCATCCACAGTTAACAAATCATGATGAGGCATCACGTTAACTTACCGACGCCGTATTTTTCGTGTTCAGACGGTAGCCACATAATGACGGTTTTCACATTAAAAATGAATGCAAAAAAGCAACAGCACAGCGCAGGAATTACGTGCGATCCGCTACATTGTAACTAGTGGGTCCCTCTCATCTGCTGGAGTTATTGTTCTGATTGCAGGAGCCGGGGCGAAATACAGCGAAATATACTGGGGGGTCGCGCTGCATTTTGGGAAATGTAGTCATGTGACTGACATGGACTACGAGTCCCGTCGACGTGTCTAAACTGTGTCTAATTTTAAAGCACTATTATGCATGCCGGCATTGCGGTAGACTATTATTAAAACATATCCTTAAGTTGATAGGTTTCTTTCCGTATTTTGCTCATTGGTTTACTTATTATGGTATTAGTTTAATAAAAACTAAATAGATTTTATATTATGGTTACATTCAGGGGCGCCGTAAGGGGGAGGAAAGCTAGGACGATTCCAAGGGCCCCTGAGTGACAGGGGCCCTAAAAAATTAGGAAAATAACTGGATTGGTTTGGACTGGGGGGGCTAATATGATATGCTTTCATGGGGCCTAAAATCTCTAGCAACGCCCCTGGTTACATTTGTACATAGGATTAGGCCTATTTGTAAAGTGAGTTTTGAAAACTGTATAGAAAACAACAACAAACAACAAATTTATTTTTGTATAGCGCATTATCACAACATTACATTGTCCCAAAGCACTTTACAGCATCCCCACCCAAAGCCCCCAGTGAGTAAGCCATAGGCGACAGTGGCAAGGAAAAACTCCCTAGAAGGAAGAAACCTTGGGAGGGACCAGACTCAAAGCGGGAGCCCATCCTCCAGGGGCCGGCAGGGAGAGTCAAATACAGTTAAATCTGAAACACAAACGGGGAGCAGGGGGGAGATGACAAGCCGGTGCCACTACTCCCTCCAATCGCTAGGCAGCCAGAAGGCAGGGAGCGGGTCAAACAAGGAAGATGACACAGGCAGAACGGCGAGCTGGATGCACGGTCGTCATTGGTCGTGGCGACGTCACATGTTGCAGGGTATGCTGGACATCTTGATAGATTGAGGGCTCCAGGCAGCACCCCCCAGGAGAAGGTGGTGGAAATAAATGCAATTAGTCAAAGTAAGGGAGACTATAGGCAGTGCTAAAAGTTAGATGAGTGCAATATGAAGTCCAATGAAAACTTCGTAAAACAGCACTGCTGCACTGACCACAGGGCTGGTGATTAGCCCAGCACAATACCTGTTGACATTTTAAGTTTTAGCAAATTTGTAATTGCTTTTGTTTGGCAAGCATTTACTAGAAAGGTTAGATTGCCTGGCACAAGGGGTCAATGACATTGTAAGCCTAAAAAGAAGCATAATTATTTTTATTTCATTTGCTTTGTCCACAACTTAAAATATACCATAATATTCTGGTGAAACTTTGCAAGTGTGCAGCTCTGCAGCACAGACTAAACTCTAAACTCCTGTGATCTGGAGGTCAAATCTGTAGTTGGAGTGATGTCACTGCTGGGCCCATAACCACCGTTACCCCAGCGACTGTCCGACTCTGCCGTTTCACTTGTACGCCGCTTTGGATTAAAGTGTCTTCTGAATAAATAAATGTAAGTAACAAAACACGAGTGATTACATACATTGCCTACAGGTTTTGGCAAAATAACCTATAAAACTGAATTAATAAATGAACACCCAGTGGACGAATAGGCAGGCGGGAGAATGCGGACCGTTTGGAGCTTTTCCACTGCCAGCAGGAACCGAGCCGGACCCACGCTGACAGGGTCCTGCTTACTAGCAGGACGAAAAGCATGACCAAACCGAGCTGGTTGCATCACCACCATCTGATTGGTTGAAATGTACAGAGATAACCCAGGTCCAGAAAATTATCTGATGGAAAAAGGGTATATTCTATATATTATTCATTATTGGCAGTATCACAATCATTGATGCTTTCCCAATAACCCCAAACTTGAAAATTTCCATCCTCCATCTTAAAAAAGTGCTATAGAACAGCTGAACAGAATGGATTTGTAAAGCAAATTGGCACAAGCAAATGCTAATTCCGCTAGGGTTTGATGCTAACATAACACAGCGATTCTCATAGACGTGCTAGCAGAAATTAGCACACCATAGAAAAAAACAATAATTGCATATAGTAAATCATGATGTGTGAACAGTAACTAAGTGTCACTTCAGTTTAACGTCACTGTCGCTCTCCAAATCCGGCAACGCCTTTACCGAGCCGACCTTTCTGCGAGCTGGAACTGCGCTGTAACTAGTCTCTCTTCACCGTTTGACGGTTACGGGTCGGTTACTGTATGCCAGTGGAAAAGTGCCATTATAGTCAAGGTTTCACCTGCCATATAACTACCCCAAACATAGGAGTGGCTTCTGCTCAGAACAGGCCCAGATAGGTGTTTCAGAGCACAGAACCTCATGGGATATTTCAAAACCAGAGCAAACCACAGTGGCCGACAGAGGCGGCCGGCGTCTGCTTCACATGCCACACTGTATCCGTGTGAGAGCAGTGAGGAGGAGAGGCAGGGGACAGGAAAGGGTGTTGGCATGTTTCAGAGGCGCCGTTATTTTGTACGTTGGCAGGTGTGATTCATAAGTTTCAGTCCCTTAATCTGTGACTCCCCCCCCCCCAAAAAAAAAAAAATCTGAGCAGGGTGTAATGGAGATTGTGTTTGCTTGTGGTACCTGCATAGCTGCATGTCATGAGATTTACATCATGCACTGTTTAGTGCCATTGTGTGCTAAAGTAGATGAGTCGGTAATGTGGTATAGACGTCCAGCTGAGCAGAGCAGATTAGGGGGTCCTCTTTATATCCGCTCTGATTGGCTGACAGGTCCGCGGCTTATGTGGTTTTCCTGTGAAAGGCACCTGGTGTGAGACTGTCACAGCTCCCATTGGCTGTGGCCCCCACAGTTCAAATGTGAAAGGAAAGCAAGTCTAAAATGTCTGTTTCTTCTGTGTCTTCTGTGGTCAAGTGTGTGTGTGTGTGTGTGCAAGCGGATATACCTTACCTTATGGGGACACAATGTCCCCACAATGTGATGAATACACATTTTTTTCTTTTATAGGGACCAGTTTCCTGGTCCCCATAAGGGAAAATTCAGTTTAATAAAAATCTGTGACTGCAATGAAAAATCTAAAAATGCAGAAACTCTTGTATTTTGCTTGATTATGGTTATGGTTAGTGCAGGGTAGGGCTAAGGTTGTCATAGTCAGCGTTAGCATTTTTCCCATAGAAATTAATGAGCAGTCCCCATAAGGATATGTTTACCCGACATGTGCGTGTGTGTGTTTGTGTACATGAGTGTCCACGTACTTATTAGCCCATGCTGTGGAGTTCACACTCAGTGGGGGTGTTGGGGGGCAGTACCTTCAGCATTGTGGGATTGCATTTGCAAATGAAATTCTTCAGGCTCTTCGAAAGCTGACAACCTTCTAGGTGAGGAAGTTCCTGCTGGGGTGCAGCGCTCAAGTCAGTGTGCTGTGACATCCGCGGTCCTGGGTCCCTTTGGCTGAGGCATCCTATGTGAGCAGAAAGTAAACAGCTACAAAGGAGAGAATTTCTGCCTCTAAATGCCTCTGCCTTCACCTGCCTCATCCAGCTGCACTGTGGGTGGACATTTTCTGACTCTCCTCCACTAAGTGAATCCTGAGGACAGACAGGGAGATGCTGTCTTTCTGTGGGAACAGTGGGGGTGCCATTGGGTTCCACGCCACCAAGCTCCCACCTTTGCTGAGTCCGGAAGGCATAGGATTCAGTCCCCGGCTGTCCTGCTTAGCTTCATAAAAAGCTCATGTTTGTTAAGGCCTGAATGGTGTGAACTGGGGCAGCAGGTGGTGCTGTGGCTAAGGCTGTGATTGTCATCTAACGGTTGCTGGTCCGAGTCCCCTTTGGGGCCAAGTGGAAGCACTTGAGTGCTAAACCTGAAACGCTGCAAAGTGAAAACATCCAGCCGTATGAATTTAAAGAAGGTCTCGAAGCCGGCATGCAAATCGGCAGAATAAAAGCTCTCAGTGGACCTCAGTTGTGAAATGGCAAGAGCTGACTTCCCCTTGAGCTTCGCCCCCAAGGAATAGCGGCTTCATGTTACTGAGAGGGGCGCGGAGGGATTGCGGGTTCATGTTACTGCTACACAGATGGGGGGGGGGGGGGGGGTGATGGGAATCCACACGCAGTGTGCGGCCCTCAAAGCTGTCTGCCCCCTCCGGTTTGAGGGGTTCTGGAAGGAAGCCTGTGCTGTTTTTTGTCAGTCTGGATTTAAGAGAAACATGGGCTGTGTATATGTGAGACGTTTCAGGGGCGTGGATGCAGGACGAGTCCCTTTGTTCACCTGATCGGCCTTCAAAGGTGTAACATTAGCAGCTTAGCCAGAGGGCGTCCTGGGGGCACACATGCAGTTCTGGGGGCTTTACGGTTTGTTCATTTTTGACTTGAGAGCAGATCAGATCAGCTCATCCTGTATGTTTCCATGACCCTCATACCCGCTTGTACCCCAACGGGGCCAATTAAAATTTCTCCTTTTCCATCCTTCCGGTGCCCCCGATCAGTTTTCCTTCTTGGAGACCTAGTTCTTCCACAGCAATATCCGTGAGCATAGTGAATCCGTCTGGTTTCGGTGGCAGTAAGCTGAACAGGGTGTCACCTGACTGCAGTGACATGCCCCAGCCGGCCCCAGCCTGCCGCCGGGTCTCACACCCCCCATGACATGGTGGGATTAGCCCACAGCGTGTATCTCACACGCACTCAGCGCCGTGGACATTCTAACAGCAAAGAGGTGTTCCTCCGAATGTGCCACCATCTACAGTAACATTACATTTGTGTTCATTTAGCCCAAAGCAATGTTCATGTCAGGCAAATAGGACATCCGTGACATAGAGAGACGTCACATTTGGGAGGTGATTTCATCCTAAGTGACACACAAGTGAGAATCAGAAAGCAGCGTCAAATAGTGTCCCAGCGGCAATTTGGGTTACTGGCTAAAGGGTCCAACAGTGTTACTGGCCATAGGATTTGAAGCAGCAACCTTCCCGTTCCATTCCAGTGCTAACCCAGAAACCACACACCACCCGGGCTCCTTTTAGCACAGGGGAGCCCTGGTCTTTCCATCCACTTGGAAACAGCATATTCTGGTGGACCTTGAACTGGTGGACCTTGTTGGGCAGCTAGCCTCCATGATACAGTGTAGCTATCTTGACAACGCCCTTCCTCAGGCTTAAACCCAAATCTGCTCGAATGAATCTACATTCCTGCAGTGTGTGACAATTCTTTAGGCAGTTTAAGTAATTTGCTGCTGTGTAGAGATACAGTTATCACCCGACTCTGAGAGTTTTAAAGCTTTAATCATGAATGGAGGCCTCACTCTCAACTCACTTTTTTTTTTGGGGGGGGGGGGGGGGGGCGGGCATTCTGAAAACCCCAGCCTTGCTGGCACAGAAAGTGTTTCAAATGCACGTTAAAAATAGCATGCCCATATTTCGTTCTAATATGAAGAAAAACTGACTGTCAAAATACCGTCTGTTTTAGCAAGTCTCTCTTTCTCCCAGAAACATGTTTTTTAAGGGTGTTTTCACATCAACAAATGTGGGGGAACCACTGACACCCCGACGAGGAGGAAACATGAAACCAAACAAGCTGATTTTTTAATCACGGAAAATGTGGGGAGAAGGAGCCGCTCAGAAGCATTTATTTAATTGCCGGTTATCCGCGCTCCCTGGAAAGTGCCGGGCTGTATTTTTACTCGTCCACCTTGAGGGCGCACGCCACTGTCTGAGCGGGCTAAGTGGCGGGTGGAGCGGTTATTCTGGGAAAATGACACGCCGGTGAGCAGCACGCGCCCGTACGTAACGACCGCGGCTCAGCCGCTCCTTTCGGTTATTTTCAGCTTTAGGTAGAGCGGTTAAGGTGAAAGGTGCAGCGTTGGCGTTACCGTTCCACCGTCCAGGACCTGCCCCCCAGCCCCCCAGCCCTGCAGCCTGCACCCACCCCAGCTGGAGCATCGCCACACACCCCTTGGCTGCAGTGCCCGTCACCCCGTGATGTGATACAGGCGGCTGCCTAGAGCACCATCTTCTGAAGTGGCACTGAATTAGCAAACCACCGGCGACGCCACCCCCATGCCCCCACCAAGCTTCATTACTGCTGCCCAGGATGAGAAGCACGTAGGCACCACACTGCCTGACAAAAAGTGAAACTGGGTGGTGAACCTTCACACTGCAACAGCGGTAAAGCTGTGGCCGCAGCAAGGCCTTTGACCAGGACCGCTTGGCTGTCGTGTTGGAGCTTGGCACTGATAGGGCCTAAAATGCCACTAGCCCCACCCCACCGTGACACTCAGACACTGCCTGTGACAGACACACACCGCCCGTGACAGTCACACACCGCCCGTGACAGTCACACACCGCCCGTGACAGTCACACACCGCCTGTGACATGCACTACTTCTCAGAAAGCCCTCAAGCTGTCACTCATTCCCTCACAGATATTGGATTTTTCATTTAGCGGATCACCCCTGTTGTGTAATTTACCTAAGGAGCGGCAAAGAAATGACAGATCTCTAGTCCTCATTTCTGCCCACATTAAGCAGAACGGTTATCGGTTACTGATGAGCCCCTCAGCCAGGCAGGTTTAGTCAGGCATAGAAGTAACAGACCTCTAAGTAGATGTGTGTGTATCTAAGGGATCACAGTTCAGCTGCTGGACGCCTTGCCTTTAATTTCAACGTTTGGTTCTGTGAAGAATTAATTTCAACGTTTGGTTCCATGAAGAACACAGACGGCATTCAGACAGCAACATTAGAGAAGCACATTTTTGTTCTTCGTTATTCAAGGTGTTTTCTCACCAGAGCCTTGGGCGCTAAGGGAGCAGAACAAAGGAGAAGAGGATGAGTAAATACAGAGATTAAACAGCAGCTGGGAAAGACGCCAGCCTGTGATGGGATGCCGAAGACACATCACAGCACCTGTCACCTGTCACCTGTCACCCACATCATGCTCCTATTTGTGCTGCACACATATGGTGATAATGAAGGTGTGTGCCGACCCCAACCCCAGCTGTCCGCTTGGCTCCGCTTCTCTCTTTATCCTCCTTTCCCTTTGCTCACCTCCCTCAAATCCTCCATCACCCCCTTTTCAGCCCCTTTATCCTTCTCCAAGATCTTAAACTGACAGCAGGATGCTAAATTCGACAGCGAATTTAACTGTTTTCATGGCCTTGAGAGACAGTATTTAGTATTGCGATACCCTTTCAGGCAAACCTGCAGCCATGGGAATGAAGCAGAATAAAAAAATAGAGAATATATAAACACAGATTACAGTTATAGAGATATTATCACTGAACTACAGCTTATTTAATTGGAAAGTGACTGTGCAAGGCTGATGTCACCCTCTGGGCGAGGTGAGTGAGAAGGGCAGTGTTTACAGTGAGGCAGAGTGTAGCTTGTCAAGCAGCTAGTTAAACTGGTGATGATGCTGACCAACAGTCAGCCTCTAAACAACCTTGAAGTGCCATTTGAAATATGAGACATTTTAAAGACCACCTCACTGGCAAACAAACCAGTTTAACTTTCATTAACACTGCATAGTATGAAGACCTTTCTGTGTGTGTGATACCTTCGTACTTCCTCTGGGTCAGCTGGCTCTGTCTGCCGGGGCTGTTAGTGCCGTCACCTTCTCCCTCTTCAGCCCCTTTGGCCAATCAGTCCGCAATGTGCTGCCATATGCTGTCAGACATACAGTGAGGGAAATAATTATTTGAGCCCCTGCTGAATTCTTAAGTTGACCCATTAATTAATAAATAAATGAGAAGTCTATAATTTCAGTGGTAGGTTTATTTTAACAACAAAAGATAGATTATCAACAAAACAAGCAAGAAAATATCATCATGTAACACTTACAAACCAATTTGTCATTCATCTCAGGAAATAAGTATTTAATCCCTTGGAACACATGCTTCAGTACTTGGTGGAGTAACCATTGCTTGGAGGCACAACTGTCAAACGTTTCTGGTAGTTGGTCACCAGGTTTGTACACAGCTCAGCAGGAATTTTCATCCAGTCCTCTTTGCAGATCTCTTTCAAATTTTTAAGGTTTTTAGGCTGTCACTTGGATAGATGAAGCTTGAGTTCCCTCCATAGGTTTTCTATGGGATTAAAGTCCGGAGACTGGCTAGGGTACCCCATGACCTTAGTCAAGTCAAGTCAAGTCAACTTTATTTATAAAGCCCTTTACGTACAGCAACCACTGACCAAAGTGCTGGACATAGGAACATAAAATATATAAAAATCATAAAATAAATAAAATAAATTAACATAACATAACATAAAGTATAACCACAACTAAACATAAATATGAACAACAACTCACACTGGATCAAAAGCCAAGGAAAATAGATAAGTCTTTAGAGCAGATTTAAAAGTGGGCAGTGAAGAAGTCTGTCTGATGTAAAGTGGCAACGAATTCCAGAGTTTAGGACCTGCAACTGAAAAAGCACGATCCCCCCTGAGCTTCCGCTGTGTCCTCGGCACCTCCAGAAGCAAGTGACCAGCCGATCTGAGCATAATGTGCTTCTTGTTGAATCACTCCTTTGTTGCCTTGGCCGGATGCTTAGGGTCGTTGTCTTACTGGAAGACCCACCTGCTGAAGGGGTGACTGAAGGAAGGAGGTTCTCATCCAAGATTTTATGGTACATTGCCCCGTCCATCTTTCCTTCGATGTGGTGCAGCCATCCTGTACCCTTGGCAGAAAAACACCCCAAAGTATAATGCTTCCACCTCTGTGTTTGCAGGTTATTGACCCAAGAATACTGTTTAACAAAGTAATGCCATTAAATGACAATGCTGGCTTGGTATCTGTTAATACTTAATTAAGTACCACTTGTGTTGTGTTAGTGCTTGTCCTAATTTCTTGCTGGCTTGTAGGGGATCAAATAATTATTTCCCTAGATAAATGACAAATTGAGTTGTACCTGTTACATAATGATTTTCTTCTTGTTTGTTTTGTTGAAAATCTATCTTCTGGTCTTAAAATAAACCTACCAGTGAAATTACAGACTTTTCATTTTTTAATAAATGGGTCTAGTTATTCATTCAACAGGGGGTCAAATAATTATTTCCCTCACTGTAAGTGACATGCTCCATGCCCACACACCCCCGCTGGCACATGCTGGGGTCCTTGGTGTCGGTCAATGACCTCTCCACCCCTCATACATCTGCAGCCTGCAGAGCCAGCAGTCACTAGGAGCCAGACAACATCCCAACAATGTACACTGTATATTTTACAGCTACACTATATGGACAAAAGTACTGGGACACCTGGCCATTACACCAATAGGAACTTTTATGACGTCCCATTCTAAATCCACAGGCATCAATATGGAGTTGGTCCCCCCTTTGCAGCTATAACAGCTGCCACTCTTCTGCAGAGGTGGACATTTCAGGTCCAGAAAGTAAAAATCCAAACCAGGATTTTGTTTCAACCAACCAGCTGAGTACTATATGGCTGTGAATCTTTATACTCAGCAGGTTGGTTGAAACAAAATCCTGGTCTGGATTTTTACTTTCCGGACCTGAAATGTCCACCTCTGCTCTTCTGGGAAGGTTTTCAACAAGATTTTTGGATGTGTCTGAGGGAATTTTGCCCATTCATATGAGAGGTCAGGTATTGATGCTAGACGTGAAGGCCTGGCTTGCAATCTCCATTCTAGTTCGTCCCAAAGGTATTCGATAGAGCTCTGTGCAGGCCGGTCAAATTCTTCAACACCAAATTCACCCAACCATGTCTTTATCGACCTTGCTTTGAGCACTGGGGCACAGTCATGCTGGAACAGAAAAGGGCCTTCCCCAAAATATTCCCACAGAGTTGGAAGCATAGAATTGTCCAAAATGTGTTTATATGCTGAAGCATTAAGAGTTCCCTTCACTGGAACTAAGGGGCCCAGCCCAACCCCTGAAAATCAACCTGATACCATTATCCCTCCCCCACCGAACTTTACAGTTGGCACAATGCAGTCAGGCAGGTAATGTTCTTCTGGCATCCACCAAACCCAGACTCGTCCATCAGACTGCCAGACAGAAGCGTGATTCATCACGACACACCGCTCCAGAGTGCAGTGGCGGTGTGCTTTACGCCACTCCATCCGATGCTTGGCATTGCACTTGGTGACGTGAGGCTTGCGTGCAGCAGCTCGGCCAATGAAGCCCATTCCATGAAGTTCCCAGTGCACAGTGTTTGTGCTGGAGTTAATGCCAGGGGAAGTTTGGAACTCTGCAGTTATTGAGTCAACAGAGTGCTGGAGACCTTCACTCATTATGTGCCTCAGGACTCGGCGACCCGCTGTTCCTTTACGTGATCTGCCACTGTGTGGCTGAGTTTCTGTTGTTCCTTAACACTTACACTTTGCAGTAATAGCACTTACAGTTGACTGTGAAATATCTAGCAGGGAAGAAATTTCACAAACTGACTTACTGCAAAGGTGGCATCCTACGGCAGTTCACTGAGCTGCCCAGAATGACCCATTCTTTGACAAATGTTTATAAAGCTAACTACATGCTTAGGTGCTTGATTTTATACAGCTGTGGCAATGGGTTTGAGTGAAACACCTGAATTCAATGATTAAGACAACTGTGAATAAATAAGAGATAAATATATTATAATTTTCTTATTATGAGTATTTGGTCAATAACCAAAGCCTGGTGTGCAATGTGGTTTAAAATGCTTATAAAGTCTTAATACAAAAATCACAGGTAAATAATGTGGATTTCTTTAAATAATATATATTATATATTAGCTACTTTATAACACTCAGTGTTAAAAACAGGTGCTGCAATAATGTGTCAAAACTAAGCAGATCACTGCAGCACCCAGTGTGTGTGGTAAGTCATGTTCTCTGCCATCCAGTGTGTGCAGAAAGTCATGGTCTCTGTCATCCAATTTGTGCAGTAAATCATGCTCTCTGCCATCCAGTGTGTGCGGTAAGTCATGGTCTCTGTCATCCAGTGTGTGCAGGAAGTCATGGTCTCTGCCATCCAGTGTGTGTGGAAAGTCATGGCCTCTGTCATCCAGTGTGTGCAGTAAATTATGCTTTCTCCCATCCAGTGTGTGCGGTAATTCTTGCTCTCTCCCATCCAGAGTGTGTAGTAAGGCATGCTCTCTGTCATCCAGTGTGTGCAGTAAATCATGCTCTCCACCATCCAGTGATCCACACTCCCTCAGTGCAGACTCTGACCCACGGCAGGAAACATCACCTAGAATCATTCGTCCAGAACTTTCTCCAAAGTGAGCTGCCCCTGGTACAGATACAGCAGAACCACAACCAGCTGTCTACACACCCATTTACCAGCCTCACATCAGCAGGCTCTGTGAAGACGGAGGAGATACAGTTATGCCCTATATTACAGGCTAATGACATTTAATTCCATAACCAGAGAAAAGAACCATGACAATATATTATATTTAATTAACAAAATGTAATTAAAATTCAACCAAAAATAATTGATCCTGGACAGGTATTTATAGCCCTGTCGATGTATATATGAGAATGTATATTGCCAGAACATTTTAGTGTTACAGTATGATTTGTACAGTTCAGTGATACATTAATGAAAGAAGGAATTCTGTCTTTTACAATGGAAGCCTTTAAACCAAATGGGACCTTCTCCTTCACTAAAATGGGCCCCCTTGTGTAGAGCTGAAGTAGCCCCACAGTCCAGCCCCCTACAGACAACCTCAGCACTCTGCCAGTCAAAGTTACCATCACACACTGTAGTCCAGGTATCTCCACTCTCCCAGAGCACACGTGAGCCCCCTCCCACAAGTTGGACCAAGAGCGACCTACCAAGAAAGAAACAATTAATTACTTCATCAAATCAAATGAAAGATTGAATAGACATATGCACTCATTTCCTATAGGATTAAGAGGTGTGTCCCAATACTTTTATCCATATAGTGTACGTAAGTTTTCAGATATATCCTGCTGCCTCTTTTTTATTATTATTATTATAATAAAAAAGTTGCCCTAGAGAAAGAAATAAAGGGAACAAAAGGGGGGGGGAGACACATTTGAGCAATTGGTTTCTGCAAATATGAACAAACAGGAGACCAAATCCTAGCAAAACTGTCCAACTTGTGATTCAGATCATGACAGCTTTTCTAATGGAAGGAGAACTGAAAGCTGATTTGGCCACATATCCTTGGTTGGCACTTTCGGAGAGGACCTGCCACCCGCCTCTTTAACCTGACAGTGACTGAGTGACTGTGATGCTCAGTGTCTCACAGTGTGTCACAGTTTTGCTAACACCACAGGCTATGCAGGAGATATGAACTATATAATTCACAGTGTTTTTGCAGTTTCACGGTGTAGGTCTCACTATACCTTTCACAGTGTTTTTGCCGTGTAGGTCTCACTATAGATTTCAGTGTTTTTGTAGTGTTTCGCAGTGTAGGTCTCACTATACATTTCAGTGTTTTTTGCAGTGTAGGTCTCAATACACATTTCACAGTGTTTTTGCAGTGTTTCACAGTGTAGGTCTCACTATACATTTCACAGTATTTTGCAGTATTTCACAGAGTATACAGCATTTTGCGTGGCTTCCCCTCACAGTGGTGGCCCCTCTTCAAACTGCCCAGAGATCCTGTAGAGGATGGGAGAAGGGGCTCACGGGCAGCAGCCATTTACCTGCTGCTGAATATACTCCCTGCATTAATGCTCCATTGTGCTTTAATACCTGCTGTGATCACCGCCTATTTCAGCCTTCAGAGCACAGCTATCCCATGGTGGCCCAGTTCAAATGCTGTCTCTGGACCAGCACATGCAGCCTTCACCAGTGTAGTTTTGTGTGCCCTCTTTCTGCAGTCGCCCCAGATTTGCAAGCCAATAGTCAGTCGGGCACAATTACCGCATGCTGTAAAAGTTCATCATACACCACTCTTTAAACACCTAGAAACACTTAACGATGATAAAGATCTGATTACCAACAAACCACTAAAAACTCAAAACCATGAAATTTTAACCACTTTCAGTTTCATTGTATTTAGAATATCAATTTCAATGCTTGCAAACGAAAAGTCTTCTTCCATAAAATGGTCTTACACATTTTGGTGACATAGATCTGCAGACAGACTATATCTTACAGGGAAACGGCAAACACCCTCATAGCACATCCTTCTCTGCCAAACAATAAGTCTTACGGAAAAAATGAGAGACTGTGTGGGTTGTTGTATAGCTGCACACCCCCACTGACGTGGCGCGGGGCTGAATGCAGAGGTCAGGAATGGCAGACCAGCATTCTGCTCCCACATCACCGAAAACAAACATAAATGCTTTTTAAAATGCTAATTCACAGACTGGCACTGCACATCATATAACATCATCAGGACATATCACCTTTTCCTTCCTGAAAATAGCCTGCGTCATTTTGCACATAATAACGTTAGGAAAGGGAACGCTACCATTGGAAATGAAATTCTCTGAACGACAGACTGACCATGAACCTTCTTCCAATGAAACTTTACAGTGGACAGGCTGTTTTTGAATGGACACACAGTGTACCTAATACATAAGTATGCGGTATGTATCTAAGTGCCATATGCATAATGAGTACACTGTATACTGAATAGATTAGTGCTATATTCCTACGTCATAGTCAGGGTGACAGGACGCCTGGCGCCTCTTGCAGCATACAGCAGGCATGGATATGCTGAATAAATAAGCAGTACACGGGGCATAGGGACCTTGGGGTCTTCATTGCTCTAGCAGAGTGCGATAGTGGCGTTATTGCCTCATGTCTCACCACTGGCTGAAAAAGGCCTCTTACAGCTTGGCACGAAATCGAGCGCTGATAGCTCAGCGGGGTTCTGCTAAACACGGGGGAAAGGAGGCAAGAAACAGGAGCGGGAGCCGCAGCCAGCGGCCATTGTCTGCTCCCCCTGAACTGCGCATAAAAATCCAGCCCTGCGGAGCTCAGTGGTGGGCAGTAAAAAGGCTTGCGGTGCTCCACGCAGAGGTCAGCAATGGTGGACCGTGGTCCTGTTTTCAAAGCTTTTTAAATGCAAATTTACAGACTACCGCTGCATATATCATTTAAGATTATCGAGACACATCCCCTTCTGAAAATAGCCTGCGTCATTTTTGTACATAACGTTAGGAAAGGAATCGCTACTATTGGAAATGAAACTCCGTGAACGGCAGACTGACCATGAACTGAGACGTTAAAGTGGGAGATGGATGGAGGCACGCCACTTTTGTTAGCAACCTACTTTCGCTCTGTTAAATGAGCCTCCGTCATTTCAGTGCTACACTACCTTTCATTCCCAGACAGCTGCCGCATAATCTGGACTGCTCGCTGCCTCACCCTTCATCACAATCTATTATACATGACATTTGTGAAGCGTTTTTGGGACACATATAGTTAATAGCTTAGCGAAGTTTATGGAATCCCGTAAGGGATTCCGCATAAACGAATCAAACGCCGGGAGCCCATGCACTCCCCTGGCCGCGCAAGTAGGATTCTTAGGATGAACCGCCATGTGGTTCCGTACCGGCAGTTTTAGAAATAACTTGCTTGGAGCTCTCATCGCTGCATTACCCAACAGCCGAGCGGCTGCTTGAGCTGGAGCCGGTCACATTGTGCTGGTGCCGTTTCCCCCATCAACCCAATACGGTTTTTCGCGACTGACATTTCAGGTTTTTGCAGACGAATAAAAGCATGCCGATCGATATTTCTGCGAGGAGGGGAGTGTGAGGCGTGCAGCTCAATCTGCGATCCCGCTGCGCGATCCCGCGGCTTGTTAGGAGGTACAGCGAATAGCAGCGCTGAGTTATAATAAACCCCTTTAAAGAAAACACCTCATTTCATCTCTTATTAAACAGTATTCTTTTTATTACGACTTCCCAAAATCTGTTTATTTCATATTACTCATTATTTATTACTTATTACATATTGCACAGTAATATTGATATTAATATTTGCGAATGTAGCATTAACTGGGGTTGCATGGTTGCTTAGAGGGTAGCATTGTGCCTCACACTTCCAGCACTCCCAGCTTTTGTATGTGTGGCGTGTACATGGGCTCCCGATGTTTTGATTGGTTTCTTACAAGTACAGCAGTTTCCTCTCGCAGTACTAAATTACGCGGTTGAGTACGCGATGATTTGGTGAAAAAGGCCCGTAGCGTGACTGCGCGCCCTGCGACGGACTAGCACCCCGTTTAGGCTGTCCCCTGCACGCCCTGGGATAGGCTCCAGGCTTTCCGCGACCTTGTACTAGATACATTGCTACGGAAGATAGATGGGTGGGTTACAAACTGTACAATCAGCGATTTTTACAGACTGATGATTCAGACTCAGTTTTCGTATAGCCTTGCAACTCCCAATTTTTGCGCATTGAAAATTAGCATTTGCCAGCTTCCACCGGGCGCGCACTGCGAACAGATCCACTGCGGCGGTTTCTTGTTTACCGACAGAAATGGCATCCAATCCAGTGTCGTGTTAGATGGCGAACAGAAATCTGCACTGAGATTTATTTTCCCTAATTCAATATGCTCAACTGCCACCGGCTTTTGCAGTTTGCTTTCTGGCTGCCATTTAATTGAACTTGAAATTAATGACTACGCCAATTTCGCCCCCCGCCGCGCGAAAAACGTAGGGAAATTTTAATTTTAATTGGAAGAGTCGGAGGAAACGGAAGTCGTCCTGCCGCTCTTACTTAAGAGAAGACGCCGACTAAAAGCTTGGGAAGAGCAATCGATGGAAATGTGGCAGGTGCGCGAGTAACTGTAGCCAAACAGCGCTCCTTGCCAGATAGTAATGCTGGGCTGTTTTGCTTTCAGTGGCAGATACCGTTAGTTTCCTGAAGGTGTTATTAGGCCTCAGAATTCTTTGCCAC
Source organism: Paramormyrops kingsleyae (assembly GCF_048594095.1). Taxonomy (NCBI): domain Eukaryota; kingdom Metazoa; phylum Chordata; class Actinopteri; order Osteoglossiformes; family Mormyridae; genus Paramormyrops; species Paramormyrops kingsleyae. The sequence continues at coordinate 897,246 of NC_132797.1, read as the reverse complement.
TTTTCTTGGGAAATGGAATTGAATTACTGAATGCTTCCTGCTCATGAGGAGCTCATATGTAAAATATGCCATCAAACGTTTTTTCCCCACTGTTCCAAACTCTACGTGTGGCAGGATCATACCATAGGCTATGAGACCATCGCCTCAGTAGCAGCTAACACTCAGGAAGCAAATGTGCTTCCTCATCCTGGGCCTGAAGTTTGATGTTGATAATCCATCCTGGTGCTTGGGGTCTAGGGATTACACTCATGTCCATCCATGGACTACTTTTAAAAAGCAATGTTTATCCATAATGTAACACTGGTCCTGCCTTGTGCACAGGCTGAATTTCCCCGCCTTTGTTCTGGAATTCCAGCACCTTCTCTCTCTCTTACTCCTCCGCGCCACCCCAGCACTGTCTCCATGCACACAGGCCTCCATAGCATTCAGTGGGGCTCCCTGGTTTTCAGGCAGGTGGTGAGATGGAGAATGCTGGGGGGGGGCATGCAGCCAATGGGAGAATGGAGAGTGACGAGACGCCTGTCAGGGAGGATTCTGCTGAGCCCTTTCTGCTGCTAATCGTGCCTGTACTGAGCCTGCATTCCCCCCCCAGGGTCTTGGCAAAATTTGGTCTGGAGCGCCGTTGCCAGAACAATAGAGCTGCTGGAATGTGCATCAGAATTGAGATTATTTACTGGGAAAGAAATTTTACAGAACACAGCAATATAAAGCATAGTATTTATTGTCAATCCAAAATCGAAAGAACCTCACAATGGAAAGAGAACGAATGAAACGTGCCCCAGTTCCAGCTCCAGGTTTTACCTAAAACTAAGAGAGACCCTGGAGCCATAAATCCTTGGTGATGATGCAACCTGTTACAAAGAGGCTTCCCCACTGGACGGGAAAACAGGAAGTGCTCCCCAAATAAGGCTGTAGCCCATTGTTACACTGCCCTCCATAATTATTGGCACCCCTGGTTAAGATGTGTTCTTTAGCTTCTAATAAATTCAGTTGTTTTCTAAATAATATAGGACCACAATGAAAAAGAGAGGAAAATCCAACCTTTAATTAAAGTGCATTTATTCAGTGGGAAAAAAATACCACATTAAGAAATAATTCTTTTACATCAAATCATGTGTGCCACGATTATTAGCACCACTGATGTTAATACTTTGTACAACCCCCTTTTGCCAACAAAACAGCACCTAATCTTCTCCTATAATGTTTCACAAGATGGGAGAATACAGAAAGAGGGATCTTCGACAATCTCTCTAAATCATCCAGCGACCTGGGTCCTCTCCTCTTCAGCTCACTCCACAGGTTTTCAATGGGGTTGAGGTCTGGGGACTGAGATGGCCATGGGAGGAGCTTGATTCTGTGTCTGGTGAATCATTTCTGTGTAGATTTGGCCACATGTTTAGGGTCATTATCTTGCTGAAAGACCCAGTGACGACCCATCTTCAGCTTTCAGGCAGAGACCACCAGATTTTGATTTAAAATGTCCTGGTATTTCAAAGCAGTCATGATGCCATGCAGCCTAACAAGGTTCCCAGGGCCTCTGGAGGAGAAACAGGCCCACAGCATCACCGATCCTCCCCCATACTTCACAGTGGGCATGAGGTGCTTTTCTGCATACTCATCTTTTTGTGTTGCCAAAAAGCTCTATCTTGGTCTCATCTGACCAAAGCACACGGTCCCAGTTGAAGCCCCAGTACTGCTTAGCGAACTCCAGACGTTTGCGTTTATTATTGTGAGTGAGAAAAGGTGTTTTCTGTTCATGCCTCCCAAACAGCTTGTTGGCATATAGATAGTGACTGATGGTTGTTTTGGAGACTTTGTGACCCCAAGATGCTACCATTTGTTGCAATTCTTTAACAGTGAGCTTTGGAGAACTTTTTATTTCTCTTACCATCTTCCTCACTGTGTGTGGTGGCAAAATAAGCTTGCGTCCTCGTCCAGGCTTGTTTGCCACTGTTCCAGTTGTTTTTAACTTCTTAATGATTCCTCTGACAGTAGATATGGGCAGGTGCAGATGAGTGGCTATTTTCTTGTAGCCATTGACTGACTTGTGAAGGTCGACACACATCTGCCTTACTTGAATGGTGTGTTCCTTTGTCTTTCCCATGTTGAAGAGTAGATAAGAGAAATGGCCTCTGTGTCACGTCCTATTTATACCCTAGGGACACAGGAAGTGATGAATTACTAATTAAATGTTCCTAGATACTCTGATCAACTTTGTAAACTACTGTAGAAATGACAGAAATACTTCAATTACATTTATTTCCTAGGAATTGTTAGGGGTGCCAATAATTGTGGAAGAGGTGATTTTATGAAAAATAATTATTTCTTAGTCAGGGATTTTTTTCCCCCTTAAAATTCACTTAAGTTGAAGGTTACATATTTCTACAATTGTCAGTGTGAGAGTATGCTTCTGCAATAAAAATTGAATTTATTTTAAGGCTTTTAACACATCTTAACCAGGGATGCCAATAATTATGGAGGGCAGTGTAGCCTTTGCTTTTGCTGTTATTTTATTGCCGTGGATGTCATCCTGCATAGTTACCCCTCTTCATGGATTCTGATTTCTGGTTTCCCAAAACAAAGAGCCAGGGGGCCTAAATAAATTATGACACAGAATGTAACATATTGGCTCAATAATTAATGTCTTTCACTCTTTCCACCAGTAGCTGAATTTCAATTGTTCCTAGGCACATCGTCATTAGTGCATTCATTATTACATTAAATAAGGGCTCCCCCTAGTGTCACATCACCATGTTTGGTTACAAATATAAATAAACTTGACGCTACCCTGAGTGGGACCTACAGACTCCGGCTTATACATGAGGTCTTTCTGTGTTTTCTTCAAGCCGTATGATTTTGTCATTGGTCAGCACTCACAGCAGTCAGGCTGACTGATTGCAAGAGTCAAACTCAGCCATTTCTGTCCCCTGTAACAGGACGTAAACTGTTTCAATTTGCCACTAAGAGTTTGTGTGGTTCTGCTCCGAAGCCCAGAATGTTCTTCCAGGACCTGCTCTCTGCAATTTCTCTCTGATCAGGGCATGAACATTGAAATGAACATAAAGTTTGTTTGAACATAAATATAAACTAACTAATATTGAAAGTGAAACTCACCAAGAACAATATGGACATAATCTATTAACATTACATTTTAGAAGCCTTTGTGTCTTAATTTTAATGCTTAATCTCAATTAAAATTTTTAATTTTATTTTATTTTTAAATTTCAATTTCCTCTCCATATGCTAGCCTACAACAACAACAAATTTATTTTTGTATAGCGCATTATCACAACATTACATTGTCTCAAAGCGCTTTACAGCATCCCCACCCAAAGCCCCCAGTGAGTAAGCCATAGGCGACAGTGGCAAGGAAAAACTCCCGAGACGGAAGAAACCTTGGGAGGGACCAGACTCAAAGGGGGAGCCCATCCTCCAGGGGCCGGCAGGGAGAGTCAAATACAGTTAAATCTGAGACGGAAACAGGGAGCAGGGGGGAGATGACAAGCCGGTGCCACCACTCCCTCCAATAGCCAGGCAGCCAGAAGGCAGGGAGCGGGTCATACAAGGAAGATGACACAGGCAGAACGGCGAGCTGGATGCACGGTCGTCATTGGTCGTGGCGACGTCACATGTTGCAGGGTGTGCTGGACATCTTGATAGATTGAGGGCTCCAGGCAGCACCCCCCAGGAGAAGGTGGTGGAAATAAATGCAATTAGTCAAAGTAAGGGAGACTATAGGCAGTGCTAAAAGTTAGATGAGTGCAATATAAAGTGCAATGCTCCGGCAGATACGGCTATGGCAGCATAAGTACAGTAGGAAGGAGAGGCAGGTGGGAATGCAGGCATGGGGAGTCCCTGAAATGACAGCACTCCAATCCCACAAGCAATTGTGAAGCTAGAGTGACAGCACTGTCAATTCAGTTTATCCAAAGCCAATGGCACCAATCCCCACCCAGCTCTACACCTCACACTATAGGTTTAACTGGGAGTGAGAAGCTAGCTAGAGCTAGAACTAGTGTCCCTATAAGCTAAACTAAACAGGTGTGTTTTTAGTCTAGACTTGAATATTGAGAGTGAGCCTGAAACCCGCACATCCGGTGGAAGACCGTTCCACAGCTGAGGAGCTCTATAGGAGAAAGCTCTGCAGCCTGCCGTAGCTCTTTCTACTCTAGGTACTAACAGATATCCCGCACCTTGAGATCGAAGCAAGCGTGGGCGGTTGTATGTGGTCAGCAGATTATTAAGGTAGTCTGGTGCAAGGCCATTCAGTGCTTCATAGGTTAACAGCAGTATTTTATAGTCAATCCGAGACTTAACTGGTAACCAATGAAGGGAGGATAAGACTGGTGTGATGTGATCAAATTTTTTAGTGTTTGTGAGAACTCTGGCTGCCGCATTTTGTACCAAGTTTATTTAAGGAACCAGACGGGCAACCAGAAAGGAGGGCATTACAGTAGTCTAGTCTGGTACTGTAGTTACGAAGGCATGTATTAATTTTTCTGCATCACGAAGTGAGAGCATCTTACGAAGCTTGGCTATGTTCCGTAGATGATAAAACACAGTTCTAGTAATACTTCTTATGTGAGCTTCAAAACATAGATCTGAATCTACTAGAAGACCAAGATTTCTAACCACCGTTTTAGGTTGTGTAGGAAGGCCACTAATGCTGAGGTGGTGAAACTTATTTCTTGCAGCCTTAGGACCAATCACCAGTACTTCTGTTTTTTCTGTGTTTAACATTAGGAATTTTTTTGCTATCCAGCACCGAATATCTAACAGACAATCTTCTAACCGAGATAAGAGTGATGTATCAAAAGCCTACAAAGCCTACAAAGAAGAACAAAAATGATATTTCATCAGCTGAAATATCAGGTACTTGTGGCGTTAATAGGCACACAGTTGATGCATTTTAATGCTGCGCTGTGCCACAACTGACCACTGGGTAGCCAAGGACATGTCATTCACTGGGAAGCCGAGGACGTGTCATTCACTGCGAAGCCGAGGACGTATCATTCACTGCGAAGCCGAGGACGTGGCATTCACTGCGAAGCCGAGGACGTGTCATTCACTGCGAAGCCGAGGACGTGGCATTCACTGCGAAACCGGGGACGTGTCATTTACTGCGAAGCCGAGGACGTGGCATTCACTGCGAAGCCGGGGACGTGGCATTCACTGCGAAGCCGAGGACGTGGCATTCACTGCGAAGCCGAGGACGTGGCATTCACTGCGAAGCCGAAGACGTGTCATTCACTGCGAAGCCGAGGACGTATCATTCACTGCGAAGCCGAGGACGTGGCATTCACTGCGAAACCGAGGACGTATCATTCACTGCGAAGCCGAGGACGTGGCATTCACTGCGAAACCGAGGACGTATCATTCACTGCGAAGCCGAGGACGTGGCATTCACTGCGAAACCGAGGACGTGTCATTCACTGCGAAGCCGAGGACGTCTCATTCACTGCGAAGCCGAGGACGTGGCATTCACTGCGAAGCCGAGGACGTCTCATTCACTGCGAAGCCGAGGACGTGTCATTCAGGTCTCATTTACAGTTGTGCAGCCTGTGAGCAGGATTTGTGTGGAGGTCAGGTTGCATGGTGCAAGTCATGACAGCTGCCTTCAGCCTGTGGAAGCAGGTGCCAGTATGGAAAAATCAGGAATAAAGAAAGCTTTGTGGACGGCCACGCTGAGCTCGTCAGCAGGCACAGCTTTGGCGTACACCTGAGATCATCGCGTTCTCCTGAAGGTCCACGGGAAGAGAGGCTGAGCCCCCTAGTCTGTGCACGGTGCTGCTGAGGGCCTGAGTGACATTCTACAGGGTCCAGGCCAGCTCTAGGATGACCTTTGACTGTGCGCACATTTACTCCCGACTCATTCACATGCCATGAATGGCAATGAGATGAAACTAGTCCCTCCTGCATGAATTGTGAAAGGCTGATGGTGCTGAACACTGCTGCACATGCTGAACACCACTGCACACTCACGGTCGAACCCTGCCCATCGCTGTCAGCTTGTCACAGGTCTCTTGTTACTCCACGCTTTTGTCCAGGAGGCTAGAGAAAGGTGGAATGTTATATAAACAAGTGATCTTTTACCCTGTTCGATGCTAAGGTAACTCAAGGTGATAAGATACGCACGGCAGCACCATGACCCAGAGGATTGTGGGAGATGACTTCCGAGCACATATATAAACCACTGACCTCAACCTTTTCCCCCCAAAAAAAACCCACAATGACTGGATAACAGTAATGACAACAGATGGAACGCAAACCCAGAACCCCATACCCCAGATTTGTGTCCTCACCAGTGTTACTAAGAGTAAAAAGCACCTGGTTTGGTAGAAATTACTTGCAAAATCCTCTAAACTAAACTGGTATCAAGCATAAAAAGAAGTTGTAGCCACTTGCATTAATGAAATTCATAATTCAGCCTAATCAATCCTCACAGTAATTACACAGCTATTTTAACAGCATGAATTAAGGGTTACACTTCCTCCTGGGAGGGCGGGCCATCTTTTTCTGAGTAGCGAAGACCTGCCAATCATACTGTGTAGCCTAAGTGAGCAAATCAGTGAGGCTTTTTAAGGAAGCCTTTCAGCCGACGTGAGCTTCCCCCAGAGCCCATCTGCCAGCAGCAGCTCCATTCTCCTCTTTCAGACACTCCTTTTACTCACTTATTAAAAACATAACTGATGGGAGTGACTGCTGCATTGAAAACACAAGACACACCTAATATGGTCACCATGACTTGTAAATGTTTTTAAACATACAGTATATATTCTGATATGCAGAATGCATATTCAGCCGTGGAAAAAATTAAGTATTAAATAATGTTACTTATTAATGAAGGGCTTCTTCCTTGCTTTCAGCCCTGCTTCTAGGAGCCTGATACAAACTGTTCCAGCAGAGCACTTCACAGCTGCACTTAATGCTTCCCATTCCTTTTGAAGGTCACTTGATGTCACCCTATGATTCATGAGAAACTGTCAGATAAGTTAACGGTCATCTCTGGCATTAGAAAGTCACTTCCGCCCTTCTTCCATCAAAACCACGATTAAACCAGGATTTAATAATACAGATTTGTTTAAAAATATAGAGTAGTCTCAATGTTTTTTCACAGTTGTATGTGCTTTTGTCAAATATAGCCAAAAGTTAAACTGTTTTTATGTTAAAATAAGATACATTTAAACACCTGTTGCAAGGCTAATGACTTGACATGGTTTTCAATGGATAGCACTTAAACAATAATGAACAAATCCAAAAGTGTAATCCTTATAATGTGCTAAGGCTTCAAAACACAAAACGCAGAGAACACAAAATATAGCTTCTGAGTGTGTTTGTTGTTGTTGTTGTTGTTGTTGTACACCCTGTGGCCTGTACTACGAAGCGGGGTTACTGGCTTATCGGGGTAACTTGTTGGATTTAAGGTAGTCTGGGCAAAATGTAAGTGAATGAATATGAAGTCCATTTAAGCTGTGGTACCTTAAATCCGACAAGTTACCCCGATAAGCCAGTAACCCCGCTTCGTAGTACTGGCCACAGGATCTTTCTGCTCTGTGTTAAATGTGTTGCATGGACTGGTTGGCCTTGGTATCTCAGGGTTTTTTTCTACCACTTATAACTAGAACAGCTACTTAATTTCACTGCTAACCAATCTGAAGCTTGGCTGCTTTCCTACATGTAGCTGATTAGGTAACATTTTAAAAGCAACTTAAAAATAACTTCAAGATGGAAGAAGAGGCTAAATGCCACACAGATTTTACAGAGAAAATCCTCGCAGGTTTTAAACGGGAAGATTTCAGCTTGTAAGTCGACGTCCTTAACCAAAATACTCCGTCCTGCCCCTTATACTGTATATTAGGACGACCAGATAATCCATGTCAGGGAGGACACTCTGAGCTAGGACAGGAATTGTAAACTACCATTTCAATTAAACGGGCCTGGATTTCACTTGAGCACTGAGTTCTTGCTGTGTGCTGATTGGTCAGTCTCCTATAATCATGCATATGTCACTAATACTAATGTGAAACAGCTGGATGAGTCTTTCAGTCAAGGAAACAAACTAGTCAAAGCACAAGAAAAGCTGAACTATTTCGGCAAGCACAGGAGCCTTTCAATTTGAAAGTAGTTTGTAAAACCCGAAGTAGCTGAAAGTGTCCTCCCTGACATGGATTATCTGGTCACCCTACTGTATATAAACTACAGCGACCCGCATTGGCTCTGATCTCCAGCAGGGGGCGCACCACACCTCCATAGCAGCGTTTCCTGCTCCTGTTACTAGGTGAATACAGCCAGTCAAAAACAATCACTAAGTATTCCCAATAATAAATACAGAAGTCTAGATATTTTTTTAAATGACCACAATAAACAAAAGTACCCATTCATTAAAAATCTCATAGTGGCACTATAAAGATAAATGCATTTTACTTTTTGACCATTGCAATGCTGTGCAAAGGTGAGGGTTAAAAGGGGAAGACTATGTTACACCCCAAAATGCTGTTGACCACAAACATGTGCTCACCACACATATAAGGAGAACCTGTTTTGTGCATGATGTGGGTGAAATAGGCTACCAGGAAAGTATGACTGTTCACTGGATTCATCCTAAAGCAAAAGCATAAGAAGATGCCTGTTTGTCTGTGGTATGGGGTGACCAGATAATCCATGTCAGGGAGGACACTTTGAGCTAGGACCGGATTTGTAAACTACTATTTAAATTAAAAGGGCCTGGATTTCACTTTAGCACGGAGTTCTTGCTGTGTGCTGATTGGTCAGTCTCCTATAATAACGTGAAACAGTGGCATGAGTTTTTCAATCGAGGAAACAAACCAGTTAAACAACTGGTCTATTTAGCCAAGCACAGGAGCCTTTCAGTTTTAGTTTGTAAAACCTGAAGTAGCTCAAAGTGTCCACCCTGATATGGATTATCTGCTCACCCTGCTGTAGTATTAATTTTGTCACTTACCAGGAAAAGCAAGTAAATTATTATACATATATACTCATATACAGCGACTGGCAGTTTTCTGACAGTTTCCTGGCAGTCTTCAGTGGAATCGTGTGCTTATTTTTGATAAAAAGTGTGGACTTCAAGATGCGGGGGGCCAGCTACTGATAACTTCGTGTCAAATGCTGTAAGGACATGTTTTGCTTCTACAAGTGTGATCTATTTCACAAATGACAAGTTGCTACATTATTTTACATTCGCAAAACCACTGGAAGCTAGTAAAATGCTTGCCTAATATTAATGAGCATATCTTGGACAGTGACAGCATGACAGTGAACTGACCTCGTTTGTAAACAACGCAAGGAGTCCACGACCTCGCCAATCGGTTAGGTTATCACTGTGCCACAGGAATTCCCCAAAACCCTCTGTTCATAATCACCATAAATCCACGACGTACAATTCTATGGAACATGTCATGTATATAATTCAAAGAAACCGGTGATAGTTGTTTAGACATATATCATGCAGTTTTACATAAGTAAATTTTTTTTACATAAAGTTTTACATAAGTACCTGGGTGTTCACCTCAACAACAAACTGTACTGGTGTACAAATACTGAGGCAGTTTACAAAAAGGGTCTAAGTCGTCTTCGCCTGCTAAGGCGGCTAAGATCCTTTGGGGTGAACAGGACACTTTTAAGGACCTTTTATGACACTGTGGTAGCATCTGCTATCTTTTATGCTGTGGTCTGCTGGTGTGGTGGAATTTCAGAGAGGGACAGGGGGAAACTTAACAAACTGGTGAAGTGGGCCAGCTCTGTCCTGGACTGTCCGCTGAAATCCACCGAGCAGGTTGGGGAAGAGAGGATGCTGTCTAAGCTGACATCCATTATGGACAACACCCCCCACCCCCTGCATGAGACCGTACGAGCTCTGAGCAGCTTCTACACCCACAGTGTAGGAAGCAGTGCTACCGCAGGTCATTCTGACAGGTGGCTGTCAGACTTTATAACACAGTTTATCATGGTTATTTTACTCATCACCTGTCTAACTGACATATCATCTGTCTTTAATTGCTCTTACCGATTTGCAGCTTGCTTGCACACTGTATATTTCACCAGGATCATTCACACCCCACCCCCCACACTTGTGTACATATCTCTGTACATTTTTTTTGGGGGGACATGAAAACTTTGGTTGTGTGTATAAACAACTGACCTACCTGTTCTTGTTCTATATTCCTTTTGTATAAGAGCTCTGTAACACTTCAGTTTCTCATTCGTGGGATAATAAAGGTTTATTCTATCCATCCATACTGCTTTATGCGTCTCTGTTGCGTAGAAGATGGAGCCAATCCCAGCATCTTCAGGTGAGAGGCAGGGTCCACCCTGGGCAGGTTGCCAGTCCACCACAGGCCCAACACAGACCCGCATTCATACCTATGGGCAATTTAGAGTAGACAGTTGACCTAATCTGCATGTCTTTGGACTGTGGGAGGAAACCGGAGCACCCATGCAAACTCCACATTCTATTCTATTCTATTCTATTCTATTCTATTCTATTCTATTCTAATGTATCCGTGATGTCTGTGGGCTCTGATTACATACATAATCCACAGACGTGTATGTCACAACACTGTCATGTATGTCACAGCGACAGCGCCTACAAAGGGCTCTTAAAGCACAATATAAAAAAAGTGTTTTCTCTCACCAATACCCGGCAATTACGTGTACGTGTGATAGGACGTACGACGACTGCATTTATTTTTCGTCACGTGGCATTAGATCACTCTTCAGCCAATGGGTACAGGGGTGCCCTGTAAAGGGATTGGCTGGCCTGCGCCGTGCTGCCCGGTTCCACGTGAAGGACCGCCCAGCCACGCTGGCGGTATAAAAGCATGCTGCCAGCGGCGCTGCACTCAGCCCTAGTTTTAGAGGGAAAATGCATCGTTTTCGTTCGCAGACTTTTACCGGGATCGCTTTCAATTCTTATCCGATAACAGCGTTGCTTGAATTTTTTTATTTGAAGAGACATTACAGTAAAAACTGGTCATTTATTGGTTGATTTTGTCTGGAATTATACATTTTTTATAAGAAGATGCCGAGGTCCAAGAAGAGAAGTAGTCGAGGTGAGGAAATGGACGGTGCTTTCTGGTTGTCTGGCTGAGATGAGTAATTATAGCGAAAGGAGTACTGGGATTTGTAGTTTATTGGTCATTAAATTTAGCTATGTCAATGGATGATTACTAACTTTCAGACTACTAAACCCAGCATCCAATGCAGCCTTGCCTGTTTAGTATATTAGTTTCAACAAATATTTTATGTATGTTTTATTTTGCCATATATGCTGCTTTTTGATGTTAAATAATGAATGGATTTGTTTAACAGCTGGTAAAGATTAAGGGCATATTCTATATCCACGTAATACGACAGTATGCGGTCAAAATGAAGAAAACCACTGGGATAGGCTTTGAAGCAAATAAAACACGAATAGATAAAATACTGGATTAAGCCCATGTGATCGATCAGGTTTTGATGTGTTGGTTTACATACGCCAGCTATGTAAGAACCACAAGATAATGGCGAGAAACGAGCTTTGTCACTTGGAAGAAAAACATATAAATTGATCTGGTTACATGCAGGTGTTTCACAGATCTTAGCATTTTTTTTTATCTTTCGACATGCTACCTGTTAAGGAGTATTGTATAATCGTTAGGTTTCATTTGTGATTTAGCGTCTGCGTTCAGGAAGAATTTTATTCTTTGACTCGTAAGCAGATAGCTGCGAGTGTTTATCAGACGAACGCAACTCGTCATTTCGTGGCTTCAAGAGTATTTCAGCTTTGAGTGCGTATGTTTCCTGCTGTGAACGCACTGAGTGTAGGTCAGGCAAACAATCAGAGCAATTTTGATGGGGAAAACGCCCACTCTGTACTTCATAAAAAAATCTTAACGTCGTGTACATTTTGTTTAGTATTGTAAAGATTGCAGTGCTTTCGCCGTGGATAGCAGTTTTCTAGATTCATTGAGGTGTGTGTATATGTCTGAAGTGAGTCATGGGCAATGCATAAGAAACTGAGCAGTAGCCAAATCCTGCCTCAGCTGCTCAGAACCGGCCTGCCACGTGAGCGGTTCGCGGGCCCCGTGAAGGTGGCTGCACACGGCGCGGGCAGCACGCCCCCCCTCCCTCGAACGTCCTGCGTTTAAAGTGCATACTGGAAATGTCACCAAAGCCACATGCTATCAGTGAACCGGTCATTAGCTCTTCCATGAAACTGGATGACTTCGTTTTTTGTTCTGTATAGGTACAGCGGAACTTGCCCTCCAATGCTTTCTTTTTTCCAGTATTATGTTTGGTGTCGATAGTATTACCTATTTAATGTGATATGTTTTTTCCGGCAAATGCTAGATTTGTAACTGTTTTTTAGAATCGATGAATTCCATCCGAAGGATAAAACGTTGCCATGAAAACATTTCGCATCTGGGCCTTTATCTTGTCACGTGACACACACGTCATACAGGAAGTGACACGTTTGTGTTTCACTTGATGTGGAAACCATTAAGGGACCGGCTACTGCTGTCAACCCGATCAGCTGATACTTTCCAGTCTGAACTGAATCTGTGGGTTCTGGGAGTAATCAAAGGTTATTGTCCTGTTTTCAGTCTAAACTTCCGATGGGAAAAACCTTTGTGCCTGCATGAACCATATAAGAAAAGGGATTGAATGTCTGTATTTCTTGTCCTAGACTGTCTGGTTTGGCACTAGTCTCACAGGAACGCTGTATTCCAGCCTTTTAACCGAATACATTCTGCGCATGGTAACTGTAGCTTGTGCTGAAGTGGGACTTGTTTGGGCTTCAGGGGGTGCCCACGGAGCCGCCCAGCCATTCAGCGATGAGGATGCCTCCATCGAGACACTCAGCCACTGCAGCAGCCTTAGTGACACCACCAGCCTGGTAGATGAAGGTAATGGAGCAGTCACCGCTGCGGTGTTGGTGGCTGCCAGGGCCAGCCATGTGCCGTCGACTTGGTGGATGGGGGGTGATGATGCAAGTCATGTGAAAAGGTTGTTTGTGCCTGTGGGTATGGCCCCCTCTCAAGGGGCCAAATTGGAACTTGGTTTTGTGAAGCTGTCCTGCCTATGTAAGGCCCCTAATGTAGAGCCTCAAGGAAACTGGAATGAGACGGGACCTGCTTCCTGCTCGTTCAACAGCCTGATGCTCGTCACCAATAACCGTAGAATTCTGGGAAATATCCAGGAATTCTCTGATTTTCCAACCTAGAACCCCCGCCCCCCCCCCAGAACCCCACCGGCCAAAACATAATGTGGTACGTGACTGTATATCGATAATCTGCTTGCTGATAAACAAATGGCAAACACTTTTTGCTTGTCTCCTTTTTTTTTCGTAAAAGTGAATAAAGTGTAATTTGAGCTGCTCCATGCTCATGTTGCACTTAACAATCCCGGCCCGATCAGGCTTTCATCATGATCATCTGACTTTTGTTGAAGAAAACATGGAAACAAGCAGTGTTATCACAGCACAATTCATGATTAATTTCCTTATTTTGTGACTTATTTGGAGTCTTTTTGGACACGATGAGACACAGACAAGAAGAGAGCCCCATGTTTTACCAGCTAATTTTTTGTGCAGACTAGTTTTGCATGGGATACTGGTACTGCAACGTGGTACCACGTTTTTGAAAGCTGTTCAGTATTGGATTTTTTTAGTTCCGGTACTCATTATGTTATATACATTGTTAATGCTGTATATCATTAACGCTAACAGTTGGTTCAGAACCATGGGCTCCAAGTTTGAACTACTGCTGAAACTAAATTATACATTTCCAGAATTGCAAACTAAGCTATGTAGAATACTAACACTATACTAATAGTGGTCTCCCTAGATTCAAGTCAGTGGTTTATGTAAGGAGTCTTATAATATAGCAAACAGGCTACATTATCCTCATCAAACTAGCATCTGTACCTCCAGGTTGTTATGCTATGCTGCATGTTAAGCAGTTGGATAACCAACTATAATGTGCTCTGTGGGAAGTTTGAATGGATGTATGGAAGAAAGCAGAAGAAACTGCTGTAACCTTTATGAACGCTTATCTGTTTGTAAAAAATCTGTACAGCCTACCTGATGCGTTCCTTCCTCCTGGTTCATGTATAGTGCACATGTGCACATGCGTGTGTCAGTCTCCTCATTGACGTCATGTCTGTGTTCCACACTCTGTTAGCGATCACACTACATCCGTACCGTGCCTGAGTCAGACTAATTGTGTTCTGGCCCACCTGTCCAAGCGGACCAGGACACGGTTAAGCGTACCACAGCCTGGGCACGATACGGAGCGAGCACACTAGTCAAAAGAGCTGGACTTTGGGGGTCAGACGTGCTCAGGCACAAATTGCCGATTGGTTAGTGTGAGTACACCTTAAGGGGGCGGGCTCCTCGTTTAGACTGCAGGAACCCCGGTGTTAAAGATGACGACCAGGCAAGCAGATCTCAGACTGGTGGTTTATTTTGTGCAGGAGGGGAGACGGCAGATGATTCGGCGGCACAGGAGGACTTCCAGTACAAGTTAAAGGGGTATATCGACAGCACTGTGGACAAAAGGCATGTTTGGGTCAATATGGTATATTGGATTACCTTTGGCACTGATTTAAATTTGGGGGGAGAAAGAGACTTTCACTCTTGACCGAATCATTGATTCCGGTCAAAGTTCAGTGTGGTGATGTTGGAATGTTCTGCTTTCATCAGTTTGTACATAAGTGTGTATTTAGGCAGGTTAGCCCCAGGACTGATGGAGTGTCACGTTTTCTCGTCTCTGCAGTGCTAAAACCAGGCAGGCTGCCCTTGGTGCACTGAGGACCGCTTTGGCAACTAAGATCTTGTATGAGTTTATTCTCGAAAGACGGATGACCATCACTGACAGCATAGAGCGCTGCTTAAAGAAAGGTACTTCTGCATTAGGAGAACTCTAACCCTCTCTGCTTCACCTCTATGTTCAGCACTGACTTTGCCTGTGCTTTTTACCCAACGAGGCAAAGGAGAGGAGCAGAAGGCTGCCGCTTCCCTGGCCTGTCTCTTGTGTATCCAGCTGGGCTCCGGCCTGGAGAGTGAGGAGATGTTCAAGACTCTGAAGCCGGTCTTCAAGAGCATCCTCAGCGATGGAACTGCCAGCCTTCAAGCCAGACAAGCAGTGAGCTTCCTCTCCTAGACTGCCAATGTCCTTTTGCTTTAAAGCGTGCAAGTTGATGAACTTTAGTAATACATGGTCATGTTTTTGGCAAGTGCATTCAAACTAGGCTCTGTACTGTACTGCCTGAAGTCACTGGGCTTTTCCTTCTCAGTGTGCAACGAGCTTGGGCATCTGCAGTTTGATTGCAGAAAATGATATTTTGGTAAGTACAGCATGACTGGGCAGTAAATCTATACAACTGAAAATGCCAAAAGAACCTACCTGTGCTGCTTTAAACAAGTCGGGACGTCCTTAACTTGGGGTGTGTCCGTGTGCCAGGATGTGTATGCCACCATGGGATGCTTCGAGAACCTCTTCACAAAGTCCTATGCCAGGCAAGATGGGAGCCGTACTGCTGTCAGCCCCCAGACCTCTGTCCTTCACACCCACGCCCTGCTGGCTTGGGCTCTTCTCCTGACCATCTGTTACGGCACAGAAGTCAAACGTCTTTTCAACAAGTATGGCCCTTTATGAACTTCAGCCCCCCCTCTTCTTTTGTTTTTGATATGAATCGTATTGCTTGGGGGATGTGATGCTGTACTGAACTTGATGTATTACTCCCCCATATGATTGATAGTATTTTGGGTCAAACAATCCATCTCGTTTCCTAGTCATCAGAGGATCTCATACCGTGTCCAGAATTTTCATGGACCTCAGAGAATTGCCTCTTGTCAGAATTTCTCTCTCCCTGGACAAATGAGGTTCTGTTAAAACCTGTTGCAATTGCGGTTAGCTTCACTCTGCATGTGTTTTGACACCAGGAGTACTGCCTAAATGCATATTCCACACTAAGGACAGGGAAATGTCCGGTCAGCAGCAATGATGCTGACTATTTTTAATTTTAACTTAATCATTCAGTTAAGTGTAGTGTTAACTAAATTAACTACAAATGAAGTTCTGTATTTTTGCTGCGGTGGAACCTTCTATAGGTTAATTTTCTAGAAGTTCGCTGGTTCAGTTCTCCGGGGGGATATTATAACTGGTTTATTTTTACTGCTTCAGGTGGTTTTTATTTCTTGGGGTGGTTTGTAGATGTACATGTGCTGCTTGCATGTTGCTCTTGTAGGGCGTACTCGTGCTTGCATGTTGCTCTTGTAGGGCGTACTCGTGCCCTGCACAGACACGATTAAGTGCTCATGTTGCTCTTAATGATCCTGACCCAAGGACACTAATCACCATGCAACTTTTTTTTGTATTGAAGAAAACACAGGAAGAAAGCGATATGGAACAGCAGAATCGAATTCATGATTTAATGTGCTTATTTAGTGATTTATCTAGAGTTGTTTTGGATGTGATGACAGATTCATTTAGTGTGCAACGCAGCAATTTATTTGCGCTGCATGTGTAAGAATACCCATAATCTACCCAGGTATCTGAGTTGTTCCTGGATACTCATCAGCTCTAATTTCAAGCACTGCACCTCTGACATGGACCAAAGTGATCCTTTTTCACCATGTTTCACTACCCAATCTGTACATCTATAGTGTAAATGGGAGCATGTATCTGTCGCATCAGTGACCTCATGCCTGTTCCGTACCCAGGCATAGTTAACGATCATACTAGATGTGTAGCGAGTCCGACTAACCATGCTCTTGCCTACCTCTTCAAGCAGGCCTGGGCATGGTATGGAGCGATCACACTAGTCAAATGAACTGGACGTTGGGGGCTAGACGTACTTGGATCAGCTAGTGTCAGCATACCCTTAGTGAAGTGTTGCTTGGACAGGTGGGGGGGGGCTGCAGTTAATTTCTAAGGACATCTGATATCCAGTGACGTATGCTGGCTATGCTCTACACAAAGAATATTAATGCTATAGATCTACGTGAATCCCTAAGAATCCAGGTACCATCGATGTGCCTTTTTTTCCTTTTAAGGCACATGCCTGAGCTCCCTAGTTTGCTAGAGTGTGAAGATGTGAACATGAGGATCGCTGCTGGTGAGACGATTGCCCTGCTTTTCGAGCTGGCCAGGGGCCAGGATGCAGTGAGTCGTCGCCTGCCTCAGCAGTTCAGCCGTTGAGCGATTTTAAAAATTGACTGGAGCCTGATTAACCTCAAATTTTCCTTAGGAGTCTGAGCATGAAGACTTGGATCCTCTCTGTGCAAAGCTGAATGCTCTAGCCACAGACTGCAGCAAGCACCACGCCAAGACTGACAGGAGGAAGCAGAGATCAGTCTTCAGGGATGTGCTGAAAGCTGTGGAGGTGAGTGCAGCACCAGATGGTTGCAGGCTGACAGAACAGCCTCTTCATTGACAAGGTATCTGGACTCTTAACTGCATTAGTCTGGTAAGCTGAATTGTGTTTTTTTTTTTTTTTGTGGACAGGAGGGAGACTTCCCCACTGAGACTATCCGCTTTGGAACGGAGTGCATGTACATTGACAGCTGGGTGAGGAAGCGAATGTATGATGCCTTCCGAGAGTTTGTTGGCTCTGGGATGAACTACCATCTGCAGGTAAGTGAACCACGGCTCTCCTTCCTTTTGTAGGTGTGGTACATCAGCTGACAGTGTTCCTGAAACTCATTTCCCAATCCCCACAGGCAAATGAATTCATCCGTGACGTGTTTGAGCTTGGACCACCGGTGATGGTTGATTCGGCTACCCTGAAGGCCATGAAGATCTCCCGCTTTGAAAGGGTGAGCGTTTGTCAAAGCACCATTCTCATGGTCAGATGCATGATTGCTGGACCACAGCACTCTTGTCTAGCATCTGCCTTTACCTCACTTAATGAATAGGGTATACTGTTGATCTTTAGGCTTGATTTTAGATGAAATGGAACAGTACAAAAGACACTAATGAGCTCCATTTTTCCCACCAGCACCTCTACAATGCAGCGGTCTTTAAAGCTCGCACCAAGGCCAGGAACAAGTTCCGAGACAAAAGGGTAGATGTCGGGGAATTCTAGAGGTTTTAGCTTAAGCTTTTCTTAAATTTACTACTTAAGCTATTTCTTTTAACCCATTTCTGTCGTAGCTTTGAATATTTAAACGTTAGCTGTCAACTCACCCTGTGCCTTTTTGACAGCTTGCTTCTGGTGAGGGAATTAAGCTGTACCTTTCACCTGATGGAACCTCAATGTTGCATGCTTTTGGTTTGAGACCTAAATAAACAACTTCATACATGCTCGCTGACTCTTAATTGTCTCCAAATAAATGGGATTGTATGTACAGCCCAACTCTTACTCATGTTATGGACGTCGTGGTCAGTTTAAGAATGGGGCAACTTCTGATTCATATCTAACTAGTGATTTCCTGTTTCCAGCTTTTGCTTGATTCCTAAATGAGTAGCAATCAATATGTGAATGAGTCCCTCAGCAGTATCCTGTCCAGGGTGTCCCTTTTGGTCCACCTGTGCTTCTAGGAAAAAGATCCAGGGTCACTGCTGGTTGGAGCTTGCCACATGGGTTTCTGTGGTACCTCATATATGACAGTCTTGGATGTCTACAGAACCGATCCCCAGATGATGGAAGGGTGCGATCTCCTGGTCCAGATGTGAAGGAAACCTATGGTGCTTAGTAAAGGCCATTTAATATATATATTTTTTTTAAATACACATGTCCACTATAGTTGCTTTTGGAGAGGAATTTTATAATGGGGGTCTGATCTTACGTGGCATTTTGTCACTGTATGGTAAAATGGCCTGGGGGGGTGGGGGTCGTCGTATCTGCAGATCAGTGCATGTGATGGGTCATACATTTAAAATATTTTTTTTGGCAATTGACCAACGCCTGTGCAAAATCCCCAGTGTTCTGTTGCCCAGTGGAATAGCAGCCATGGGGCCGAGGTTGGGAGGCCCCCACTGTAAGCCGTGGTATATAAGCGTGCGCTACGCGTATCTGATTCTGGGACCGAGGTTGGGAGGCCCCCACTGTAAGCCGTGGTATATAAGCGTTCGCTACGCGTATCTGATTCTGGGGCCGAGGTTGGGAGGCCCCCACTGTAAGCCGTGGTATATAAGCGTGCGCTACGCGTATCTGATTCTGGGGCCGAGGTTGGGAGGCCCCCACTGTAAGCCGTGGTATATAAGCGTGCGCTACGCGTATCTGATTCTGGGGCCGAGGTTGGGAGGCCCCCACTGTAAGCCGTGGTGTATAAGCGTGCGCTACGCGTATCTGATTCTGGGGCCGAGGTTGGGAGGCCCCCCCACTGTAAGCCGTGGTGTATAAGCGTGCGCTACGCGTATCTGATTCTGGGGCCGAGGTTGGGAGGCCCCCACTGTAAGCCGTGGTATATAAGCGTGCGCTACGCGTATCTGATTCTGGGGCCGAGGTTGGGAGGCCCCCACTGTAAGCCGTGGTATATAAGCGTGCGCTACGCGTATCTGATTCTGGGGCCGAGGTTGGGAGGCCCCCACTGTAAGCCGTGGTATATAAGCGTTCGCTACGCGTATCTGATTCTGGGGCCGAGGTTGGGAGGCCCCCACTGTAAGCCGTGGTATATAAGCGTTCGCTACGCGTATCTGATTCTGGGGCCGAGGTTGGGAGGCCCCCACTGTAAGCCGTGGTATATAAGCGTGCGCTACGCGTATCTGATTCTGGGGCCGAGGTTGGGAGGCCCCCACTGTAAGCCGTGGTATATAAGCGTTCGCTACGCGTATCTGATTCTGGGGCCGAGGTTGGGAGGCCCCCACTGTAAGCCGTGGTGTATAAGCGTGCGCTATGCGTATCTGATTCTGGGGCCGAGGTTGGGAGGCCCCCCCACTGTAAGCCGTGGTGTATAAGCGTGCGCTACGCGTATCTGATTCTGGGGCCAAGGTTGGGGGGGCCGAGGTTGGGGGGCCCCCACTGTAAGCCGTGGTGTATAAGCGTTCGCTACGCGTATCTGATTCTGGGGCCGAGGTTGGGAGGCCCCCACTGTAAGCCGTGGTGTATAAGCGTTCGCTACGCGTATCTGATTCTGGGGCCGAGGTTGGGAGGCCCCCACTGTAAGCCGTGGTATATAAGCCGAGGTTGCTGGGCTGTGCTGGGACAGACTTCTCATATAACCACATGAAATGGTTCAGACCGCACTATTTTTAGGTCTACTTCTGTTTGCATCAAATGACGCCAACCTATTCTTGACTCTGCTTGTAATAGCCGTCACGCAAGCACAACTGAACTTAAAATGAGTTTTGTGGGAGCAAACATTTTTTTGTATTTTTAAGAGCAATTTCCCATGGTCAAGAAAAAAAAAGCGTGTGGAGCATCATAGGAAGCCTGTGGGCCAGTCTAGCTTTGACAAACAAACATGCAGAGACATTGGCTGAGCGATCGCTAGTGATATGACATAGAAGGCCGTTCTGTACCTCTGTTTGTTTTACAAATTGAAGCAAAGTTTTAAGCCAGCAGCAGAAACCTCTCTGTTGGTTCTGGGACAGGCGCCACCTGCTTGTGTCACATGGGCTACATGATTGGGAGGTGGGAGGTTTGACCTTTGGAGCAGTTCCAGACCTTGAAGAGTAGGGAGAAACAGCTGTTGACATTCAGCTGGAACATTATCGCTTTTCAGTGTTTTTCTACAGCACTTCAAGGTTATTTTTCACGCTTTCACTTAATCATTTTCATAACTTATAACTGATACTGTAATGTCAGTAATTTGACACTGAAGTGCCAATTCAAAGGCCAAATCTGCAGTGTAAGGACAATATACTTATGCTGTGCGATACACTGCAATAAAAAAAAAGTGACACTTCTGTTTAGAAAGCAGGTTCTAAGCACTAAGCACTAAATGACCATTATGTTACATTTATTTAACATTTTACAAATGCCTTAATGCAAAAATAATGGCAATGAATGGAGATCAAACTTTAAAACATGAGTTAACAAGCTTATCCTGATTTTTGAAAAAAGAACATTCTTAACATTCATATAGAAGTTTCATAGTTCTTTGGCTAGCATTCTGGCTGAAGTCTCCACCCTGGCTCCATGCGCGTGGAGTTTGCGTGTTCTCCCCGTGTGGTGAGGAGTGTGCGTGTTTTGCCCATGTGGTGAGGAGTTTGCGTGTTCTCCCCGTGTGGTGAGGAGTGTGCGTGTGGTGAGGAGTGTGCGTGTTCTCCCCGTGTGGTGAGGAGTGTGCGTGTTCTGCCCGTGTGGTGAGGAGTTTGCGTGTTCTCCCCGTGTGGTGAGGAGTGTGCATGTTCTCCCCGTGTGGTGAGGAGTGTGCGTGTTCTCCCCGTGTGGTGAGGAGTGTGCGTGTGGTGAGGAGTGTGCATGTTCTCCCCGTGTGGTGAGGAGTGTGCGTGTTCTCCCCATGTGGTGAGGAGTGTGCGTATGGTGAGGAGTGTGCGTGTTCTCCCTGTGCGGTGAGGAGTGTGCGTGTTCTCCTTGTGTTGTCGTGGGGTTTCCTCTGGGTTCTTCAGTTTCCCCCCAAAGTTCAATAACATGCTAAGGTTAAATGGAGTTGCCAAGTTGTCTGTAGGTGTGTGTCCTGTGATGGGTTGGTGCCCCATAATGTCTTGCATTCGTAGTCTCTGGACCCCTGCAACACTGCATAGGACAAGCAGGTATATACAAAATGGATGGATGGGTAGTTCTTCGATAGGCATTTAGTCTTAATATTATAACTCTATCTAGAATAAGTGAGAATCATTATTATTTATTAATTTTCCGTACCCGCTTGCCCTGCGAGGGTCCAGGGTAGTGATGCGTGGGTCGGGTATTTTTCCAACCCGCGGGTCCCGCTTTTATGAAATTATTTGGCCCGCCCCAGCCCGCCCCGCACATAAAGTGACAATTTCTTTACCTGCCCCAACCCGACCCGCGGGGTCCGCGGGTTACGAGACGACCCGCGCATCACTACTGCTTGGCGCTTTCGTGACTTGTCACGTGACGTAACCTTATCAAAGAACTTAATAAAATATGAAAATAGATATTCCCAAATATTTAATAGGCTATAGGGAATTGCACGCAACATACATGGATTTTTAATTTAATTTTGTTTTTAATGACCCGCCCCAACCCGCCCCGCAAATAAAGTAACAATTTCTTTACCCGCCCCAACCCGACCCGCGGGTTACTCGCGGGGTCCGCGGGTTACGAGACGACCCGCGCATCACTAGTCCAGGGCCTATCATGGAAGCTATGGGCGCAGATGGAGGGCCAACCCATCACAAGGCCCACACAGACTATGTGGCAACTCTAAATCACCTGTGCATATTTTCTGACTGGGAGGAAACCCCACAATGACATGGGCAGTGCATGCAAACTCCACACACAGCGAGCCAGGGCAGAGGGCAACCATGCAGCCTAGAATCACTATTATCCAATGGTGGGATTCAACTTATTGCAAGCCTGATATCTGAACTGTCTACATGCACTACGGTTGCAAATTTAAACGGACTTTCTCAATCTACAGTCATTAATGAACAATTAATTGATTATTCAGTACTTCCCCCAAATGACATACACACAACCCTGAATACGCAAATAGTACATTCCTCAGTAAAGGACTTTTTCCGCGTCTTCCATTCAACTTTAAAGCATACTAACAGTGATAGTGTTTGTGTGGGTAATTTGCCAATCAGCTTGCATCTTACTAAGATTACCTTGATATTTATGCCATAAAGCTTTGATATAAAATCATATGGGTGAAACATAATGGGTGTTAAATTGTCTGAACTGTAACTTTCTAAAGCCACTACAAAGAAAAAGGTTAACCTAGTTATACCCTTTGTTAATTTAAAAGACCAACATATCTACTCAGTCTGGTATGAGGTGCGTGCGCAGTCTGTTTACTGTGAGTTCAGCTGCTGAAAACACCCATTCGCCTGGTACTGATGTCTAGTGGCTGGTTGGAATCTGCTGGTACTTTTGCCTGTCAGTAGTGTTGTTAATAGTATCGATTCTATTGTGTATAAAACCAGGGTTGCGCACTTTGGTCAGCTGGATGGAGTGAGATTTTCAATTTGAGACAAGTCTGCACACATATGTACTCGCAGTCTGTTTGTAATTGTTTTATTACCTTGTTACACCACATTCCTTCATCCATCTTCTGTAACTGCTTATCCAGTACAGAATAAAAAATATATATATATATAATATACCAATTATAAACGCCCCAGGGCAGCTTGCAGACACATAAGGACACCCTATAGGCGGTGCACCCCAACCTGCCTATCTGCAGATCAGACACATAAGGACACCCTATAGGAGGTGCACCCCAACCTGCCTACCTGCAGATCAGACACATAAGGACACCCTATAGGAGGTGCACCCCAACCTGCCTACCTGCAGATCAGACACATAAGGACACCCTATAGGAGGTGCACCCCAACCTGCCTACCTGCAGACCAGACACATAAGGACACCCTATAGGCGGTGCACCCCAACCTGCCTACCTGCAGATCAGACACATAAGGACACCCTATAGGCGGTGCACCCCAACCTGCCTACCTGCAGATCAGACACATAAGGACACCCTATAGGCGGTGCACCCCAACCTGCCTACCTGCAGATCAGACACATAAGGACACCCTATAGGCGGTGCACCCCAACCTGCCTACCTGCAGATCAGACACATAAGGACACCCTATAGGCGGTGCACCCCAACCTGCCTACCTGCAGATCAGACACATAAGGACACCCTATAGACGGTGCACCCCAACCTGCAGATCAGACACATAAGGACACCCTATAGGCGGTGCACCCCAACCTGCCTACCTGCAGATCAGACACATAAGGACACCCTATAGGCGGTGCACCCCAACCTGCCTATCTGCAGACCAGACACATAAGGACACCCTATAGGCGGTGCACCCCAACCTGCCTACCTGCAGATCAGACACATAAGGACACCCTATAGGCGGTGCACCCCAACCTGCCTACCTGCAGATCAGACACATAAGGACACCCTATAGGAGGTGCACCCCAACCTGCCTATCTGCAGATCAGACACATAAGGACACCCTATAGACAGTGCACCCCAACCTGCCTACCTGCAGATCAGACACATAAGGACACACTATAGGCGGTGCACCCCAACCTGCCTACCTGCAGATCAGACACATAAGGACACCCTATAGGCGGTGCACCCCAACCTGCCTACCTGCAGATCAGACACATAAGGACACCCTATAGGCGGTGCACCCCAACCTGCCTACCTGCAGATCAGACACATAAGGACACCCTATAGGAGGTGCACCCCAACCTGCCTATCTGCAGATCAGACACATAAGGACACCCTATAGACAGTGCACCCCAACCTGCCTACCTGCAGATCAGACACATAAGGACACCCTATAGGCGGTGCACCCCAACCTGCCTATCTGCAGATCAGACACATAAGGACACCCTATAGGCGGTGCACCCCAACCTGCCTACCTGCAGATCAGACACATAAGGACACCCTATAGGCGATGCACCCCAACCTGCCTACCTGCAGATCAGACACATAAGGACACCCTATAGACAGTGCACTCCAACCTGCAGATCAGACACATAAGGACACCCTATAGGCAGTGCACCCCAACCTGCCTACCTGCAAATCTTTGGACTACAGGAGATCTGGAGCAATTTAAGTAAGCAATTATTAGGTAACTATCCTTAACAACTATCTGATAAAGAAATTCATTAAACATCAACATGCCATGACGTTTTTTATCTGAGGACCGTGACAAGAAAAATCAATGGGGAAAATAATGAAATTTAAACGTAAATGTGAGAGACTAGACTCCTTGCTGAACCCTGAATAGGTGCCAGGTTTGATACCCGATGTGCTCTGGCTCAGATGAAGCCCTGAGGGAGATGCTTCTGCAAAGTGGTTCTTGAATGAAGCGAAACATCTGCTACAGCTTCTACAGCACCCAAAGCCGCTGTGTCATACATCACCAGTAGGGGGCACGATTTCACCATTCAAATAGTTTGTCGTGAGCAAGAGGTTTACAGGCCATATAGCTGTAAGATAATTAAAATTGTCTTTACTCCCGACACCAAAATGCATATAGATCTATCTATCTATCTATCTATATAATATATCTATATATATATAAATAAAATGCGCGTATTTGCAGTGTACCTTTCTTCTAAATGTTGTTATATATGCTTCATACAACCTCCTTTAACCAAATAATATTCTTCCAGAATGAACCATTATCTAGCTGAGGTACATATTTTGGTGACTCATAACACAAAACTGAACTGCAGCGTGTGCTGCTTGTATAGTCTGCACCTTGGACCCCCCCACCCCAGAGCTGTGGGTCCGGTACCACTGGCCAAACAGCCGGGAACTCCGCCCCTTTAGGTCCCCGCAGTGCTGTCCAGTGCGCAGTGGCTGGCGTGCCAGCTGACGGCCCAGAGATACCCGGGCCAGCTGAAACATCCTGGCACTCCTAGCCTGGTCCCTCATTACTAGCTTCAATGAAACTACAGGGCCAGTTGGGAAAATCCTGCCTGATACGTCTTTGCCTAATTGAATTAGATCACTGTGAAAATTAAAATGCCTTTTAAGGATTTAACTATCATTTTGGTTTCATGAAACACTTTCTCAAAATGTACCATGTAATTTAGCATTCTTAAAAACATGGCCTTTAGGCACTAATGTAAATGCTGCCATATGTATTGTAATTGGTGCATTTTAGATCATTGGCATAGACTCAGTGCTCCTTCTCAGTACTAAGACTGCTGCTATGATTATGCTATGCTAAGCAGATTATGAACCACAATGGCTACCTCGACTGTCTTCTGTCCATTCTTCCACACTGCTGAGTGACTCCCCCTGTGGTTTTCCTTGGTAATGCTGGCCACGCCGGACCAATTGCAAGGTGCTCATGCAGAATACGCCGCCCGGAGTCAGTGGCGGTGCCTGGCTTCCTGCATGCCGCCCTGGTGGGATCTGGTCCTTCCTGTGGCAATCTGAAAAGAGACAACGCTGCCTTATCTGCTATGTCCACATGTTTGTGTAGAGATGCTGCCAAAGTCACTGTATTCACAGCATGGCGATTTTATTCATTTTTGGGGGGTTTATCGCATTCTTTAAGAGAAAGCAATCATCAAAGAGGCAGGGTCTATTTCTGGCTGACAGCCAAGCGTCCCTACAGACAGGTGAATATGTTCCTAATTAACCTGGGGTGTCACGCGGCGAGGGGGCTGCAGTCGTGTTCAGGAACCGTGGGCTCACTGCATGGGTCTAAAATAGACATCATCATCCTTTCCGCTCCCTTCTTGTGTCGCAGGAAAGCCAAGCACGCGATGAGGAAGCTGCCCTCAGAGTCTCTATACTCATTTGTGGAATGGCGCAATGTTTTGACGCCGCTGGGCAGGGGGGCCACTGCCGATTTTGGGCCCCGTGACAACATATCATATTGGGCCCCCAACCCAGACCAATCCAACTATGTTCCAAATTGTTTAGGGCCCCGATCACTCCAAGGCCCAGAGAGTCACCCTAACCCCCTCCCCTTTACACTTGCTGTCTCATTGTGTAATAATTAGCATTTCATTGCTAAATTCTTGCACATTAAACATTAACACAACACTTTTAGTTATGGCAGACATATTTATTAAATAAAAAGAGTAATAGGCTAACCTATTAAGTCAATATTAATGTGTTGACTGAGACATTTGGTGGGTGAAGGCCAATAGATACACACGCGAGAAACAAATTATGCAACGCCACAAGGATGCCAGCAGAGCAACATGTCGTAAGTCAAATGTAGCCCACCTCAGCTCTCACTATTAATAGTGATTACTAGAGCATACAAGCACCTATACTACAGTACTATGTGTTTACTCCCTGGAGCAGCACATCTAAAGTTTAGATTCGCCACTGGAGAAAGGAGCATCAAAATTTGCATTGAGCGGAAGAGTAAGAACGCAGACAAACTACAGGTAAATTTTACATATGTTGTATTAACAGAAAAAACAAACAAACAAAAGAAATAAATAAAATGTCCTTCAATGCATGAAATATACATATATCACCCAAATTGATAACAACACAGTTCTTATCTCCAGTTAGGTTGGCTCGCCACAACCACTGAGATCTACCTGCACCTCTGAAGAACTAAAGTGATCACAGCGGAAGAGTCCATGTGCAGACTTCGGGCTTCACAGAAGACGGGAAACCATACAAAAGAAAAGACCCGGCCAGAGATTAAAGTCTTGTACACACATACCCGGTTACTACGATGATCACAGCTCACGCCAGTCCAGGTTCCAACCAAACTCTTCCAGGCTCATTACACGAAATCTTCGCGCAATCAATCGACCAAAATAAATTTCGTTCTGTTGGCACTTACAATAGCAGCACAAAGAAAGAAAAACGCCGAATTTTCAAGTGCCAAATCCGCCGCAAACTTCAGCAAGCAGCCGCCTCAAAAAAAAAACCCGCGCTAACTGTGCAACGTCACTGACGACTTCTGATTGGCTCAGCGCGAGCATATGAACTCCATATCACCGACGTCTCTATTAGTGATGCGCGGGTCGTCTCGTAACCCGCGGACCGGGTTGGGGCGGGTAAAGAAATTGTTACTTTATTTGCGGGGCGGGTTGGGGCGGGTCATTAAAAACAAAATTAAATAAAAAATCCATGTATGTTGCGTGCAATTCCCTATAGCCTATATTAAATATTTGGGAATATCTATTTTCATATTTTATTAAGTTCTTTGATAAGGTTACGTCACGTGACAAGTCACGAAAGCGCCAAGCAGTAGTGATGCGCGGGTCGTCTCGTAACCCGCGGACCCCGCGGGTCGGGTTGGGGCGGGTAAAGAAATTGTCACTTTATTTGCGGGGCGGGCTGGGGCGGGCCAAATAATTTCATAAAAGCGGGACCCGCGGGTTGGAAAAATACCCGACCCGCGCATCACTACCCTGGACCCTGTCTCTATCACAGTCGGGAAAAGTACATTAGTCATTTTCCCCTTTTTTTATAAAATGAAAAGCCCTTTCATGAGAATGTGAATACATATGTGTGTGTTTATTCTTTATTTATTGCCATATTTAATATTTTCATCCTATCCAAATTATTCATGTCATAAGAAACAATATGAATTTATCTATTTAGTTATATTAAGAGTTCTATCTGTGTCATATGAGCTATATAAGTTCAATTATTTATTTAACATATATCCCATAGTCAACTAGACTAATGAATGGGACACAGTAACCAGGGTTACTCAAAGGCAAAGAAAATGAAAGGAAAAAGCTTCTCTTGTCTCCATTACTTATGGATATTTGGACAAATGAGAATCTAATAAACAATCCCGAAAAAGGTAAAAGGCAAAGAAATAAAACCCATATCTGAAATGACCCCTCCCATTTTATGCATGGAAACTCGGATGAGCCAATTCAGATGGACCCCGATTTCCAAGCGAGCTATTTCTGCTCTCTTTGGTATGTCATTATTTCATTATTCTTCACAGTAAGCCACACATTGCAGCTCCTGGAAGGAGAGCCCCACGGCGTGGGGATCCTGGTCGGGTTCTCCAACCATCTGGGGACTTGCACCTACTATGCTAACATATTTGTCTGGATACATAAACATCAGTTTGGCAAATCATCTGCAGAATGGCTGGGTAAATCTTGGATAACATAATTTGCTTGTAATTAAATTGGGAGGCATTGTGGCCAGGGTGACCACCTACTCCCTGTCGGGGGGGGAGGGACGATGAACCAGGACAGGGTTTGTAAATCATTTCAACCATTTCGAGTAAAAAGACCCGGACATCACTTAAACTCTAAGTTCTTGCTGTGTGCTGATTGGCCAGTCTCCTTTAATCATACATGTCTCACTAACATTAATGTGAAACAGCTGGATGAGTCTTTCAATCAAGGAAACAAACCAGTCAAGGCAAGAAGAGCTGAACTAATCAGCCGAGCACAGGAGCCTTTCAGTTTTAGAGGAGTTTGTAAAGCCTGAAGCAGCACATAGTGCCCCCCCGACACCCTGATCAGCCCAACTCTGACCGCACACCTCTGGCGCTCGGCCTGTGTCTTGGCCTTGTGTGTGGGGATGGGCTGTTTTCCTCTGATTCACGTGAGATTCCCCCAGCTCCTCCGGTTGCCTCCTGCCACCCAAAAACAGGCAGTTAGGGGAGCTGCTTCCTTAAAATAGCCGGCAGAGCGTGCACCCTGTGATAAGCTCACTGAAACTCTCTGCTGAAGCCATTATGCAGGATGGATGGGATTAAGCTCACAAATGGGGGGTTGCTTCATATATCAATTTAACTTCAGCTCAATTATGATTTTCAATCACACTAGGTGCCTGAATGAAACTGCCTCTGACGATTAAGATACGAGGAGTGCCTGTCCTTTATTGCCTTCACCTTTATTCTGGTGGCCTCAGTCATTCTAGGACTGTTCATAATTATTGATGCCACCTAATTAGACTGTGGTTAAACTAGATATTGCACTTTGTAAATTATGACGGGGTCCCACTTGCCCTTTAGAAATGGCTAAATGATTTCTTTTCATTTGCTGATTTACATTTATTGCACACGCCAGTCCTGGGTGTAATTCTGAATAGAAAATGAGCTCAGACGCAGACCTCAAGTCTACAATTCAACCCATTTTAGTGGGAAACAATCAGAACATTTAGCTGTCTTGCTGCAGTTTAGCCATGCCAAGTTAACACTGTGACACATCCTCTGTCCTCAGGCATGTTTGTTTATGTTTTATATTTCATTGGCTGTAATGCTGAAAATGCCTGACATGTAGATTCATTTATGTCATACACATACATTCTGTATAGATGTAGAAGAAATCCATATAATTGACCTACACATCCGTTTACCGTGTGATGTGCCGTTTACACCAGCGGCTTCATCCACCTACAGTGTCAGACCCTGATGGAGGAAACCGTGGCAGGTGGGTTAAAGCAGACAGTGAGACTAGCATGCAGTAAGCCTCCCCCTCACTGTCACCCTGGAATATTGTCGCCTGTTGCCCCTCGCACCAGCCACCAAGCCTCTCACACAGTACGGAGCTCTTCAATGCCTTGAAATGTCAGCATCATGAAATTCACGTGCATGCCCTAAAATTCAGGTTCCCTTCTGGGACAAAAAGAAAGAGAATCACTATACAGGAGCAAAATAAGGTCTGTTTTTAAAAGACGCAAGTAAAAAATAAGTTAATGTTCAATGTGAAAATAACTTATTTAACTGAACTCTGGGATCATCAGACATGTTTAGAAACCAAGTACTGGAACCACATGAGGCGAGTTGCTTGGAAATCAGAGGATGTATCAGTACATGTGAGTGTCTGTGTGGCCTTTGAGTACAACCAGCCCCCCGTGCCACAAAGAATGTGTGTCCCAGAGCATCTGAACACAGATTTCTGAGAATTAACCAAACACATTGCACTTTGAAAGGCTGAACGTTTCATTCACAATGGCTTGTGGCATTTCACTGGCAGTATGGCAAGCCCTCAAAGAAACGCATGAGCAAATGTCAGGTCCCCACAGAGTGGACCTCTGTACTGTTTGTGTGTTCTAAAAGGCTATTCGACACATCCCACACATATTTCCATATTCAGACGAACATCTGAGGACGAGGCCCACAAATAGATCTTTTTTCTGTATCAATATCCTTTTTCCTCAGAGCCGGGTTGAGCTCCCAGTCGAGGGGAGGTGCCTAAGAGAGGAGCATCTCCGTGGCTCGCCTGCGTCTCCTTTCCACATGCATGATGTGGCCATGACTCCTGGCGACCCGGCGGGCGAGTGGCCCAGCCTGGCTTCCAGCCACCGGCACCTCGCCCGGGAAGTCTGCCGACGCATCACAGAGGACCTATCCGGGCCAGTGTGGAGGAAGTACGAGGCAGTGGAGCGGAGCTGATAGGGGTTTGTTGTGGAGTGATTGTGGTACGGGGGGTGTGAGGTTTGCTGGGACACACCTGAAGTCACCAGCCAAATGCATTGGATCAGCCCAGTAAAAACTCAGCAGCAAATCCGAAGGAACCAGTGTTAGGCCCAGTGAAAATATTTTCATTCAAATAGACAACAGTTGCAACTGATCCTTTTAGCACCCAGTGGCTAACATATTGCCGCTACAGTTACTGTACCTGCAGAGTATCACTGGGCCTCGTTCTTGAATGGTCTTGCTCTCCTGATACTCTTAAGACACACCCTGCCAGCATAGCTCTCTGTTGTCACAATGTAGCTGTCAGGAGACATCTGATTGGTTCTCCTGTGTGGCAAGCTGAGCTGAATCATGGGTAACACATCATAAACCCCCGTGTGACAGTCGGCAACACTGTTGCTCCTAAAGGGGCTATAACTTGTAAACTGGTGTGTTGTTTTTTGTTTTTCTTGTTTTTAAAGACTATAGGACCATTCATGTGAAAACTAATGTCACCCCTTCAGCATTAATGACTCAACTTCAAGGTATCTGCCAAATAACCCTTTAGAGAATCACTGTATTGCCCAGACAATGACACATGTCACTTCCTGCCTATTAAGAAGATGTAACACAACATCTGACAAATGGTGGACCAATAGCAGCAAAGCAGAATTCAAAACAAAGACTTCAGCTATCACGATACTGTGGTTAAATGTGAAAGGATACATCCTGTGCTGAACGGTACAAACAAAATCCCGAGCATCCCAGACCCACTCTGCTCCCCGCTTTATCTTCTCCCCACCCCAGCTGTTGATCACGTCTTAAACCATGCTTTTGTATACGTTTCTCCTGTTTCAGTGTAAGGCGAGAAGGGCAGACAGGCATGAATGATGAGCAGTCAGAATTGGGCAGAAGACAGTGCAGTCGTTAAATGATGAGAATCAACAGCCTGCAGCTTTATGTCCCAGGAGGGACTCTTCCTTCATCCTTCTAAAAAAGGCACTCGGCTAGAGTATGTTCAGTAAACACCCATTCAGATTCCAGCTGCCTAGCCAGGTCAGGGTCAGGCAGGGACCTGGAGCCTATCAGGGAAGCACAGGGCGCAAGCCTGGGCACTGCATAGGACACCAGTCTGTCACAGGGCACAAGCCTTGGGACACCGCGGACAGGATGCCGGTCCGTCACAGGGCACAAGCCTGGGGACGCACTGCATAGGACACCAGTCTGTCACAGGGCACAAGCCTTGGGACACCGCGCATACAGGATGCCGGTCCGTCACAGGGCACAAGCCTGGGGACGCACTGCATAGGACACCAGTCTGTCACAGGGCACAAGCCTTGGGACACCGCGTATACAGTATGCCGGTCCGTCACAGGGCACAAGCCTGGGGACGCACTGCATAGGACACCAGTCTGTCACAGGGCACACGCCTTGGGACACCGCGGACAGAATGCCGGTCCGTCACAGGGCACAAGCCTGGGGACGCACTGCATAGGACACCAGTCTGTCACAGGGCACACGCCTTGGGACACCGCGGACAGAATGCCGGTCCGTCACAGGGCACAAGCCTGGGGACGCACTGCATAGGACACCAGTCTGTCACAGGGCACACGCCTTGGGACACCGCGGACAGAATGCCGGTCCGTCACAGGGCACAAGCCTGGGGACGCACTGCATAGGACACCAGTCTGTCACAGGGCACACGCCTTGGGACACCGCGGACAGAATGCCGGTCCGTCACAGGGCACAAGCCTGGGGACGCACTGCATAGGACACCAGTCTGTCACAGGGCACACGCCTTGGGACACCGCGGACAGAATGCCGGTCCGTCACAGGGCACAAGCCTGGGGACGCACTGCATAGGACACCAGTCTGTCACAGGGCACACGCCTTGGGACACCGTGGACAGGATGCCGGTCCGTCACAGGGCACAAGCCTGGGGACGCA
Organism: Paramormyrops kingsleyae; assembly: GCF_048594095.1. Classification (NCBI taxonomy): domain Eukaryota; kingdom Metazoa; phylum Chordata; class Actinopteri; order Osteoglossiformes; family Mormyridae; genus Paramormyrops; species Paramormyrops kingsleyae. The sequence goes on along the minus strand of NC_132797.1, from coordinate 864,373 downwards.
CTGCATAGGACACCAGTCTGTCACAGGGCACACGCCTTGGGACACCGTGGACAGGATGCCGGTCCGTCACAGGGCACAAGCCTGGGGACGCACTGCATAGGACACCAGTCTGTCACAGGGCATACGCCTTGGGATACCGCGGACAGAATGCCGGTCCGTCACAGGGCACAAGCCTGGGGACGCACTGCATAGGACACCAGTCTGTCACAGGGCACACGCCTGGGGACGCACTGCATAGGACACCAGTCTGTCACAGGGCATACGCCTTGGGATACCGCGGACAGAATGCCGGTCCGTCACAGGGCACAAGCCTGGGGACGCACTGCATAGGACACCAGTCTGTCACAGGGCACACGCCTTGGGGACGCACTGCATAGGACACCAGTCTGTCACAGGGCACACGCCTTGGGATACCGCGGACAGGATGCCGGTCCGTCACAGGGCACAAGCCTGGGGACGCACTGCATAGGACACCAGTCTGTCACAGGGCACACGCCTTGGGGACGCACTGCATAGGACACCAGTCTGTCACAGGGCACACGCCTTGGGACACCGCGGACAGGATGCCGGTCCGTCACAGGGCACAAGCCTGGGGACGCACTGCATAGGACACCAGTCTGTCACAGGGCACACGCCTTTGGACACCGCGGACAGGATGCCGGTCCGTCACAGGGCACAAGCCTGGGGACGCACTGCATAGGACACCAGTCTGTCACAGGGCACACGCCTTTGGACACCGCGGACAGGATGCCGGTCCGTCACAGGGCACAAGCCTGGGGACGCACTGCATAGGACACCAGTCTGTCACAGGGCACACGCCTTTGGACACCGCGGACAGGATGCCGGTCCGTCACAGGGCACAAGCCTGGGGACGCACTGCATAGGACACCAGTCTGTCACAGGGCACACGCCTTGGGACACCGCGGACAGGATGCCGGTCCGTCACAGGGCACAAGCCTGGGGACGCACTGCGTAGGACACCAGTCTGTCACAGGGCACACGCCTTGGGACACCGCGGACAGGATGCCGGTCCGTCACAGGGCACAAGCCTGGGGACGCACTGCGTAGGACACCAGTCTGTCACAGGGCACACGCCTTGGGACACCGTGGACAGAATGCCGGTCCGTCACAGGGCACAAGCCTGGGGGACAAAAAGATCTACAAACACTGAAGCAGCAAACTTTGAGAAAACCAATACTTCATTCTCAAAACTTTTGGTTACGACTGTACCTCTGCCAAGGTTAGTGCCAATTTCAGTGCCAAGTTGGCATTAGGTCTCACAAGAATATGAAAGTCCTTGCTGATTGTTAAAGGGGCTATTTGAGAGTTAGACCATCATATGTAACACCACATATCCTATTCAACAAAAGCAAAACATGTAGACCTTAGATTAACGTACAGAGTGTGAATAAATTCAAATCTCAAAATACAGAGAGAGAAATAGAAATATTTAGAGTCATTGGGCCTCATTCACCAATATTTTCTTAAGAATTCTCTTAAATGTGTTCCTACGAAATTTGTTAAGAACAACCTACGTCGGATTCATGACGTGTCCCACGTCTTCGTAACTGAAAGCGCGTGCCAGTTTGTCATAATTAGCATAGGGAAACGCCCTGCAATTTCCCATAAAAGGGCATGAGACTGTAGGGCTGTATGTAAGGGATGGCGAAGAGACGCGCAGGCTAAGATCCGCTTGGCACTAAGAGGAAAAAACTATAGTAATGCTATAGTAGAAGTATTAATAAAGTAAAATCCCGTTATACTGGACTCGTTTATAACGGAATATCGTCTATAACGGACGAGGTCCGCTGGTCCCGGCCATGCGCCTTTAAGAACATGCACAAAAAGCATCGGATATAGCGGACTCGTGTATAACGGAATTTTGCTTATAACGGACAAACAATTTGGTGCCCAGGGCCGCTTTTAGCTGTAGTTTTGTTCGGCTATAACGGACATGCAGGTTCCGCCTACAAGGCGCGTGGCGTGCCGGTGATATCCAGCATAGATACGTAGTCGGGATTATTAATAGTCACGCATCTGCTGAGGTAAAGTTGGATTACTACATGTACAATATAATAATCTATACCAAAGTGTGTCTGCTGGGGTGTGGCATGAGTAAATGGTGTCCTGTAGTTGTGTTCTGGGCATACAGCAACTCTGGATATAACGGACTTTGGATATAACAGACTGTTTTGCCAGGTCCCTTGAAGTCCGTTATAACTGGATCTTACTGTACAGGAGGTAAATGCAAATAGACACGTTATTTAGTAGCGTAACCAGTGGATATATAATTAAGCCCCCAAGAAAGCTGATGCATGGAAAGATATCACCTTCTCTGTGAACGCTGTGTGCCTAATAAATCTAAATGATCTTCAAACATGCGTTCTCTTCTCAGAGCACGATTGGCAAGCTCTTCAAGAGCCAAGGCCAATGCGCAGAAACAGACCTATTTATAATCCTCATGATCGCCGTTACTACCATGAAAATTATTTTTACACTTTAAAATTATTTTTTATATTTTACTTTTATAAATTATTCAAATACTATCATTATATCAACTGTAGAATGAACAAAACTGTTATAACCGACTATTTTGAACAAACTATCATTACTGAAATGTGCATATGAATGGTCTTGAGTGTGCGTAGATTCTGTTCTTAGCTAAGAACAAATTCAGATAAGAAAACATTGGTGAATGTCAGAAAGTTTAAGAACAAATTTGTTCATAAGAACGGTTGGTGAATCAGGCCCATTGACTTTACCAGGTGATGAATTGTTGGCTCCAAGGGTGTCAGGCCCCCCAGGAAGTAAATGAGTGTAATGGAAGCACTTTTGCCCGATAAGCAGTCAGATTGCAGATTTAATTAAACCCACTATTGCTCTGCTATCATTCGGAGGCATGTTGTTTTAATTAGAGCTCAGAGAGCTTTGGCCAGTCAGCCACTTAATTCACTGTAATGCTGTGGCCCCCACACACCCGCAATACTAATGTGCAGCCATCAGAGCCAATAATGTGAACAGAGACTCGCTTGGAGAAACTCGCTGACCACGGAACTGACCGCAATCTGTTACTAAAGAGGTCATTAGCCTGGACCTTCGATAAAGGCCAAGTAAATACTTTTTCCCCCTTGTAAAGCAATCTTGGGTTTGTGAAAGGCACTATATAAATGTCATCCAGGGAGCATAAATAGTTGCTTTTCCGGAAAATGAGGGTAGGACAGGTACCACTGCTGCAAAATTTTATCGTAATAAAGATGGTCCCGTGGCAGCCTTTGTCCCACAGCTATTTTTCTAGTTCTTTCCTAGTTCTCCTTATTGTTGTTTTGTCTTGTTTGATTACATTACTTTTTTTTGGCTTTGTTTTGTTCTGTCATTCTCTGCCCTGAAACTGTCAGGACCCAAACAGAGGGCTATTCCACTGGGGCTGATCGTTAGGGACAAAGACAAACGGGCAGTTAAGCTGGGACAGAGCTAGGAAATAACTGCAAGCTCTACCTGCCTATAGTGATTAAGCAGAATGTTAGGTTACTTGTGTACAAAATGGCTGAGCTCTCTGCCTCGGGGCAGAGCCAAAGGGAAAGATCAGGCAAATGAGTGCACAGTGAGCGTCGTGACGGCAACAGGACTTTGCTCAAAGGCCCACATGTGGATATGATTAGAGATCCATACCCCACTGAGGTATACATAACATAAAGAGGGTAAAGGGGAATGGAGCCAGAACTCCTAGTGGTGTCATTCCGAGCAAGGGACTGTGACGGAGTAAATCTTCTCCCGGGACATGAACAGCCAAGGCTGGGCTACCTAATTACCATTTCTTACATGTTGTTTACGTTCCACCACTGGCCAACACGGAGGTTGCATGTGAGGCTATATGCCCGTTTTCAAAAACGACACCCTAGCATATTCATGATGAACTTCAATCACACCTCATCCTATGATACTCCAAGCAGCTTCTGTAAAGCAGGAGACAATGGAAGAGGGGACCTTCTGTGAAAATGTGAAGGATATATTGAGTTGATTTGCCCTCCCTGGTCAGACCGCAATCTTCACAGCTGGTCACTGAAAAAAAGCCCCTTGTTAGACGGCAGCCTTCTGCCATCAACTGTGCGAAAATGCGGCTGCAAGAAACAATGGAGTCTGCAGAACTGCAGGACTGAAGGTGACAGACTGAGATTGTTTTGTGACCCATATGGTGAGGACATCGATGGGCTCCCTCCCTGCTTCACTGACTCCATTAACTTGTGCGCGGGTGTAATTAATCCCAAGAAAACAGTTAGTTATTTCCCAAATAATACTCCCTGGATCACAGAGGATATAAAACACCCCTCAATGGCGAGAAGAGGGTTCTCCTGATGGGGAATGCAGATCTTTGCAGAGGGATTGGAAGAGGAAGCGCAGGGAGGGGGGAACTTAACAAGCTGCACAATAACAGCAGGAAGGAGGAAGATCACTGGCCACGACAGAGATCCAAAGCAGTGGTTGTCCATGCTCAGCTCATGTAACTGCTGCGTGTGATTCAGTGCGGAGCAGCATCACCTCACATCCTGCAGCGTGTGATTCAGTGCGGAGCATCATCACCTCACATCCTGCAGCGTGTGATTCAGTGCGGAGCAGCATCACCTCACACCCTGCAGCGTGTGATTCAGTGCGGAGCAGCATCACCTCACATCCTGCAGCGTGTGATTCAGTGCGGAGCGGCATCACCTCACACCCGGCTGTGTGTGATTCAGTGCGGAGCAGCATCACCTCACATCCTGCAGCGTGTGATTCAGTGCGGAGCAGCATCACCTCACATCCTGCAGCGTGTGATTCAGTGCGAAGCGGCATCACCTCACATCCTGCAGCGTGTGATTCAGTGGGGAGCAGCATCACCTCACACCCTGCTGCGTGTGATTCAGTGCGGAGCAGCATCACCTCACATCCTGCAGCGTGTGATTCAGTGCGGAGCAGCATCACCTCACATCCTGCAGCGTGTGATTCAGTGCGGAGCGGCATCACCTCACATCCTGCAGCGTGTGATTCAGTGCGGAGCGGCATCACCTCACACCCTGCAGAGTGTGATTCAGTGGGGAGCAGCATCACCTCACATCCTGCAGCGTATGATTCAGTGGGGAGCAGCATCACCTCACATCCTGCAGCGTGTGATTCAGTGCGGAGCAGCATCACCTCACACCCTGCAGCGTGTGATTCAGTGGGGAGCAGCATCACCTCACACCCTGCTGCGTGTGATTCAGTGCGGAGCAGCATCACCTCACATCCTGCAGCGTGTGATTCAGTGCGGAGCAGCATCACCTCACATCCTGCAGCGTGTGATTCAGTGCGGAGCAGCATCACCTCACACCCTGCAGAGTGTGTTTCAGTGCGGAGCGGCATCACCTCACACCCGGCTGTGTGTGATTCAGTGCGGAGCAGCATCACCTCACATCCTGCAGCGTGTGATTCAGTGCGGAGCGGCATCACCTCACATCCTGCAGCGTGTGATTCAGTGCGGAGCAGCATCACCTCACATCCTGCAGCGTGTGATTCAGTGGGGAGCAGCATCACCTCACACCCTGCTGCGTGTGATTCAGTGCGGAGCAGCATCACCTCACATCCTGCAGCGTGTGATTCAGTGCGGAGCAGCATCACCTCACATCCTGCAGCGTGTGATTCAGTGCGGAGCAGCATCACCTCACACCCTGCAGAGTGTGATTCAGTGGGGAGCAGCATCACCTCACATCCTGCAGCGTATGATTCAGTGGGGAGCAGCATCACCTCACATCCTGCAGCGTGTGATTCAGTGCGGAGCAGCATCACCTCACATCCTGCAGCGTGTGATTCAGTGCGGAGCAGCATCACCTCACACCCTGCTGCGTATGATTCAGTGGGGAGCAGCATCACCTCACATCCTGCTGCGTATGATTCAGTGGGGAGCGGCATCACCTCACATCCTGCAGCGTGTGATTCAGTGGGGAGCGGCATTACCTCACACCCTGCAGAGTGTGTTTCAGTGCGGAGCGGCATTACCTCACACCCTGCAGAGTGTGTTTCAGTGCGGAGCGGCATCACCTCACACCCGGCTGTGTGTGATTCAGTGGGGAGCAGCATCACCTCACATCCTGCTGCGTATGATTCAGTGGGGAGCAGCATCACCTCACATCCTGCAGCGTGTGATTCAGTGGGGAGCAGCATCACCTCACACCCTGCTGCGTGTGATTCAGTGCGGAGCAGCATCACCTCACATCCTGCAGTGTGTGATTCACTGGGGAGCAGCATCACCTCACATCCTGCAGCGTGTGATTCAGTGGGGAGCAGCATCACCTCACACCCTGCAGAGTGTGTTTCAGTACGGAGCAGCATCACCTCACACCCGGCTGTGTGTGATTCAGTGCGGAGCAGCATCACCTCACACCCTGCTGTGTGTGATTCAGTGCGGAGCGGCATTACCTCACACCCTGCAGAGTGTGATTCAGTGGGGAGCAGCATCACCTCACACCCTGCAGAGTGTGTTTCAGTGCGGAGCAGCATCACCTCACACTCGGCTGTGTGTGATTCAGTGCGGAGCAGCATAATCTGATGCTACATCATTTGATGGAAATGAAAATGATCAATCTACAGAGGGCTGAATTCAAAGGCACCTCAAAAATAAAAACGATGCGGCAGGCTGGTCCATTTTGCCGAAATTTCATTGCAGCAACTCAAAATCATACTCAGTAGTTTGTATGGCCCCCACGTGATTGTATGTATGCCTGACAACGTTGAGGCTGCTCCTTATGAGATGACGGATGGTGTCCTGGGGGATCTCCTCCCTGATCTGGACCAGGGCATCACTGAGCTCTTGGACAGTCTGAGGTGCAACCTGCCAGCATTGGATGGGCTGAAACATAATGTCCCAGAGGTGTTCCATTGGACTTAGGTCAGGTGAGCTTGGGGGCCAGTCATTGGTATCAATTTCTTCATCCTCCAGAAACTGCCTGCATACTCTCGCCACATGAAGCTGGGCACTGTCGTGCACCAGGAGGAACCCAGGACCCACTGCACCAGCGTAGGGTCTGACAATGGGTCCAAGGATTTCATCCTGATAGCTAATGGCAGTCAAGGTTCCGTTGTCTAGCCTGTAGAGGTCTGTGCGTCCCTCCATGGATATGCCACCCCAGACCATCACTGACCCACCACCAAACTGGTCATACTAAGCAATGTTACAAGCAGCATAAGGTTCACCCCGGCTTCTCCAGACCCCTTCACTTCTGTCACATGTGCTCAGGGTGAACCTGCTCTCATCTGTGAAAAGCACAGACCTGCCAATTCTGGTATTCTATGGCAAATACCCATCGAGCTCCACGGTGCCAGGCAGTGAGCCCAGGGCCCACTAGAGGGCGTCGGGCCCCCAGACCACCCTCATGAAGTCTGTTTCTGATTGGTCAGAGACATTCACACCAGTGGCCTGCTGGAGGTAATTTTGTAGGGCTCTAGCAGAGCTCATCCTGTTCCTCCTTGCACAAATGAGCAGATATCGGTCCTGCTGATGGGTTAAGGACCTTCTACCGCCTTGTCCAGCTCTCCTAGAGTAATTGCCTGTCTCCTGGAATCTCCTCCATGCCCTTGAGACTGTGCTGGGAGACACGGCAAACCTTCTGGCAATGGCATGTATTGATGTCCCATCCTGGAGGAGTCGGACTACCTGTGCAACCTCTGTATGGTTCAGACATGCTACCAGCAGAGCATGTGAGCGGAGTGGAGCGGTGAGAATTTCTGCTCCTCGCTCACTAGGCTGTTGGCTCCGCCCGCTCCTCCGCTCTAATTCGCACTATGCTTATCCGCTCAACATCGCTCCTCGCTCCACTAAAATTTCCTCCCGCTCCAGTGAAATCGCTCCACGTTCGTTCCAATTTAAAAGAGGGACAAATAATTCGCATAAAACACTCTCTGTTTCTGAGAAAAATTATTCCAAAGTGAATCTTTACTCACTGAAACAGTTTCACCACCTTGTTATTCTTGCTCTACATTATTGTCATCTATACGTTTGATAAGAATATTACACTTGTATGATCTATCAGTTTCCTTTGTGAAATACACTGCGAATTCCATCTCGGCCAATTTCTGTAATAGTCTTGATAAATTGAACAGATGAATTCTGGGTAGATTTGGGCATGCCTCAGAATCGTAGTGTGAGCGGTATCGGAGCGAAATTGGAGCGAGACAGAGTGACCGCTCCAGCCTTAATTAAAAAAACCGCTCCGCGCTCTGACTAAATTCCGACCGCTCCGCTCCTCGCTCACGTTCCGCTCGCATGCTCTGGCTACCAGTAGTGACACTGACTGTAGCCAAATGCAAAACTAGTGAAAAACAGTCAGAAAAGATGAGGAGGGAAAAATGTCAGTGGCCTCTACCTGTTAAACCATTCCTGTTTTGGGGGTCGTCTCATTGTTGCCCCTCTAGTGCACCTGTTGTTAATTTTATTAACACCAAAGCAGCTGAAACTGATTAACAGCCCCCTCTGCTACTTAACTGACCAGATCAATATCCCAGATGTTTAATTGACTTGATGCTATACTCTGATTAAAAAGTGTTCCTTTAATTGTTTTGAGCAGTGTATGTTTGACTTGGAGCAAAAATCAGACAGGACCAGAGTGGGGCTACATTTCTGATGGGGAGTTCAAGCCCCCAGGCAGCCCAATATAAACCTACATAAAGAATTACACTGTTACTATATGTTTCTATTAGCACATCCATTATCTAGGCTATTGAACGTACATTCTTACCGACAGGCTTTCATTTATGTTCATCATTACTGGCACGTTTCACCAATATTAATAAAACCTGGAGCAGCTTTCCCATAAATGAGGAAGCTTCATCAAAGGGTGCATTAAATACATGATCTGTGTACATTTCAAAACATCTTTCATAAATCACTTTTTACACAATTTATTTTCCCAAATTTGTGTGGAACATTAAGGATGTGCACTTCCACAGCGTTCCATGTGAATGGGTCACGACATTCGATATTAAACCAACTTCCCAGCATAGACTTATTTTTTGCTGGTGTAGGCAAAAAGATATGTTTATTTCATTTTGAGTATTATGGTGTCCAGTGTACTGTATTGGCTTGTGTAATCTGCAAATAAAGTCACGTGTCTCAGTCACATGTCTCAGTCACATGTCTTAGAGCGCAGTCAGGCTCGCTTTCTATCCAAGAGACCCTTTGAAGATGCACCTGCTATGTGTCCCAGCTGACTATCACTTGCACTCAGGGCAAAACAGGTAATGTGGGTGAAATGAATAATCCTTCCGGAGTATTCAGCGTAGTTAATGAGTTACCTGAACCCTTCACATTAACCTGAACATCACAAGAGGCCTCATATTGGCCTCCATTAATGAGGCAGGAATCTTGGGCCAGTCAGGAAGGATCTGTCACGATCCACGGGGAAGCAGGTGACGGAAGCCGTGAATAGGTACAAAAGGGATTTATTTCGGGGCTGACACACTTCAAGACACACGTAACGTTAATGACCGGAACGGGGAAACGAACGGAAACGCGGACTAAATACACTGGACTAATGACAGCAATCAGAAACAGCCGTAAAACACTGGGAATCCGCATGAGGTTAACGAGGGGGGTGGCACAGTACGATCGGCATGATCGGGGCGTGACAGGATCTGCCTTTTCCTGTCTGCTACAGCAGTGACATGGGGTGAGATTACAGTCCTCGGGCCACAGATATATCAAAAAAACGTGAGCATTTCTCACAGTGTTTTCCACAGGGAATAGGAAACACTGCTGAAACATCATTCTGGAAGCTTCCTTTCATGGGTGCCTCTTAGGTCAGTGTCATTGCCGGTGGTGAGCACAGATAACTGAAAGGTTTGCTTCACTAATTAGCAGTTAGCCTATTAGCGGAACCCTGCCCACCACTGTTCGCTGCTGTTGACAAACATGAAAGCAAAGCCACGCACAAGATGTAAAGTTAATATTTTCCTCATCAGTGTGCAAATGCATTGAGTTGGTGCTTGGAATATGTTGACAGCAACATTACTCGCGACTTGACTTGGACTCAAGTCACAAATTTGATGACTTATGACTCGACTCGGCAAAACTGATGAAAACACTTGGACTTGACTGGGACTTCAAGACCGGACACGTGGACCCGACTTGGACCCAATGACTAGAGAAAATTTTAGGTTATAGTCCCCCTCTGGATACCATAGCATTAATTTTATAATTTCAGTGTATATTAATTCTGTGCTGTCTGCATTTTCAATTAGCTGAATGCAAGGTCTCCTGAGATAGTTTGTTGGAAATATGCATCACTCTCTACATATACACGGATATAAAACTGTGTTATGATAAATGTGAGTGGGCATTCTCTTTTCAATCCATCTCTGCCTATGAAGAATGTATCCTACAATGTATAATGGCGGGTTTTTACTGCAACAAGTTTTAATCACGAAAAGTAAAACCTTAACCTTACTCTAGGCTAAAGTAATTAGTCTCCTATTCAGTGATTTTCAACACTTTAAAAACAAATCCAATTCCTACTATGATACCAGCAGCCTAGTGAGGTGCAATGACTCCTCCACTCCTGCAGAGGGACTGAAGAACAAGGACTACCTCGCTGACAATCACTGCATGAAGGCTGAACAAAAACAGAAGGTTCGAGACCTCTGAGGCTGAGGTACTCTAAGATAACACCATTTGCTCATGGAAACAGCAGCTAAGGAGAAGGTGAGCAGGCTATACGTTTAAAAACCCAGGCGTTTAAAAATCAATTATACACGGCCTGTTCACACTGCCTCACTGGAAGCACTTAGTATAGCGTCTTTAAGTGTCTTCACATGGAAGACATTAGCTGCTCCTTGACCTGTTATGATTCAGAGTTAACTTCCAATATAAGTTCCATTAAGTGCACAGACTTTCCTGTTTGATAAAACGCCTGCATTGCCTTCAAAATAATCGGTTGCCATGACATCTGGTGAGTGTCCTGTGTTGATCTTGTTTATAATTGGATTGTGGTACATTTGAGTCCTGTGTAATTGAATTTTTCATGCAGTCACATCCTTCAAGTTTGATCACAAGGATCTCCTCCATTAATTAGCCATCTGCAGGCTTCTGTGCTCGCGACACACTCCTGGTGTGGGGTCGTTTCCTCTGGGCTGTGCCATCTTCTGCCAGACCTTTGTATTCATGTGCCCTTGGAATGAGATGACCAGGCGGACACGTGTCGCGGTCTCAGAAGGTGCCCAAAAATGAACAGGGAACCAAGTCCCGTTCCAATATGTTTTAGTCGGCCCTATATCTACACTATTAATATTTAATGGTGGCTGGAGGAACCAAACAGTTTAATGCTTTTACAGATCATACTCTTCCACTAGACTTGGGGAGATAAAACAGCAGAGAAGGGCCATTTGATTTGCCTTTGTAAGGATTTTCCCCAAGCTCTTGAAGCCACATAGTGCACTTTATATTAAAAGAGATTCCTGGGATTCTTCAAAGGCTGCACTGGAGGTCCAGTCTCTGTGATGTCTGGACCATGCAGGGCACTTTAGGGCTTGTTCTTTCACAGAGTTCATGCTTTTGCCTGATCTGAGTGTGTAGAGTTCTCTGGGTGCACAGCCATTAAAGTCACTCCAATTCGGAGATAGCACATCATCAACTTTCCATTGTCATCATTTATTTATTTGTTCTCCCAAACCATCCACTCATCTGAACACCACAAAGACTGGTGTTTTCTGAGGATGGAAAAGGTGTAAAAGCCTTCCCAGAATGACTTGTCAATGGGAGACTGAAAAAGCTAAAAACGGTACTTTGATGAATCAAGTGTTTTATTTATGAGGTTTGGAGAAAAAAATGGCAGGAAGAGAATTTTAAAGTAGAGATGGTTCTTAACTCTAATCTTCAGAACATATCGGAAATCATTTCCCACAATGCACCTCACAGCCATATCTCACCAATTTTCCGGGTGTTTCCGAGTACCAAATGGCGCGTTGCTCTGGCATCGAGATGCACCCTTTTAACAGTGTAGACTGGGACCACATCCAGATGCTCTCCTCCCAAACTGGACCATTAAGCTGCACGATGTCTCTCATTCCCTCATTAAATGGGGCCCCATCTGGGCTTCAGCTGACAGGAAGACAAGATGCCCCAGTGTGTGTGAGGCCTTGCTGGGGAGCCTCTCAGCTCTTCAGGTGCTCACAGATTTATGTATATGCCCACACACTGCAGCGCTCCACACACCTACAGCAAAGCCAGCTGCTCCCACATTAGGCTACTCCACTCATGTGAATCAAGGGACAATGAACAGTAAATATCAAGAAACATAATGATTGTGCCCATTCAGGAGCCGTCTCCCTGTTCCACTTCCTCTGAGAGGAGGGTGGGCAGCCATGAGGTCAGTATCATTACCACCATTTATATGGTTAGTCAGTATCATTACCACAATTTATGTGGTTAGTCAGTATCATTACCACCATTTATATGGTTAGTCAGTATCATTACCACCATTTATATGGTTAGTCAGTATCATTACCACCATGCTCTTTTTTTTTTTTTTTTTTGCTCTGCTATTTTTTTCCAAAGGGAAATATTTTTAGCATAAGTACAGCTCAAATTATTTTATTGACTTTGCCGCAATGAACCATCAGTAAGGTCTGTCTGCTGGGGTATGAAAATGTGTCGAGGGTCGCATCTGCTGTGTCACCTGCCGAACACATGTCATGCTGACAGGTCTGAAATGGCGGGGGGGGGGGGTAGCGCCAAACCCCCCTGCCTAGAGTAAGGTTAAGCCTCTTGTGTTTGCTGCCCCAAACACAAGAGGCTCAGGAGCTGCAGTGCTGCCCCCTGGAGAGGAAAATGTGACACATGTTTTCCAGACACATTAAGCTGTGACAGTCCAACAGTTACATCAAATAATAACTGCACTGAGGAGAAGAGAGAGAGAGAGGGTCAGGCAGAGGGAGGGAGAGAGGGAGGGACAGGCAGAAGGAGGTAGAGAGAGAGAGGGATAGGCAGAGGGAGAGAGAGGATCAGGCAGAGGGAGAGAGAGAAGAGAGAGGGAGGGAAAGAGATAAGGACAGGCAGAGGGAGGGAGAGAGAGAGAGGGACAGGCAGAGGGAGAGAGAGGATCAGGCAGAGGGAGAGAGAGAGAAGAGAGAGAGGGAGGGAAAGAGAGAGAGGGTCAGGCAGAGGGAGGGAGAGAGGGACAGGCAGAGGGAGAGAGAGGATCAGGCAGAGGGAGAGAGAGAGAAGAGAGAGAGGGAGGGAAAGAGAGAGAGGGACAGGCAGAGAGAGGTAGAGAGAGAGAGGGACAGGCAGAGGGAGAGAGAGAGAGGGACAGGCAGAGGGAGAGAGAGGATCAGGCAGAGGGAGAGAGAGAGAAGAGAGAGAGGGAGGGAAAGAGAGAGAGGGACAGGCAGAGGGAGAGAGAGAGAAGGACAGGCAGAGGGAGAGAGAGGGTCAGGTAGAGGGAGAGAGGGAGGGAAAGAGAGAGAGGGACAGGCAGAGGGAGTGTGCTATTTGTACAGTACAATCCCCCCCAACACACACACAGACACACACAGGTTTGTAATTATGTATTTGTGGGGACTCTTAATTCATTTCTATGGAGAGAACCTGACAACCTTAACCTCTACCCAACCTTAACCATAAGTAACCAAACAAAATATGACACTTTTGGCATTTTTAATTTTTTGATTGCATTGTCAGATCTTTGTGGGGACCTGAAAAATGGTCCCCACAACATCACAATAACAGGTTTTTATCACATTATGGGGGAAATCTGGTCCCCAAAATGTAATATAAATATAATCCACAAACACACAGACAGACAGACGCACACACACACACACAGAGCAGTACCAACAAGCGCTTGGGGGAGGGACTTGCTGTTGAGTTTTTGGGGAAGGCAGGGGGGGCTTGTGGGGAGATGCCAGACAACACCATTGTTTTCATTGGAAGCACTACAAATGTAATTTGTGTTGCTACAGCAATATTTTTGTTTGTCTGTATACCATAGTTCTGTGCATGAATTGGAATACTGCTCTGATGTGGACTCACAACAGCACCCCCTGCTGGTCAGGTTGGGAATGCCAGCTCCCTTGACCCAGAGGCCTCTGTGAAGTTCCCTCCCCCCAGCCACTTCTGGGTGTAACGGCTGCCCTGCTCCTTCTCCCCTGTCACGCTCATCATAACGGACAGCCCCCACCGGGCCCCGATGTGCACCATGCGTCACATGGATCAACGGTCTTGCTGTCTTGGCGGGGGTGGGGCCTGGAGATAAAGTGCTCCACAAAGACCATCCAGTGTGACATGTTCCCCTGCAGTGAGGAGCTTCTCCAGGCACATGCAGTGAGCACCAGCCCTGGCCAAGCAAACAAAATCAATGGAGTAGTGACATTTTGTTATTCCCCGTGGAGGAAATTCTGTTTCTGCTTTGTCCCTTTGTGCAACCTTTGGGGTCCCAGGAAAGGGGCCCCCACCCTGTAGCATGCAGGGAGCCGGGGATTAGGGCTCCTGCTCCAGGGCCCACAGACACTTAACTATGATGACCTTCCGATCACAGACAGTGAGGGTCAGTCCTCTGAGCCGCACAGCAGCCCTGGGCTGCAGCCGGAATTAGCTTATGTCAGGTAACCAGCATCTACTGCTTTATCTGATACTTTCATCCTGATCACATTTTCAAACCATTTTACGGCTGGATTTTTCAGCTTAAATACTCTGCTCCAGGGTACTACTGCAGAGCCCATCCTGGGATTTAAAACTTTGTTTTAAAAACTTTTTTGTTTGAGTTGTAAAGATTTATTTTAACCACTAGCTGCATTACTGCTTATTCCCTGGCTGTTTTTCAGAAAGATTTTCCCCCGAATTTCTACCAGTAACTGTTTTTCCTGAAGAAGATTTTAGTCTAAAGAGAGACTAAAGAGAGAAAAAGAGATCTCCAATGTATCCAGTAAGGGATAAGCTCTTCGAGCTCCTGGCTGAAAATCCTTCAAGGTACCTGTGTTCCTCCAATGTTTTTTAGAAACTGCCAAATGGGCGAGACAACGAGAGGCCCAGTAAGGAATTGGGCACGGCACTTCATGGGGATGTTTTCTCTATTAGATCTGAATGCTAAGATTACCCAGAATGCACAGCAGACCCAACGCCTGTCAGTCTCCATTTCACAGCAATGATGGTGATGATAGTACGGATTTAATCCATTAGCATCCTCATAATTAAATGAATGATTTATAATGTTTACATATAACCTGTCCTTTGGGATAACCTTGCTTCAGTTAAACAAATACATTTCCAACAAACTGCTCAATCATCTGTAAAGAAATAAAGTTTTATGCCAGTGTAGCGATGACTGTATTTTAAAGAAAATTTCCATCTATACTGTCTACTAAGTTGCCAGTGGAGTTAATTGAACTCAGATATTTGATCTGAAGCTTAGTGTATGGAAAATTCCAGACTGATTGGAAGGAGCTGGAGGCTGTACACCTGATACGTATGCTGTATCCACCCCTCCCTGTGCTGTATTCACCCCTCCCTGTGCTGTATCCACCCCTCCCTGTGCTGTACCGGCCCCTCCCTGTGCTGTATCCACCCCTCCCTGTGCTGTATCCACCCCTCCCTGTGCTGTACCGGCCCCTCCCTGTGCTGTATCCACCCCTCCCTGTGATGTATCCACCCCTCCCTGTGCTGTATCCACCCCTCCCTGTGCTGTACCGGCCCCTCCCTGTGCTGTATCCATCCCTCCCTGTGATGTATCCACCCCTCCCTGTGCTGTATCCACCCCTCCTTGTGCTGTATCCACCCCTCCCTGTGCTGTACCGGCCCCTCTGTATGCTGTATCCACCCCTCCCTGTGCTGTATCCACCCCTCCCTGTGCTGTATCCACCCCTCCCTGTGATGTATCCACCCCTCCCTGTGCTGTACCGGCCCCTCCCTGTGCTGTATCCACCCCTCCCTGTGCTGTACCGGCCCCAATGTATGCTGTATCCACCCCTCCCTGTGCTGTACCAGCCACTCCCTGTGCTGTACCGGCCCCGCCGTATGCTGTATCCACCCCTCCCTGTGCTGTACCAGTCCCTCCCTGTGCTGTACCGGCCCCTCCGTATGCTGTATCCACCCCTCCCTGTGCTGTACCGGCCCCTCCGTATGCTGTATCCACCCCTCCCTGTGCTGTACCGGCCCCTCCCTGTGCTGTACCGGCCCCTCCGTATGCTGTATCCACCCCTCCCTGTGCTGTACCGGCCCCTCCCTGTGCTGTACCGGCCCCTCCGTATGCTGTATCCACCCCTCCCTGTGCTGTACCGGCCCCTCCCTGTGCTGTATCCACCCCTCCCTGTGCTGTACCGGCCCCTCCCTATGCTGTATCCGCCCCTCCCTGTGCTGTATCCACCCCTCCCTGTGCTGTACCGGCCCCTCCGTATGCTGTATCCACCCCTCCCTGTGCTGTACCGGCCCCTCCCTGTGCTGTACCGGCCCTCCGTATGCTGTATCCACCCCTTCCTGTGCTGTACCGGCCCCTCCCTGTGCTGTACCGGCCCCTCCGTATGCTGTATCCACCCCTCCCTGTGCTGTATCTACCCCTCCCTGTGCTGTATCCACCCCTCCCTGTGCTGTACCGGCCCCTCCGTATGCTGTATCCACCCCTCCCTGTGCTGTACCGGCCCTCCGTATGCTGTATCCACCCCTCCCTGTACTGTACCAGCCACTCAGGTCCCCAGTTCAGTCTTTATAATGGTGAACAGGAATACAATAATCTTGATGGATGGCCCAATTTTAACATC
This sequence comes from Paramormyrops kingsleyae, assembly GCF_048594095.1. Lineage (NCBI taxonomy): Eukaryota > Metazoa > Chordata > Actinopteri > Osteoglossiformes > Mormyridae > Paramormyrops > Paramormyrops kingsleyae. Next base: position 847,624 of record NC_132797.1, on the reverse strand, counting down.
CACCATGGCTATGAATCTTAAAAGACAAAATTCAAGTAAAAAAAATGGATAAAGCAAATGATGATATATCTATATTTGTGATAGATGCTATTCATGGAATAGAGTGTAGGTGAAGTTTTCCCTGAATACAGGGAAGAAGGCTGGGTAGGCAGAGGTCAGACAGGGTTAAGAGAGTCACCTGCTGTTTGCTACTGTGTTAAATCATTGGGACAATGAGGTCACTTCCTGTCCAAGCAGCGACTCTCATAGAAGCAGAACAAAACTTGGAATCTGTACAACTTGGGTAGCCTCACCTCTATGGTTGAAGTGGCAAGGTCAAAGTTTGGCAGAAGACTTTATGGGACAAGAGATCTCTGCAGACATGGCGGAATCACCAGGACGTCCCTGTGTCTCCATTCGGCCTGTCTGAACGCAATCACGTTGTCAATTAGAAACATCCGTGTAGAAAGAATCAGGAGATTCAGACATGCACCCATAAGGCTCTGCGTCAGCATTGCCTGTTGTTCTTCATGCTGAGATGCTCACCTGCAAGGAAGGCTGTATTGTCTTTGGTTAAAAATGGAATAGTAACAAACTGCAGATGCTCCCCATGGTCACTGGTGTCTAAGTATGGTACACAAAAATAGACAGAAAACAAAGTCACATGTAATAGACAGAAAGCCAAACGACAGACATATTAATCAGGAATTTCTGTTACAGCCCCCAAATTCTTATGTAACACTAATCCCTCCTCAGAAAACTCCCCAGCTGACAGAAATGCAAAGCATTGTGGGATGACCTCATTTTTCAGAAACAATGCAAGCAACTGCAGCTGAACAGAAATTTGTGCATTTATACTTGTGTCACTGGGTTAGAGAGAATTACGAGCTGCTTGTCTGCTCTGTTTGTCTAACATAGACAAACATTTGCTTACAATTGTTATGAAACATTTTTACAAATATTACTCACCAACAATTACCTACTTCAAGTCCTTTGTATGTATGCGTTGTCTTCTGCTCCTGCTAAAGCCAAATTATTTACACATGACAAGAAGTATGTGTTTAAAACAGGAACACATCAAGTATACCCAGAATCAAGTATTATTTAATAGCTGATATCAACTTGCTATTTATATACTGTATGAGCTTTCTGAAAACTTAATTAGTCATTTTAATTTCTATATCATAATGGTCATATTACCCACAAGTCCTTGTTTTTTATTCATTTATTTATTGGCCTGGCACTCCCACAGACAAACATTCTATGCAGCTTTCAGCATCTTAAATGTAAAGAAACTATGTTAACAAAAAATTAAAACATCACTATACTTTTGACAGTGTTCTCAAGAACAGCAACAGAATATTAAATTTACAGTCCTTCAATTTAAAACTCTCTCGGCGCTTTTCCACCGCACAAAGTATGGTACTTTCGCTTTTCCATTGACTTCCAGTCGAGTACCAGTACCGAAAGTTCCAGTACTGAAAGTGCCAAACCAGCTGGGGTACTTCTTTGGTACTTCGGTACTTTGGGGTGGGACTTCAGTTTCAGTTTCAGTTTTGTTTATTTGTCATATGCAAGTTAGCACAGGTATTTGCTGTTGATTATGCAAATACAATTACGGTTATGCAAAGAGCATGCCGCTGAAACACAAAATACAACCGCCATCTTTTGAAACACACAGCGAACAGAAATAAAAAGCAGTAGAAACAAAAATATAAAAAAGTAAAATGGAAGGATGGACAAATGAGGAAACACAGGCTTTAATCACCATATGGTCGGATGAACAGATCCAGCGGGATTTGGATGACACGACTCGAAATAAAAAAGTATTTGCCGTAATAGCAAGCCGCTTGGAAGAAATGGGGCACGCGCGAAACACCGAACAATGCTGCTTGAAAAAAAAAAAACTTAAGCAGGACTACAGGAAAGTGAAGGATCATAATAACATGTTTGAATTCAGTGAAATAAATACAGCGCCGTGGTTTGTGATGATGTCAGTCAGGGGCGGTCACTGATGATGTCATTTGGTGCCGGTACCAGTTTTTATGCCAGTGGAAAACTGACACAAAAGAAATACCATACTTTTGCTACTTTATGGAATTACCGAAAGTACGGTACCTGGTGCGGTGGAAAAGCGCCCTCTGTTTGACTCAGAATAAAAGGGCATTTAACCAAAGGGGCGATTCCTGGAGAACTTGTGAAGATGTGTGACGTGTTGATCAGCCCAGTGCTGAGCTTATTACACTGTCAAACTCACCTGATCGCTGACCCCTGGCTTGGCTGAGTGAACATCACTGAGCTGTGAGAAGCACAAAGATCCACCCCCCATGCCTACCCAACCCCCCAATTAGGGCTCACCTAGACACAGCTCGAAGGCTGCTTCAGTGTTTAATCTCTTAAACAGGAGATAAACTCATTAACCTCTTAGATCAACAATGCATTTGCTGCTTTGCTAACATGACTGTATTAGAACTGCTTATATGAGCCACACTGCTGCTACAATACAAGAAAAGAAATGCTGAACCGAACACCTTGGAGAGGGTCAATTCTCCATCTTGAAGACACAGATCTATTAAAATTTCATTACAAGGCTCCTATTACCAACCACCACTAAGTATATTTCTATGTTAGAAAATGTAATACAAAGCAAAGAAAATAGTAGCAACCTACACATGTGGATATCTTCTCTCTCACTATTCATTTGGGGATGAAGAGAAGTTGGGGGGAGGGTGGTATGTGCAGGCACTTTCGCTGACGTCAAGTGAGCCCTTCATGGTCAGGCTCCTCCAGCCTGTGAAGGACGCTGCTCTGGATCCAGTCAGAGTTCTGAGGACCAGTGTTTTTGGTGTCTGTGGTAACTTGCATATCCGTGTCTGGATGCCCTTTGAATTCAGAACCCCGAGGATTTGGCTACCGTTCCTTCCTGTCTGGTTCATGTACACATGTGTGTGTCAGTCGCATCATTGACGTCATGTTTGTGTTCCGTACTTAGGCATGGTAAGCGGTCATGCTACATCTGTACCATGACTAATGGTGCTACCACCCACCTCTCCAAGTGGGTCTGGGTACAGTTAGGTCTAACGTGCCTGGGCACAATATGGAGCGATCATACTAGTCAAACGTGCTCTGCACAGTGCGAGGCAATAACACTAATCAAACAGGCTTTAGCATGGTAAGGAGTGATCATACTAATCAAACCTGCTGAGGCACAGTACAGAGTGATAACACTAGTCAAATGTACTCCAGTACAGTGTGGGAGCAATCACACTAGTCAAACGTGCTTGAGTATGGTAAAGAGTGATCACACTAGTCAAACGTGCTCTTGCATGATATGCAGTAAATACACTAGTCAAACGTGCTTGAGCACGGTACAGAGTGATCACACTAGTCAAACGTGCTTGAGTATGGTAAAGAGTGATCACACTAGTCAAACGTGCTCTTGCATGATATGCAGTAAATACACTAGTCAAACGTGCTTGAGCACGGTACAGAGTGATCACACTAGTCAAACGTGCTTGAGTATGGTAAAGAGTGATCACACTAGTCAAACGTGCTCTTGCATGATATGGAGTAATCACACTAGTCAAACGTGCTTGAGCACGGTACAGAGCGATCACACTAGTCAAACGTGTTGAGTACAGTATGGAGCGAACACACTAGTCAAACTTGCTCAGGCACAGTACAGGGCGATCACATTAGTCAAACATGCCCAGACACAGTAGAATTGATCACATTAGTCAAACGTGCTCTTGCATGATATGGAGTAATCACACTAGTCAAACGTGCTTGAGCACGGTACAGAGCGATCACACTAGTCAAACGTGTTGAGTACAGTATGGAGCGAACACACTAGTCAAACTTGCTCAGGCACAGTACAGGGCAATCACATTAGTCAAACATGCCCAGACACAGTAGAATTGATCACACTAGTCAAACGTGCTCAGGCACGGTGAAGAGTAATCACACTAGTCAAACGTGCTCGGGCACGGTACAGAGCAATCAACATAGTCAAAGGTGCTTCAGCACAGTACGGAGCAATCACACTAGTCAAACGTGCTCAGGCACGGTGCAGAGCAATCACACTAGTCAAACGTGCTCGGGCACGGTACAGAGCAATCAACATAGTCAAAGGTGCTTCAGCACAGTACGGAGCAATCACACTAGTCAAACGTGCTCAGGCACGGTGCAGAGCAATCACACTAGTCAAACATGTGCGGGTGCAGTACGGAGCGATCATACTAGTCAACTGTGCTCGAGCACAGTATGGAACGATTACAGTAGTCGACCATACCCAAGCACACTACGGAATGGTCACACCAGTCAAAGTTGCTTGAGAATGGCCCAGCGTGATCACACTAGTCAAATGTGCTGGCACGGTACAGAGTGATCACACTAGGCAAACGTGCTTGAAAACGGTACAGAGTGATCACACTAGTCAAACATGCTTGAAAATGGAACCGAGTGATCACACTAATCAAACATGCCCTGACACAGTACAGAGTGATCACACTAGTCAAACATGCTCAGACAAGATACAGAGTGATCACACTAGTCAAACATGCTCAGACAAGATACAGAGTGATCACACTAGTCAAACGTGTTCAGGCACGGTACAGAGTGATCACACTAGTCAAACATGCTCAGACAAGATACAGAGTGATCACACTAGTCAAACGTGTTCAGGCACGGTACAGAGCGATCACAATATTCAAACGTGTTCAGGCACGGTACAGAGCGATCACAATAGTCAAACGTGCTCGGGTGCAGTATTTGCAATCATACTAGTCAAACGTGCTCAGGCACGGTATGGAGCGATCACACTAGTCAAACGTGTCCTAGCATGGTATGGAGCAATCACACTGATCAAACGTGTCTGAGCACAGTATGAAGCGATCATACACTAGTCAAACGTGCATCAGCACGGTTTGCTGACAAACGCATGTGCCAAGACCAGGCTCAAACTAGTGACCTTCCAATCACAGGCACAGAGGTTAAGCTCACTCAGCCATATGTTGCCCCCAATGATATGAAGAATTAATGCCCCTAGGGGTAGAACCAACAACGACGCTGGAGATTTAGAGAATACTGATGAATATATAGTTTTATACAGCACATTAGTCCTATGAATACACCCTGTTGGCCCAAGAATTTACAGAATCTACATTACATCATCATTTTTTAAACAGATCACATAAGAATTCACTCCCATAAAAAAGTGCCAGGAGATCCTTATTCATTAAGGAAAACATTTGACAGGTCACCATGTTCCAATGTATTGTGACATATATTACACTGCAATTCAAATTAAATGATGCCGATACTTCCGTGAATTATTCTTCCCCAAAAACATAATAATACAATTCCCAAATGTAATAAAAATATTACAAAATTACAGAATAATATTAATATAAGGCAAATACACTTGAATGGATCCATTAAAGCAATAAGAAGTGTTAAACTAAATAAGAAATGAAGAGATTAAGAAATGTAGAGAGCATTGGCCGACCCTGAAAGGCCTCTGGTCATGGGCATCCTGACTGCAACTGAAATCAACAACCATGTTTGCAGTAAGGCCAAATAAATCAAATGCAAAGTGTAATTGGACATTCAAGTTAATTACATGAAGAGGGGCGTCTTGCATAGCTCAGCTGGTAAGGGACCGGAGGACACCCTGTGATGAGGGTGGCAGCCATTACGCTCCTGGTCTTGCACAGCCCGAGTCACCCCAAATTTTTATGGTCGGGACACAGATCCTATGCTTTATCATCGTCGGGTGACAACGAGTAAATATGGGAGAAAACCTTGTTGGGGTCACGCTGTCTGCACATGGACAGTTCTTTCACAGTGAGGGCCGCCCGCTTGGTTTTCCTCCTGTTACCGAACAGCCCCCCCACTCCGCTTACCTGTCCGTTACTCTCTGAAACTCCAAGGATTTGAGGACAATGTTAAACTTTCAGATAACTAAAGTTACCACACAAGTCAAAGGTCAGAACACACACTTTACTTTTTTTGTAATTAATCCAAAGAGATAGAATATAAAATAGAGATATATTATTGATCCCTGTGGGGAAATTGAGTGGTTATCACATATCCCATATTGGTCTTAATGAACACACACACATTTATACTAGTGAATGCAAGTTCAGGGGTCATAGTACAAGGTCAGCTGGCATACAGTGTCCCTGGACAAGGGGGTTAATGGCCTCTGCTGGCTACAGGATTTGAATCTATGACCAATGACATAGACCAATGATCAATTATGAGTTCTATCCCAGAGAACCACATCCAGCCTGTAGCATTAGGGTGTAAATAAGCTCCTCATTTGATCACTGCGATATGAAATTATATGGCAATAGGATGATTATTATCCAGACAAATCCTTTCATCAGACTCTACTTTCTATGCAACAGCATTTTCTGCCCATATATGGATATCAGGGAAAGTGATGAAAGGCTGCAATGACTTTTTAATAATCTGATCTGTTCAGCGCCATTACGTCCGAATGATGAAACTTAGTCATATTGATTGAGCTAATGAGAGGAAAAGAACCACCCTGACTGGGCAGCCATTCTCAGGCGAAGGCCAGTTCGGTGGCACAGCTGTGCGTTGCATCATGCTAGCAAACAGCTTGACAGCAGCACGCGCTCACTCAGTCATCACGGCGGTGCGCGTAGGCATGCAGAAAGGTCCGTCAGCTCCGGGGCGCTGAAACCATGGAAACGACACAAACAAGCATCCTCGCCAACGGCATAAACACGGTTACACTCAAGCCGTGGCGTGCCTCTCGGGGAGTCACGATGTCTGAGTGAGGGTGGGCGTCATGGAGAGATCGCAGCTCTCTCCGAGATCATGGACCTCAAGGGGCTTGGGGGCCACCTGGGATACCTCTGAAGCATCGTTAAGGGTGTAGTGAGAGACAATTATGAAAAAATGACCTAAAAGCTATTTAATGTAAACTTGTAAAACGTTATTAAGAGAACATATCCATGTTTTTAAAACAAAGCTTTATATCTAAATTTCTGCAGAGCACACAAACAAGTGGACATGGCCTTTTGTTCAGATGTCTTCTGTGGTCCATGGCTCAAATACTCTAGGGCCTAGAGTCTAGGCACTATACCTCATGGGTAGGGTTGGGTACCGAAAACCGGTGCCAATACGGCACCGGTACCTATATAACCGGTATGTACCGGACCGAAACAAAACGTGAATTTCGGTGCCACTTCGATGCCTGAACTGTCGATTGAAATATTTGTTCTCTGGGGCTATGATGACACAGTTGTAATAAGCATAAGATTCATCAACACACACGTGACATCATCAGGAAAATAGACCATCCGGGATGCGCGTGAATGCAGCAACTAACGTTACACTTGCTCTGACCGCAGCAGGTGGTCTACCGCTATCTTAGCTTGCTAAATTAAACAACTTTTGTTAAAATGCCTAAAACTAAACGGTCGAAAGTGTGGCTATATTTCACAAGAAAGGATTCCAACACCGCGGCGTGCAGCAAATGTTTTACAGCAGTTGCGTGTAAAGGGGGAAACGCGTGAAATCTAATGAAACATTTGAGGGTACACGGAATAAACTTAAAAGCAGAGGGATGCACCGTGCTTGACAGCTTGCGGACAACAGCTGGCACGATCGGTGTGGAAAACCCCCGCCCCAGTCATACCAACCGTAGCAAAAAGGAGTCCACCGATTATGATGACGACAGCAACCTTTCCGCAGGTTAGTAGTAGGCTAACGTAACGTTAAATTAACATTACATAGGTGGCTTATGTTTTGTTGTTGTTTTTTGTATTTACATATATATTCATATATACTTTAAACTTTTAATATATTGTTCAATTTTAAGCATTCAATTTTTTGTTCAATAAAAATGTATTCTTGAGTCATCCACCATCATTTTGTGGCTTTTGTAAAGTATCGGTTCAGGCACCGTTTTGGCACCGGTACCGTTTTAAAAGTATCGATTTGGCACCGGTATTGAAAAAACCCCAAACGAAACCCAACCCTACTCATGGGGAGTCCAGCTGGCTGGAAAAGCAGCTCTCAGTAATGCACAGCTAGGTGGCTCCGCTGAGCAGCACAGGCTGTACTGGATGTCACTTAGGATTTTCGAATAAATTTCAGATGTGACCAAATTACACCGGCTCTGCAGAAGGCTAGTGAGATTTTTAAAAATACCACAGCGGGCGGTGAGCTTAAACAAAGGCTGTCTCTTCAAACTCCCGTGGGCAGCATATGGATGAAAGTCACAGATCAGGGCCCCCAAGCCAGATTCCGACAGGACGCCCTACGTGATCATACTCAGGCTCTCTCTAATTAGCTAATGACCTCACCTTTGGGAAAGCAGGTTCATTAGAAAAATTGGGCCAATGATTAGTTGAATTGAATGCTCTGGAGGAACAGAACCACACACCGAAAGTGGAAATAGTGAGATGCAGATCCAGGAACACTCATCAGTCTGCCGGCTCTGTAAGGCGTGAGGCTCTGAACAGACGGCGCAGACCCACAGTTCCCTCCTGAGAGGTGAGATCCAAATTAGGTGCCGCTGGTGTGAATTCCTCCCACTCCACCTGGGAGCAGATGAAGATTCTGGGGGGGAATCGGACTGGGCTGGAGGTCCACCTGGCAGCACGAAGATAGAGTAAAAGGCTTTTTAAGGCGATGGTCACGAGGAGTTAACACACTCTACACATGTGGAAGCAGGCAAGCGTGGGAAGAGCGTAAGATGCTCAGTAGCCAGAAATTACACGTTGAAAGATGGATTTAGGAATGTCTGATTGGACTTTTGAAACAGAGAGGCACACGGGTGAAAAGCGCACACATTAGAGCATTTTCCAGAGTGGTCAGTGACTCGATGCTGATGGGGCAGTTCAGTGAGGTGTGTGATGAGCTAGACAAGCCCATTGTGATTATATAACCACAGATGGTGGGTGTGCCCCCCCTCCATGGGCTGTCGGACACTGTCAGAGGTAGGGGAGCATGTGAACAGGCAGCAGCAGGTGCAGCATCTAGAGGAGCAAGCAAGAGGAGCACCACCAAGAGGAGTAGCACCTAGAGGAGCGAACAAGAGGAGCAGCAACTAGAGGAGCAGCACCTAGTGGAGCAGCACCTAGTGGAGCAGCACCTAGAGGAGCGAGCAAGGAGAAGCACCTAGAGAAGCAGCACCTAGAGGAGCGAATGAGAGGAGCAGCACCTAGTGGAGCAGCAACTAGAGGAGCAGCAACTAGTGGAGCAGCACCTAGAGGAGCAGCACCTAGTGGAGCAGCACCTGGAGGAGCAAGCAAGGAGAAGCACCTAGAGAAGCAGCACCTAGAGGAGCGAACGAGAGGAGCAGCACCTAGTGGAGCAGCACCTAGAGGAGTGAGCAAGGAGAAGCACCTAGAGAAGCAGCACCTAGAGGAGCGAATGAGAGGAGCAGCACCTAGTGGAGCAGCACCTAGTGGAGCAGCAACTAGAGGAGCAGCAACTAGTGGAGCAGCACCTAGAGGAGCAGCACCTAGTGGAGCAGCACCTAGTGGAGCGAATGAGAGGAGCAGCACCTAGTAGAGCAGCACCTAGTGGAGCAGCACCTAGTGGAGCAGCAACTAGAGGAGCAGCACCTAGTGGAGCAGCACCTAGAGGAGCGAGCGACAAGAGTGGGACATGGCAATGCGAAAGGCACGCAGATCTCCAGCAATTTCAGCCTGCAGAGGGGAAGGAGAAAGAAACACTTCTCAGGCTAAATCTGCCCCTTGTCTCCTAGTCAGGCCTCACAGTCCAGAACCATAAACGGCAGCATGATTAATTCATCAGCACCGAAGATACTCATGCATCACCAAACACAAACGGCCGCAGTTGTGGGAAGCCGCAGAGAGCAGATAAAAATAGAGAGCTGCAGGGCTGACTGTGGATCTCCTCCGCGGCAGGGAAGCCAGCTGCAGGGGCAGTGCAGCCCCACAGGACAGCGTGCTGGGAGTGCAGTGCTGCTCTTCACGCTCAGTGCTGGCACAAGGGCCTGCATGGCCTTAGCTAGGATGACCATTCCTCCTCTTTTTCCTGAATTTGTCCTCTTTTTTGGGAGCTAAAAAGGCCTGTAATGTCCAGGACATTTGCTTTCTACAGTCAGAATACTTCCTGTGTGCATATTTCGGTCGCTCTGACACCTCTCTGTGCCTCCTGTCTCCGCTGGCCTCTTTTTCACAAAGCACAGTATGGTCACCCTGGCTTCACTACTGCTGCTTCAAACATCCAGCACTGGGGGGTCAAAGAGTTTGCAAACTCTTCCCAAATCACAAAGGTTTTCTCCAGCAATTGAAAGACATGCAGATAAGCCCCTGGGTGTATTCCCTGTAATAGTCAGTGTCCTGGGTGCATTAAAATGGATGAGAGAGGGATATGGGGCTCTCGAAGGAACAAACAGGCACGCTTAGGTTCACTCAAAAAAAAAAACACTTTAATAAGTAGTACAAAATAACCTCTCATTACCATCAATACCAAGCTATCGTATCGAATGTAATACAAAATAACCTCGTACTAAAAGGGATATAGAATAGTATATATGATATGAACGAATATATATAGAGAAAAGAAACAATAAAATATAGAAAATGCGAATTATTATTACGAGCGTTGATAATCAATCCCCATAATCCCCATAATAAATAAAACGTAAAAGCAGTTGCAAAACTATTTACACTCAGACGTGCCATCATCACCCACCTTCACACACGGACTGGGGAGCCCTTTTCAGTCCTGGCAGGAGACCAACACGTGAGTCCTGAGAAAGTGCCGGGCGATGCGCGCTCTATCCCACGGCTGAGCTCCGGTCAGTATGGAATCTCCCCCTTCCTTTATACTAAATTTAGTGTTGCGTGCGGGCAGGGGGTAAGCTGGCCAGGCTCACCCCTTCCCCCCAGCCAATATGTACTCCAATTCCCCTTTTGTCCGAGTGATGCTGCTTTGTACTAATATAATACAATGGGCGTCCTGGCGCCAGGTGTCTTTGTGCAATGCGTCCCTGTTCCCCCCTAAAGGCAATATAGGGTGTTGTATATCGACCCCCCCCCCCCGTCTCCCGAAACCAAGATAAGCATCCTGCATGCCGATCTAATGGCCCAGATTAGCATCCTGGCTTCTTTTTATGAGCCTAAGTTATTTATGGTGAAATAGGTTTTTTTTTACAGGGGATCGGTAAATAACATGTTCGTGCAGTTTAGCAACATTCAGGGTGAATCATGAACGATTGATCTGAATTTCAGGATGATCAGTCCACATGCGATCAGAATTAATCCACAATTACAACTTCCCAGAATATTATAGTAAAAGGATTAATTCCATGCCACGTGGGTGACGTAATCGCCTGTGAATTCATCCTAATACACTGGGGGAGCGAGAGCCTAACACAGGCGGTGTAGGGCACAAGGCTGGGTCACATCCCGGGCAGCATGCCAGTACATACAAGCCTAGTTTACAGAATTAAGCAGCAGCTGGTACCTCCAGTGAAGAAAAAAACAGCATCAATGTCACAAAAATTAAAGGAGACTTGGCTAATTTAAGAAAATTACATTCTGTGCACTGGTGTTGTTTATCAGCACACCTCAGCAGCACTACCAGCAGACGTATATCTCCATTTGGGAGTGACATGATGGTCCAGTGGGTGGCGCTATCAGCTCACACCTCTGGGATCAGGGGCTGTGCGTATTCTCATAAGAACATAAGGAATTTACAAATGAGAGCAGGCCATTCGGCCCATCAAGCTCGTTTGGGGAGAACTTAACTAATAGCTCAGAGTTAATCTTATCTAGCTCTGATTTAAAGGAACCCAGGGTTTTAGCTTGCACTACACCCCTATTATTCAAATCACGGTCCGAGCCCTGCTGGTTTTCCAGCCTTCCTTTACCTGTGAGCCAGGTGTGAAGCCTCTGGCCAATCAGAATCAGTAATTATTAAACTAACTACCTGGGAGAACTGAAAACAAGGCCTGGATTTGGAATCGAGGTTCAGATTTGACAAACCCTGCACTACACTAGCAGGAAGACTCTTCCATACTATAGCTACACGCTGTGTAAAGAAATGTTTCCTCAAATTCATTTTAAAATGTTCTGCTGCTAATTTCCACTTATGGCCACGAGTTCTAGTATTTAAACTAATATTGAATATAGTGGGCAGTGGTGGCTTGATGGTTAAGGAAGCGCTTTTGTAATTGAAAGATTGCAGGTTCAAATCCCCCGACCAGCAAGGCACCACTGAGGTACCCTGAGCAAGGTACCATCCCCAAGCACTGCTCCCCAGGCGCTGAATTAGCTGCCCCATGCTATGTCACAAAAGTCACATATGGGTTAAATGCAGAGGACACATTTCGCTGTGGTGTGTTGACAATGACCCCTGATCTCTAAATTGAAGTAGCCATTTGGCTGAACAGCATCCAGACCCGTTAGAATCTTATAGACCTGGATCATGTCCCCCCTTAGTCTCCTTTGCTTGAGGCTGAACAGATTCAGCTCAGCTTACCTCTCCTCATAAGACATTCCTCTAAGACCAGGAATCATTCTTGTAGCCCTACGTCAAACCCTTTCCAAAGCAGCAATGTCCTTCTTAAGGTATGGTGACCAAACCTGCACAAAATATTCTAGGTGGGGTCTTACCAAGGAATTATATAATCATAGCATCACCTCCCATGACCCAACATCCTATTTATTGCTTCCCCACACTGGCGAGAGTGGGACATGGAAGCATCAACATACACACCGAGGTCTTTCTAGCTGCACCTTGTCAGGTTTCCTCCCACGGTCCAAATACATCCAATTAATTGAATTGGTGTCTCTGAATTACTCACCGTGTATGTAATGTGTGTGCCATAGGGAGCCCTTTGGGTGCTGTAGAGATTCACCATGCACTGCTTCAGAGATGGGGAGATGCCGCTGTCTGTTTGTCTGTTTACATCCTTCTTATGGCTGGAAATCACAGCCCTTCACAATACAGCAAATAAGTCAATAATGCTAATATGATGTGTCTTACTTCCTACACAGAAATTTAATGAGAAATGACAGATGCATCAGGAGCCTGGAATCATTTTGGGCTGAAGCCCCGAATGAATTCGAAAGAGCCTCGAATGGCATGTTTAGCTCAGAAATTTTATCAATCATGCTTGCAGCTTGAAAACCCTCAGACAGATGAGATCTCTGGGAGAGGCCATGGATGCCTTAAGATCCTAGCAAAGCCCCTGAGAAATGGAGAAATCAGTCTGCACCCACACACACACCCACACACACACACACACACACACACACACACACACACACACATGCTCCGATGTATACAGACAGTGGTGTATCATTTCTGTGCTGATGATTATGAATGTGTACCCACACACACACACACACCCACACACTTGCTCGGATGTGTAGAGATGGTGGGGTGTCAGTATTGTGCTGATGATTATCCATGTGACCCACACACACACACACAAACATACACATACATGCTCTGATGTGTACAGACAGTGTCGACCAACAAAAACAGGGTTTAAAAAGGCTGCAGTGTTACTGCCAGTCTGAGTGGTGCGACACCCTTGTGTTATAGAAAGTAATAAAAGAGAAGCATAATGCCTGGCATCCCCTGCAAGTCTTGGATCACAAGTCTGCTATATCACATATCTGGCATTCAGCAATAGTTCAGAGCATAAACAAGCTTATGTGATGAACTGTAATTTTGACAGCATTCCAGCACGCAGTTGTGCTGAAAGCTATAAAAAAACAGCATGATTAAGCAGGTATTTAGGTGTACATTTTGGGTTAGCAGGGAAAGCAGAAGCTAAATGTGTGACAAAGGCTCTAAAGCAACGCCTTCTCTAAGGGGAATGCAAGGCGGTCAGCCACGGCTTCTCTAGGGGAACGCAAGGCGGTCAGCCACGGCTTCTCTAGGGGAACGCAAGGTGGTCAGCCACGGCTTCTCTAGGGGAACACAAGACGGTCAGCCACGGCTTCTCTAGGGCAACGCAAGGCGGTCAGCCACGGCTTCTCTAGGGGAACGCAAGACGGTCAGCCACGGCTTCTCTAGGGGAACGCAAGGCGGTCAGCCACAGCTACTCTAGGGGAACTATTCCATGATTTATGTGTTGCTCTGTTACAGCGTGGCATGGTGCGGGTGGGAAAAAGAAGGTGTTGATCCACTCACGAGATTTATTAATTAACAGAAATGACACAGGAAAACCCTCCAAAATAAAAGGACCACAAGGCGTCGGAAGTAAATGAGCAATAAGTAATAACTAATAGGGAACCATAAATCAACATCCTAGGGAAACCAGGCAACAAAGCAGGAACTGCAAAAACCAAGCAGAGAGACAACACACAGTCAAGGGGCAAGGACTGACTAGGGAAATGAACAAACACTCACTACGTTTACATCCACAATAAGAAAATCAAATTATTGTATTAGTCCGTCTAAAAACGGACATTTAAAGTACATGTAAAAATGTTAGTCCAACTGAAATGATACTAAATCGAATTTCTCTCAGTCAGACTAAGACACCCAGATAATGTGACGGGGGAGTCGATTTACTCCTGCATGTATATGTTCAATCAAACCGGCCTAGGCACTCTGCCCGTGCTCCACAGTTTCCCCCTCGGGTTTTGACCCGGAAGTAACAGAAGTAACTGGTACACAGAAGAAGAATGGAGCATGGCAGAGGACACACAGCACGTATGTACGAGATGTACAGCGCTGTAAAGCTGTCCAATTCATCGCTCAACTAAAGGGTGCTTTTCCACTGCACCAGGTACCGTACTTTTGGTACTTCAAGAAGGTACCAAAACGATGGTACTTCAATGTGTTGGTTTTCCACTGGGTAAAAAAACTGATACTAGCGCCAAATGACAAAAACAACGCAAGGTGGGAATTTTGTACTGAATTAAAAAAAATGACTGTAATATATTTTAGGGCTGGACAATGTACAAAATTAATAACAACATTGCTTGTTATGCACAATGTAATTCTTATATCGCTAGTCAGCTAAATTAAGATTAGGCTTTTTCTTACATTCAGATTGGTACAGACATTATAGTGCAGGGAGTTTATGTTTCGCTAAAACATTTTATTCTGTCATAGGAAAAAAGCTTAGCAAGTTTTGCAATTTTAATGATTATTCAGTTTCAAGATTATGTAGTATATGTTTAAAAATCACTTTAAAGTTTACCTCCGCTGGTTTTGCATGAGCGCTTTTCGTTCTCAAAGACAATTATAATTATTTTTGTCCTTAATTGCTGTTTAAATCACTCCTAGATGGGTTAGTGAGAAATGCATGTTTGAATCCTTTTTTATTTTATAAATACTCCAATATTTATTACAACAAAATCACATTGCAATATTTGAAAATTTTCCAATACCGTGCTGTCATAGTATATTATACAAAATACTTTATTTTTTCCAACCAGATCGCAATTTCTTGTGTCACTTCATTTTTCCACGCATCCATTATTATAAATTTTATGTTTTTTTTTTTACATCTGTGGCGTAATAGGTTAACCAGAAAAAGCCCAGTACTAACAAGCTGGACGTGGGCCAAGATGGCGTCAGGGTGAGTGGTAGCCTTTGGATGTCGTCCCGGAAAACAGTGCAGTATGTGACTGTTGCTTCACAATTCTCTAAATTATTTGGAACTCGAACCTGTTTATGTTAATTTAGTTCAAAGAGGGCTCTGCAGACGCTCACTACACGATTTGATGGGGAAAAAAGATCATAAAAGACGAAGCATGGCGGAGTTCTTCCCTTCCGACATTAACGACATGGACGAGTGCCCCTATGATGACACTTCTGTCGAACACTCCCTTCCTGGGAGCTGTTTTGTGTTTTGGTTTGATTTTTGTCTTGAGGTCATGCAGGTTTTTGAGTTCAGCTCGCTTCATATTGTATCTTTAAACACAAGGGGTCTGAGAGACATAACTAAAAGGAAAGCTCTCCTTTTGTTCTGTAAACACTCTGAAGCGGATTTAATTTTACTCCAAGAGACTCACTCTTGTGAGTCTGATTGTGAAATGTGGAAGTCACAATGGGGAAACTCTATATGTTTTGACCATGGCACCATGGTCTTATGATTTTGCTTCACAAGTTTAGAGGTGATGTTATTGATTCAGTTACTTCAAATGATAGTAGATGGTTGATTTTAATCTTCAATCTCAATAATGCCTGTTTTGTTTTATGTAATATTTACGGCTATAATGAACTCCATGAAAAAAGGTAAATCTCCAGGCATTGACGGTCTTCCTGTTGAATTTTATTTGCATTTTTGGGACATTTTGGAGCAACCGGTGTTAAATCTTTTTAAAGAATGTGTTGAGCAAGAAGAAATGGTGACCACTATGAAACAAGGGGTAATTTCTTTAATACCAAAACCTGGGAAAGACCCTTTATATATTGATAATTGGTGCCCAATAAGTTTGCTGACTACAGAATACAAATTGCTTGCCTTAATTTATGCCAGTAGACTCAAAAAAGGCTTAAATCACCTGATTAACGAAGCCCAGACAGGTTTCATGAAGGGCCGCCATATAAGTTGTAATATAAGACTAGTTCTAGACCTGATTGACTATTGTGATTTGGTTGATTCTGATGCTATAATTCTGTTTTCAGATTTTTGCAAAGCCTTTGATATGGTAGAACACAAATTTGTTTTTGCTTCCTTAGAAATATTTGGCTTTGGTTCTAACTTTATTTCTGCTGTTAAAATGTTATATAAATATGTAATTATTAATCGTGATACTTCCAAAAGATTTAACATTCACTGAGGCATTCGCCAGGGATGTTCCATCTCTCCCTTTTTATTCATCTTGGTGGTAGAGCTAATGTCTATTTATATTCAAAGTAATTCTCTTATACATGGTGTATCTATTTTTAATAGAGAGATTAAGATTTCTCAGCTTGCCGATGACATGATGTTTTTTCTGAAGGACAAAGATCAAATACCTGTTGCTCTAAAATCCATTCAGTCCATTTCTCAAGCCTCTGGTCTATACAGTATCTAAATATAAGTAAATGTGAGATTCTATGTCTTCATAAAGCAACAGACTTATTACTTAGTGGCATTCCTGTTAAAGACACTGTCAGATATTTAGGAGTATACATTTGTAAAAATTTTACTACTCGACACAATCTTAATTTCTTTCCGAGATTGAAAGTGACAAGGAACATTTTTAACAACTGGCTTCAAAGTGACCTTTCTATCATTGGTAGAGTTCTTCTGTCAAAGGCAGAGGGTCTCTCTCATTTTGTGTATCCAGTCTTATCTTTAAGTGCTACGGATGCTATTTGTAAAGACATTAATAATACCTTCCTAAACTTTATTTGGCGTAACACACAGCATAAGCTAAAAAAAATTGTTTTATCAAATAGCAGATCCGAAGGTGGCCTTGAAGTGATTTTTTGACATTAATAATACCTTCAAAATCAATTGGTTGAGAAGATGTTTGTTTAACAGTGAAGGCTCTTTGTGGTACTTTATTCCTTGCAACATCTTTAAAAAATGTGGTGGCTTACGATTTCTTCTAAAATGTAACTATTCTCCCTCTAAACTTCCTCTTAAACTTTCTAACTTCCATAAACAGGCTCTGGGGACTTCATAAAGCACTCTTGTGGAATAACAAAGACATCACAGTTAATAATAAATCTATCTTTCTCCCTTCTTGGCACATGAAAGGCATCTCTTATTATTAACCTATTTGACAATCATGGAAACCTCCTTTCCTATGACAAATTTCTTCATACTTACCAGTTTCCTATACGATCTAGAGAATTTAATCTGGTATGTAAGGCCATTCCTACTGGTATCATTCAGTTAGTTAAATATCACCTATCTTACAGCATGAATATCTGCGCAGACCCTAATCTAATCATTGATGGTTGCCATATTCTTGATAGAAACTGCAAAAATAAGTTTATACGCAATGCTCTCCATGCTAAAAAGAAGTATTCTCCGAAAGGGAAGTACTTCTGGAATGATTTGATTGGTGTCGTTGATTAGAAAACTGCTTGGTTATTACCGTATAAATTTTGCATCCCTAACAAAATAAAAGGAATACATTTTAAGATTCTGCACAAGATATACCTCTGTAATGCAGTGTTGACAAAATTCATGGATGTATCTAACAAATGTGCCTTCTGTGACAGGGAAGAATCAGTAACTCACATATTTTATGAATGTACTGTCGTGTATGACTTCTGGATCAATCTAAGAAATCAATTATCTCACTTTCTTGGTTGCTCATATGTTTTTACAATAAAGGACGTCTTTTGTTATTTTATGCATAAAGATAAAGCTATTGAATTTGTAACTAACTTTTTCATACTTTCTTGTAAATTTTTCATCCACAAACACAGGTTCCTCAACACCAAACCAAAATGGAATGTTTTTTTTAAATTTAATTTTAGTATTGTTTACAGTCTCTTAGATTGGTAAAGAACAGAAAGAGCATTCAGTTTCTTGAGTATTATGACAGTCTAATGAACACTTAATATTGTAATTATCCAACGTAGTGTGACCCCTCTGCTTATTGTCTTTTTTCTTTTTCTTCTTTGTGTGTTTGCATGTTTACATGCCTGTGTGCTATGTTGACCTCTTATAAGATACAGTGGTACCTCGGTTCTCGAACTCACTAGAACTCGAATTTCTTGAAAGTCGAACAAACCAGTTTGACCTAGAACTCGATCTGAATATCAGAAATCGAACCGTGAACGCGCCAGGAAATGAGTCATACTACAATTCAATTCTTACTTGAATGCCTTCTTGACAGACTGGACGATTAACCAAATAAAGCAGCGCAACATTACAGTAACTAACAATAAATAAACCACTAACTTACGTGTACTATTAGAGCATTTATGTCATTTATTTAAACTTAATTTTACCAGGTAAATTAACTGAAAACCAGTTCTCACTGCTTTACGTGATATTCGGGAGAAATAGCAGATTACGCATCTGAACTGCCTGGGATACAAACGTCATGCGTGTAACTAAACTCTTCAACCAATAAGGGCAAAGGTGTGTCGTCACGGAGGCGGTTCCAGTTTGTACAGCCAGGTGAGAGGTCGCAATGCATCTAACCGTAATGCATTGCGTCTGGATCAGAATGTGTTGCTTTAAGCCAGCGCTGTAAGCAAGTCGAACGCACCCAATGACCGGACTGGGGAAACAAACTGAAACGCGGACTTAATACAGAGGATTAATGACAACAACCAGCAACAGCTGGTCACATGGGGATCCCACACGAGGTTAACGAGGGGGCGTGGCACATGGAAGGAGCGGGCGATCGGAGAAGGACATGGGTAATGTTGGGATAAGATCTTTATCGTTTTGGAAGCCATTAAGAAAAAAATGCTATTCTTGTTTTATCCTGTTCATTTTCCTTTTCAATAGAACCTTCTCCTTGCTGCTTTTACAGCAGCTATGAAATGATTGGTTTGTCGTTGGTTCCCTCCTCACTCAGTGTGCAGATGCTTATGGGCTCTTAGTTTGCTGGACATTATTTCCATGGAGCTTTCAGCAGCTTGTATGCATGGAACCACCCCTGCTAGGAACCATTGCTAGGTGGAGTCTTGCTTATGCCAAAGTTAAGGAACTAATTTATTTCTGCTGACTCTTGCTGCATGAATGTATTTATTTATTTTTTTCTATCTGATTTTATTTTTTCTCTTGTGTTTTCTCTGTGTTTGTACATGCTACACATTTTTGTATACTGAGCAGATGTTTACCAGAGGGTTTGTTTTTGGGTAGAAGGGTTGGAGTATGAAAAGTGTTTGTCTGTTTATCTATTCTGTAAGTTTTCATTTTCTTTTCTTATTGTACTGACAAAAATAGTTGTTAACAAAAAAACAACAAATCAACAAGGGCATAGGGCAACAAGACACAGGTGAAGCAACTAACACTAATGAACACAACTAAGGAACTAGAAACCTGAAACTAAGGAAATACACGGAAATACTACATTAGGAAAATAAACAAGAAAACAAAGTACAAGATGAAACCAGAACAAAACACAAGGAGGGCAAACCTAGAACAGGAAACACAAAAGGAAACGTGAAACACTGGGGAACCGAAACTCAAATACATTATATGATAAATACAAGATAAGGTTGGTCATTAGCCAGCCTTGGACTCATGGCTGGGGGAATGCAGTCCCTAAGCCGCACACTCAACCTGTTGAGTCATGCTGCAAGCCGGGGAATAGGGAGAGCACACTGGGGCTGAAGGACAAGAGACAGGGTGGAGAACAGGATGGCCAGCATCACCTACTGGCCAAACAGGGAAGAGACATGAAGGGCAGGGTTGGACGGGTGCTGACCCTGACACTGCTTCATAGAATCCACAGAATTGGATCGGTCACACATGCAAATTTAATATAATTATACATTTTCCCTCAAACAAATTTGTTTCCAATGCCGTCCCAAGGTCTAATGGTCGAGTACACTTCTGCATCTCAGTTATCCGTAACCTAGTAATACTGAATACCTACTATTATTCATTATTTTATCAATCATACATCAGCTGTGGAAATGTCACACATTTTCTGAATTATGAATTTGATAGTGAGACCTAGAGATTCACAGTAAACTGAAAATCAATGGTAGCATTTGTCCAAGTGGTCT
Source organism: Paramormyrops kingsleyae (assembly GCF_048594095.1). Classification (NCBI taxonomy): domain Eukaryota; kingdom Metazoa; phylum Chordata; class Actinopteri; order Osteoglossiformes; family Mormyridae; genus Paramormyrops; species Paramormyrops kingsleyae. The sequence continues at coordinate 827,023 of NC_132797.1, read as the reverse complement.
GTTCAGTGTTCGAGGACTGAAAAAAGCACCTTGACCTCACTAAAGAAGGAATCGGTTAATTTCTTTAATGAGGTCATGAGCTAATGCAGATTGAGCATGATGATTTTAGTCTTTTAGGAACTTTATCCCATTTAGAGCGTTAGAGATAAAAGGACGTGTGACTTTGTGAGTGATAGGCAGGGTGACAGAAATAGCTGGAGAGGGTGACCAGCCTTCACTGCATGTTGATTGTGACATCCACAGATGGTGCTATGAAGAATCGGCTCTTAAATGAATCTGCAGACGTTCCCTTAAGGCCATAAGAAATGTCCTTTGAGGGAGCGATAGAGCGGCCTGTTATTTTGCAGTGGCGTTTTTCACTCTTTGGAAGGTGTTTGCTGATCCAGTGGCTCTTACTGGGGGTTAGGATGGGTTACAATCAGGAACGTTTAATAGAAAACATGGAAATACATGACCCCCTCCTCCGGCACAGACTCTGCCCTGACAGTGAAACAGTCGCTGAATTTTCAATTAAGGAAAATTAGCCTATTTGCTTGCAGCACAGACGGCGATCAGTTGCATCTCCGCTTTGCTGTTTCTTTGGGAAGATGACGAAACGTGATTGGCCATACCGTGGAGACACGGCGTCTGCTTCCAGCTAATGGGAAGTCCACTTCGCCTGGTGTGATTAACCCCCCCCCCAAAGGCTGAGGGGGCAATGGTCTGGTATTCCAGACTCAGGAATATGGTAGAGTATGTGTTGGGAGGGCCCTTTTCTCAGATGATTCAAGTTACTGCATCCTCCAGTTCTTGGCTGTGCTGGAGCAGCGGATGGGCAGATTCAGCCCCCGCCACAACAACTATAACCTACCAGGGAACCCCATAAGATGTCTGGACCGATTCAAACCTTGGTGCCCACCCAGCATACCCAATTTCCCATGTCAGGAGGCCATCCTGTTAATGTCACTGATCTAGTCTATTCATTGATTCATTCATTCTCCGCCACTTATCCAGGGCCAGGTAATGGGGGCAGCAGTCTACGCAGAGATGCCAAGATCTCCCTCTCACCAGCTACCTCCTCCAACTCCACCGGGGGGATACCAAGGCGATCCTAGGCCAGCTGAGAGATATAATCTCTCCAAAGTGTCCTGGGTCTGCCCCCCAGGGAAGCATCTTGGATGCATAGTTGATGGATGCCCAAAGATGCCTGAACCACCTCAACTGGCTCCTTTCAATGTGAATGCCCAGGCTCTGAGGCTGAGCCCAGACTCTCTGTGAAGGAGACTCTTTTCTGATGCTTGTAACTACGATTTCATTCTTTCAGCCCCAAAGCTTTTGACCATAGGTGTTATGGCAGTGCATGATGCAGTCGGAAAAAGAGGGACGATCCACGGAGTGGCTCATCACAAAAATGGGGTTTATTAACCAAAACAGAACACAAAAGGGAAAACCACAAAATTAAGAGATCATGACGGTTCAAAAACAAAACAGGAGAAATATGAATTAACTAAAAAGTAACCACAAAGTAACACACTAGGAGACAGAGTAAAACTGGGAGTTAGACTGGGAGAGAACGACAGCTACTAACACAGAATAATAACAACAATGACTGACTGAGGGAACGAACAAAGGCAGGCACTTAAATACATAGAAACCAGGACTAACATGGGGCATAACATGGGGTAGGTGTGGACCATAAGAAAAAAAATCAACCATCCAATAAAGGTGCAGGACAACAAGCAACAAGTTGAATAAATCACAATTAATAAACGCGGGAACTAGGGAACGTAGATAAACACTGAGGGGTAACACTAGGAAAGATTAGGAACATTAGCACAAGCAGAACAAAATAAAACAACGAAAGGCACAAGCAGGGTAAGTCAAAACAGGGACACCAAAATTAACCATAACTGGCACTAAGGAAAACCATTTATATATTATACAACAGGGGCCAGCCTCAAATTCATGACTGGAGGGGTTCAGCCTCTGAGCCACATACTCTACCCAACGAGCTACACTGTGGCCCAGGGAGCAGGGAAACACACTATTAGCTGAAGGACTACAAGACCAAAGAGGGGGGAAAGCAGGATGACCAGCGACATCTGCTGGCCAAAAGGGGATAAGATACATAGAACAGGATTGGACGGGCTCCGACCCTGAGAAGGTGAGATAGGAATGTAGATCGACAGCTTTGCCTTCTGCCAAGGTCTCAGGTCTCTCTTTACCACACAGTACAATATCCGCATTAGTGCCAACGCTGCACCCATCTGCCTGTCAGTCTCCCGCTCCCTTTTTCCCTCATTTGTGAACAAGATCCTAAGACACTAAAGCTCCTCTACTTGAGGCAGTAACTGATCCACTACCAGGAGAGGGCAATCCGCCTTTTTCCAGTTGAGAACTATGACCTCAGACTTGGAGGTGCTGATCCTCATCCCGGCAGCCTCACAGTCTGATGATGCCAACAGGATCACATCATCTGCAAAAAGCAAAGCCATGACCCTGAACAGTGGACCCCATACTCCTGAAGCACCCTCCACAAAACATATGTCAACTGGTTGGGAAAACTCTCATGAACTCTCCAGTATCCTTGTGAGAGTGAAGAGCTGGTCCAGTGTTCCACAGCCAGGATGGAATCTACATTGGTCTGAGGATTAGCCAATGGGTGGACCCTCCTCTCCAGTACCCCAGCATAGACCTTCCCAGAGAGGCTGAGGAGTCTGATCCCCCTGAAGTTGGAACACATCCTGGTCCCCTTCCTTAAAGATTGGGACCACCACCCCAGTCTAGCAATTCAAATCACCGTCCTCAATATCCATGCAATGTTGAAGGGGCGTGTCAGCCAAGACAACCCAACAACATCAAGAGTTCTCGAGAACTCAGGGCAAATTTCATCCATCCCTGGAGCCTTACCAAAAAAAGTTTTACTACTTCAGGACCTCAGCCGGAGAGATGGGCAAGTTCCCCCTTGAGTCTTCCAGCTCTACTAGGAATATCAGTGGGATTCAGGAGATCCTCAAAGTATTCTTTCCACCGCCATACTATATCCCCAGTTGACTCCTCCCACGCCTGAGGTTTTGCTTCAGTAACTGCTAAAGCTGCTTTCTGCTTAGCTTGCCAGTACCTACAGTATCAGCTGCATCAGGAGTCCCACAAGCTAACTAAGCTTGGAAATTTATTATTTTAATATGATGCCTAAATTAATATCAAAGACAGTTTAACACAAGTCCTTTCTTTTCACTTTTGTGAAAAACAAAATACACAGTTAAAGCAGATTTGTTCTCACAATGAATTAAATAATCAGGCAACCTTGGGGGCCCCCTCCCGGCTCAGGGCCCTGGCTGTCACCTGCCTTACCTATCCTGTCACTATGCCTCTGTTGCATTTTCTCTCAGGGTCTTTAGGCAGACATGCTTCTTACCTTCACATCAGACGGAGATCTGAAGTTGTGGAAAGTTAAGGCATGCTGCGGTTCATGCTCCACTAAAATTAAATCCCTGCTTTTTGCTAAGGTAGGTTTGGGGAGCGATTCCACCCACTGATGAAAAGGTGCCTCACAAATACTTTGTTTTAGTAGTTTTTTTCATCAGGTAAGAGAAAAAGAGCATGAAGGGACATGGACATAAAAAAATCATCACAAACCAAAAGCTGAACTGAAAATCCAGGTTTCAAGCAATCCCACAAGAAATGCCTCGCACAGCTGTGGTTCACCACAAGGGCCTGTGACAAGGCACATATGACTAATATTCTGAGGGCAGCCTCGCACATCTGTGGTTCCCCACAAGGGCCTGTGACAAGGCACATATGACTAATATTCTGAGGGCGGCCTCGCACATCTGTGGTTCCCCACAATGCCCTGTGATAAGGTGTATTTTTGAGATATTCTGAGGGCGGCCTCGCACATCTGTGGTTCACCACGAGGCCCTGTGATAAGGTGTATTTTTGAGATATTCTGAGGGCGGCCTCGCACATCTGTGGTTCACCACGAGGCCCTGTGATAAGGTGTATTTTTGAGATATTCTGAGGGCGGCCTCGCACATCTGTGGTTCACCACGAGGCCCTGTGATAAGGTGTATTTTTGAGATATTCTGAGGGCGGCCTCGCACATCTGTGGTTCACCACGAGGCCCTGTGATAAGGTGTATTTTTGAGATATTCTGAGGGCGGCCTCGCACATCTGTGGTTCACCACGAGGCCCTGTGATAAGGTGTATTTTTGAGATATTCTGAGGGCGGCCTCGCACATCTGTGGTTCACCACGAGGCCCTGTGATAAGGTGTATTTTTGAGATATTCTGAGGGCGGCCTCGCACATCTGTGGTTCACCACGAGGCCCTGTGATAAGGTGTATTTTTGAGATATTCTGAGGGCGGCCTCGCACATCTGTGGTTCACCACGAGGCCCTGTGATAAGGTGTATTTTTGAGATATTCTGAGGGCGGCCTCGCACATCTGTGGTTCACCACGAGGCCCTGTGATAAGATGTATTTTTGAGATATTCTGAGGGCGGCCTCGCACATCTGTGGTTCACCACGAGGCCCTGTGATAAGGTGTATTTTTGAGATATTCTGAGGGCGGCCTCGCACATCTGTGGTTCACCACGAGGCCCTGTGATAAGGTGTATTTTTGAGATATTCTGAGGGCGGCCTCGCACATCTGTGGTTCACCACGAGGCCCTGTGATAAGGTGTATTTTTGAGATATTCTGAGGGCGGCCTCGCACATCTGTGGTTCACCACGAGGCCCTGTGATAAGGTGTATTTTTGAGATATTCTGAGGGCGGCCTCGCACATCTGTGGTTCCCCACAATGCCCTGTGATAAGGTGTATTTTTGAGATATTCTGAGGGTTGGCCTCGCACATCTGTGGTTCCCCACAAGGCACTGTGATAAAGTGTATTTTTGCGATATTCTGAGGGTGGCCTCGCACAGCTGTGGTTCACCACCAGGCCCTGTGATAAGGCGTATATTAGCGACATTCGCACAGGGCGGCCTCGCACAGCTGTGGTTCACCACGAGGCCCTGTGATAAGGCGTGTATTAGTGATGCGCGGGTCGGGTATTTTTCCAACCCGCGGGTCCCGCTTTTATGAAATTATTTGGCCCGCCCCAGCCCGCCCCGCAAATAAAGTGACAATTTCTTTACCCGCCCCAACCCGACCCGCGGGGTCCGCGGGTTACGAGACGACCCGCGCATCACTACTGCTTGGCGCTTTCGTGACTTGTCACGTGACGTAACCTTATCAAAGAACTTAGTAAAATATGAAAATAGATATTCCCAAATATTTAATATAGGCTATAGGGAATTGCACGCAACATACATGGATTTTTTATTTAATTTTGTTTTTAATGACCCGCCCCAACCCGCCCCGCAAATAAAGTAACAATTTCTTTACCCGCCCCAACCCGACCCGCGGGTTACCCGCGGGGTCCGCGGGTTACGAGACGACCCGCGCATCACTAGCGTGTATTAGTGACATTCTGAGGGCGGCCTCGCACAGCTGTGGTTCACCACAAGGCCCTGTGATAAGACATATATTAGCGACATTCTGAGGGCGGCCTCGCACAGCTGTGGTTCACCACGAGGCCCTGTGATAAGGTGTATATTAGTGACATTCTGAGGGTAGCCTCGCACATCTGTGGTTCACCACGAGGCCCTGTGATAAGGTGTATTTTTGAGATATTCTGAGGGCGGCCTCGCACATCTGTGGTTCACCACGAGGCCCTGTGATAAGGTGTATTTTTGAGATATTCTGAGGGCGGCCTCGCACATCTGTGGTTCACCACGAGGCCCTGTGATAAGGTGTATTTTTGAGATATTCTGAGGGCGGCCTCGCACATCTGTGGTTCACCACGAGGCCCTGTGATAAGGTGTATTTTTGAGATATTCTGAGGGCGGCCTCGCACATCTGTGGTTCACCACGAGGCCCTGTGATAAGGTGTATTTTTGAGATATTCTGAGGGCGGCCTCGCACATCTGTGGTTCCCCACGATGCCCTGTGATAAGGTGTATTTTTGAGATATTCTGAGGGTTGGCCTCGCACATCTGTGGTTCCCCACAAGGCACTGTGATAAAGTGTATTTTTGCGATATTCTGAGGGTGGCCTCGCACAGCTGTGGTTCACCACCAGGCCCTGTGATAAGGCGTATATTAGCGACATTCGCACAGGGCGGCCTCGCACAGCTGTGGTTCACCACGAGGCCCTGTGATAAGGCGTGTATTAGTGATGCGCGGGTCGGGTATTTTTCCAACCCGCGGGTCCCGCTTTTATGAAATTATTTGGCCCGCCCCAGCCCGCCCCGCAAATAAAGTGACAATTTCTTTACCCGCCCCAACCCGACCCGCGGGGTCCGCGGGTTACGAGACGACCCGCGCATCACTACTGCTTGGCGCTTTCGTGACTTGTCACGTGACGTAACCTTATCAAAGAACTTAGTAAAATATGAAAATAGATATTCCCAAATATTTAATATAGGCTATAGGGAATTGCACGCAACATACATGGATTTTTTATTTAATTTTGTTTTTAATGACCCGCCCCAACCCGCCCCGCAAATAAAGTAACAATTTCTTTACCCGCCCCAACCCGACCCGCGGGTTACCCGCGGGGTCCGCGGGTTACGAGACGACCCGCGCATCACTAGCGTGTATTAGTGACATTCTGAGGGCGACCTCGCACAGCTGTGGTTCACCACAAGGCCCTGTGATAAGACATATATTAGCGACATTCTGAGGGCGGCCTCGCACAGCTGTGGTTCACCACGAGGCCCTGTGATAAGGTGTATATTAGTGACATTCTGAGGGCGGCCTCGCACAACTGTGGTTCACCACGAGGTCCTGTGATAAGGTGTATATTAGCGACATTCTGAGGGCGGCCTCGCACAGCTGTGGTTCCCCACGGGGCCCTGTGATAAGGTGTATATTAGCGATATTCTGAGGGCGGCCTCGCACAGCTGTGGTTCCCCACGGGGCCCTGTGATAAGGTGTATATTAGCGATATTCTGAGGGCAGCCTCGCACAGCTGTGGTTCCCCACGGGGCCCTGTGATAAGGTGTATATTAGCGATATTCTGAGGGCAGCCTCGCACAGCTGTGGTTCCCCACGGGGTCCTGTGATAAGGTGTATATTAGCGACATTCTGAGGGCGGCCTCGCACAGCTGTGGTTCCCCACGGGGTCCTGTGATAAGGTATATATTAGCGATATTCTGAGGGCAGCCTCGCACAGCTGTGGTTCCCCACGAGGTCCTGTGATAAGGTTTATATGACCCACATTCTGAGGGCGGCCTTGCACAGCTGTGCAAACACCTCCCTGCAAAAACAAAAACAACTAAAAATAAATCTGTCTGGCTTCGTTTAATTATACACTGGACAGAGACAAGCAGCCTGAGCTCAGAGATCAGTTTAAATTAAGCATTACATTATTCAAACAGACAGGAAAATACTTGCTAAGAGCATGTTCATCTTCAGATGACATTTAAAATGGTGTAGCCCAGTAAATGAAGGCTTTGTCTAAACAGGTGGTCCAGTTATATGAATAGAGCACTGAGGGTGATTAGGCATGAAAGGAAGGTCACACCTGCTCTTCCTGTCAATTTTTTATTTGATAAAGATGTACAAGATAATGTTGTTGGACACAGAAGAGCCTGCAGCAGTGCATAGCAACAAGTGTTATACAAATGGTTTCATCCTCATACAGCGTCTCCCCTGAAGAGAGTCTCAAGTTCTACAGCAAAGTTTAGGCAGTAGGATGAAGATCACTGTATAGGTCATATACACAGACAGGCATGCACACACACAATCACAGTGACAAAAAAAGCAATCACATTCTGTCCCTCACTTAGTGACCTAAAACCCACCCTGCCAGTCATTCCAGCAGCTTGTGTGGATGACATCCTCAACCTGAAATATGCAATGAAAAACTCCCATATTCTGACAGATGGATGAAAGGACAGATGGATGGGTGGATGGATGGATGGATGGATGGATGGACGGATGGGAAACTCCCTATACAGCAAACAGGCTTTTCTATGATTTCATACAAAAAGGCTTGGACAAATGCCACAGGTTAGTCCCAAGGATACGGCTCCAGTAAGAAAAGGTCTGCATATGCCTTTGCATAAATAAAATACTGCAGTTTTGGATGAAAGTGTCCAGCAAGTAACACGATAATGTGACATTACTGTTCCGCTCGGTTCAGAAACAAGTGACTCCAGGTAAATTGATTTTTCTTCTGCTTTAATACCATCCAGCCACATTTGCTCATGGAGAAGCTTCTCTTTGAATTCAGTCTTGATATTATATCATTATATCATTGGATGGAATTTAGATTTTATGACCGATAGACTGCAGTGCATGAGAGTTAATGGTGTCACACTCATCCAGCGGCTCCCCCCAAGCATGGAAATTCACTCCTCTGCTTTTTTTTTCTTTACACAAACAGCTTTTGGAGCAGGTTTGGAAACTGACACATTATAAGTAGATCTTGCTGGTGGGGGGGTGACTTGATCATATACTGGTTGTGAACGACTTTGTGTAATGGTGTAAGGCATTTTTCTCTGAACTGAATGTGTCTAAAACTAGGGACATCATTATTGATTTTAGGAAAAGTCCCCAAATCCTCAGTCAGTGAGGGAGCTGAGGTTTAGGTGGTAGAGAACAGCAAATATTTGGGCATAGTTTCTGATAATAGGTTGTGCTTTCAGAGTTATGCTGATGCTATTTCAAAGAGGGTACAACAATATCTTTGTTTTTTGAGAAAAATTAATTATTTTATTGTGTGCACCAAAATGAAAACTATGTTTTATAGAACTTTTATTGAATCCGTTCTGCCTTTTTGTATGGTGGCGTGGTTTGGGAACCTGAGTCTGACCAATAAGTGGCACATAATCTACAGCGGATTGCTATTACAATGGCGCGTTTGCCCGGCAAGTCAGATGGCTTTTCGCGTGAGGAAACAGACGTGTTCGTGCGTGAAGTGAAAAGGCACGAGCACGTCATCTACGGGAGCATCACTGTTTCACCGAGGCTTTCGGTGAGGTAGCAGTGAACGTGTCCTCGTTTTCTGGCATCATCAGACCATCTGCGCAGTGCCGAAAGCCGTATGATGATGTTAGAAGACGGGGAAGCTCACTGCTGAATGAGAGAAGGGGCTGGAAACGGGGACTTAATTATGCTGGTGTGATTTGTTTTTTCAATTTTGGGTCTGCAGTTTGTAAAATATAAATAAAAGTGTAATGTATATTCAAACAAAATGTTTGAAAATGTTCAAATACAAGGCAATAGGGCTGTAATTTTTATACATCTTCCAATTTAGATTCCTTACTAGGATACAGACGATCCAGCTCTTAGGCCACCTGACCCCTCCTTGCCCGCACTGCTGCCAGCTGACCCCTCCTTGCCCGCACTGCTGCCAGCTGACCCCTCCTTGCCCGCGCTGCTGCCAGCTGACCCCTCCTTGCCCGCGCTGCTGCCAGCTGACCCCTCCTTGCCCGCGCTGCTGCCAGCTGACCCCTCCTTGCCCGCGCTGCTGCCAGCTGACCCCTCCTTGCCCGCGCTGCTGCCACCTGACCCCTCTTTGCCCGCGCTGCTGCCAGCTGACCCCTCCTTGCCCGCGCTGCTGCCAGCTGACCCCTCCTTGCCCGCGCTGCTGCCAGCTGACCCCTCCTTGCCCGCGCTGCTGCCAGCTGACCCCTCCTTGCCCGCGCTGCTGCCAGCTGACCCCTCCTTGCCCGCGCTGCTGCCACCTGACCCCTCTTTGCCCGCGCTGCTGCCAGCTGACCCCTCCTTGCCCGCGCTGCTGCCAGCTGACCCCTCCTTGCCCGCGCTGCTGCCAGCTGACCCCTCTTTGCCCGCGCTGCTGCCAGCTGACCCCTCCTTGCCCGCGCTGCTGCCAGCTGACCCCTCTTTGCCCGCGCTGCTGCCAGCTGACCCCTCCTTGCCCGCGCTGCTGCCAGCTGACCCCTCCTTGCCCGCGCTGCCACCAGCAGACACTCCTTTGTTGCCATTGGCACATGCAGTTCAGCATCACGCCTTCTAAAGTCCTCTAACGTGACCTCATTTATGTCCAACAGACATCGATCATGCATGGCATGTAACATACAACATGCCACAAAGAATGCTGCGACCTTCTGAGGGCTGTATTGTAATGTCCCACCTGTTACACATTTTCCAAATGTCCTTTCAGTTACAGGAGGAGGAGGAAGTAAGGGGCATGCAGATTACAGTGCGACCCACCACACGACAAACTACCTCAGGGATGAGAACCTGAGTGCATCCATGTGGCAGGTGATACCTCAGCATCACACTAGTCTGAATGGATCAGTTTTTTTTCCAGTAGCTGGAGTGCCAGTCCTGCCACCAGCTCCTAAATTTCCCTGTATGTTGGAGGACGTCCATACAGGGTCATCCTTTTGCCCCCAATGCGCCCAGCCACTCCTACACGTGATAAGCGTGCACACATGGCATGAAAAATATCAGAATATGCAGAATATCAGTCTGTCCCTGATGTTTTTCTGGGAGAGAAGTGGCTTCTTTGCTGCCCTTCTTGACACCAGGCCATCCTCCAGAAGTCTTCACACTCACACCTGCATGCTGCCATTCCTGAGGGAGCTCTGCACTGGTGGTGCCTCGATCCCGCAGCTGAATCAACTTTAGGAGACGGTCCTGGCACTTGCTGGTGTTTCTTGGGCACCCTGAAGCCTTCTTCACAACAACTGAACCTCTCTCCTTGAAGTTCTTGATGCGATAAATGGCTGTTTTAGGTGCAATCTTACTAGCAGCAATATCCTTACCTGTGAAGCCCTTTTTGTGCGAAGCAAAGACTGCACATGTTTCCTTCCAGGTAAAAATGGTTAACAGAGGAAGAACAATGATCAGTCAATCAAGCACAACCCTCCAGTCTGCTATTCCAAGTCAGTCAGCATGACAGAGTGATCTCCAGCCTTGTCCTTGCAAACACTCTCACCTGTGTTAACGAGAAAATCACTGAAATGATGCCAGCAGGTCCTTTTGTGCCAGGGCTGAAATGCAGTGGAAATGGGTTTTTTGGGATTAAGTTCATTTTCATGGCAGAGGGACTTTGCAATTAACTGCAGTTCATCTGATCACTCTTCATAACATTCTGGAGTTCATGCAAATTGCCATCATAAAAACTGAAGTAGCAGACTATGTGAAAATTAATATTTGTGTCATTCTCAAAACTTTTGGCCACAACTGTACTTACATGCTGCTTATGAATGTTCTATGAATGCATTATGAAGGTGCCCTGAATGTACTATTGAATGCATTATAAAGGCATTATGAAGGTGCAGTTAATGTAAAGTGTTACCCAATTATGCTGTGACAAGTTTTCATCCAATATAATGAAGTTGTTGGCCACTGGAATTATTGCTAATTTACCAACATGTGCTCCATTTGTGAAAATCCAGTGTTAAAAAGGCAAATGCTAGTTTAGCACTGAGGAAATAATGACTATAATAGTTTTTTTCAGGTGTTAGGGTTGGACTGAGACATTTTGCCTAACATCTTGTGTCCTAGGATAAAACTGAGTTGAAAATGCAAATTCTGATGGCAGTGATCAGAGGGACCATTCAACAGCGTGCAGCTAAACATGCAAAGATGAAAAAGACAGAAATTTTCATCAGTCATGACAAAGATCTCCAAATCTCAAATCAAACATCTAGATAGAAAGATAGACTTTATTGTCATTGTACCGAAGTACAACAAAATTTCTTCTGTGCCAAGCCTGAATAAAAGTGATCTACACATGTACGCACATATACACACATACATACCTACACATGTACACACATATACACACATACATACCTACACATGTAATAAATACATAAAACCAACATCTAAAGCAATAATGAGAATAAAAGCGTCTCCTATATTTTATTACACAAATTGTCTCATTATAGCATATTTACTGCAATGTAACACAGTGTGGGGGGGTGGGCAGTGTTTAGATTTATTCAGCTCAGTTACAGCCCTTGGAAAAAAGCTGTCCTTAAATCTAGAGCTGCGAACTTTGAAAGCTCTGTAGCGCCTCCCAGAAGGTAAGAGAGTAAACAGATGATGGCAGGGGTGGGTTGTATCTTTCACGATCCTAATAGCTCTACGGAGGCATCGGGTTCTGAAAATGTCCTCCAGAGAGGCCAGGGTGAGTCCGACGATCTTTTCCGAGGTTCTTATAACCCGCTGGAGACTTTTCCGATCTGACTCTGTGCAATTTGGATACCATGATGTCAGGCGGTATGTTAACACACTCTGGATGGAGCAGTAATAAAAGGCTCTGAGCAGCTCTGCAGACAGATTGTTCTTTTTCAGTGTCGGTAAGAAATACAGCTGCTGCTGAGCCATTTTTACCAGAGCAGATGAGTTTATTGACCATGTGAGTCTCCTCGCTGATGTCAATCCCCAGGAGCTTGAAGCTGGTGACCCTCTCCACTTCCTCACCCTGGACCATGTGAGGTCCTCGCTGATGTCAATCCCCAGGAGCTTGAAGCTGGTGACCCTCTCCACTTCCTCACCCTGGGCCATGTGAGTCTCCTCGCTGATGTCAATCCCCAGGAGCTTGAAGCTGGTGACCCTCTCCACTTCCTCACCCTGGACCATGTGAGGTCCTCGCTGATGTCAATCGCCAGGAGCTTGAAGCTGGTGAGCCTCTCCACTTCCTCACCCTTGACCATGTGAGGTCCTCGCTGATGTCAATCCCCAGGAGCTTGAAGCTGGTGACCCTCTCCACTTCCTCACCCTTGACAATCAGGGTAGCGTGGTCCTCATGTTGTATCCTAAAATCAACAATGATTTATTTGGTCTTTGTGATATTTAATGTGAGGTTCTCAACCTCACACCAGTCTATCAACCTATCTATTTCCTCTCTATATTGTGTTTCGTTATTGTCTGAAATCAGTCCAACTACTGTTGTATCATCTGCAAATTTAATCATTATGTTTGTGTGGTGTACAGGAATGCAGCTGTGTAAATTGAATACAGTATGGGACTCAGAACGCAACCTTGTGACGGCCCAATGCTGAGAGTCAGACTAGGAGAAAGATGTGTGCCGAGTCTGACTGTCTGAGAAAGTCTTTGTTTTAGCAAGAAAAAAAAAAAAAGAAATCAAATGCAAATTCTAAGGAATTCTCAACCATGGAACAATAGCCCTTAAACATTTCAACCAGGTAAAACACTACAGGAATCCACAGTGAAATCAGCACACTGTGCTCATTACAGTGTAATGATTACATATGGAGTGACACCATTCCAGGAAAAACAAACAAGTCATCTTGCAGATCAGTGGCATTGTGCCAATCAGTTTAGGTACGTACATGTCGGTCTAATATTTAGTAAAAACATAATGTATAAATTATTCAGTCAACCAATAAGCTGCCAACATTGACTGAATAACACATCGTTAAACGTACAGTACACTTGCAGTCCAGGTAGTTCATCCATCATATCACATCTCTTAATATCAAGCCTTATTATTCCCAGGATAATCTGGTCAATGAGTGTGCTTCATCCATCAGGTCACATCTGTTAATCCCTTCCCCCAAGCCTCATTATTCCCAGGATAATATGGTCAATGAGCGAGCTCCATCTATCAGGTCACATCTCTTAATCCCTTCCCCCAAGCCTTATTATTCCCAGGATAATCTGGGCAATGAGTGTGCTTCATCCATCAGGTCACATCTCTTAATCCCTTCCCCCAAGCCTCATTATTCCCAGGATAATCTGGTCAATGAGCGAGCTCCATCCATCAGGTCACATCTCTTAATCCCTTCCCCCAAGCCTTATTATTCCCAGGATAATCTGGTCAATGAGCGAGCTCCATCCATCAGGTCACATCTCTTAATCCCTTCCCCCAAGCCTTATTATTCCCAGGATAATCTGGTCAATGAGCGAGCTCTATCCATCAGGTCACATCTCTTAATCCCTTCCCCCAAGCCTCATCTTCTATCGGTAAATCTACACATCATCACCGAGTTGGCATTCACGACTCATATCTCAGCGACAGTAAACAAAGTTAGCTGGACATGATTAATACTTACATAAAGTTTCAAGATCATTAATATCTATGAATGTGTATTTTTATGTCGTGTGCAGTTTTGAAATGGTGCCTAGCCACAAATGTGGTTTGCATAACAATGCTGTTGCAGGTGGACTTATTTTAAAATTATCTGGGCAAGAACAAAATGTTTGCAATGATTTTATTTCTGTTCCATTGTTCGATCACCTTAACAATAATGTGGATGAATATATAGATGATATTTTAATGAATATTGCTCACGACGTTTGATACTAATAGTTTCTGAAAAGGCACTTCAGTTAAACTGGTTCTATATATACTGTAGATATGGTGGTATATATACCCTGTTGTTATGGTGCTGCTCTTTGGTTTAATATGCCCTTGGCAGCAGTCAGCCATGCTTTCATCATTCTTCTCCAACAGTCACCTCATCCCAGAATCTTGAAATCATCCCTGACAGACACTGTAAGAACAAAAGACACGGATGTGTCAGGCCAAAATCAAACATTGGTTAAATTTAACTGAATATCATTCAATAATATTGAGAAGATTGAGATCCGAGCATGATGGAGGGGTTTGTTTCTTAACGACCTACAGGACTGTGTCATTCGGTGACTGCATTCCTGGTCGGTCCCCATTGCTGAACAGGTCTGTGGGGAGAGCCCTAACAAAGTATGTTATCTATAAAGACCTTCATTAAAGGTAGCAAGAAGAATAACTGTCCCTGTCCTGAATAGAGTCAGTGGGTCCAGTCTCTGGCGAGTGCCAGGTAGCCAGCACACTCAAGTGTGAAACCGCTACGTAAAACCATCTTGTGGACTCACCACTAACGAGTGGGAAAGTGCAGTGGGAGGGGGTAAGCAGATGGCTCGGACTCCGGGAAAGAACACGGGCTTTGGGAACATGGAAGGTTACATATCCGGCGATGATGGAGTCTCAGATAGTGACCCCACCAGCCAGTCTTAGCTTCACGGGCAGCGTGGGCTCTGGAACCAAACCTCTTCAGTGGGGCTTAGAGTGTCTCCTACTCCTCCTGTGTGGTGAAAGATCTCAAGCAGATGTGGGGAGACTCACATGTCCCAGGTTGAGGGTTATGCAGCTCCGATATTTTCCAGTTGGAAAGAGGGTTACTGTGAGTTGTAGAGAGGAAAACTCTCAGCAAGCAGCAGTTCAGAGCACATCTATCCCTTGATCAACACGGTTTTGTTTAATGCAAGTTAGGATTAACATGGTTAAATTAGTTGTGACCATATTTTTATGCATGTGGTAAAAATTTTGACTAAAGCCATCCCAAATCTCCTGCAGACAACTCAGCCAATCGCGTAACAGGAGTCAGAGGTTATAACACACACAGCAGTGTGTTGAAAGCTCATGTCTATTGCAACCGATTGTTTTCTTTAAACTTAAAAAACATTTGCACACTTTATGGGGCAGTTCACTCAGAAACTGATGAATGATATGTTTTAGAGGGGCTTTAGTGCTCTCTCTCCATATTGGATTATCTACTGGAGTTGTCTAGTGTTTGGAGATATCAGCCATATAAATGTTGGCCTACTCTTGAATATAATGCAAGGGAATGGCATTCTTTCTTGGAGATTATGAAGATGGATAAAGCAACTTCAGATTAGCAAACAGGGTTGATAATCCTGGCATGTCAGTAGGGCAGCAGAAGGAGGAAGGCTTATGGAGGAACCACGTGGATTCTGGGCTTACTGTGGACCAACCTTGTGGAGTTAGATTGTTGTGCTAGCTTGTTCATTGGGATAAGCTAACACAAGCTACACACGATATGAAGACTTGGAGAAGGTGCCAAATGCTCACAAACACACTGCAGGAATATGGGGTACCAGAGGTGTTTCTGCATGCTAATTAGTCCCTGTATGAATGCCATAAGTTGTCTACATGGTGTGTACTTGTTGTTCACATATTTGACACAGGATGAATCTTGTCTCCACTCTTCTTTGTGATTTTCAAAAATGGGATATCAAGGATCTGGAATGGGCTCCGATGTGGCAGGTTGAGGCAACGTGTTTGCTGTTTGCAGATGATGTCCAGCTTTTGGTCTCACTCAAACAGCCCCTCCAGTACATACTTGAGCAATTAAATGTTGAGTCTGAAGCTAAGGGGAAGAGAACCAGCACACTTGACCCAGAGGTCGTGGTACTCTTTTGAAAAAGGGTGGATTGAGGAAGGAGACTCTTCCCTTAGTTAAGAAGTTTAAGGACCTCTTGATTTTGTTCACAGAGGATGGATGTTAAGGTAAGAGGGAACCTGAGAAGGGTAGGCAATTTGTGAGAACTGAGGAGGTCCTTGGTTGTCAAGCAAGAAATAGGTAGTAGGTAAAGACCTAAGGTTTACTCATCTGTCTACATTCCTATCCTCACCAATGGTAATCAGCTATGGCATCTCCCATTCAAGGTCACGGGAGGCCCTGACGCTATGGGCCCAAGGCAAGGAACAACCCAGGATGGGGCACCAACCCATCACAGGGCACACTCACACACCATACACACACATGCAAGGCAGGGAACAACCCAGAATGGGGTTGTTAATTATCAATCATATGGTCATAATTCATTTTCAGAAACTGGAACAACCTCAGGAGAGCCCAGTGCTGCTGTCCAGTGCAGTGAAATCACCAAAACCTCAGGAGAGCCCAGTGGTGCTGTCCAGTGCAGTGAAATCACCAAAACCTCAGGAGAGCCCAGTGCTGCTGTCCAGTGCAGTGAAATCACCAAAACCTCAGGAGAGCCCAGTGCTGCTGTCCAGTGCAGTGAAATAATTAATTTCTCTCAGCCCTGACAGCAGTTTGCTATTAATGCATCGCTTGTTTTCAGCTGATGTGCCAAAAGCCATGGCAGGGCAGACTCTCACATGCGCACCTACGGGCAGTTTGGTAACTCCAGTTAACCTCTGTGGAGGAAATTGTATAAAATCTCCCTGGAGGAAACCCCATTACAGCACAGAGGGAACAGGCAAGCTGCACACAGACGGAGCTGTGGCAGAGACTCAAACCCCGGCCCCCATGGTGTGAGGAGACACAGCTACCCACTGCACCACCGTGCCACCTGTGTGGAGGGTAAGGGCTCAAAATGAGGTTCAGCCCACTCATCCCAAGCACTGGTCTATTCATATACACCACTGTTCTGGCATTAGGGACCCAAAAGCTGTTCGGCACAGGATCAGCGCCTCTAACTCTGTGTTTCGAGTCACATGCCTTTTAGACACAATGATATTTGCCACATCTGTAACTATACGTGTCCTTTCTAAGCATATAATGCACATATGTGATGGAACCTCAGGATACAAGGACTCAGAAGCACTGCGCTTTCTGACGGAGACCTGTTAGCAAAGTAAACTGGGAAGTGCGACCTTTAAGTGGGGGGGGTTGGGGGGGAGTGTGGAAAACCATCTCCTGTGTCCGATTACATGATCCCCACCTCCAAGGGCTAGCCTGCGCAGAACAGGGCAACATTCTCAGCAAACCAACCCAATGTGTCCTTCAGCACACGAGGAATTCTGCATCTGGGCTGTTTACCATCTTTCCCTTCATATTGAGTCTCATGCGGGGATATTAGACATTTCATGCTGAAATACAGAGTATTTTAAGGGAACTTACTGTGTCTGGCAGTAATGCAGAGTCTTGGGGAAGCTAAGTAGGCTGCACATTAGCAGATTGAAGAGAGCAAATTATGACATCACCATTGTCTGATGCCGTGTGAGTTTTATACCATCAGCATGCGTCTCTGCATTGGGGAGTTAGTTGGTATGACTGTAGACCCCCACATCCTAGCTGTGGCTCTGAATTCCCCCCTTGTTTTGGGGCCGAGTATTTGCAGGCTCTTTCTGTATTTTACGGGATTCCTGTTCGACTCTGTACAACAGTATCCTTTAAACAATAGCTTTTAGGAACCTGTGTGTCTATGTTAAATTTGCATTATTTTCATGCCAATGTAATGCACAATAATAATATACAAACTTTGTATTTCTCTGTCAAACGCACCCCTGACAGGCTCTCTGAGCTCTGCCCTCCAGGTTCAGAACCTGACTTTCCCACGTCCCTGTCCAGAGCATCCTGACAATAAGGTCCCTCAAACAGACAAGGCTGGTTCAAATTACCCAGCATGCACCAAAGGGCAAAGCCTCTGGGAAACAGACAGAATCATCGCATTCTCTGTAACGGGGAAGAGGGGAATCCATATGCCACGCATTCCCACACGCCTTGGTGCAGGAAGTCATACAAGCACCTTCTGTGATGATTGCGTGTGACACACACAGTCTGCCAGAAGAGCCAGAATGCTTGGGGACAGAGCCAGCTCCAGACGGTGTGAGACCCCAGCCCCTGGCCTGCCTCTCCACCTCACAGCAGGCCTCCTAAGGGGGACGATTTCTGAGGAGCTGAGGTGTCCTCTGGTGGCCCTGACTTTGAGATCACTTCTGCAAATTTCAATCCCATTTCTGTTCTGTTTCCCAAATTTCCCTCTTTGCAATACTAGCAGAGCTCCTCTGTGGTCCTTTCTGTCCTGTTCCAGTCCATCCATCCACTCGTGAGTGTGTCTGTGCAGGCCCGGCATACGTCAGACCAGCAGGACGGTGACATCACCCCCTGGAAACCGGACAACGGTTCTGTCGGTTCCCTGAACCGGAGAGCTGGCTCTTTCGCTTTTGAAGACTAGCCCTCTTGCCTAGTAAGTTGTGCCAGATGTGGATCCAGTTAACAGCAGCCTGTTATACATGTGAATGTGAAAGCATTCTCTAGAACTTTCCAAATAAAAACTCATTTTCCCTATTGGTGCATTTAAAGCTTTGCAGTTTAAAGTCTTGTTCATTGCAATTTTTTAATAAATTGACAGTGTTCCTTTACCAACACACCTTGGCTTGCTGATATATTTTGATCCTCCATCATATAGAATACTAAGAGGCAGTCAGCCTGTACAAGGACCCATGTCAAGAGTTCACATTCTGACATGGTTTTCCTCCCAGTAGTGATTGTCACCCGCTAATTAATTCACCTTTTGTAATGTCTCCGTCAGAAACCTTTCAGGTTTGTAATCCTGAGCTTTACTTCGGCCTTCAAAGACAACTTGAAACTTGGGGCAGCAGCAAACCAACCTTGTGGGGCAGCGTGTGGCTCAGTGGGCTAAGCCTCTGTGCCTGTAATCACAAGGTCGCCGGTTCAAGCCCAGCCTCAGCACTTCTGCTCCTCCTTGAGCAAGACCCTCAACCCCCAGCTCCCTGGGCGCCGCTACAGGTGGCTGCCCTTCACGGACAGCTTGCTCTACAAAGAGCAAGTTGAGGGAGGTGTAAAAAAGAATTTCCCCACAGGGATTAATAAAGTGTAAATTATTATTATTGTGTTTGGGCCTTGGCTGGACAGGAAGGTCTGCATTTCCAAGCGAAAGCCCTCAATAGACGAGCTGCTAGTTATAGAAATGCTCCAGCCAAAGGAAATCACTGGAAGGACTGCAGTGCTTTTTGATTATTTTGGGCAAATGTCATATATTATTTACGGGATACTTAAAAATGTAGTTGTGTTTTATACACTCAGGTATTACTCAATCAATCAATTTTATTTTTAAAGAGCTCTTAAACACCCCCTGAGTGTAAACCAAAGTGCTGAACAAACATCAAACAAAAGCAAGAGTAATTAATAATAATAATAATAATAAAGCAAGAAAACAGAACTGAGATCCTTGAGATTGTTGAGACATTTTCGGGACTCTTTGGCATTTCCTGTATCGGTTCCGGCTTGGCGGTTCTGCAGTCATGTTGACGGCACCTTAGCCAAGATTGATGTCAACTCTTCTGCCTTTCAGCTCTCAGCCATCCCCGTTACATCACGAGTGTCCTTCTAGAACATACGTCCTGGGCTACTTGCAAGGATGAAGAGTAACAGGATTAACAAGCTGCTGACTTAAAGGGCAGATGAGCATCATTCCACATCCCAGTACCTGAGAGAGTGGGGACCAGACAGAAATGCCATTTCCCATCAGCAGATTCCCATATTCACTCAGCCTTGCAGTTCAGGGGATTCACGATAAGTAAACCAAAGCGGAACATTTAGCACTATCGTTCCTTAGTGAATGATTCAGGCCCGGAACAGTGTCTGCTTCCAGTTTTCCTGGCGTTCTTAACTTTGCCCACTGTAGTTAGCCAAAGCAGCACCCAGAGTGCGAGCAGGAACTGTGATGCCTCTGAATGTGGTTTCGCACGAGTCGCGGCTCTCAATGACGGTGCGCTGGTCTAAGGGAACCAGCAGGTGATGTTTGGTAACATGCCCTGATCTGGTGATGCCGGCAGAGAGGCGCCACTGGTGTGGTTGGGGCACGACTCAGTAGGATGGCCTGCTTCCCAGGTGAAGTCTTATCTCCAAACAAAGCAGCCCCCCACCCTCAGTCTAACCTGGACAGATAAATATTGTTGCTGTATCTATTCTGGAAGCTAAAATGCTTCCGTAGGTTGCTATGGTAACCTGGGGGTGTCTGGATGTGGGAATTCTTTAGGGTATCTTATTTTGGGCTGTTTTATCCTGACCATGCTGGCATGAAGCCTGAAGATGTCATATATTTCCAGGGAGATATATTTCTTTTATATAAATTCTCACAGTATAATTTCCAAACCAATTCATAACACAGGTATGATGACACCACTACGGTGGAAGATTCAAACCTTTTTAAGAAATCCATCTTACATATCCAGAAAAAAAAAAGGCTGGAGAATATGGGGGGTGCAGCTGACTTCCAAAATAGACACTCCCTCATCCCCTCAAAATCACCAAGACGTTCTTCTAGAAACGCAGCAGAGTGGATGGAAAGTCTAGCAGCCAAGCAAGTATGTGAAAAACGGCAGAACTGGAAATGAATTCAGTGCCACGGAGAACAAAAATGGTGAGATCCACCAGATTCAGTGGACTCAAACGTTTGGCCAATGGCAGAGGATCCCCCTGCATGCCAATATTTGCCTGGTCCTTCTGAGATCATGTCGTTAACCCACTATAGACTGCAGCAGTCATTTCCCTAACATCATGGAATGGCTTGTACAAAGGATTTAAATCTTTTAAATCTTGGTTAATTCCTTAAATATGGGCAATGAGTGAACTTATAGGGAGAAGCCCTGTTTCAGTGAATGCATGATAAATTTTAAAACCACGTTTGGAAGCTTCCTGAAACATTAAAGGTGCCTGTTAAAATATTAACATCACAGTGATGGAAGGATGTGTGCGATACGGCTGATTAGGTCACATAGTGATTTATGAAGTACCAGGGCTTGCAGGAGCGTAAGCACGGACCAAACAGGCCAATAGGCAGGCAGTTTGAAGGCAATGGAAAATACCGGAAATCAGAATTGTAACTAAATTAGACATAAATCCCTGAGAGTAAAAATGTGTAGTGGCTGCATCTGTTCAGTAATGGTAATTAGTAATTAATAATTTATGGAAATGTCTGTCAGCTCAGCAGGCGCAGGCAGAGTGCTGGATGTGGCTACGGCACAGCAACAGACACCTGTATTTTGGGCTCTGAACCCACAGCCTTCTGGTTGTAAGGTCAGTTTTTCATCCACCACCGCAAATGATTGATTTTATGGATGCTATTTTGATTGCCACATATGCAAACACCAGGATGGGTTAGTGTTTGAAGGTGTGTCGATTCGGATTCTGTCTGTTTCCCAGAGGCTTTGCCCTTTGGTGCATGCTGGGTAATTTGAACCAGCCTTGTCTGTTTGAGGGACCTTATTGTCAGGATGCTCTGGACAGGGACGTGGGAAAGTCAGGTTCTGAAACTGGAGGGCAGAGCTCAGAGAGCCTGTCAGGGGTGCGTTTGACAGAGAAATACAAAGTTTGTATATTATTATTGTACATTACATTGGCATGAAAATAATGCAAATTTAACATAGACACACAGGTTCCTAAAAGCTAT
Organism: Paramormyrops kingsleyae; assembly: GCF_048594095.1. Lineage (NCBI taxonomy): Eukaryota > Metazoa > Chordata > Actinopteri > Osteoglossiformes > Mormyridae > Paramormyrops > Paramormyrops kingsleyae. The sequence goes on along the minus strand of NC_132797.1, from coordinate 805,106 downwards.
TGTTTAAAGGATACTGTTGTACAGAGTCGAACAGGAATCCCGTAAAATACAGAAAGAGCCTGCAAATACTCGGCCCCAAAACAAGGGGGGAATTCAGAGCAACAGCTAGGATGTGGGGGTCTACAGTCATACCAACTAACTCCCCAATGCAGAGACGCATGCTGATGGTATAAAACTCACACGGCATCAGACAATGGTGATGTCATAATTTGCTCTCTTCAATCTGCTAATGTGCAGCCTACTTAGCTTCCCCAAGACTCTGCATTACTGCCAGACACAGTAAGTTCCCTTAAAATACTCTGTATTTCAGCATGAAATGTCTAATATCCCCGCATGAGACTCAATATGAAGGGAAAGATGGTAAACAGCCCAGATGCAGAATTCCTCGTGTGCTGAAGGACACATTGGGTTGGTTTGCTGAGAATATTGCCCTGTTCTGCGCAGGCTAGCCCTTGGAGGTGGGGATCATGTTATCGGACACAGGAGATGGTTTTCCACACTCCCCCCAACCCCCCCCCCACTTAAAGGTCGCACTTCCCCGTTTACTTTGCTAACAGGTCTCCGTCAGAAAGCGCAGTGCTTCTGAGTCCTTGTATCCTGAGGTTCCATCACATATGTGCATTATATGCTTAGAAAGGACACGTACTGTATAGTTACAGATGTGGCAAATATCATTGTGTCTAAAAGGCATGTGACTCGAAACACAGAGTTAGAGGCGCTGATCCTGTGCCGAACAGCTTTTGGGTCCCTAATGCCAGAACAGTGGTGTATATGAATAGACCAGTGCTTGGGATGAGTGGGCTGAACCTCATTTTGAGCCCTTACCCTCCACACAGGTGGCACGGTGGTGCAGTGGGTAGCTGTGTCTCCTCACACCATGGGGGCCAGGGTTTGAGTCTCTGCCACAGCTCCGTCTGTGTGCAGCTTGCCTGTTCCCTCTGTGCTGTAATGGGGTTTCCTCCAGGGAGATTTTATACAATTTCCTCCACAGAGGTTAATTGGAGTTACCAAACTGCCCGTAGGTGCGCATGTGAGAGTCTGCCCTGCCATGGCTTGGCACATCAGCTGAAAACAAGCGATGCATTAATAGCAAACTGCTGCCAGGGCTGAGAGAAATTAATTATCTCACTGCACTGGACAGCAGCACTGGGCTCTCCTGAGGTTTTGGTGATTTCACTGCACTGGACAGCACCACTGGGCTCTCCTGAGGTTGTTCCAGTTTCTGAAAATGAATTATGACCATATGATTGATAAGTAACAAAAGAACACAAATATATATAAAGAAATCCATCTTTCATAACCACTCACCAAGTGCAGGGTCACAGTGATATATGAATATGATATACAGTATATCTTTATAAATGTTCCCTCATCCGTATGCATCTTGGCTTTTAAGGCCTTCACCATCATATTCCTGATTGAACTCTTAATCATCTTTAATTTAAGTATTTTCAAATACAGCAATACTTTTTCTTAAAGAAAGTGAGTGACATAAAAAACAATTCTTTTTAATCCGTTTGAGCCCTTTATTATTAAATTAATGTTAAAAAAGCTTGTGATTCTAACTACATGAATGTAATTACATGCTTACATGTGTACATAATCATAATCATAATCATAATCATAATCATACCTGTGGAGGTGGTCTCCAGCTTCAAGTACCAGGGTGTACACCTCACCAGGGACCTCACCTGGACTATGAATACATCGTCACTTATCAGGAAAGCCAATAAACGCCTCTATTTCCTCAGGAAGCTGAGGCGACCTGGACTCAGGAGCAAAGTCCTGAACTCCTTCTACAGGTGTGCGGTGGAGAGCATTCTCTCTTTCTGCATCGCTGTATGGCATGCCAGCTGCATGGCTGCAGAAAAGATAGGACTGCAGAAGGTGGAGAGAATTCTCTCTTTCTGCATCATGGTATGACATGCCGGCTGCAAGGCTGCAGAAAGGAAAGGACTGCACAAGGTGGAGAGCATTCTCTCTTTCTGCATCACGGTATGGCATGCCGGCTGCACGGTTGCAGAAAGGAGAGGACTGCACAAGGTGGAGAGCATTCTCTCTTTCTGCATCGCTGTATGGCATGCCGGCTGCACGGCTGCAGAAAGGAAAGGACTGCACAAGGTGGAGAGCATTCTCTCTTTCTGCATCGCTGTATGGCATGCCGGCTGCACGGCTGCAGAAAGGAAAGGACTGCACAAGGTGGAGAGCATTCTCTCTTTCTGCATCACGGTATGGCATGCCGGCTGCACGGCTGCAGTAAAGACAGGACTGCAGAAGGTGGAGAGCATTCTCTCTTTCTGCATCGCGGTATGGCATGCCGGCTGCACGGCTGCAGTAAAGACAGGACTGCAGAAGGCGGTGAAGGCAGCTCAGAGGGGGGTGGGGAGCAGCTTACCCACCACCACTGACATTCACACCAGCAGATGCAGGAGAAGGGCTTCCTGCATTATGAGGGACCCCTAACCCTAACCCACCCACCCAGAGCACAAATTGCTTGTTCTTCTCCCCTCAGGCTGAGGAGCATCAAGACTCCTTCAGCTTCTTTCCAGATGCTGCTGAACTCTGCCCCCCCCTTCAACAGACCAAAGGGACATATAACATGTGCTATACACTCATATGTGCAATGTTCCCCATAACATAGTATTTAAATTATTATCACCACCAACCGTAGTGATATTTAACACGTGCAATAAGCCCATATGTGCAATGCTCATTATAACACAGTAACTATTATACTATTATATAGTAAATTATCTGGATCTGTTTTATGTTGCATCCATGTCTGCTTCTGCGCATCGGACACTGTACATACTGCTATTTTATAATCCATACTTTATACTCCAATACCTTTAGATTTAATTTTCAACTTTATATTTAAAAGTGTGTGTGACTAGCTCTGTGGCTTATCCGTGACCTGAGTACTTAATTTCGCTCCACGGCATGTGCGAACACGTGTGGAATGACAATAAAGTTCTTGAATCTTGAATAACAGAATATGTATTTGTGTTACTATATAAACATTTGTTATTCAATGAATTTAGATAATAATTTATGTTATTAAATAAGTTTAATGGCATATGAAATGTAACATAAGGTCATAAATAACCGATTTATACAATAACCTTTTGTTGGCTCAGTTAAAGTAATATCTTCCTCAGTCACAGAGTAACACGGCAAATCCCTCTTTCTGTACGCGCTGTTGTTTTCCTTATATGCTCAGTGGGGGCGATGGACTGACCTGAACTTTGCCTTGATAAACAGCTCCAACGTGTCTGTCTTATGCTGCCTGCCAAGGCTCAGTAAGTGGGCTATCAGGTGTGTGCGACGGCCTGCATTTCAGTTTGAGAGGTGGGCCTCACAGCTCCAACGTGTCTGTCTTATGCTGCCTGCCGAGGCTCAGTAAGTGGGCTAACAGGTGTGTACAACGGCCTGCATTTCAGTTTGAGAGGTGGGCCTCACCAACCTCGCCAGAGGGAACCATGGCTATTCTTCCTGCTGTCTGGCTGCATGGTGAATACCATTTGCGGTCCGTCTGATCGTTTAATCTCCAAACCTAACAGTAGGGTTAATTAATGTTCATATTCTCTCAATGGATCTGGAATCGGGGGAATGTTGCAACTGTGAGAGTGAAACCTGTGTGCTGGGCATAGTTCTTGTTAAAAACTCCTCCGACATGTCAGGGTCAAAACAACACAATAAAGAAGAGGAGGACACAGGAGTAGGAGCTGAGGCTTGTCCCCTTAGAGAGTTTAATTCGAGAAACCGAAGTTCAAAGCGCATATAAGTACAGTGAAGTAGGTCAAGAGACAGAGGAGGAACTAGCCTAGAGGATAGGCTACTTTGTCATGCCAGACCAGCGCTTACAGCTGTCTAACTCGCACAGGCCCTTATTTTTCCAGAGTAGGTCACATCCACTTACTAGGCCAATTATCTGGAATACGTGATGCATGCTGCTGTTATTTTGTGCACACGGGGCTCGTGCCCTTAACACAGAAGTCTTCAAACGGCAGAATTCAGGAATTTTAAAGCAGAGCGATTTAAGAGCAGACTCAATTCATGCATTTCCTTTTCAGGCACAAAGGGACGCTGACCAGATGAGCTCAGGGCAGCCCGAGGCCTTTAGCCTGTCAGCCCGCATCGTGGAGGACAGCCGAATGGCTGTTTCAGAACTCAGAATCGCAGCATTTTGGAAATCTCTTCATGGATGCTGGCATTCTGCAAGATTCTAATAGACAAGCCATTTTGTAAAGATCAAAAGGGAGCCCTTTTAGAGGTGGAGGGTTGAGATTTCAAACGTGTTGTTTAGCATGGAACTAACTCCTTAAGAGTAATTGCTACATCTTCTGCAGACAGCAAGTCTACAAATACATGGAGGTCTTGATTATGTCCTATGTGCCAAAAGGACTCTGACCCATTTACACCATTTAAGGTAAAATAAGACGTGTTCAGAAGAGCAGTACATTCATAACCATGTGCATACCAGTCAAGAATAAAAAAAAACTAGCATATAGACAGCTGACCAACAGTGCATTAGCCACTGTGTCCCTTGACACAAGTTATATATGCAGGTCTGGTCGCTTTTCCATCTGTTACTGTGGCATCACTTGCTGTCAGCACTGGCACCTCAGTTCTGTCCTTGTTTTGGAAAAAAAAACCCCATGAACATGGATCTCAGATGCCACTAGTGACAGCAGGCTGGCCACCTCTGTATGGCATCAGAGTACAACGGGTACATTGTGAGATGGTCTGCCACCCTAACCCTAACCCACCCTAACCCTAACCCACCCTCGCCCCTGCCCCCCACATAAGTGAACAGAAACCCACCCTCGCCCTGCCCCCCACATAAGTGAACAGAAACCCACCCTCGCCCCTGCCCCCCACATAAGTGAACAGAAACCCACCCTCGCCCCTGCCCCCCACATAAGTGAACAGAAACCCACCCTCGCCCTGCCCCCCACATAAGTGAACAGAAACCCACCCTCGCCCCTGCCCCCCACATAAGTGAACAGAAACCCACCCTCGCCCTGCCCCCCACATAAGTGAACAGAAACCCACCCTCGCCCCTGCCCCCCACATAAGTGAACAGAAACCCACCCTCGCCCCTGCCCCCCACATAAGTGAACAGAAACCCACCCTCGCCCCTGCCCCCCACATAAGTGAACAGAAACCCACCCTCGCCTCTCACCAGAGGCATATACCGCAGTAATATGCTTCACAAAGGAAAGGGGGGGGCACATGCTGGGTATCTGCACCTTTCCGCCTACGGGCCTGACATCTGCGGGCGGCTGCACCCCCACACCTTCCCCATCTCAAACAAGCAGGTGCCCCCTTCTTCAGGGCAGGCTTCATGCCTCTTCCTTACACTTCACACTTTTAATTAGCCTGTCATATTTATAAACACCGAGGAACAGCACCCACAGATGGAGCAGTACAGGAGCATCGATTATGTCAAAGCGGGCCAGTGTCAGCTCTGAAGCAAAGATGAATGTGGGAGGATTTTCTTGCCCTTACTGGCTTCACTGGGTGTGGGACAGAAACACTGTTGTGAGCAGGATTGTTAGAGTCCATATTCTGTACTTCACAAGCTCTCCTCAGGTGACAGGAAGAGCTACTTGACAGAAGGACAAAAAAGAGTAAAATTCTAGAAACACTGAAAGCTCTTACATATATTCCAGCATTAAGAAAGAGCACTGTGTAATCACTGGATAAAGCTCTTACACATATTCCGGCGTTAAGAAAGAGCACTGTGTAATCACTGGATAAAGCTCTTACACATATTCCGGCGTTAAGAAAGAGCACTGTGTAATCACTGGATAAAGCTCTTACACATATTCTGGCGTTAAGAAAGAGCACTGTGTAATCACTGGATAAAACTCTTACACATATTCCGGCGTTAAGAAAGAGCACTGTGTAATCACTGGATAAAGCTCTTACACATATTCTGGCGTTAAGAAAGAGCACTGTGTAATCACTGGATAAAGCTCTTACACGTATTCCAGAGTTAAGAAAGTGCACTGTGTAATCACTGGATAACGCTCTTACACATATCCCGGCGTTAAGAAAGGGCACAGTGTAATCACTGGATAAAGCTCTTACACGTATTCCAGAGTTAAGAAAGTGCACTGTGTAATCACTGGATAAAGCTCTTACACGTATTCCAGAGTTAAGAAAGTGCACTGTGTAATCACTGGATAACGCTCTTACACATATCCCGGCGTTAAGAAAGAGCACTGTGTAATCACTGGATAAAGCTCTTACACGTATTCCAGAGTTAAGAAAGTGCACTGTGTAATCACTGGATAAAGCTCTTACACATATTCCAGCGTTAAGAAAGCGCACCGTGTAATCACTGGATAAAGCTCGTACACATATTCCGGCGTTAAGAAAGAGCACTGTGTAATCACTGGATAAAGCTCTTACACATATTCCAGCGTTAAGAAAGTGCACTGTGTAATCACTGGATAAAGCTCTTACACATATTCCAGCGTTAAGAAAGAACACTGTGTAATCACTGGATAAAGCTCTTACACATATTCCAGCGTTAAGAAAGCGCACTGTGTAATCACTGGATAAAGCTCTTACACATATTCCAGCGTTAAGAAAGAACACTGTGTAATCACTGGATGTAGCTATTAAGCTTGTTAATTTTTTTATGTCTTTATCTAGCACAAAATCCACAGTTTTACTTTAAGGAAAGCATAAAGACAGCAAGCTCGCAGTCCGCCTGGAGCGCTCACTGATGAATCTACACCTTCTACAGAAGTCAAGCTCCCTCGGAAATTCTCTGCTCTTAATCTACATTCCATCACAATGCGGGTGAAGCCCTTAAGAGCCTTTGGCGGCTGAGGCTGCTGGGACGTGAGATTTAAGCTGTGTGGGTATCAGCCGTTAAGTAAAAAAACGGCCAGATTCTGCAGTGAGACCCAATAAGAGTAACACTTACGACGTACACCAGATGTAACGTCGCTCTGAGAGCCGTTCGCTGATTACATATATAGCAGCAGCATCTGTAGCTGGTGTAACGCAGACCTAAATTAATGGATTCATGAACCCCTGGACAGAATTTTTGTTTACCTGAACGACATGTAAGTTCATGAAATCTTTGCCCATAGGTCTGTATTACAAACTATACCTTTGAATTTGCAAGGGGCATTATGATGCTACAAAAAACATACATACACAAACTAGCTCCATCTTGCAGGTTATGATATTTTTATACACCCTTAGCTTAGCTCCAAATGCAGAAGGTCGGGAGCTAATGCGATGCATGAGTATCAAAGAGCCGTTTAAATACATTACTTTTGCAGTATATAACACACTAAAAATGTGCTCTATCAGTTTCCTTAAAGTGTCATCTGAAGCTTTGTCTGTTGCTAAATTCCTGGTATGGATGTTATCACCTCCTGTTCTGCTGTAGCTCTTCCTGTAAATTGAAAACCATCAACATAACCATAAGCTAGGCTGATCCAAGCAACACTGTGTACACGATGTCCCAGAACCACATGGAGATATCCATCATTAGTGTGGGAGGTAAGACACCGTACAAGAGAACAAGTAAACACATTTTTTGTACAAATAAAAAAATCTGTTGACATTTGTAAATTCTCTATCCCACAGAAATCACATTATACCCAATATGACAAAATACCATAAACCAACATATCTCCCCAATTAAATGTTCATGATAGTGGTATTTATAACATTGTCCAAAACCACAAATTAAGGTCCCGCTAAAAGAGAAAGGAACCCAGGTTATTATAATAGTTCACAACCAAGGGCCAGGGGCCCATTTCTCATTCATACTGTGGAGACAGTTTTTATTGATGTCTTTTAGAAATGGGAGATTTCAGGAGGGTAAGTCATCCCTCTGCTAGGAAATGAAACATCAACTCCAGTCCGAATGCTGCGCGATGCCTGGCAGTTTGTTAGATGATTAAATCCCCTTGCCTTCATCCTGTCTTTGTTGCTGTCATTTAAGTTCACTTCAGCCACAAAGGCAGTATCTTACATTGTGTGGCTTTGCTATGCTTCAGGTAGCTGTGGGGTGGTTCAGTCTCTCGCAGTCCGCTGATTCTGGTCAGCCTCCTGTTAACCATCAGCAGTATGTCGTGCCATCGGGTGCAAGAACATAACACATTAAGTTCTTCAGAAATTCTCTCTACAGTGCACAGCCAGGCAAACAGGTTTACTGCTACAGGAGGTAACATTTTGTATATGAGTACGTGAGCATCCAGGGCTGCAGTTTAGTGACGGCTTCTGAAGGTGGTTACGCGGCAAAGCCCGGGGTAATCTATTTACAAAGAAGCTACTCCAGTAACTGGCAATAGAGAATAATGTTTAATACAAAGGGAGACCTTAATTGCATTGTGTGCTCATGCATAGCCGTAAATGTTTGCATGCTTCATTTTATACACCTGAAGGAGAACCTTAATGAGTATCCAGTAAAACACTTCATACCCTAACCTAATAGTGGGAGCAGCTTACAAGCAGCGACCATTTCCCTGGGAGCCAGTGGTTCAGCTCACTTCCTACTCACTCCCCTACCTCTCAGAAAGGATCTTTCAATAGGCTGTTATATCTTTGCTGGTCATTTACACTGACGAATCAGAGAGGCACATGCAATCACATAATCAATGAGAATGTGCAGGACTGACTGAATATACTTCAAATACTATAAGTCCAAAGTTCCTTATTTAGAAATAAATATAAAGTTCAGTAACACATTGGTAACACATTATAATGCACTCATAAAGCATGATAAACATGGCTATAAATATTTATAAAGAGGCATAACACATTAAAGCCATGTTTATTATGCATCATGATTTTTTTTATAAATCTGTTATCCACTGTAGATACCCTTATACTGCAGTAAAAGGCATCCTTAATGCTTATACCTACCATTATAATGCATAATAAAGGTTTTGATAGTATATTATAGATGAGAACATCACTCAAACTTATATAGTATTATAATCAACAGTAAAATGCCCTATGGCTGTCAATAGAAGATGCTATAATGCTTTATAAATTCTTTTACTGACCATTGTAATGCATTATAGGAGCTGTGTTGTCAGGGGCAATTGCCCCTGGTAGGGTCTTCCAAGGCAGATTGATCCAAGGTTAGCAGCCAGACTAAGTGCAGTTAAAATCAACCCTCATGAGAGATAAAACCAAGGATTATGTTACCCCGCCTGGACTGGGGAGACCGGGGCCTTGCCCTGGAACCAGGCATGGGGAGGGAGCTCAAAGGTGAGCGCCTGGTGGCCGTGACTTCCCCCATGGGGCCCAGCCATGCAAACCCCAAAGGGGTAGCATGGGTTTGCCCCCATGTTGGTCCACTACCCACACGGGGAGCTGTGGGGGTTGGCTGCAGTATAGATCGAGTGGCAGTCGATGGCAGGGGCCTCGACAGACCGATCATTGGCAACCAAAACTGGCTCTTGGTAAATGGAACTTAAGTTCTCTCATGGGAAAGGAGCCTGAGCTGGTGTGGAAGGTAGAGAGATACAGACTAGATATAGTTTGGCCCACCTCAACGCATGGCTCAGACCCTGAAACTGAAATCCTGGAGAGGGGCTGGACTCTATTCCTCTATTCCACTCAGAAGTTTCTCGAGGGAAGAAACTTGTGTGACTCCTGAACCAGCTGACAGGTTCTGGCAGGTGAAGCAGAAAGTGACTTTGGTGGTTGCTGGAGCAAAAACTCAGGTGTGGGAGAAGTGTGGTGAGGCTATGGAGAAGGACTTTCAGTCGGCTTGGAAAAGGTTCTGACAAATCATCAGGAGACTCTGGGGCAGGTAGCAGGGCTTTACCCATGCTGTTTACAGCAGGGATTGAGAGCTGTTGAAGTCAACTGGGGATATAGTCGGGTGGTGGAAAGAATACTTTGAATATCTCCTAAATCCCACTGATACTCCTTCCTTGGAGGAAGTAGAGCTGGAAGAGTCAGGGGGGAACTTGCCCATCTTTAGGGCCGAGGTCACTGAAGTAGTCAAAAAACTTTCTGGTGGTAATGTTCCAGGAATAGATGCGATCTCTGCCCTGCGTTCTTGAGAACTCTTGATGTTGTTGGGCTGTCTTGGCTGACACGCCTCTTCAACATTGCGTGGACATTAAGGACGGTGCCTTTGGTTGCTAGACTGAGGTGGTAGTCCCAATCTTAAAGCAGGGGGACCAGAGAAAGTGTCCCAACTTCAGGGCGATCACACGCCTCAGCCTCCCTGGGAAGGTTTATATCCCTCCGTTAGTTGAACCTCAGATTCAGAAGGAACAATGTGGATTTTGTCCTCACTGTGGAACACTGGACCAGATTTTTACCCTGACAAGGATACTGGAGGTTTCATGGGAGTTTGCCTAACCAGTCTACATGTGTTTTGTGGACTTGGAAAAGGCATATGACCGTGTCCCTTAGTGGGTCCTGTGGGGGTGTTTCTGGAGTATGGGATACAGGGCCCGTTGTTGCAGTCCATCAGGTGCTTGTAGAAACAGAGTGAAAGTTTGGTTCACATTGCCAGCAGCAAGTCGGACTCGTTCCCGGTGGGTGGTGGACTCCGCCAAGGCTGTCCTTTGTCACTATTTCTGTTCATAATTTTTACAGACAGAATATCTGGGTGTAGTTAAGAGCCGTAAGGGGTCTGGTTCGGAGGCTCTTTGCGGATGATGTGGTCCTGTTGGCATTATCAGCAAGTGACCTGCAGCATGCACTGGGGCTGTTTGCAGCTGAGTGTGAGGCGGCTGAGATGACGATCAGCACCTCCAAGTCTGACGCCATGGTTCTCAACCGGTAAAGGGTGGATTACCTGCTCCAGGTAGGAGATTAGTTGCTACTGAGTTTAAGTACCTTGGGGTCTTGTTCATGAGTGAGGGAAGAAGGCAGCAGGAGATCGACAGACAGATCTGTCATGGCAAAGAGGGAGTTGAGCTAGAAGCTCTCAATTTACCAGTCGATCTACATTACTACCCTTGCCTATGGTCATGAGCACTGGGTAGTGACCAAAACAAGGAGATCGCGGATTCAAGCGGCCAACATGAGTTCCTTCCATAGGGTGGCTGAGCTCTCAGCCTTAGAGACAAGGTGAGGAGGTCAGACATTCGGGAGGGGCTCAAAGTAGAGCCACTACTCCTCTGCATCGAAAGGAGCCAGTTGAGGTGATTCAGGCATCTATCTAGGATGCATCCTGGGCGGCTCCCCGGGGAGGTGCTTCCAACTGGGAAGAGGCCCTGGGGCAGACCCAGGACATGCTGGAGAGATTATTCCTGCATTCCATTTACCTTGGTATCCGATTTTTCGGATTCCGAGATTACGTCACATCCGCTAAAAACGGGGAAAACCCGTTCCATTTGCCACAGAAGTAGCAATACCATGGACCCATATGAAAAAGCAAGATTTTTTGCTTAGCCGGACAACTTGTCGGATTTAAGGTACCTCAGTTTAAATGGCCTTTATCTTTGTTCACTTACAATTAGCCCGAACTATCTTAAATCCGATAAATAATCCGACTATCATGAAATCCAATTCTAGCTATTCCAATTGTTAGCCATTCTTAGCAATATCAATTGAGAACACATTACACGCGGTGCTTTACATATAAAACTCCGTAGCAACACGTCCACAGATAAGTTGGATGGTTAGTGTGTGCGACCGATTTAATGAGCCACAAATGAGTAGTGGTGCTTAAACAGGATAAAACTACAACTTTCCCTTCTGTTGATAAAGGGCGCAGCCATCTTGGATTCTGAACTCGGGATCCTCTGTGCTGTCCGAGATATTTCTTGGATCTCCGAGAAACGGGAGTGCACATGTCACTTCTAGCTTCAAAACTCGGGATCCGACTCGGAATCCAAGTTCCAAGGGCAAATGGAACGCACCATATATCTCTGGGCTGGCCTGGGAACACCTTGGTATTCCCCTGGAGGAGCTAGAGGAGGTGGCTGGGGAGAGAGGGAGGTTTGGGGATCCCTGCTGCCCTCATGACCTGACCACGCATAAGCGGTGGAAAATGGATGGATGGATATTGTTGTTTGGTGGTTCACTGGGTAGCACTGTTGGCTCACACCTGCAGTGTTAGGCATTTGAATCCAACCCCCCCTTCTTTGCACGTCTGCAGTTTGTGTGATCTGCCTGTGCTGCCTGGCTTCCTCCCAAAGCCCCTATGAATTACCCACAGTCTGTGTTTGTGCCCTGTGATAAGGGGGGTACCCCGGCCTTATGTCCTGTGCTGCCTCATCTCATGAGGCCCAGACCGAGATAAGTGGTTCAAAAACAGATTGATGAACTCTCATCAGAATAATGCTAGGCTTCTCTCCCCATGTTCAAGAACAATATGAACCATTAAGAGAAGAAGCTCTGGACATTTCAGAAAATGAGTTATACCCATAAACAAGTCTGATCCAAAGGTTTAAATCTCCTTTCAAAATAAACTAATCATCACAGCTGTTCAGTCAGCTTATGTATCAGCTTCTTCACTAGCGCCTGGTCATCCCGGACACTCACAAATATATCCCCTTACGAGACGATTAACTGCAAAATGCCAAAGCATTTATTCTATAACAACATAAAAATGACTTTAAGAAGGAGGGGAGTAGTGGGGCGGTACAGTGGTGCAGTGGTTAGCACTGTCACCTCACACCTGTGGGACCAGGGTTCATCGTGGGGTTTCCTCCGGCTACTCAGCTTTCCCGCCGCAATCCACAAACATGCTGAGGTTAATTGGAATTACCAAATAGCCTGCAGGTGTGCTTGTATGAGTGAATGTCTCATGAAACGTAGCTGGAGGAAGGACACAGGAGGAAGATACAGGGCAAAACCAAACAGGGATCTTATTTGGGAGGAGGGGTAAAACTAAAAGATCACGAGGGATCAAAACCAAGGGACAGGAAACACAAAGGGAGCAGATAACAGGCAGGAGCAACAATAGCTAATATGACAGGGATGACATCAATGACTGGACTGGGGAGCATAAGACTGGGAGGCACTTTATAACACCACTGATGAGGGAGCAGACCAGAGGCAGCTGGAGTGAGTCACACAAGGGCTGAATTGAGAGGCGAGACAAATAATTAACAGGTGTGGCTCATTAGAGAGAACAGGAGTGACAGAAGCAGGACATGACAGATCGTCCCCTGTGATAGGTTGGCGTGCCCATCCTGGGTTGTTTCCTACCTTGCGCTTGTAGCCTCCAGGATAGGAGGACCCCCTGCAACACTAAATACGCAAGCAATTACAGAAAATGGATGGATGGATGGAGGGGATTATTGAAAATAACAGGAAATTGAAAGGTCAGGAGAAATTAATTGGCTTCATCTAATTGAAACCTTCATTTACTTGACGTGAGCACAGCAAACTGAATGCAAAGTAAAAAAAAAATTTACATTAGCATCATGTAATTAACAAGTCACATGGAAGTATAAGATTAAAATAAATCTGAGCTGGGAGCATAATGACTCCTCATTAAACCTAATTGAAGCCTGCATTAATCAGTTTGGTATTTTGCAAAAAAATGACTTCATCCAACCGTTAGGAGAGCGAGTCTCCCTTTAATCCTTATACGTGTTATGGGTTTGTTTGCATATATGAATATGCGTGCAGCTACAGCCACATATTCGTGTTTACATTTGTTTGCCCTCTTATTTCGCGTCTGTGTTGTCTGTCTTTGGGGTGTTGAGATAGGTGGGGATGCAGTAAGTCCTGGAGGGGGCAGCGTGGCAGAGGGCTATCACTTACTAATGAAGTACCTACATAAGGTGAGGTGGTGCCCAGCATTTGAAACGGCAAGAGCATCCATTCATAAAGTGGATGTTAAATCTTTTGGCTTTCAAAGACTTAAGACAATAAAGGAAAAAAGACAAAAAAATATTAATGTTCACCATGAAAACAGACCTAATGCCAGAATAATGAAAATACATTTTTGTGTGTTGAGACACAATAATGTGCAGGTAAACAACCAAACACCTTTGCGCTTGCCAGCCTGGTTCTGTCGGTAGGTGCATTTCACCTGTGCATCGTCACACAGCGGCCGCCCTCCGGGTGCCGTGTTTCGGCTCGAGCTCCCGGCAGAGGGCTTGGCAGCAAGCGTCCAGGAGGAACCGCGCTGCTCTGTCATGGGGCAATCTAGAGATAATTAATTAGTTTCTGTTGAGGCACATTGCCTCTGATCCATTTTCATTAACATACCAAAGATGTAAAGATGTAATGAGCGGCTCTGCTGGCAGAACGATGAGATGCTGTGGAGCGGGGCAGAAAAAAGCGCCAAATACAAAAGGAGCGGCCGTACTCTCACAGATACAAACAGCCATTAAAAGAAAGCAAGTCACAGGAAGATTAAAAATGGGGCAGGGCGCGTTTGTCAACCACCCTTTCAGTTCAATTTATATTGATTGTCATTTTAAATGAACGCAAAGTATCCACAAAAAAAGCTTTAAAAACGTAATTGAAAAGTACACCTGCAACATTCGATCTTTTAACGCAGAATTAGGGGTATCCTCGTTCCCTTGTGTCTCCTGTTCATTTAGGGACTATTCTTCTGGTACAATTATTAGTAAAATCATGATTTTGGGGGAAAATGCTTTATGTTGCACAAAAGCATTTGCTAAACAAATAAATGTAAATGTATTCTTCTGTTGAATGTTATCATGCTATATTTTTTTCACATTTTTAGAAAATGTGTATAATGGGGCATATTTATGTATTGGCACTAAGTAACTGCATAACATTTAAGTATTCAGTTTTTAATATTTAGCATTAGACTTAAAGTGAAGTGCCACATGGACAGAGGTCACTAAATGGTCAGCTGTGAGTGTCCAGTGGTATAGAGACACGGACCCCACATCCCTCTGGTTCCTGGGTTATATCGGACAGCGGTCACCTGGCCCGGCCTCCTCTCCTCCCTCCCTAAGGAAAAGGCCCCCATTGCCTCTTGACTCCCAGTAAATGTGAGGCGCGTTTTCCAGCTCGGAGTGGGGCACACCCCCTCTGGCTTCCTCTCCCCACCTGCTCCCACATTGATGGAACCCCATGGGGTGCGACCCTAACCCTAACCCTTGCCATGAAACTGATACCTGGTGTGTGGGGCTCTGATGGCATCGCTGAGCTGGCACCATGCGCCAGGCCGCCAGTGGCACCATCCTGGCATGCTGGGGGTGGGGGGGTGGGGAAAGGGTTGGTCCCCCACTCTGAGTGGCGTGTGGTGTGTGCCTGCACTACTTTGGCCCTCCATTAGGGGGCAGCAAGTTCACCTTGAATACAGGTAATACAGGTGTACATTGGGCCTTTACCCACCTGATAATAAACAGTGTTCACACCCTATGCAGCTCCAGCTGATCATGTGTAATATAACCGCCAGAGGTGTATACAGGGGTAAAACCACAGGGACACGGGCCCCAGCTGAAAGCTGGTTGGGTCCTGCAATGCCCCCTCCCCTATCACTCATCAATTCACAATATATCATTGGCTAATGATAAGGTTGGCACCTGTGTATGAATTATAGCCCCTGTTATGCTCCCACCTTACAAAATCCTAGATATTTTGATATTTGCACCTTTTGTAAACAGAGCACTAAGCCATGCGATCACGCAGAGCAGGCGCCTCATCGCCAACGTCGCCAACCACGCCGATGACAGAAGCGCATCATGTTAGGAGTCGGCGCCCCCACTGGCAGAATTCAGACAGCACGCCCTGCAGCGGACATTAGGGACACGACACAGCGCTGCTCAGAGACATATTTACTAATGAGTAAAGGGGAGATGAACCAGCCTTTTAACAGGGACCCATGTTTTTTGTATCCTCATTACAAAATGACTGTATGAGACCATCATGGCAGCATATCTGAGGAAACAGAAATATCTCTTGGATTGGAGATTTGGCACTCTGTTGTGGTTTCCTCCGCCTGAAACATTTTTTTTCTCACTTCTACAGAACACAGTATTTCCAGATCTGACACTGAAACAAAAACATTATTCTCCAGTTATTTATTTTTTGAAACAAATGCATTGCTTCTTATTATTTACCCACTTGGGTGCTGATTCCAAATTTCAACGGCAGACAAAAACAACAAAACACATCCTCGGCTTCGCCACTCCAAAGCAGAACGATCAATAAGAGCCAGATGCAGACGGCGCTTCATCGAAGGGGTTCAGGGTCGTGACCCAATAGGCTTCGCCCTGGGAGGCCATGTGATGGGGGACAGCTGCCAGCCAATCAGCTAAGCCATTACCTGGGAAACCCTTAAACTAACATAAATGTTGAGTGGCTGAGATGGAGTGCAGAGATGGATACGTAGCTATGATGCAAGTCCTCCTCAGAGCTCCCTAAAGCACAGAGGACCCCCATCAGCAGCATCCCTTTTCTCGCAGGCATGAAACGGCCGCCCGCTCTCTGGGTACAAGGCTGCCCACGGGGACCGCAAACTGTCGAGCACACGCAGGCACACAGAAACCCAAACGATAGCAAACAACAGACGCTATTTATTTTTCGACATCCCACTGTCTAAATAGCAGCAAATGCTACTTTAAATACACCCTGGTGGGGCAATTAATTCGCCATTAATATAAAAAAAGAAGATTCCTGCCATTTCTGCAGCAGCAGCAGAGACAGACGTGTATAAGTAATGGAATTTTACTCCAGAGGATTTGTCCTCTGCACATTCCTACTCACTTAAAAGCAAACTATGCAAAAAACACAGCCTTGAAGAAGAAAGTCACGTGCCTGGTGATTTCACTCCGGCACCGTGTGACCCCACCGTCGCCCCGTCATGCCTCATTAGCGCAGTAAGGCATCCGGTAAAAGGCGCTTATTAATCGGCGGGCTGTGACGGCACAGGCACGGCAAGATAGGCAAATAACAGCTGTGTTTTCTTGCAAATGATGCTGCGTGTTATCAAGAGGTAAACACCAATCCAGTGGAGTGGGGAGGCGAACAAAATACAGAAACAGCATAAATAAAAGAAATAAATTAATGTTAAGCCTCCAGCCACAGTCCAGCATGTCTTTCATTTCAGAACCAGAGCCGATCACAGGTAACGGAGGAAACAGGTGCCCAGGATCACAGAACCACACACCTCCACAGACGAGCATTAGGACAGAATGACACTTTCTCTAGCCTTGTGGGGAATTTCTCCTTCTGCCTAACCCCCCCTCGCTGTCCATGAGAGACACACAGACGAGAGCAAGCTTGGGGGCAGCCACCAATGGTGCCCAGGAAGGGGGGGTAGGGGCCTCGCTCAGTGCTCCACAGACATGTGAGAGTTCTAGTGAGGCCCAGTTCTAGTGAGGCCCAGCTCAATAGTGGTGAGCTTCTGATCACAGATACAGAGGCTGAGGTTGTGAAGCCAGACTCCCTAATTACCTGCCTCACGTCCAACACGGAGCGTCTTTAATGCCAGTCAAGGCTTGAGACTGAGGAGTTTGCCAGGTGTCACTCGGCTCGTGGTCACGTCGATGGCCTAACATTAAGTGAAACGAGGTGCTGAGTTCACTTCCCAGGCAAAGAGCAGGGGTGGGGGGGTGGCCTTTAACATTTTCGATGAGGCTCCCCAGACCCGCGAACAAGTCGCCCATAACTCTCTATCCATCAAACGCTGTCCTACACCTGCCCGCCTGCTTTACATGATACGGTGGCCTAAAGCAGACATTAAGCACCGATGTGACATTCAGAGATTTTCAGGCAATTTCCTGTGAAGCCAACCTTGCAGATTCACGCCTATAACTTAGAGGCACTGTGACTAATGCCACCTTGAAGAATAAAACCATCGTTCGCTGCCTTTTCCTTATTCAGGTGCTTTTATCTAACACAACGTGCATAATTTACACTCCTACCCTTTCACAAAGTTCTGTAAGAAGTGAAACAAGCAAACCACAAAGGGACAATCATAATGGCCTTCCCAGAATGCCTTGTGACACAGATCCTTCTAGCTCCAGGTTCAAATGCTTCCCCACCACACTCCCGCCGTGCCACAATTTACATGCAGTGCGCTCCAGCTGAACGTGCGCTGCTTTTTTTTTGCATTGTTTAAGAAGACGGCCTAACTGATATCTACCATAAAAGGGTTCATAAAATAAAAGCATGCCACAGCAATGACGCCCCTGCATCATTCCCTCAAGGTCGGCAAACATGGGATCACAGGATCAGCGGAAGATTCCTTGTGGGAATTCAACCAGGCGACAAAAGGGGCAACCCAGGACATGCCAAGGCCTCGCGGGGTCACCCACACCAAGAAGACGGGGGGAAATAAAATTAATTTGAAAAATGTAAAATTTTATTTCCAAAATGTAAGCAACAGTGTACACAGGTAACGTTTGGCAGAATGCAGTCCCCCAAATCAGGTTAAAGCCACATCCAAGCCTTCCAAAATGAAACACTCACAAACGGACATTTCAGCTACTCAACAAAGAGGAAAATCCCCATTCGTCAGGACTAGAATGGTCACAGGAGTCAAAAGGATGGATGATCCAAATCAACCAGACAACAAATGTGGGGAACAGATGATCAGGACGCTGGGCCTTTAATACAACAGGTGTCATTTCTGAAGGTTGGTTTTACAAATTGTGCAGTATCTCTAACTAAGGCTTGGGTCGTGCTGTGAAATAGGGTCTTACACAGTGGCTGTATGATCGGACCACAAAGGGACCTGCGGTAAGGCGCTGGTCTGTGTGGGTGTTTGGGGGGAGCGTGCAGCTTAAGCACGATAGAATATATGGTGCTGTATTTGAGCCATTAAGGTGAGATCTTCTGCAGGGACATTAGCAGGGTGGCCAGGCACGGTGACAAGTGACGGTGACAGATGACACTCCTTCTCTGTTCATTTGGGCTCTGTTCTCCAAAAAAATAGGTGTGTGTTTTGTAACCCAACCATCATCATCATCATCATCATTGTAAAAAACAGTAGACAAAAAATAACAATGTGGGAAAACTGGGACATATGAATATTAAAACTACAATAAATAGGTCCTAAATCGCGATTCAAAAAAGCACAACGATACTGTTAACCCACCCACCCCCCACTCAGAAAAATGGAAAAATATCACTTACACTGATATCACTGTCTAACCTGTGGAAAAGGTGTTACTCCAGTACCGAAGGTCACTGGGTGAAACTCAGCTCGTCTTTAGCGAACTAATCGTCAGTAAACTAAAGCGTTCAGTGTGAAGTCTGTAAAAGCGAATGGTTGAGCAAAAAAAAAAAAAGAACATTTCATATATTTTCTTTAGTGCAATTTTTAAATGTAAAATAATTCCATTTCTCAGAGGTAAGGATATGCTTAAGTCCCTCCCCCAACTTTTTTTTTTTTTTTTCCAAAACTCTTACCTCACAGAATAATCTTCAAACATCCAGAGTTTGAGTTTTCTTTTTTTTTTTTGCTTTTGTGGCTTCAAACAGGCTTCCACAGCAAATAAATTACCATAACAAACACAGCAGGACATCCCATTCCTGAACATTTACAATATCCACCAAGTGCCTCCAGACTCCCAATCCGAATCTACTGACGGACAGTTCCCTTCCCTTCTGCTGGGCACTGGGAGGGGAGGCGTACGACCAAACTGCCCAGCCAATCAATCACAGAAACAAGCCTTCATATAACACAGTAGGGTTCCCTCGGTAACCGGGATTTCCTGCAGTACAGGAGCGTGGTGCTGAAACAGCGCCTGAGCTCGCGGTTGGAGAAGATGCAGATGAAGGGGTTGACACCGGCCTGGGCGAAGCTCATCCAGACAGCGGCCGTCAGGTAGCCCCCCGGCACAGCCAGGGCCCTGGCAAACACCCTCCAGTAGCACGCCACCAGGTAGGGCCCCCACAGCATCAGGAAGAAGAACGTCATGACGTAGAACATCCTGCTGATGCGCTTCTCTGTCTTGAACTCGTCCAGGACCAGCAGGCGGCGCCGGCCCGCCGGGTTTGCGTTCTGCCGGATCCCCAGCAGGGTGGGGGGGGTCGGACCCCTACCGAAGCCGGCCAGCCAGTTGGCGGCTGCCTGCCCACTGGCCCCGGGTCCGTGGAAGGTCCAGTTCTGGCTGACGGCCGGCACGAACTGAACGGGCTTCATCTTCCGCCGGTCATGGACGAAGAAGATGAGCTTGAGGTAGACGAGCTGGGTGGCCAGGAGAATGAGGGCCAGGAGGAGCATGAAGCCCAGCGAGTCGTTGGCCCGGAAGGAGCGGTGCTGGAAGGTACACTGGTCCTCCTCCCGGATGAAGGAGTAGGTGCCCACGTCCAGCACGGGCGGGAAGGCCATGGCCACCGAGAGCGTCCACACCATGCAGATGACGGCCAAGCAGGTCCAGAAGGTCAGCCGCTTGGTGTAGAAGCGGTGGTGCGCGATGGCCAGGTAGCGGGTCACGCTGACGCAGAAGAGCATGAAGGCCGTGTGGAAGCAGGCGAGCACGCCCAGGAAGGCGATCACTTTGCAGGTGAGCGTGCCGTAGGTCCACGCCGAGCCATTCTTCACAGAGGTGAACACGAACGGGAAACAGATCGCCGAGCGCAGGATGTCAGAGGCACAGAGGTCCAGCAAAAAGTAATAGGGTGGCCTGTGCAGACTCTTGTCTTTGATGAGCAGGATGGAGATCAGGAAGTTGCCGACCACGCCGACCCCGATGATGAAGCCCAGGGAGGTCAGTTTGAGGAACGTGGCGAGGGGAGACACACTCTGCAAGATGCTGTGCTCACCTGCATGGCTATAGTTCGCCATAGATGGAGGGATCATAAGCGATGCTGTCAGTCACATATCACGATCTAAAGGTACTGCAAGGGAATAGATCCATCGGTGTGCTTTGAAATACAATCCAGACTTGAAGACAGCAGCTCTTCTAAAGCATCCTTTGTTCCTTTGTTTCATCACACTAAAATCCCTGAAAAATATCATTCCACCCATCAGGATCTCCATGCAAAGATTCACCTAAGTAGCATCGCTCAAAACCACAGCAGGTGACAAGGAGCTGCACAACAAACCAGGATTCTCCTTCTTTTGTGTTTATTTTTTTGTCCTTCTCAACAGTTATTTCTTCCTTTGCCTACCCCTTATAAAATCAAGTGCGGACCAACTGCCTTCGGGTGCGCCGCTCGTTTGTATGATCAGCTCGTCGAGACCATTTTAATCCCCATTACAATAACTGAGCCACTTTCGGTAACCGCTTCTTTTTAACTAGCGCTCGATTAAATCTTACAGAAAGACAATGACACTTAGGATAGCGGCGGTTTTACATCGATCCGTGTTTATTTTATAGATTAATAGAGTATGTTTAAAAGGTAGGCACAGACAACGTGTTAGATATGCAATAGGAAAAGCCGCCGATCACACCCAAGGAGCCTGCAGGATTCACGCATCTAACCGGAGGGTAACTAACCTCCTGCGAGCCCCAGTCACTCTTCGTGCTTTTGGTGTAAATTAATGGAGGTGGCGTGCAGCAACACAGCAGCGACGCTTTGTCACTGAAAGTATACATGCCTCTGACGAAAAAGGGGTTATAAAAGAATGAAATTCAGTGCTTAATATAATGTATATAGTGCGGGCGAAGGGGATGGGTGAATCACTGAGAAAGCTGCATCAATAAGCGTATTAAATTATAATGACTGCCTTTAAAATATCTTAATAACATCAAATTATAGGCAAAAAGGCACGACCGTTACGTGACGTGCGATATATCATTTTAAACAATGCGTGTATATCAGCCTTCGGCTAAAAACAGTACTCACTCTCACGAAGGATGATTAATATGTATGAATTTATATTTCGTATATTAATACAGCGCAAGCAGAGCCGCTCTTAATAAAGGAATGCATAATAAAAAGATCATTCAAAAGGTGTTTTTCATTTCGATTTTTGTTGTAGCCCACCGATGCTAGACTTTGCAATGATGCCATTTAAATGTTAACGTTAGATTACAGGTATTCCGTGAACGGCACATCCATTAGCTGGGCAGAACAATATATAAGTCCAAGCTAGCTATGCATTAGCGGTAATTAATGCAAAATTTCAAACGCGAGGCCGAGCAAAAGCGACGTTTAAGACACGATTTACACAGTACCTGTTGAGATGGCTCTTTGTTTCCCAGGAGGTTATTTATAAAGCACGAGCCACTTTGCTGTAAAAAGGTTGGTTTTGTTGCCTCTGTTCTTTTTTTCCTCGGCGCATATACAGTAAACGGCAGGGATCGCGCATGCGCACTCCTCCTATTTGTGATCCAAGCCGCGTCTGGTCTGGCCAGCGCAACATCTGCTTGATGCTGAGCATCAGGACTTTAAATCTTCTTCTCCCCTTATCCGGGATTGCCACCAGGGTCCTTATTAGTTATTTTCCGTGCATGCTGCACATATTAATCCATGTTGCTATCTCTCTCCGTTGCCGTTTCGGCAAATATGTGTTATAGGTGCACCCCGTTTTCTCCAGGTATTTTTTAGTATATTAAGCAATTTTTTTGTTTTTCATTTTCCCAGTGCATTTTTCATGATCTTCACTGGAGCCTAAAGGTGGACCAACGATAATCTAAATAATTGATTTTGTTTGTTATTGATCCTATTAGGGTTAATTAGATCAAACTGTTTTATTCACTTTATATTTTTGTACTAGTAATACCCATCCATGTATCGGTTTTTAATAATCGCTTTCCCAGTTAGGGTCAGAGTACCTCGAAGCCTGTCACGGAGATAATAGGACAGTGCCTCTTATACACATATGACGGGGAATATTGTGTCCAGCCCAATTAAAATATATATTCTGGGAGTATCTGGAAGACACCCATGAGAACATGGGTAAAAGTATATTTCCAAACGCAAAGCTGAGGACTGACGCAGCAGCCCTACCTGCCGAGCCGCCCTGCTGCCATACAAAGATGTGTGACTGACAGGCACGGTAAAGGATCGCAAAAGCCTTATAGTCTGCATGGCCACTTTATTTCGAGCGGCGAACTCTCTTTTCTGCTAACGAAGCGTTTGTCAGTACTACTTACTTCTTTAACCTTCTGTGTTGGTTAAAAATAAGACATGGGCATCTTCATCTTTTAGGCCTACCGTATCCTTCGGCGTATCCACCATTGCCGTTTTTTTTCCAATAAATAATGTCAGTTTTACTGGGAAAGTAGACTACGTACGTAGCTCTGTTGAACATCGTGTCGAGTATGATTATTAGTTCCGTATGAGGGGGTGGCTGCATGCACATGGACATTAGCCGTTAGCATTTTAGCTGCTGTTAAATCATCAAGCAGCATGAGTGATCATAGGCTCAATTCTATAATATATTCTATAAATATTTTATAAATATGTAAATATATTCTCTCTCACTCTGTGTGTGTGTTTAAAAAATTAACTAGAAAGACGGAATTTAAAGATTATCCGTCTGTAACCCGACCAATGACAATACATATAAGTATTTAACGGGGACATATTTCTAAAAGTAGCTTGTTTACACTGTCAGCTGCTGCAGCCAACGCATTGGAGTAAAGTCATTCATAAAATAAATTAAGCAATACCAGGTTTAAATAAAGGACCAATTAAAGATGCTTTAGCATTTATACAAAAACTAATTTCATTTGTACAATATCTATACACACAGATACGCAAGGCAATTAATAACAGACCGTATTTGTCGTCATCCTCAATCATCTCCGGTTAAATTACAAATAACAGGAGAATAACCGCTCGTGTTTCTTTAGTAAAACACTTAGGAGACACCGAATGTCGTTTCCAGCTGCGATCGAAATGAAAAGAAAAAAACAACAACCAAAAAAAACGCAGTCAATTTTCTTGTAAAGTTGGACCAGAACTCAACGGTTATATAATGCTCCAAAGGAGCAGAAACGACACGGATCCCTGCCACATACTTCTTCGATCACGATGTTCTTCACTTCCTCTGGGGGGGCTCTAAACTAGACTGCTGTATCTGTTCACATTTTCTTCTTAACTACGTTCCTGATTAAGTCCATCTCTTTAGTATGGCCACCAGTATTTCCGGGGACCAGTTCCTCACCCTCTCCAGGAGTACAGACACATTTCGAATGCCATCTGCGGGCGTCGTGCAAAGAGGATCAGCGCTCAATTGGCGTTTATGTTCCGGCTGCTGGGCTCCCGGCACTGCATCTCATAGTCACTTCATACCAGCGTCACTAGCCGCAGCTCCTTCTCCGTGCATACCGTCCGAGTACGGCGAGAAAACACCGATACGCCGGTGCCCGTTTCGCAAGAAGATCTCCGACTACAGACAAGAAAGGAGAGAAAAACACCTGAAGCACTCAGTCTGAGGCGAGCAATGCTGGAGCAGAAGCCATGTTGTCCCACAAAGTGATCAGATGATTATTATGGACGGTGTGTCAGATGATTGAAAAACATTCCCCGCCACGACTTTAGCGAAGCGGTCGGACCCGCACCATTTATTTGCTGTACTGCCCCCACTAGACGAATAAAAAACCCGCTAATGGATTATTTATTCATAAATTCATGAATTCATTATTTATTTATTATTAATTTATTTATTATTGAAATAAATAAATATAAATATTAAATATAACTAAAAAATAAATATTACTAAAGTATACGTTTTTATTTTTTCTGTGGGCAGTGGTGGCTTAGCGGTTAAGGAAGCGCCCTTGCGGGTTCGATACCCCGACTAGCAATTGAGGCACAACTGAGGTACCCTGAGTAAGGTACCGCTCCCCAGGCGCTGAATTAGCTGCCCCCTGCTATGTCACGACGCCACATATAGTATGGGTTAAATGCCGAGGACACGTTTCGTTGTTGTGCCCTGTGTGTTGTGGTGTGTTAACAATGACCTCTAATTTTTAATGTCTTTTCAGGGGACTAGATTTCTTTTTTATCATTATAACATAAAATATAAAATTGTTATAGTTATTAGGCTTTAAGTACATTTGGATCACTAATTTCTCCCCAAATGCGTTGGCTCGTTATGCAGCTGACGATTGGCCTGTTCTATGAAGTACATTTAATGCTAAAAGCCAAAATGAATAGACTGATTTTAGAGACAGTTCACCATACTTAAGTATGATATATGTTTTATGGGTTTAATAGGGGACTGCTCCCTCCCTATACTGACACACTGAACACTGTACGTAGTTATACCATCTTCAGTTCCTTCCTGATTTCATCTCACCTCTCTATGCAGAATTTCTGAAGGACATCGGGGCTTTCCAACACAAACTGCATATCTCGGGTCTTGCCATAATATCTCAGCGGGGCTTAAGTCTGGGCTTGGACTAGATCTGATCCCTGAGTATGTCTTTTGGGTTCCTTGCAACTTTCTTGGCAGTTTTCTGTCTTGCTCTTGTTGAGATTTTGGCTGGCCTGACACTCTGGATATTTTTTACTGCTTTGTGAAGCACCAGAATCTTATAGACATATCCACTCACAAACTGACAGACATCAACAACAAACACTGTGCTTTGGTTTTACAGTTCAGGTCTTTTGATACCTTTCCTGAATTTTCTGCCAGTCAGCTTGTTTATTCAGCTATTGATATCACTGTTGTCTGGCACCTCTGGGATCAGGGCTCAGTATCTGCCGTGGCTCTGTGTAAACTCACATTACATCCTGGTTAAACAGCAATACAGTGAAGATGCAGTGATACAGTACAGATACACTGATACAGTGTCGATAGAGTGTTCTTTATATCCACACTCTATATGAATTTGTATTCTCCAGTAAAGATAGAGGACAGCAATGATTAAGAACCTGTAGGTGGAAAGTCTTTTACTATTTCCTGCAAATTGGTCACCTTCATGTTAACATACACTCACCTAAAGGATTATTAGGAACACCATACTAATACGGTGTTTGACCCCCTTTCGCCTTCAGAACTGCCTTAATTCTACGTGGCATTGATTCAACGAGGTGCTGAAAGCATTCTTTAGAAATGTTGGCCCATATTGATAGGATAGCATCTTGCAGTTGATGGAGATTTGTGGGATGCACATCCAGGGCATGAAGCTCCCGTTCCACCACATCCCAAAGATGCTCTATTGGGTTGAGATCTGGTGACTGTGGGGGCCATTTTAGTACAGTGAACTCATTGTCATGTTCAAGAAACCAATTTGAAATGATTCGAGCTTTGTGACATGATGCATTATCCTGCTGGAAGTAGCCATCAGAGGATGGGTACATGGTGGTCATAAAGGGATGGACATGGTCAGAAACAATGCTCAGGTAGGCCGTGGCATTTAAACGATGCCCAATTGGCACTAAGGGGCCTAAAGTGTGCCAAGAAAACATCCCCCACACCATTACACCACCACCACCAGCCTGCACAGTGGTAACAAGGCATGATGGATCCATGTTCTCATTCTGTTTACGCCAAATTCTGACTCTACCATTTGAATGTCTCAACAGAAATCGAGACTCATCAGACCAGGAAACATTTTTCCAGTCTTCAACTGTCCAATTTTGGTGAGCTCGTGCAAATTGTAGCCTCTTTTTCCTATTTGTAGTGGAGATGAGTGGTACCCGGTGGGGTCTTCTGCTGTTGTAGCCCATCCGCCTCAAGGTTGTGCGTGTTGTGGCTTCACAAATGCTTTGCTGCATACCTCGGTTGTAACGAGTGGTTATTTCAGTCAAAGTTGCTCTTCTATCAGCTTGAATCAGTCGGCCCATTCTCCTTTGACCTCTAGCATCAACAAGGCATTTTCGCCTACAAGACTGCCACATACTGGATGTTTTTCACTTTGCACACCATTCTATGTAAACCCTAGAAATGGTTGTGTGTGAAAATCCCAGTAACTGAGCAGATTGTGAAATACTCAGACCGGCCCGTCTGGCACCAACAACCATGCCACGCTCAAAATTGCTTAAATCACTTTTCTTTCCCATTCTGACATTCAGTTTAGAGCTCAGGAGATTGTCTTGACCAGGACCACACCCCTAAATGCATTGAAGCAACTGCCATGTGATTGGTTGATTAGATAATTGCATTAATGAGAAATTGAACAGGTGTTCCTAATAATCCTTTAGGTGAGTGTATATCGTGATGGGCACATCCATTAGCTTGGAAGAACTATGTTTTTTTTTGGTGTGATGTTCATGTTAATGGCATTTTCTAAATTTAGTATTTTGGTTTTTCAGTTATTATCATATTTTGCTCCTGATCTGAAGACCACGCGTGTATGTCCACACCTGCATCCTAACATCCCTAAAGAAGGGCGAGTGACCGAACCAGCCCCCAATCCCCTGCCCCCCTGAAAACACACGGCACCCACACCTGCATCCTCACATCCCTGAAGAAGGGCGAGTGACCGAACCAGCCCCCAATCCCCTGCCCCCCTGAAGACACACGGCACCCACACCTGCATCCTCACATCCCCGAAGAAGGGCGAGTGACCGAACCAGCCCCCAATCCTCTGCCCCCCTGAAGACACACGGCACCCACACCTGCATCCTCACATCCCTGAAGAAGGGCGTGTGACTGAACTAGCCCCCAATCCCCTGCCCCCCTGAAGACACGCGGCACTCACACCTGCATCCTCACATCCCTGAAGAAGGGCGAGTGACCGAACCAGCCCCCAATC
Organism: Paramormyrops kingsleyae; assembly: GCF_048594095.1. Lineage (NCBI taxonomy): Eukaryota > Metazoa > Chordata > Actinopteri > Osteoglossiformes > Mormyridae > Paramormyrops > Paramormyrops kingsleyae. The sequence continues at coordinate 777,609 of NC_132797.1, read as the reverse complement.
CCCTGCCCCCCTGAAGACACGCGGCACTCACACCTGCTTCCTCACATCCCTGAAGAAGGGCGTGTGACCGAACTAGCCCCCAATCCCCTGCCCCCCTGAAGACACGCGGCACTCACACCTGCATCCTCACATCCCTGAAGAAGGGCGAGTGACCGAACCAGCCCCCAATCCCCTGCCCCCCTGAAGACACGCGGCACTCACACCTGCTTCCTCACATCCCTGAAGAAGGGCGAGTGACCGAACCAGCCCCCAATCCCCTGCCCCCCTGAAGACACGCGGCACTCACACCTGCTTCCTCACATCCCTGAAGAAGGGCGAGTGACCGAACCAGCCCCCAATCCCCTGCCCCCCTGAAGACACGCGGCACTCACACCTGCATCCTCACATCAGCACCTATATCTACACGCTTGTGCCCAAGAGTTAAAATGATTAAAATCATTGTACCTGCAGGCCAACAACCTTGAGGTTCTTTGGAGAAAAATGCATGTTAAATAAATAATCAGAAATATGAAGTAGGAGTTTGGCCCATTGAATAAATAGTTTTGCATGTTAATTTGTAAGACAACATTAAGACAACATAATAGCCATATTAAACTCACTTCTTATGTAAAAGTGGAACAGTCTTATTATTTTCTGTTGGTAAGACATTATGAAGATAACTTAAAGTTGATTACTAATTATGCCACTTTATGACTTTAAATCCTCCACTGGATTAATGACAATCTTTTACATTTAAATTCTCATACCAAAAACAGCAGATGATCCCTCAATTAAATTCCCCTTTAAGTATGAAAAATATGTTTACATTACATATCAAAAAGCCTAATGAATCCCATTTACCTTTATGCCATCTATTGGAGCCTCAACAGCTTTTAAGAATTGAATGTGAGGTGTCGTAATTTAACTACCTGTTATTTATAGACATTTAATCCTGCCTGCGCAAAGACCCTTTGTGGCTTTAACTGTGATAAATCCTACGCAATGGGACTGGAGCATTTTTGCGTTTCTGTGTGAAATGAGCTTTAAACCAGTACTGAGGTTGCACTCGACACCTGGAAAAATGCAGTTTGCTCGCTGTGAATTTAGCCTTCATCATGCCTTATATCCTATGATTATTCACGGAAACAACATTGACTCTGTGGCAGAGATTTGGGTATGGATGGTGAGGACATGTCCCTGTTAATATTGTACGAGGACCATGTATATGTGGGGGGGCGGGGGCTGTTTGTTCCCTACTGATGCTGAAACCAAAACTTCACCCTTGCTTACAGGAATGAGCTGTTGGCATGGAACCATGACAACTTCACCATGAACTTCAATGAAACAAAGGGGATTGTTGTGTTCAAAGGATTCCAACAGTGAAGCACCGCTGACGGCTCCGCAGTGGAGTACGACAGTGAAGCACCGCTGACGGCTCCGCAGTGGAGTCCGACAGTGAAGCACCGCTGACGGCTCCGCAGTGGAGTACGACAGTGAAGCACCGCTGACGGCTCCGCAGTGGACTACGACAGTGAAGCACCGCTGACGGCTCCGCAGTGGAGTACGACAGTGAAGCACCGCTGACGGTTCCGCAGTGGAGTCCGACAGTGAAGCACCGCTGACGGCCCCGCAGTGGAGTCCGACAGTGAAGCACCGCTGACGGCTCTGCATTGGAGAGGTCCAGGGAGACACGCAGAGAGCCCTGGCCTGATCCTCACCTAAGCAGAACACATCTTGAATCTTGAGAATGCCAAATCTTTAGGTATATTTTAAAGAAATCAGAAATGAAAATGAAACTTTATGGAGTTCACAGTCCATTCAAATTCTAAAAAAAATAGACTCACATATCAGGGGAAAGAAGCACAAGCATTTTGTCGACAGTCGGACAACAACTGTCCCCATTCAGTTGTTTGCCAGTCCTGCAAGTACAACCTCTACAGATAGGCCTACACCCGCTTTGGCAGTGTCTCCAGATCCCACGACAAGCAATGACTTCAGTACATTCTCCTCAAGCGACACACTGACAGCAGAAGGGCTATGGGCTTTGCTAACGGTTAGCCAACATCACTCCTATACGTCCAATGATGACATTCACACTGTGGTGAGCAATTTGCTGGGACACAGTTAGTAATTGTATGAAGTTCTGGCCTACATACCCTTCACAACTCATTCAAGACTGGTTTTGAAGTGTGGATGGTGGAGAAAGTGCTCAAAGCACTACATTTTCTTTTCACTCTGCACCAGCCAGAAGAGAGGACTTCACAGCTACAACATCATCCTGCCAGCTGTCGAACGAACATTGGAAGTCTGACCCTCTATTGTGAAATATGTGGACCTGGTGAAGTCAAAATAGGTGAAAAACCCAGGGACATCTTCTTTTGACTGCATTTGTGAAGCCCGAATGGATCCCCTTCTTCTGGCCAGACTACATTTTTTCATGGCCCTAACACGAGCATTTCAGCCATTTCTGGCTAAATACCAGATAGGTGTTCCCATGATGTCCTTCCTTTGAAAGGACTTGGCAGATTTGATCTGGGTAAATATTCACCACCACAGTAACAGCAGCAATAAATGAACATGCAAACACACACATGTGAACTTAACTCTAATTTTATTTTCAGACTCTCCTTCAACGCTTCATCATTAATTTCAATACCTAAGACACTGTCAAAAGACAGACCAAAAGCTATTGCATTTGTTATCACACACAAGTTGCATTGGGGGATGCATTATTTTCATGGATGGCCATTATCTCAAAAACTAGAACCAATTCAGCAAAAGTAATGTGATTTTTGAGTCCAGCACCCTCAAAATACCCTAAATCCATTCAAAAAACCTTGGCAACTGAAAAAAAATTGTAGACCTGTGTAATTATTCATGTTTTTATTTAGTACAAAATACATATTGGCTGGTTGAAACATCCAGTGTTTTATGGTTGTTGCTGAAATGTCGTGGGCAATTAAAAAAAAAAATCAGAGCTGAAGAATAATGATAAAGTGCAATACAGCTAACACACCCTGTGAATTGGTGCCTAGTTACATGCTGCAGGGTACATGGACAGTGGACTCAGCATTTCCTTTTACTGTCCAATGATGGTGGAGATGGGTGCCCCTCTCCCTCATATTCATTGGCTCTGAGTGATGTTGATCATAGAAAGTGGAACCGTTTTCTCAAAAACACATGGTGTGACTATAATTTTAGTAGTTCTGCATGAATTTACATGCATCATAGCCATCATTACTATGTAATTTAAGAACATAAGGTACTTTTTGCTTTGTGCACTTGACAGCACTCATACTTCCTCTTTGGATGACGTCACCCCCACATTCCCCTCCCCAGAAAGTAAGCTGGAGCCACCCATGGCTTCCGAGAGACCTGGATAATCAAATTCTGTGAAAAATTCAAAGAGCTCCTAAAAATGTATTTTATCAGTAGAGGGAACCTGCCTTAACATAGGGCTGAGGTAGGGTGCTTGTGTGCACTGATGTCTGCGAGGAACGCACAGGGGAACCAATCCACTGAGGAGCTAATCGATTTGGCAGTCTGCAAGGAGAGAGTCCACTGACACACCAGCAATACCAGAGCACTGTTTTCTGGAGGCTTCCAAGCACCAGCAAGAATAAGTGTCCTAACAAGGAATAGAGAGTTAGTATGAACGACAGGGGAGGAAGAGTGAGTGGAGCAGCAGAGGGTGAGTTTCAGTGATAGGGGTGGAGGAGTGAGCGGAGGAGCAGCAGAGGCGAGTTTAGCATTATCACTTTGGCAGCTAAATCCATCAGTCCTGTATGGACCCCAGTGCCACATGCCTTCGTTTCGGCATCTGGGCATTGTTTTGCACCTGGAATAAGGATTTAATACACTTTGGCACTCACCTTATTCATCATGTTTCAAAAGGCACTAAAATGATTTGTCATATAAGTTTTCTGCCAAACAATCAACTTTTGGTTTTTAGGGCATGCAGTAAATGCTCACTTAGCTGCATGTAAAGCATTCTTAGGCCACCTTGCAGGTAAGATGTATCTGGTAGCCCAGTGAAAGCTGCATGCAGTTCATTTATAACATTGATGCCTGCCTCATTCATCACTTTTCTCTTCAGTGGAAACAATTCTGCTGCCTTCCTTCTTGATTTGTGTCATGTCATGTCTAAATGGAGCTTGTGATCTGTCATTTTAGGTATGAAGTCTTCCGGTTTTCCTTGAGGGTTTTATTTTGTTTTCACATCAGTGATCATTTAAAACATACTGGTCAGGCTTATCCCTTGCTTTGTGTCAAAGTTAATAGAGATATCAAGATGCTCTACACACACTTCCTCTGCTGACTGCAATAAACTAAGAGCCAATGAGGTAGCATGCATGTTCTGCTGTTTTCCAAGGTCAGATGGAGTAGTCTCTGAATGTCAAAGGCTAACTTTCGTCGCATGGAATTTGTTTTTGCAGTGCATGTACAGTGTGTCACTTCCTACTGGTGGACTAAAGGTGCCTGATTGCCAGATGGTTAAGAAAAAAGCAAAAACACTGCAATTTGCAGCCCTTCTTATGTAAAAAAGGGTCCCTCCTTCATGCCAGATAGTATGATCATGTGCCCTATTCAGCAAGAGAATGTGATGAGATGTCGTAATGGATGCCTCTCCAGTGGGGAAAATGAAATGCAGTGCCATATAAGGTGCCCTATGGGTACCTTTCTGGTGGAAAAAGAACTCATGAAGTGCCCTCTAGAGTGCCCTTCTAAGTGAGAAAGTGTGATGAAGTGACCTTGCAATGGAGAGTAAAATATCTGTGATGGCTGCCCTTCCAGTGAAGAAAATCAGATGCAATGCTCCACTATGAGATGCAGTTTCCTGTACATGCAAGACAATGAGATGAAATAATGTACCTCAAGGTTCTCCAAGTGAAAGTGTGCTTCTAGGGTGACTGTAATTCTTCTTTGTGATGGACCCTTCAGGTTAGGTTAGATCACATTAGGTTACCTTTATTTAATATTAAAAGATCAAGTATTGCCCAGGATGACACAATTAAGTTTAAAATACTTATCTACATTGTTATTCTTGTTGGTAATAAACCCACATCTATAAAAACATACATCTATTCAAACCATTTAAGTTTTCAGTTGTAGCCACACCCTCTTTGGAATGTTCAGCTGTCTCAGCTGTTACCTTGACATCCCACTAGTGTGTGAGGTAGGTGACAAAGCGAGCTGTCTGTAAAGCTGTAAAGCACACTGCCTGCGAACGAACCAGCCCTGCATCCCCCGAACACAAACAGCACCCACACAGATCCCTACCATCAGAACCCAAATCTACATGCTAACCCTAACCCTGACTCTAACCCTTCAGGCCGACAACCTTGAGGTTCTGTGGAGAAAAAAAAATGTATGTTAAATTAATAATCTGAAATATAAAGTAGTAGTTTGGCCCATTTGATAGTTTTGCATGTTAATTTGTAAGACAACATTATGACAACATAATAGCCATGTTGAACTTGCACAGTGGCAAAATGATTAGCACTGTTCCCTGGCACCTCTGGGCGTAGGGGTCAAATCCCTGCCAGGGTGATGTGTGTGGAGTTTGTGTGATCTCCAAATATTGCCCATGTTCCTCCCAGGACTCCAGTCTCACCCAACAGTCCAAGAAACATGCTGAGATTATCTGGAGTTACTAACTTGCCCCTAGGTGTGTGAGTGGGCCCTACAATGGGTTGGCGTCCCATCCTGGGTTCTTCCCTGCCTTGCAACCATAGTTTCATGGATAGGCTCTGGACCCCTGCAGCCTTGAATAGGACAAGCAGGTACAGAAAATGGATGAATGCATTGTTACTAATGCATGCACATTGCTGTTATATACTAGGCAGTGCACTAAGTTTAGTCTCGATACCTAGTTAAGGTGATGTCTAATGCACCTGGCCAAACAGGTACATTGCTTATTTTCTCAATTTAGAAATCAAGCAGAGGTCCATGAATATGTACCTAAGAAAACTGTTTTAGGATCATTTGTACCAATAGGTGTCGTCTTTATCTATTCGCCCAGTCCGCCACTGTCACTTGCCATGGTGCATCTGTGACAGACGACATCCCCAACTGACACTCACCATCAGGCCTGTTTTTGGTCTTTAAAGATAATCCAGATATATCTCCATAGCATATTTGTGCTGTGATGCTTCTGTCAAAAACAAATATACGTAGTGAAGACAAAATGAAAACAGTTTCCTCACATGCTAACCTACTATCCCCACTTCAGTATTAGGAGCTAATCTTGTTATGCGTGTGGAGGTGTACAGGGGAGAGAGTAGCTCCTTGAAGGAGGGGCTCCTATGACGGCTCAGCTGTAAGCGCCGGCCGCTCTGCTCACACACAGTGTCTGAGCTGCTCCCCGAATCACTGAGAGCTCCAGCAGGAGACCAACCAATGACATTTATGCCTTTTTAGGTAATCTGGGAATGATCAGTCTGTGATGACCTATGGACAGTCCTTTGGTATCTACCCTACACACACACACACGCACACACATACATACACTATACACAAACACACACACTCTTGTGGCATAAATAGTGAGTTTATTACTAAGAGCATTGGTTTGATTTCAGCAAAATCATCGAGTTATCGCAAACGGTAATAGACGATGCCCCAAAATTGTTTTGAGTTTTCCTACTGAAAAGGATACATTCCAGATAAAGGATGTGTATCACTGTAGCACTGATGCTGTTGCCATGGTGACCTACAGTTCATCCCGAATCGAACCGTCATGCTGCGTTGCTTTCCAGCTCCTTTTCGGTGTTTACTGTCACATTCATGTTTGCTTAACGACACCGTTGCCTTGGGGACATCGGGGCGGAGAAAGCATTCTCGCTCAAAATAAATAAATAACTGGGCGTTGTTGTCACCGTTAATTAACAGCAGAAGACATTTTGATAACAACTAGGGCTCATAAAATCAGCGGATGACTTGAGTAGGTGCATTATGTCCTAAATCGTTAAAGAAGTGCGGAGGGCTGGGCTCAGCTGGCCAGGACACCGCTGGCCCTGCCGGCCGCCTGTCACCATGAAAGTGCAGCTCCAGCTGGCTGAGTGATTTAGCCTCCAGTATCATGGAGCTGATACTTTCCCCAGGATCCTTTGCAGCTGCCACAGCCGGCCAGCGGCAGAGCCGAACAGGGATTCCCTCGGCAGGTGCCCCCGTGTGCCACGCCCCGCGGAGTGCCCCTCGCCACTTAAGGGTCTCCGCCCCTCTGCCATTTAATCCTGTGTGTGTGCTGTGGGCTTCCAGCAGCTAAAGCATCAATGGCTGCACCCTCCTTTGGCCCCGACACTGCGGGTGGTGGCTTATCTGGGCATGAAGACACTCAGCTGGGAGGTGATGTCACATGACCTAACAGTGCCACAAACGGTTTCGGGGGGGCATTCTGAAGGTTCACTTATTAAGCCGTGCCTTTGCGTTCCCTGGGATCAAGCTGTCAACAGCTGTCAGGCCATGAAATTAACGATGCCACTGATTGCGCCGCCGATAACTGCAAAGTGCAGGCGGTCGGGATCAGAGTGTCACTGCGTGCGTTAGTGTCACTGCGTGCGTTAATGTCACTGTGTGCGTTAGTGTCACTGTGTGCGTTAGTGCCACTGCGTGCGTTAGTGCCACTGCGTGCGTTAATGTCACTGCGTGCGTTAGTGTCACTGTGTGCGTTAGTGCCACTGTGTGCGTTAGTGCCACTGCGTGCGTTAGTGTCACTGCGTGCGTTAATGTCACTGTGTGCGTTAGTGCCACTGCGTGCGTTAATGTCACTGTGTGCGTTAGTGCCACTGTGTGCGTTAGTGCCACTGCGTGCTTTAATGTCACTGTGTGCGTTAGTGCCACTGCGTGCGTTAATGTCACTGTGTGCGTTAGTGCCACTGTGTGCGTTAGTGCCACTGCGTGCGTTAATGTCACTGTGTGCGTTAGTGCCACTGCGTGCGTTAGTGTCACTGTGTGCGTTAATGTCACTGTGTGCGTTAATGTCACTGTGTGCGTTAGTGCCACTGCGTGCGTTAATGTCACTGTGTGCATTAGTGCCACTGCGTGCCTTAGTGTCACTGTGTGCATTAGTGCCACTGCGTGCGTTAATGTCACTGCGTGCGTTAGTGCCACTGCGTGCGTTAATGTCACTGCGTGCGTTAGTGTCACTGTGTGCGTTAGTGCCACTGTGTGCATTAGTGTCACTGCGTTACTTCAGTAAATATCTCTGCCCCCCAATGGCCTCCACAGTCAACATTTTCTGTAGTGGCCACTGCCAGTGAAGTGGCTTCTCTCATAGGGGAGTGATGTGTGGCTCAGCAGGCTAAACCTCTCTGCCTGGGATTGGAAGGTTGCCGGTTTGAGCCTCGGTCTCAGCACATGTCTGTCAGTCTTTGAGCGAGGCCCTTAACCACCAGCTCCAAGCGTCCTGTAACCCCCTTGCCCCCAGGTTGCTCTCATCTGTATGCGTGTCTATGTGTCTCATGGAGAGCAAGATGGGCTCAGTAAAAGAGAAGGGATTGAACTAGTATCACTATTCTATTCCCTGTCTCCTTGTGAGATCTCAGTATCACTCTGTCTGTCACCCACATGCCTGCTCTGTGATAGAAGCATCCATAGACCCTTGTTTGTGAGTCAGACGTGGAGTTCAGTTACTGCACACCAAAGATCCAGTGAACTGTAACCTGTTCATTTGAATTCTGTAAACAGAGTGCTTGCCCCAGCAGTGGGGCTCACAGGAGTGAAAAACCAAACCGGACAAAGTAATCAATGTGGCAGCAGGTCACAGCGAGCAAGGAAACTGGAGCAGACAAGTGAGACAAAAACCTCCTGGATCAAGTCATTTTGGACCAGCAGGGGGACTCCAGAACATGTTGTGATGTAGCAAAGGAAAACTCTGTTACAGCAGGAAAAAAGCTGAATGTATCATACACAAGTTATTTGTTGTTTTGTTTAATTATAGAGAATCTGTTCTTCAGGATGCTCCAGCAGAGGGACAGGCAGAGGCAGAGAGACTTTATAGCATCAAATGCTGTGTGCAGCTTCAGACTGACCTGCTCTATGCCCCTCCCCCACCACGAGTCAGGCAGCAGCTTCAGACTGACCTGCTCTATGCCCCTCCCCCACCACGAGTCAGGCAGCAGCTTCAGACTGACCTGCTCTATGCCCCTCCCCCACCACGAGTCAGGCAGCAGCTTCAGACTGACCTGCTATATGCCCCTCCCCCACCACGAGTCAGGCAGCAGCTTCAGACTGACCTGCTCTATGCCCCTCCCCCACCACGAGTCAGGCAGCAGCTTCAGACTGACCTGCTATATGCCCCTCCCCCACCACGAGTCAGGCAGCAGGTTCAGACTGACCTGCTATATGCCCCTCCCCCACCACGAGTCAGGCAGCAGCTTCAGACTGACCTGCTCTATGCCCCTCCCCCACCACGAGTCAGGCAGCAGCTTCAGACTGACCTGCTCTATGCCCCTCTCCCACCACGAGTCAGGCAGCAGCTTCAGACTGACCTGCTATATGCCCCTCCCCCACCAAGAGTCAGGCAGCAGCTTCAGACTGACCTGCTCTATGCCCCTCCCCCACCACGAGTCAGGCAGCAGCTTCAGACTGACCTGCTCTATGCCCCTCCCCCACCACGAGTCAGGCAGCAGCTTCAGACTGACCTGCTCTATGCCCCTCCCCCACCACGAGTCAGGCAGCAGCTTCAGACTGACCTGCTCTATGCCCCTCCCCCACCACGAGTCAGGCAGCAGCTTCAGACTGACCTGCTATATGCCCCTCCCCCACCACGAGTCAGGCAGCAGGTTCAGACTGACCTGCTCTATGCCCCTCCCCCACCACGAGTCAGGCAGCAGCTTCAGACTGACCTGCTCTATGCCCCTCCCCCACCACGAGTCAGGCAGCAGCTTCAGACTGACCTGCTATATGCCCCTCCCCCACCACGAGTCAGGCAGCAGCTTCAGACTGACCTGCTATATGCCCCTCCCCCACCACGAGTCAGGCAGCAGCTTCAGACTGACCTGCTCTATGCCCCTCCCCCACCACGAGTCAGGCAGCAGCTTCAGACTGACCTGCTATATGCCCCTCCCCCACCACGAGTCAGGCAGCAGCTTCAGACTGACCTGCTATATGCCCCTCCCCCACCACGAGTCAGGCAGCAGGTTCAGACTGACCTGCTCTATGCTCCTCCCCTACCACGAGTCAGGCAGCAGGTTCAGACTGACCTGCTCTATGCCCCTCCCCACCACGAGTCAGGCAGCAGCCCATGATCAGAAGGTCACTGGTTTGAGTCCCATGGTCAGCAGAGTGATGTCATTGTTGGGCCCTGGAACAAGGACACTTAACTCCAGTTGCTCCAGGGACTGGCTGATGCTAATAAATTGTACATTTGGATAAAAGCGTCTGTTAAATAAATAAAATGTAAATGCAATGTAACGCCAAGTGCCGTCCACCAGCTCCAGCAAGCATCCAATAGTTGGCCCAAAAGGGCTGTGACTCATGTGGACTGAGCTGTGACTCAGAGCCCCTTTGTCGCACACACTGCTACACCCCCTCACATCATGGCAGGGTTCCTCCTGCCTGCGGACGGCCAGTGACCCGACCTCCACTGCGCCAGCAAGGGATGTTTCGAAAGCATGCATTGTTCACTATTGGAGATTCTTCACATCGGTTCTGCTCAACCACTTATATTTCAGCGCTTTAATGCTCCCAGAACCCTTTAGTGGAAAATGTTGCCTCTTTTCCACTTTATTGTTGGATTTATGGCAGAAGTCAAGGGTGAGAGGCTGCCCACCTGTCCATTAGCAACCACACTGGTCCATGAATCATTGGTCTGAGATAATGACTCAGTAGATGGAGATGGCTGAGCACCATCTAACACACACTGACAGGAGCACGGTTAGCCACCACCCAAGAGTGCTGAGTAACCACGCAATCAGAGGGAAGCAGCTGTCCTGCCATCACTAAAGCCCAAAGTGTTAAAGTACTGATGGTTTTTATTAGACACTCCACTGGGAGATCTTTGAGGGAACATACTGCATGGGAATCTTCAAACACCAGGCCATTCTCTCCTTCTCCTGGCCTCTGACCTGTGCATGACTGTGCAAAATGTTCGGTTAGAATGTCACATGGTTGTTAAATACAAACAACAGAAATTCTTGATAAATATGAACACAACCATGATCCCAAATGGGTGTGGTAAAGAAAACCAAGCACACACAATGACTATAAAATCATGACTATAAAACTTACATTTTATAAAGAAGGAGGGGTTGGGGCAGGATGGGTTAGGGGAAAATCAGGGAGTATATTTGGATTTTTTAGATAGATTATATGCAGTACATACAGGAGCAAATGTAGCAAACAGGAGACAGAGATCTACACAAACCTTCAGTACCATTGCTATATGTTCAGTTGGGTTAGGTGTGGTGACATAGTTTGATTTGAGATTAAAGACTGAATAACTTAATACTGCCAAATTAATACTATTATGCACCAAAGATGTACATTTAGACACAAATTCTGAAGCCCTATATGAGAGCCTTTGAAATCCTTAATAGAATGACTTGCATTAGAGACAAGGGATAGATATAAATGATGTGCATAGGCATGTGAATTACTGTTCCTGAGATGTGGCTGAGAGACTGAGAGACTGAAATCTCCTGGATTTAATCACGCTGTCAGGGGAAACAGGAGAAAATGCTTTAACATTCATTCAGACTTCCTCCGAAACATGGTAAGGAGGCTTGGACATTCTCCTGTGATTGTGGGTTTGACTCCTGTATGTGTGTGTGTGTGTCTGTGTGGTGTGACTATGCTTCTATTACATTGTGGGCACCAAATATCCCCCACAATGTGATAAAAACCTGTTATTTTGATGTTGTGTGCATCATTTTTTTGGGAAACAATTTAAGAAAGATCTGTGACTGCAATCAAAAAACTAAATTAGCCAAAGGTCTTTTTGTTTGCCATTGTTAGGATTAGGGTTATGCCTACAGAAGTGAATAGAGAAGAATCTCCACAGTGACATGAATACCAATTTTATAAAAATAAAAAAAGTACAAATGCCAAAAGTCTTGTATTTTGTTTGGTTACTTATGATTAAGGCTGGGTAGGGGTTAAGGGTATCATGGTTGGGATTAGGCTCATTCCCATAAAAGTGAATGGAAGGTCCCCATTTACTGTAGATAGGTACGCCAATGTGTGTGTGTGTGTGTGTGTGTGTGTGTGTGTGTGTGTCAGCGTGGTGGGGACGCTGAGGTAATTAAGCTAAGCCTGGTTGCTCCCTGCAAAGTTAATAATAGAGAGCAGTTGGGCTGTGGGAGAGGAGGCGCCAGTGACATGCGTGACATAGCTGCCTGCCTTCGGTCTCTGCTCACAGCACACTCTACTCACACACACACTCTACTCACAGCGCACTCTGCTCACACACACACTCTACTCACAGCGCACTCTGCTCACACACACACTCTACTCACAGCGCACTCTGCTCACACACACACTCTACTCACAGCGCACTCTGCTCACACACACACTCTACTCACAGCGCACTCTGCAAACACACACGCTCTACTCACAGCGCACTCTGCTCACACACACACTCTACTCACAGTGCACTCTGCTCATGGCACACTCTACCCACATGCACTCTGCTCACAGGGCACTCTGCTCATGGCACACTCTACCCACATGCACTCTGCTCACAGGGCACTCTACCCACACGCACTCTGCCCACAGTGCACTCTGCTCATGGCACACTCTACCCACACACACTCTGCTCACAGGGCACTCTACCCACACGCACTCTGCTCACAGGGCACTCTACCCACATGCACTCTGCTCACAGGGCACTCTACCCACACGCACTCTGCTCACAGGGCACTCTACCCACATGCACTCTGCTCACAGGGCACTCTGCTCATGGCACACCCTACCCACACACGCTCTACTCACAGCGCACTCTGCTCACACACACACTCTACTCACAGTGCACTCTGCTCATGGCACACTCTACCCACATGCACTCTGCTCACAGGGCACTCTGCTCATGGCACACTCTACCCACATGCACTCTGCTCATGGCACACTCTACCCACATGCACTCTGCTCACAGGGCACTCTACCCACACGCACTCTGCTCACAGTGCACTCTGCTCATGGCACACTCTACCCACACGCACTCTGCTCATGGCACACTCTACCCACATGCTCTCTGCTCACAGGGCACTCTACCCACACGCACTCTGCTCACAGGGCACACTACCCACATGCACTCTGCTCACAGGGCACTCTGCTCATGGCACACTCTACCCACACACACTCTGCTCACAGTGCACTCTGCTCATGGCACACTCTACCCACACACACTCTGCTCACAGTGCACTCTGCTCATGGCACACTCTACCCACACACACTCTGCTCACAGGGCACTCTACCCACACGCACTCTGCTCACAGGGCACTCTACCCACACGCACTCTGCTCACAGGGCACTCTACCCACATGCACTCTGCTCACAGGGCACTCTACCCACACGCACTCTGCTCACAGGGCACTCTACCCACATGCACTCTGCTCACAGGGCACTCTGCTCATGGCACACCCTACCCACACACGCTCTACTCACAGCGCACTCTGCTCACACACACACTCTACTCACAGTGCACTCTGCTCATGGCACACTCTACCCACATGCACTCTGCTCACAGGGCACTCTGCTCATGGCACACTCTACCCACATGCACTCTGCTCATGGCACACTCTACCCACATGCACTCTGCTCACAGGGCACTCTACCCACACGCACTCTGCTCACAGTGCACTCTGCTCATGGCACACTCTACCCACACGCACTCTGCTCATGGCACACTCTACCCACATGCTCTCTGCTCACAGGGCACTCTACCCACACGCACTCTGCTCACAGGGCACACTACCCACATGCACTCTGCTCACAGGGCACTCTGCTCATGGCACACTCTACCCACACACACTCTGCTCACAGTGCACTCTGCTCATGGCACACTCTACCCACACACACTCTGCTCACAGTGCACTCTGCTCATGGCACACTCTACCCACACACACTCTGCTCACAGGGCACTCTACCCACACGCACTCTGCTCACAGGGCACTCTACCCACACGCACTCTGCTCATGGCACACTCTACCCACACACACTCTGCTCACAGTGCACTCTGCTCATGGCACACTCTACCCACACACACTCTGCTCACAGTGCACTCTGCTCATGGCACACTCTACCCACACACACTCTGCTCACAGGGCACTCTACCCACACGCACTCTGCTCACAGGGCACTCTACCCACACGCACTCTGCTCATGGCACACTCTACCCACACACACTCAGGGGTTTTATTAGACTTGCACTATATGGCCACTCTCAAAAAGTTCAAGGCTGTTAATGGAGTAGCTGTGTCCCTGACCAAACGCCATCGATTCCTCGGGATCAGGGGTGATGGGTTGTCCCGACCCAAACATTGTAGAGATCCACTCAGTTTTCCTGCCAGGACCAGATAGCAGCCCCTGTTCATCAGACGGGACACTTTATTGCTCCCTCACCCAACACACAAAATCAGACCCTGATTGTCATGTGATTAAACATCATTGGAAAGTGGTACTGGGGGTGTGGTGCTCAGCATGGTCGCCTCGCACCCCTGGGGAAGAGGGTTAGATTCCCCGGCCTGAGTCTACGTGCATGGAGTTGCCCTGTTCTTCCTATGTTATTGCTGAGTTTACTCCAGGTTCTCCAGTTCAAGAACATGCTACAGTGAACTGAAACTGCTGAATGTTCTGTAGGTGCAAATGGTGTTATTGGATACAGGGGACATGGTGAGTGTGAGGTGAAAGTATGCACAAAAGCAATCTGATAATAAATGTGTATAGAAACATATACTGAAATAGACCAAGGACAACACAGTGGTCTGATTAAAATGAAAAAAAGCAAACTCTAATCTTTGTGATCTATGTCATTAGCCATCACTCTCCGTAGCCAACTTCTTTGGCTGGCATCATTTCTGCAGAGTCAGGGAGACTAACAGAAGATCACGGCTTGTTCACAAGGCCCAGTCTTGCTCCTTGTCAGTGTGGCTACAAAGAAGACCCAACATTGGAAAACATAAGGGCCCAGGAGGAAGGTAACCTCAGATCTGGAAGGTAGTTGAGTTCTTCAGGTCTGAATATGTACCTGGATGCTTTCACGTCCTTAGAGGTCAAGATGAAGCCGTTACTGCAGGATCTGTTAAAATTTGCCCTAGTGTGCTGCACAGTCACTGTTCCCAGCAGACTCTGTGCTTTCATTCTATTACCTTTGAACAGTGTGAACTGTTACTGCATAATTTATTATTGAGCATTTTCCATACTTAAACCATGAATGCACAGCGATGCACTGCTTTCCGTAAGGCAGACTTGGATATTCTTCAGAAAGACAAGATGATCTGGATCTCCTATGTAATTTTGATTGGATTAATATTGACAGTGAAATTGGAGGCAGTGAAACATAAAATGGTTTATCTGACAGTGATTCATCTGGAAAGAAATTAAACACAAGCCCCCATGTAGCTCCATGTTGGTACAATGACACTTGATGCAATTAACATGCATGTGTAGCATAAGAAGCAAAACATGGTATTGGGGGTGCAGTTGTGAGGAATAAGGTAATTGTGTAACTTTCCCAAAAGGCCAAAAGATTCTAGTGATAGAGTCATATTTCCTTGAAATGACAGATATTTTTGCATCATGTTTGACTGAGTTCGCATTTCTTTAGTCGGTCAGTTGCTCTCTGGAATGAATCTGCAATTGGTGGTCACAAGATGTTGTGTGACAATTGGTGGAAGACCTGAAGATCTTCTTTGAAGGTCCTTGATGCATCTTTTAGTGCTGGATCCAGCCCCGGAAGCAGAACTGATATAATTTATATTATTTACTTTTCAATACTGTTTTCAGGTTGAGCCAAACATTAAAGATGTTCTGAGTTTCACTGAAAAATGTTTTGTTATAAAAGTCCAGTCCATGCTAAACCGAACGAATGAAAGTAGCTACAAAATGGGTATTAATATAAGTGCAGTTTATTTTTGCGATATAGTTGCTTAAGACACTGAGCCAGCAGAGACAAACCACCACAGAGATTCCTGTTGCCATATGCCAGGCTGTGCAAGCATCTTTCTTATACTAATTCGACACAGAGGCAGTCACTATGGCAACGTGTCTGTCCAAGAATGAAACAGGGCACCCCCTTGCTTTCATATAGCTACTTTGCATGAGCTACCTCCATATGGTAATTTAACAACAACAATAAAAGTAACACCGTGACAGTGGCACATCACTGATGTTTTTGTGATGCTATGGGTGGCTATAATCACCCACAATAACACAACACATAAGATTGCATACCTGCACATACAGTACTGTAATGCCCTCCTTTCTGGTTGCCCGTCTGGTTCCTTAAATAAACTTCAGCTGGTACAAAATGCGGCAGCCAGAGTTCTCACAAACACTAAAAAATTTGATCACATCATACCAGTCTTATCCTCCCTTCATTGGTTACCAGTTAAGTCTCGGATTGACTATAAAATACTGCTGTTAACCTATAAAGCACTGAATGGCCTTGCACCAGACTACCTTAATAATCTGCTGACCACATACAATCCCCCACGCTTGCTTCGATCTCAAGGTGCGGGATATCTGTTAGTACCTAGAGTAGAAAGAGCTACGGCAGGCTGCAGAGCTTTCTCCTATAGAGCTCCTCAGCTGTGGAACGGTCTTCCACCGGATGTGCGGGTTTCAGGCTCACTTTCAATATTCAAGTCTAGACTAAAAACACACCTATTTAGTTTAGCTTATAGGGACACTAGTTCTAGCTCTAGCTAGCTTCTCACTCCCAGTTAAACCTATAGTGTGAGGTGTAGAGCTGGGTGGGGATCGGTGCCATTGGCTTTGGATAAACTGAATTGACAGTGCTGTCACTCTAGCTTCACAATTGCTTGTGGGATTGGAGTGCTGACATTTCAGGGACTCCCCATGCCTGCATTCCCACCTGCCTCTCCCTCCTACTTATGCTGCCATAGCCATATCTGCCGGAGCATTGCACTTCATATTGCACTCATCTAACTTTTAGCACTGCCTATAGTCTCCCTTACTTTGACTAATTGCATTTATTTCCACCACCTTCTCCTGGGTGGTGCTACCTGGAGCTTTCAATCTATCAAGATGTCCAGCACACCCTGGAACATGTGACGTCGCCACTGCCAATGACGACCGTGCATCCAGCTCGCCGTTCTGCCTGTGTCATCTTCCTTGTATGACCCGCTCCCTGCCTTCTGGCTGCCTGGCGATTGGAGGAAGTGTTGGTACCGGCTTGTCATCTCCCCCCTGCTCCCCGTTTGTGTTTCAGACTAAACTGTATTTGACTCTCCCTGCCGGCCCCTGGAGGATGGGCTCCCCCTTTGAGTCTGGTCCCTCCCAAGGTTTCTTCCTTCTAGGGAGTTTTTCCTTGCCACTGTCGCCTATGGCTTACTCACTGGGGGCTTTGGGTGGGGATGCTGTAAAGCGCTTTGGGACAATGTAATGTTGTGATAATGCACTATACAAAAATAAATTTGTTGTTGTTGTTGTTGTATACACACATAACTCTGTACATATTATATGTATATCATATGTATACATGCACATATAATGCCCCTGCTGTGGGACATCCCCTGATTTGTGGACCACCCCCCTGCTTTGTGGAACACCCCCGTAGAGAGCTCAGTGATAACACTTTAGTCCTGGGCTTAACAGTGGTTGGTGGGTGGCATCCTCAGGACGGTTACATAACTGCCTTTGAGCATCCGCTGTGCCTCCTTCCCCTTAGCGAGTGGGGGCTCTGAGCTCCGGGGGGCCCAGGGCAGTGGGCCATTCGCGGCCCTGTCACTCATGGTAAAAATCAGTCTCCTGAATTAATGGAACACAAAATACTTCCCGGGGCGGCGAAAACAAACCCAGATATCAAAAAAGCATGAGTGCATCATGCAGAGGTGTGTCATGGACCGCAGCCATGGTTTTGCTACAAGGAAACCTTCAGCTTCATGGTGTACGGAGTGTCAGGTCAACAAAGCAGTATTTCCTTACAAAATCAGCTGCAACTTTCCTGACAGAGATTTTTCCACTAGTATTTACAGCTTAATGTATAACATGTTTCTCACAAAGGTCACAAATTATGCACTGAATAAAAACAAAGAGGTGAAGGCAAGACCAGGGCAGAATCGGTTGGTTGCAGGAAAATTTTGCTGTTTTCCTCTAGCAAAGTCAGTGAGGTGCTGATGCACAATGTGCCATGGCGTTCAAAGATTAATGTGTTACAATAATACAATCACAGTTACAGAGATTAACGTGTTACAATAATACAATCACAGTTACAGAGATTAACGTGTTGCAGTCACACGGCATTACAACTGCAAGTAAATCAAAGTAATTAAAGTGTTACGATAACATATTAATACAACCACAGTTACAGAGATTAAAGTGTCACAGAAACATGGCTATACAACTGCAGGTACAGAGATTAAAGTGTTACAGTAACACGGCATTACAACTGCAAGTACAAAGATTAATGTGTTACAATAACATATTACTACAACCACAGTTACAGAGATTAAGTGTCACAGAAACATGGCAATACCACTGCAGGTACAGAGATTAAAGTGTTACAGTAACACGGCATTACAACTGCAAGTACAAAGATTAATGTGTTACAATAACATATTAATACAACCACAGTTACAGAGATTAAGTGTCACAGAAACATGGCAATACCACTGCAGGTACAGAGATTAAAGTGTTACAGTAACACGGCATTACAACTGCAAGTACAGAAATTAATGTGTTACAATAACATATTAATACAACCACAGTTATAGAGATTAAAGTGTCACAGAAACATGGCAATACAACTGCAGGTACAGAGATTAAAGTGTTACAGTACACAGCATTACAACTGCAAGTACAAAGATTAATGTGTTACAATAACATATTAATACAACCACAGTTACAAAGATTAAGTGTCGCAGAAACATGGCAATACAACAGCAGGTACAGAGATTAAAGTCTTACAGTAACACGGCATTACAACTGCAGGTACAGAGATTAAAGTGTTACAGTAACACGGCATTACAACTGCAGGTACAGAGATTAATGTGTTACAATAACATATTAATACAACCACAGTTACAGAGATTAAGTGTCGCAGAAACATGGCAATACAACTGCAGGTACAGAGATTAAAGTGTTACTGTAACACGGCATTACAACTGCAAGTACAAAGATTAATGTGTTACAATAACATATTAATACAACCACAGTTACAGAGATTAAGGGTCACAGAAACATGGCTATACAACTGCAGGTACAGAGATTAAAGTGTTACAGTAACATATTAATACAACCACAGTTACAAAGATTAAGTGTCGCAGAAACATGGCAATACAACAGCAGGTACAGAGATTAAAGTGTTACAGTAACACGGCATTACAACTGCAGGTACAGAGATGAAAGTGTTACAGTAACACGGCATTACAACTGCAGGTACAGAGATTAATGTGTTACAATAACATATTAATACAACCACAGTTACAGAGATTAAGTGTCGCAGAAACATAGCAATACAACTGCAGGTACAGAGATTAAAGTGCTGCAAAGGCACAGTATTATGACTAGTGCCAAAGACACTCTCATCCTCCCGAGGCAGGATCTGAAATGGTTTGCAGTGAAACATTCACAACAATGTGTTTAATAGTCCCAGAGTCATGCGTAGGCAATTAATTTACTCATTTACACATGTATAGGTTTTACCATAGCCAGAGTTTCTGGGATAATTGAATCGCCACAATCCTTAGGAGCTCATCTTATAATCCATTCACACTCCCACCTGTGAGCTTTTCCCATTAATGTTATGATTTAACTGGTTTATGTAGAGGTTGGGCACCTCTCACCGGGATGCCAGAAATCTCTGGACTGGGTGAGCAGGCTGGTAACACACAGACACACACATACAGACTCACACAGACAGACAGACAACACACACACACACACACAGAAGATGTTCTTAAGGTAAGCAATTCCCTTCAGCATTGCTTATCTATCATTAGATCATTATCTATCTATTACCCATCATTATTCAGGACCCTCTTTATAGGGATAGATTGAAGAGAAGCTAATCTGAAAATGCAGTTGTTTTAGGTGTGATCTCCCCAACCCTATGGAGCAGACTGTCTGCACTGCTTTTCTAGGAGGGAGGATAAAGAGTTTATGTGCCGAGAATTAATACTAACACTGCTTTCTGCAAAATAAGCAGGATCAAAACAGTCAAATTAATTTGATCTTCTATGAATTATAATTGATTTTGATTCACTTAAAAATGATAAAGGTTAAATTATAAAGGATGTCAGTTAATGCCTCTTTTAAATCTTAAGGCACGGAAGGCCTAATATGGCAGTGTCCATCTCCGTTTAATATGTGCAAAAAAAAGAGGCTTTGAAGTCTTAATGAAGTGTATTCTGACAGGCTTCTGCATGCTGAGTCATTAGCCAGTGTGGCAATACCTATGGATGGCATCACAGTCATGGCCACACCCCTCACATGAAAGTGCAATTGTGCCATCTAGTGGTCAGAGTTTTGATTCACAGTAATACATAGTAGCTTCAATATGAAGAATTGATAAGTGATAGCCTGATAGGGCACTTTGAACCTTGTTGTGTTTTTAGATGTGACCACAGATTTTCACATTATGTAACAGCTTTTTCCATGTTAAAGTAGTGTTTGAAATTACATATCCGTGATGTTTTGTCTTGGTGTCTATTGGCCATGACTAAGACAAAAGTCACCAACTCAGAATAATCTCACACTTGGATGTCTTCTGGAGATAGCAAACACATATGGATACATTTTGGATGTAAGAACACCCTTGTTGTTTCATCAGAATGTGATGGCAATTGATATTGACCCAGATCACAGAAACTGTGATTTCAGTAACTGGATAAACAAGGTTTTTTTATTTTATTTTTTTAATTTATTTATTTCAAACGAACAACAAATAAAAAAACATTTCCACATTCTCCGTCATAATGTTACACCTTGCTTGAAAAGGAGTAGGCAGAAGTGTAAACTTATTTGGTCCTACCCCATTCATACCATTTTACTTCAAAATTAACCTTCAAATTACAACAAAGGTGACTGTCACAAAGGATTTAAACTATATAACCTAAACTCAGGAGCTGAGACACTGTAGCGGGTATTTCAGACACACCACCCTACTATTAGCTCTGCAGTTCACTGTTGAATTCTATGTGTCACATTACTGTACATATAAGTGTCACAATGTGATGCCTTCATTATTCATCTGTGACAGAATAATGTGTGTAATTGTCAAACAGGGTGTTTAAAGTGGGCTTGAATGAGCAGATAATTATATGATTTTCTGATAGTATTTAAACATGATGAGCTGCATCACATGATGGTGAAATGTGGAGTTGTACACCTCAGTTACACTTTCATTTTAAAGGTATTTTGCACAGATTAATTATATACTATATAAGCCAAGAAATTCGAACTTTAAACATTTTCCAGGCAAATAATTCATAAAAGTTTTCTTACATGGTTCTGGATTCAAGTTCTCAGACAACAACTTAAAAAACACTGGAGATAAACACCATTTGGCTAATAGTTTTCATCTTGCACTTTATGTGAAATTACTACATTGTTACACACAAGTGGGAAATGGTATAAATTATAAAAAATATATGTTTTTTGCTCATGACATTTTTGCTAAATCAGCATGTTACTGCAGAATGCGCTTTATCATTATGCAAAGTACGTCTGCCTCTACGATGAGCTTGGCGTGATTTAGTGTAATGATGCTCTTGCATTAGTTTGATTTGGTCCCAGGTCCTTGGAAATGCTTTGAGTGATTATATACAGATTTCTTAGGAGTAAAGAAGGAACCAAACTACTGAAATCGGAAGTGAAATCCTATCACCATGCAAAACGGGACATCTGCTCGGAAGGTAGGATTTTTTTTTTGGCAGTGTTTTTCGAAGGGGGTTTTATATCACCATGTTTAATTAAAAATGCAAGACAGTCATCACCTTATCAATTTTACATTCCAACCTCAGGACTTGGATCTACTGTCAAACCAAACTGGATGGAAAGACGCGGCCTGGAAGGCATTTCGCCATCTTAAATGTTGCTGACACCTTAAAAGTTGCTGCCATCTTAAATGTTGCTGCCATCTTAAATGTCGCTGACACGTTTGGTTTGTCTTGTGTTTGAGGAAAGATAAGGACTGTGAAAGGGATCATGAAGACATCAAAATCTGACATGAGCAATGTAAATGTTTAGGCAGCTACAGCAGGCAGCAGCGCAGTGCCAAGCTTGTGGGTGTTTTCCTGCAAGAGGTTACAAAACTGAGGACATGGAGAAGGACGGGGCAGCGGGTTCGAGTGTAGTACAGTATATATACTGCATATACTGCTGAAACAGCGAACACTCTAATTTGTTTTTCCACCTGCTCAATCATATGTAACCCTAACTTAATTTTGCAGTGCAGTGGGGGCGGTGTCTGAGTATTTGCCCAATTTGCCCAAACGTTTGAGAGTGCCCCCTCCTTTTGAGGTTGGAAATGCCCATTTTCAATAACCAACAATCATACTAAATTTATTCACCAGGACCCCGATCAGTCAGCAAAATTTACCGTAAGCTATGCCCCCGCACCCCCTGCCCCAGAGAAAGCCTGTGCATGGCACTGACTGCTGGGGTGGAAATGTGATTAGTGATGCCAATGATGGTAGCATTTTGTGACTGACTCCATGCAGGTGGCATGGTTGTCCTGATGAGTCTAATTGTGTTTTACCTGCAAAAAGACAACTGAAGTGTATGGGCTATTGTGTGAGCCCCAGGTGGACAGTTACTCTGTCAGGGTCAGCATCTATCTGATTCTACCCTTCATGTCTCTTCCTCGTTTGGCCAGCAGGTGTCGCTGCCCATCCTGGTTTGTCACTCCTTGTCTGAAAATCCTTGTGTGTTATTTGTTTAGTTCCTCCAACTGTTGCCTGTTTCCTTGTACTGTGCTGACTGGGTTATCTTTAACAAACACCAAAACTAGGAATCCTGACTACAAACTGGAAAGTAAACACTAGGGTTAATGAAATGAAATTAAATGAATCTTTATTGTCATCATACAAAATACGATGAAATTGGATGCAGTCCCTTCAGTGCAAATTTGGCATAAATAAATAAATAATACAAGTGTTTAAATACATAAATAAAATTCAGCACTATGACACAATGAAATTACACTAAAATTTGTATTATGCATAGACTTAAAGTGCAGCACAACACTACCTTCATTCGTTCAGCACCGAATGTGTTAACAATGACTAGACAGAATTCAGAATGCGCATGGCCGTGGGGTAAAAGCTGTTTTTAAATCTGTTTGTACATGAATTGAGAGACCTAAAATGTTTCCCGGAGGGCAACATCGTGAACAGATGATGTCCCAGGTGGGAGGGATCTCCCAGAATATTAGCCGCTCTGGTGCAGCAGCGGGACCTAAAAATGTCCCCCAGCGAAGGCAGTGCACAGTCAGTGACCCTTTGAGCAGTGTTGATGACCCTCTGGAGGGCCTTTTTGTCCATCGCTGAGCAGCTGGTGTACCAAGAGGATATGCAGTAGGTCAGCACACTCTCAGTAGTGCAGCGGTAGAAGGACACCAGCAAGTTCTCTGCCAGGTGGTTTTTCCTGAGGATTCTCAGGAAGTGTAGTCGTTGCTGGGCCTTCTTGACCATAGCCGTGGTATTCGTAGTCCAAGTGAGATCCTCCTCAATGTGTGTGCCCAGACAATTGATGCAGAACACAAGCAGGGCAAAGCAATGACTGGAAAGCCAAAATAGAACACGACAAACACAAGGGGAACATAGTAAATATTAATAAAAAACAGTAAATAAATGATGAGACCAACCTCGATTCCACAACTGGAAGAAACCAGTCTCAGAGTTGCACACTCAACCCACCAAGCTAAGCAATGGCCCAAGGAATAAAATGCACATACAAAGGTTTTCAGACAAGGAGTGACAATCCAGGAAGGCCAGCGACACCTGCTGGCCAAAGGGGGAAGAGACACGAAGAGCAGGATCAGATATGCACTGACCCTGACAGACTAGGGGGTTTAGCAGTCCAGCTGACCTTTGGGGCAGATAGGCATTTTGAAGCCTGCTTGACGAGCACTTCCAGGTGTCCCAGCCTTAACCACTGAGCCAGAAACTAAAGGTCACCATTGCTGCCAACCATATCAAATGACCCTGTTCAAATACAACCTCATGTTAAACACATGCAAAAAATAAAAGTCAATGACTGGATTGCCTCCATAAATTAAATCTGTCATGATTCACTGTACCATTGTCTCTGTGGAAAAACAATGAGTTTGGAAAGATCAGGACTTGGCTGCCCGCCAGGGCTCACCATCTGGGAATGTGTGTCGGCGTCTGCTAGCACCACCGCCCGCGTCCTAGAAGGTGGAGTCACGTCCACCACGACTCCGGTGTCTTCACATGTGCGCGTGACTCGGCTGGTGACCCGACATGTCAGTGATGCTGCTCGGTATCTGGTGACAGGAGAAAGAGGGCCAGGACAGAGTGGAAATAGTCACTCCATTGCCTGGAAAATATTGAATTATCTGAAGCAAAACCAGCCAAAGGAAATGTCTTCTGAAACTCTGTAGCCAGACTGAAACGCTGAGAATCAGGCAAATTATCTTACGAAAGATTTTACAAAATCAATATATTTTAATATGACAGTATATTTAACATAAAAATAAATAAATATCACACATTCATGAAAGCCTGTTCAATTCATTCATAAATATGAATTTAATTTAGAGGGAAAATATCAATAGTATGACCAAAACTCAAACTCTAATCATGAAGAACATCGTTTGGCAAATGATTACACTTCAACATTTTTTATTGAGGACAAACAGTGTCCTGACATAGTGAGGAATCAATGACAACACATGTTCCATATCTATGAGAAAGACCTACTCTAATGGCACTACAATTCATCTACCTCTCAGACACTCAGTACTCAGCATCAATATCTGAAATGTCAATAAATGATTATCCAAATGGTCCATTTAAGATTAACAAAGTTCTATCTAATAAATCTTCACTATTTTGGTTCCCAAAAAATTATTTTGTTCTCACAAGATCTTGAGATCAACCATAAATCAATTCAAAATGTCCAAATCCATGTGAAGTTGGCACAATCACGGTCTGTATTCTTTCTTTTCTGCTTGTTTTGTTCTGTCCCTTTCTTGTAAGTGCTGTTTCTCTCTGTGATGGGATAACAGACAAGCCGAACACAGATAAAGCACAAAGCAAGCCAGAAAGCCATACTGGTAAACTGCAACACAGAGGACGGCTAACAGGATAACGTACAAGACTGTTCTTAAGAGATGATGTGGGGTGATTATTCCCAGCAGATGCAACATGTACGTGTTCTTAGCTTCTGCTCGCTCCTGTGGGCTCATTCGGACAGCTACGGGCTCTTTCTGTGTTCCCAGGGTTAAGTGGAAGGACGTTGCTATTCCCTGAGAGTCCTCAGCGTCCTCATTTGTCAAGATGCCGGGCATGTGGTCTCCCCAGTCCCCGGCCGAGCCCCTTGTGCTAGCAGGTGTGGGAAGGCCTTCTGCAGCACCAGCTGGGGGCTGTCCCTCTTCTAGCCTTTGGAGGTCTTTTACTCTGAGCTCATTATTCCCGGGAAGGCTCACAACGGTGCTGTGCAGATCTTCCTCTTCAACACCCGCATCCTGCTCCACATATGACACCTGCCCTGCGTCCTTCAAGTCCTCCAGCCCTGCTTTAAACACATCACTGCTCCTGGTGCATAGAAACCCCCTACCCTTGCTCTTGGTGCTGAGAAACCCCCTACCCTTAGCATGGGGAAGGACCACTTTTTCTCTTGCTGCATTTACCTCATGAGGCCACTCCCTTCCTCTGGTCACCTCTCCTACCTCTTTTCCCCTCGATACATTTTCCATTCCTCTTTTCACCTTTTCAATGTCTTGCAGTCTGTATGCATCTACCTGTTGTCTTTCATCTGGGTCATTAGCTTGTGATCTTTCACAGTCACCTTCATCTATGGGGGCCTCTTCTTCCTCATCCTGGTTACTGAGCTCCTGTGGTATGTTTACATTGTCCATCTCTGTGTGACAGTCTCTGTTATACACCATACTGTCTGTTATTGGAGACAGCATACTCTCTTCCTTGTACTCTAGTAAAATTCTTTCTACACTCTTGGTGTTCAAGAGATGTAGTGTTGCATTCTGGGATGTAGCTGATGTATCCACTCTCCACTCTGAATGGTCCCCATAACATTGAACTGTATGGTCTATCACCTGTCCAGGATGTATTCTATCTGAATGACCTACTGGCTGGTTCGAAGTGAGCTCTGCTGCATGATAAATTATGTTGCTTGGAATAATTTTTATTGCATGTTTGTTGAGCCCATCTACACTGATTTCAGCTGAAATATCGAGTTCACCTGCACTGATTTCAGCTGAATGGTCAACCTGCTCGTCTGCACTGATTTCAGCTGAATGTTTAACTAATTTGTCTACTATCATTTTGTCTGAGTTGTTGACTGACTTGCTTGGGGTGATTTTGACTGAATTTTCAACCAGCTCAACTGCACTGATTTCAGTTGAATTATCACCCAGGTCATCTGCACTGATTTCAGAAGAATTATCAACCAGCTCATCTGCACTGATTTCAGCTGAATAGTCAACCAGCTCAACTGCAGTGATTTCAACTGAATGGTCAACCTGCTCATCTGCACTGATTTCAGTTGAATGTTTAACTAATTTGTCTACTATCATTTTGTCTGAATGGTTGACTGACTCGCTTGGGGTGATTTTGACTGAATTATCAACCAGCTCACTTGCACTGATTTCAGTTGAATTATCAACCAGCTCATCTGCACTGATTTCAGTTGAATTATCACCCAGGTCATCTGCACTGGTTTCAGCTGAATGATCAACCAGCTTGCTTGTACTGATTTTAGTTGAATGGTCAACCAGCTCAACTGCTGTGATTTCAGCTGAATTATCAACCAGCTCATCTGCACTGATTTCAGCTGAATAGCCAACCAGCTCAGCTGCACTGATCTCAGATGACTGGTTAACTAATTCATCTACTGTCATTTTGTCTGAATGCTTAACCAACTCGCCTGGACTGATGTCAACTGAATTGTCTATTGGCTCTCTGACAGCAACTTCGGGTGAATAGCTGACTATTTTGTCTTTTTCAGTTGAACGATCATCTGCTTCAGCCGGACTGATTTCTTCCTTAGAAGCTGTATTTTGTATCTTGTCAGAAGGTTCATCCTTCTCACTAGCACCTCTTCCCCCTCCTAGCAGGAAACCTGCTTTGTCATTCTCAGTTGGACAGTGAAACCCAGTAACAGGGGTCATGGAAGAACTAACAGGAAAATGATCTACAGCAATCTCTGTCAAGTGGCCAAAGGGGAGAGCTGCACTATTTAGCTGAGTATTGCTGCCGCCCCCCCTGCTTGCCCCCGCTTGCTCCCTACTCCCCCGAACATCTGCCTCCTCCTTGTATGACTCTGTTTGAGAAAAGGATCCCCCGTGAGGCTCTGACTCTACGTGAGGATGGTGACCAAGCCGTCTGTCATCTGTACCGCTATCTGAGCCCTTCATGTTTACCCTGCAGATCTCCACCTCGAGGTCACCCCAGAGAGGATGCCAATCCAACCCACGTGCGCAGCATCCTTCATGGTTTTCCGTTAACACTGCTGGCCTGCTGCTGAAATCTAATTGGCTGATAACATCCTGCAAACAGGAAGGAGGCAGATCCAAGAAGGGGCTAGAAGAAGTGGCCATCTCCAGTGCTGTGGCGTGCACTGTGTTATCAATGCTGAGAAAAGATTCCCATGGGTCTCTTGGCACGAAAGCAGTCTGTCTGTTTTTCGAATCTACAGCATCGAGTGGGAGAGTAGCCTGAGGGTGTGACTGTGCTTCCTTGTCGCTCTTGCACAGTCCAGGAGGGTAGGAAGTGGCACTCTCTGACGGTGACACACTGACTGCAGGGGGTTCCGGAGTGATTGCCCGCACAGGCTCTGCCTCTCTGCGTGAGAAGTGGTCTTGTAACTGCACCAACCGGGCCATCCTCCGTCTGCTCCTGCGGGTGCTGTGCCAGTCACAACCCACCTGTGAAGAGACGACAGACTAAAGCTTACACAGCAACCCTGGGCTAATCCTACTGCTTAACTAAACACTGCTTCAGAAGGTGCATGTTTTTAAATGTATTTTTTTGCTACCTTTACTCATCCCAGCAAAAATCTCTACAGTGTTTAGCCAAGAAGAACCTAAATGAATAAATAACACTATATACTGTATTTTTTCAGCCTTGCAGAATAGTTTGCATGAGATAATGTGACTTCTGAAAAAGCTGTGAAATATTTGGTTTAGAGCTTTATGAGCCCTGATGAGCCCAAAAGCAGTGGCAGCGTATGGATCATACCGGACTGGATCCTGTCCCCTGCACACAGGCACATTCCAGAAGTGTTGCTCTTAAAAATAGTATTTATAAATATAAATAGTGGGATTGAGATGAGCTTTGAGCCTTGAGGGGAAAACCGAAGTTTATTTAGCCCTCAATCTTACTGCGGGTCACTTCACAGTCTTGGGGATCGAGGTGCCTCAACACCCCCATTAAGGTGCACACAAGCACTTCACACGTATCCTGTGCTCTTGACATTTGAGGACATCTTGACATATCCATTTCACTGCATCTCCCACCCCCTGCATCATGAGCATGCTATCAGATAGCAGCAGCAGTCTCATTTGCTTTGTGCTGCTCAGCTGCTGTGCGACAGTGATACATCTCCACACTGCTGTGTTCAACGAACATGTGATACAGTGCTGCTTAGCCAGAAGTGCACATGGCTTTGCTCAGCTGGTGACAAGAAGCAGAAATAAACAGAAAAGGAGACACAGAACCTGTCATGGTAATGAAAAGGTTTATGTCACGTGCAGGGGTGGATTAAGGTGTACAGAGGCCCCTAGGCTACAGTAGTCTGTGGGCCCCCCAACCCCGCCCCCCCCCCGCACCAATGGGGGCCCCCTTGCAGGCTGGCACACGTGGGGCCCCTAGGCTTAAGCCATATCTAGCCTGTGCGTTAATACGCCCCTGGTCACGTGCTTAAGTGGCCCAAGAAGTGGTGTGAGATGGAAGCAGGAAGATGCACCCAGTTCTGCAGGCATCTGGGTTATGAGATGCAAGTACACTGGTGTGAGATGTGTGAGTAGACCAGTGTGAGATGCATGTACACTGGTGTGAGATGCAGGTACACTGGTGTGAGATGCAGGTACACCAGTGTGAGATGCATGTACACCGGTGTGAGATGCAGGTACACTGGTGTGAGATGCAGGTACACTAGTGTGAGATGCATGTACACCAGTGTGAGATGCAGGTACACTGGTGTGAGATATGTGTAGACTGGTGTGAAATGCATGTACATCAGCATGAAATACATTCACACTGGTGTGAGTTGTGTACACCAGTGTGACATGAGTGTACACCAGTGTGACATGAGTGTACATCAGTGTGACATGAGCGTACACCAGTGTTAGATGAGTGTACACCTCACCGACTGCTGGCCCTCTTCTAACTGTGTCCCAGCAGAAGCCACATCTTTGTCGCTTCCTGTTGCATCTAGGAAAATAAGAAATGCTTAAATGAACAACTGCACGGCTCAATAGCTGAATTCCTTCACTTATCCACAAAGCAGCCTACCTGAAATTTCATCAGGAGTCTTTGCTAGATGAAAGTCAGCTGGACTGTCTCTAAAAATCAGTAAGAAAGTGAAGATTTTGGTGGGTAAGACTCTGCAACATAGATTCTTAGCAGTAAAGATGAAAATAACATGTTTGCTGACATGAATGAAAATGTAAGCAGAGGTTTTTAACTCTGCTTAATATTTGTGTTTCTCACTTCCTGCCATAACCAGCACTTCAACAACAACAACAGATTTATTTTTGTATAGCGCATTATCACAACATTACATTTCAACACTTCAGAAATTTCAACCAAGTGTCATATTCAGCAGCGATACTTTATTGTTCATAATGAACAGCATGCTCAAATAAACACTGCCAACAAAGTTTTGTTGTCCTACTGATTCCTTGAGAAACACTTAAGAAAAATCTCATTCTGCTTTTCCCAGTGGATTGGGTTTATAAATAAAAATTCTCAGCATGATCAAGAGGAAACTGGGCCATCAGCCAAGAGATTCTTTTTTGCACAAATATCATGGATGATGAACTTCACATGATCTTTCCCAGCCTGCTAATCCCAACCCACATTCAGACATATTTTCCAAAACACATCTGTTGTGTCCTCAGGGGACAGACACAACAAAATCTGTACAAAGTGGTTATCATTTTATTACTGCAGCATATTAAGTATGAAATGTGCATCATCAGTAAAATATTTGTAAGTGTCAAAACACTGTTTGATACATCTGCTGTATGAGGATATCCAAAAATAATGTGGTACCACAACACCGGAAAAGAGGCCCGTAGTCCAAATATCGGGGTCGGGGTTCATTAAACCCGTAATTTTACCATGTGGCTACGTGCCTGCCTGAGTGCAAGTAAAACTAGTTTGTTAACCAATCGCTGTTGTGGAAATGCAATTATTGGATTAAACCTGGGCTTTTGGACATACTATAACATGTTTGGTCATTTGTCATCGAATGATATTTAAAAATGTGTGATGCAACAAAATTTTCTTTATGGATGTGCTGGATTTTCCTGAGTAATGATTATGAATAATATCTTTAGACCAATAGTTAAGAACACAAAGAATGGATGTTAAGGAGACAGGGTGACCCCAGAGCGCCCACCTGCTGGCCTTCAGACAGCTCTTCTTGTTTGGCTGGAAGAGCTCTTCCTGCACTCGCACTTTCATGTCTCTGGCTGTCCTTTTGTCATAAAACAGCACATAATTCCTTCCACCGTTGTTGTCCCAGAAGGTCCCCGTCGCTGTCTCATATCGGAGGCAAAACTCCACCCTAACCTTTTGTCCCTCAGATGGGGGCATCAAGCTGAGCATGAAGGAGAACCTGTCGGTTTCACCATCACTTGATCCCGGTACGAATTCTGCTAGCAGGTCAAATTGCGAGTCCCACTTGTCCAGAGTGGTCCGAGCATATACCTGCTTGTCGAAGCATAAATTCAACACCCTGATGGTTCCCCTCAGTGATGTCGTTCCAGGAAGCAGCTCCACATGCTCCAGCTGGATCTTCTGTGCTTGCAGTGTCCGCCTCAGTTCCTCCAGTGAAGACGGCACTGCGAAGAGGCGTGAGAGGCAGGATTCCTCGGAGTCCTGGAGGCTGCTGTGGTCTGATGGACTGCTGGCGGCCGGAGTCGGTGTGTTCCAGGTGTCAAACTCCTTCACGGACACCAGGTCCAGTCCGAAGGCATCGGCAAAGGACACCTTTCTGACAATGACTGGAGGGGCCTCTACATCTGATTCTTCGGAGGACACCGAAGCTCTCCGTTCGAGTTGTCGAGCCTCGACTCTTATATCCTCCTCCCAGGGCTGAGTCTCATGGCTCCCCAAAGGAGCAGAGCTACCAAAATGCAACGATTCTCCAGCAGACTCCATGGGGCTGTTAGAGAAACAGCCAGGCACAGAGCTGCACTGTGTCTGGGCACTGTTATCTGAGGAGCCGGCAATAAGCAGATGGGATCGTCTTACAGTCCCCGTTGCGCAGAGATTCCGGGCTATAATTAGCTCAGACAGTCCATAAATTACCCTGTATTTAGCAGCCTTCTGTTTCGCACAAAACACATACACAATGTATAACGTGGCATGCTTTTAATGCTGCGGCTTTTGTTTTATGGAGATGTTACTACCGCATACTGGACTTCATCCGTATAGGCACCCATTTATATAAGCCGATTCTGGCACGCTGTGTTTGCCGGCAGTTTTTAACAATCTTAGGTGCCCCCAGCTGACAAGCATACACCTGACATTAAATGTAAAATGGCTGCCTGCGTGATGCAGTTTCATGAAGCAGTTTAACATAATACGCCGGATTATTAAGCCAGTGGGTATTAGATCATTGCGGATCTTATTACAGCCGTGCTGAAAACATGATAAAAACTTATTTTTCCGTTTATTGTTTAGAATAAGACTGGTAATGTGCACCGATCAGCGGTCCAAAGATTCCTCCAGTGGATGGCGCTGTACTTCCAACTCAACTGTACTTAATTAGCTGTCTTGTTAAACACTGTCGAGAAATTCAAGTGTTTATTACATGTATTTTTGCTCCACTTCCAAATATTCTCTGCCTGACACTATGGCTGATGGTATATCAAGATTTTAAAACCGGGATATAAACAGAGCGCAATATGGAATGAGGGTGTTTATACCGAGTTAAATTAAGTTCTAGAGTTTTTTTTAATGAAGTTCCGTTTCAGTCTCGCGGAGAGCCTTTTTCCTTCTCCCTCGCTGTCTGCTCTAGGCTCCAATACACTTCTCTGCTAGCGACCCGAATAGCATAAGCTTAACATCGGACAGTGCCATAGTAGCTGAACCTGTATATGAAAGGAAGACCTGTAATTAGAGATCGTATTTAAATGCATGATATTCTTCTTAAAGTTCCAGTAGAAGTATTGCAAGGTATCATATCAAATCAATTTTAATTTAGTAAATAGCGGATGGTAGGGAAGTACTTATAAAATGTTTAGGTTAGAATTAAATGCTTAGATAAGATCACCTGAGCACGAGCTACTTCACTGGGCTGGCCTTACAAGCTTCTGTTGTTTGCACAGTTGTATGCAATATTTTGGTAACGAAAACCTAATTGCACTTGTTATGGGCTACCGTTAATTAACTTGTTTGTTGAAACAATGGAGAGCATGTAAGTGACAGGTCATTAGCCTATTTTCTTTTATTTTATAACATCGTTATATTTCTGTTGTAGGCTACATTCTCCTATAATTTCAAATACATTTATACATGCCAGTTTTTATTTACGTTTAAATATTTAGCTTACATTTGCATTGTGTTCGAATCTGTAGCCTAATCACACTTATACTGAAAGCACGTACGTTCAGATACCGTAGGCATGTTAGTTAATTATAAATTCATTTGTCATGGACTTTAACCTTTATTTTGTTAAAGTGACATCTTGTATTGTGTTGACTTACTGAACTGATATACTGAGATATAGGTTACATCGGATATCGCCATTCTGCCAAATTATATAGAGATTTTTGTACAACATAAGCACCGATGGCTGCAGACTTTTATCCTTCAGATTATCCCATCCCTGGATCAAATGGCGAAGCTGTTGCTTAAGGTAACAGAGTACAAGAGCAATCTTAGATCGGCAGAACCCGTAAATGTAATTCAAATTACATACCCACTCATAAGTCAGTTGGAGACACGTACCCTCCAGTTACGAAAAATGACAACTACTACGTTTAATGTCCTCCGCACGAGTAAAACCCTCTTTGTTAGAAATTCCCAAGTTTCCCTTCGGAAGGAATAACGAAGTCATACCATTTTAAAGAAATCTCAATAAAAGTATTATGCTGTGGCTTTCCTTCTCATTAAAATCCCCGTAACTGGAAACTTTTGGAATGCATTTTCATGTTACCTCGTCATGAATTTCGTCGCTTATCACAGCTAAGCTCATTTAGAAAATCATTTCAAATCCCGACAATATACAGCATACAGCAGAAGGTGGCGCCATATCCCCATTTGAGAGTCAGTTTCCCCCGGTATACCGGTATGGATAGCTCCCACACTTCATTTTTTAAAATATTTTTTTCCAAGTTTAATTTTACGCCTGATACTGACGAAGGAAAATCTAAAGTACTCAAAAAGTTTAGCTAATTTATTTATTTTAGGATATAGCAACGTGCTCCGTCCATTTTTAAAAAGCGTTACAAATCTTTTTCTTTCCATGCAACCTAACTTTTTCCAAGAATACCTTCATTGCGCATTAAAAATACATTTCTGCCTTCTTTCACGGAATTATAAACAGTGGTAACAAGTAGGCCTAAAATGTGTACACGGCAGTTATCTCTGCTTGCATACTTTATATTCCTTTTAAATTGACGGATACGTTCGTAACGTAGGGTGATTAATCACAGTTGTGGCCCACAGTTACCTAAATTTGTAGAATTGTGTTATTTACATTCACATTTTTCGTGGTGTTATCAAAGCGTAGGTTTAGCAATAAAAATCGATAAACCACGCTAAGTACAAACTACAAAATGCTGCGTATGTCTACAATGGAACTTTTATGCTTTAGTGACATAAACAACTTCTGCCTCCCTTAAAAAACACTTAAATGCGTCGCAGACTGGCACTTGCAAGAATCTAAGAGAAGGGTTACAGACAATCTTCAAATTATCGAGGTAGGTCAAAGAAGAAAGACCAAATATGAGCAGAATATTGTGTTTTATAGGCCTAACAATTTTATTATGTTAAAGCGGAACAATGAAAAAGCAGGACCGGAAGCCTCAACGCAATGGAAAATACCATTGTGTTTTGAAAAGGTAAAAGAGGAAGAAGACGAAAAGAAACCAGATTAATGGACTCAGTCGTCATAACAATGAACATGTCTTTTGGAAGCTCGAAGAGCTGGGCAGGGGACAGAAAGTTCTGGGCGAATCCTGTTTATATGGTCACCAGAAGTCCACATCGACTCAACTGCGCTTAATAATAATTATGATGGCGTTTTGTGTAAAAATGGGTCACTAGATGGCGATAAAAACCACAATTTTCATATTTGTCTTACTGTGAATGTAGATTTTTGTGATCTTTTTCGGAACTACAATTTATTTTTAATACACATATTGATGGTATGTATATTTCACATGTAGCTTAGAATGACTTTTATATTTTTATGCGTTTCAAATAAATATAACATATGTATAACATAATATAATATATTTTAATTAGGTCTGCAAATCTTTTAATATTGCCAAAAATTGGAAGACCCTTGGGCCAGAATTTAAAATATATTTAGCCCACGAATGTATGTATATTTTACCGGAAATATATTTCACAAGCTTTCACACCTGATACATTTCCCTTGTATTACAAAACCGCCCCATTCAACTTATAAAACCAACAAAAACGGAAATATTACACCTATCTTAATTATACAAATAAAACAATAAATGATTACTAAAATGTTTTCACAGCACAGTAGTCCTATTTTTTTTTAGCGGCTGCAAGCATTTTTATGTACATTTATTAATTTAATAAAATAAAAATTACTCGCAATGATTAGGCAGCATCCGTGCAATACACAGTTTTAACACGGCTTAGTCTTTTAAAAAATAAAAATGAAACAAATGGTAATTTTTACGTTGAATCTCCACATAACGTTATTAAACATGCTTTGTTGCACTGTAAGTCACAATACAGAAAGCATAAAGAAAGGCGACAGTTTGTCCAATTTTCTACTCGGTCCGGTAATGTAAAACACATCCAATTACAAATGGATTTTAAACACTATAAAAGTTAAATATCGAAACAAACAAGCATAGTAAAATACACATGCAAAATGTTTATATATATTTTATTTTATTTAAAAATAAAACTCCGACTAAGCAGTTGAAAAGGATTAAAACAAACAGAACACATAGGCTATTGCAAAATTATTTTTTAATTAAAAATTTGTTTCCACAATTTATGCAAATAAATATGATCAGTTTCTAAATTGCTGAAAATGGTTAAAACTAGTACTGTGGCTACTCTACAAATACTCACAAAACTCGACGACTAATTACAATTCCAACTTCACTTGCGTGGATGGTGGATGCAGGCGAGAGGCTGTGAATCGACGGCTTCGCGTTTGCTTTCAGCATTAGTTAAAAGTTGATCTCTCAAACACACATGTTGTAAAATATAAAAATACAGGTTTAGTGGGATGATCTTCGCAAAAGTAGGGTACGATTTATGATTTTACAGGTGCAAAAAAAATCTCCATATCTTTCTCCTGAACACGGACGTTTATTTAAAACGTGAATGTACAAAAAGTGCACATTTCTATTGGCCTGCTTTTAAGATAATTATTGTAAGTTTTTTTATTGGGAAATATATCATTTTTCATTACTGTTTTGTCAGACGAGATTCTAGCTTTTCATTACATAACTAATATATTACATATGATTTGTAGCAGTTACTTTAACGGTGTACAAATAATTCAACAATAATCATTGTACATGTATTATTATACATGTACGTATTGGTGGCTATAACGTGACAGCCAACTATAGTATTGCATATTGCACTCTCTTCATATCATACGGTAGACACAATGCTATACATTAATATTTAAAAAAAGAAACAGTATCTGACCCTCCCCTAGGATCGCATTTAGGGGCAGAGCGTACTCCGTTGTGAAAGTATTATTTGCTCTCGGTTCGTTTTACACATTTGTCAAGCTAACCGAAAAAGAGCTACATTGTCTATTAAGCGGGTGGTATGAGCTAACGTGGTAAACGTATGTAGTTCAAGTTAAGTGTGCGGAGTTTATCGGGGTTTAAAAGGCGGGCTACGAATAACAAGGACAAATAAGCAACTTCAAAAGACTTTTTTGTTTACATAGCAGGTGGACGTGACGTCACCGGCGGTCTCAGCACGCCGAAAAATAACAATAACCAACTCCGCCAGAGTGCCTCCCCCGGGGCAATATTTTAATAAGCTAGTCCCAAATACCTCACCGGATCCATTCTGATATATTGAATCCTGGTGCAAAACATACAACATCGGCTTACTCTGAGAGCAATATAACTGGGGTTAGTGGCTTATTCGTTTGCATTGATAACAACAGCGCAGAACAACCGGAGTAGGAGGGAGGGAGGGAGGGAAAGAGGGAGGCAGCAGAAGACGCGTGCATCCCGGAGCCCGGTGCCAGCGGAGGAATACCCCGCTTGTTTACGCCTCGGTTTGTTGTTCATTTTCTGTTTTGTGATTAATCAAAGCTCGCACGTGCCAATTGCCCTCAGCGTAAAAAGTCGCTCGCAAGTTATTTCTGCACGATTGTTCTTATTTTTTACCGAGGAAGTACTTCTAAGTCTCGGTAAGTGTTCACGTTGCTGTTTATCTCCTTTTCTTCTCTGACTTTTACTTTGTTTGTTATCGACAAGTTATCTTCAAGTAATGTTAAGTAACTGGTCTACTTGGCATCTGTGATACCGTATGCACGCACTGTCTTGATAGACGCGTACTCATCTATAATATATATCTTCTCCATACGCCTTTTCCCCTTAGCAGCGCATTGTATGGTTCCTGCTGTCTTTTGTATCGGCGGCTGACTTTTAGCGAATGCATTTCTCAGTAATGTGTTCTTTGAAAGACAAGTTGAAAGCCAACAAGATAGAAAACCAGGCTATAACCACTAAAACGATATTTGTCTACTCACTAGTATACGATTTAAGTAGCAATATTTTTAGTTTAAAAAAACAGAATGGCCATTTTTCATAGGACTAGAAGGAGTCCTTTATTTCGCTAAATGTCTTCCCTGTACCGTAAGTATGCATTTCACATTATGTTCCTTTTTAGAAGTATCGACAGAAACATTGCATTTGACTGCTACCTCAGGGATTCAGTTTTTAGTTTTCGATTGAAAAACTCCACGCAACACGTGTGCAGATTTTAGGTAACATCTGACCATTGGAAACCGCTCATTGTAATATACCAACAAGGTGACAAATATTTAGTGATCCATTGTGGTGACCTGATAATGTTTAACATTTGCCTAGGTACGTGGCTTTGGTTGCATGCAGTTGAAGTAAAAACTGCGAAGTGCGCTTGCAGCTATGACAGTTTGAGACATTCCCCTAAAACCTAATAACGATCAAAATAGTTCTGCTGGTTCTGTTGGAGAACATTCAAGTCGTATTCTTCTTCGTTAAAATGGCATTTATCGTGCACTTAAACGTGATTTCTGTAATTTGAATTACAGTTCTAGGCCTAACAGAGTTTACTGAAAAGAATAGCTCGATTTGAAGCGATATGAAGATGTTATCACAAGTTATAGGCTGATTATACAATATACGACATTATTTGGTGTGACGCTCGGGTACCGTAGGAAATTGGTTGATTTAAAACATTTAAATGAAATTCTAATTGTGTAACAATTACTGCAGACAGCACGTTATGAATATCTTATATATTGCTATATTCAGTTGAATGTAGACGGCTGTAAAATGTAGTCCTTTTAATACTTTACGGGTTCCATAGTTTTTGAGCCCTTATAATTTAAAAATCTTGTAACTATTCGCAGAGTTTTTGTTTTAGAGTCCTGTAGTATTCAAGCAAATATTTTCGCTTGTCAATGATTGTTCAGGATGGTGAAACCGTATTATTCGTGTTCCACAATGTTAGTTAATTATGTATAATTTAGCCGATTTATATAGTTTCGTGCGGTCAAATGCTCTTCTGCACATTTTTAAAAATGTAATATTTATCATTTATAATAATAACTGAGTTATACATCGGAATGAATAAGTCCTGTAACTTTAGGATCCATAGCTTCTGAAGTTTTACTTGTATTTGTGCTTTGAGTTCAATTGAAGGATCGGTTTTTTTAGATAGGCTCGTTTTTCTGTGCTCTGTAAAAACTGGGCTCACCTGAAAATAATCGCCTCACTTTGGATTATTAAAGACTCTCTTTCTTATTTATTTTTGCTCCGTGGAAACTTGCCTTTTCAGTTTGGGGTGTTTTTCTCGCTTAAATTATATCACGACCACACATTTGATTGCTCGGCCAGTCCATTTAAATGAGTTTTATTTATTTGTGAGGCAGTGAACCGAGCTCTTGTGTTGTCCGTGGTTCCTGTGGGCATATACGTTAATCCTAAAATGTGTAGATGAGTATGAAGATGGTACTGATGCGTGGTGCTTCTGTTTGAAAATCACCGAAGCAGGATTTGCCTACACATTGACCGGGGCTTTGACTTGGGCTTTTTAAAGGATGGGCAGATCATGCCGCATTAGCTATAATGGCAAACGCTGTTTTTATCCCCATGAACTTCATTAAAATGTTTCCATGACAACCTTCAGGGTTAGTTAAAGCTACCAGAGGTGATCAACAGCTAAATCACTTCTTACTATATTCAAACTGTGATTTGTCTGCGTATGCGTACATATGTAGGCTATATCACTAATATATCACAAAATAAAAATGATTACACCCGGAAGTGAATGTACCTCGGCAATTTCGCTGGTCTTTGGGACTCGCTGTAGTGGAAGCATTTGTTTACGTGATCATGTGCTGTTAGCTGTCAGCCCGCGACAGAACGCCTTTCTTTGATAAAGAGCTGCATTACATGCCTAAGAGAGCTTTGCACTTTAATTATCTTCGCTGGCGTAATGGTCGCGTTTGTGTGCTTCAGTGCATCCGAAATGAGGTGCTGTCGTGGATTATTTAACCTGTCTGGCTGCTGCGTCCTCTTCTTCAGATAAAGATATTCGGATTTTTGGCATTGAAATATGGGTGGGTCCATGTGTAAAATTAAAATGAATATGTTCTGGAAACGGAGGTTTTCAGTATTATTATGCACTATTACGGCGGCAACCTTGTTCTCCTCTATTTATTTATCAAAGACGTAATAAGGTGTGTAATGAGGTTTTCGCTGTCATTTTTACAATATGACGGTAAGTGCCATTCAGGTGAAAATGGCACACATTTTTGGAATACGTCCTCTAGATTATTCTTAATTATCCTAACATTTTTCCAATTTTGTAAAACTTCATTTCATGAATATCCCACTCTGGCTGTGATCATGTTTTGTTTCAGGTGAATTTGTCACATCTGCTCTGGAATGCTGGAATTTCTCGCAAAGCTTTTCGAGCACTTGCTTTTTTTGTTTTTTAAAACAAGAACTTTCAGAATTGTTAGACCTACTGAAATGTTTCACTAGAACAAAACATATTTAATGGCCAGAGCAGAACTGTTTGTAATTAGTCTGTGCATTCGTCTTTTAGGCTGTTGCCTGGGGGTGTGTTAACATTGCAGAACACTCGTTTACATTGCCAGAGGTGAAGAGACAGCTGTGTGAAAGTACACAAATTAGCCTGCTGCTTACTCTAGAGCAGCGTTAAGGGCCACAAACCCAGCACGGCATGATGGTCGGAGCCAGGACGCATCATTGTTTTAATTGCCTGTGTTTACCCCCATGTGCCCACCTGTCCTTAAACGCTATTCGCTGTGGTACATTGGCTATAGGCCAAATGTGAAGGATGCAAGGATATTTCAGAAATGAGTGGTATAAACTGCTCTACCTGCTGTCATGAAATGCAAAAATCTCAAAAGAAATGCGTTTATTACACTGTTGTTCTGAAAGCTGATGCTGACTTAGGCATCAATTTATAAGGGCAACCTGAAGCCATTTTATTTTATCCTGTAAAACATTCGTAGGTTAATATTGATTTTTTCCCCCTATATGTGCTCCTTTCTGGGCATCACTGAAGCAGTGCATCGGATATTGTTTAATTTGTTGTATTGGACTGGCACTGACATGCAGAATGTAGAGATACCACACACCAGTTTATCATTTAAGTGATTGTAATTAACATTTCTGATTAAATGACACTTTTGGAATATGGGGAGGGGGGTAAATGATTTTGAAATGGTAGCCGGCACCTCTTACCCCTGATATTGCGCCCTCAACGACACCTAAGAATTAATTTGGCTCGCTCTTGGCGGGTTTTCGCGAAGGCGCGCCAGCCCTCCATCGTGAGTTTTTGATTAAGTGCCATGTTCCTCTCCGTATAGACATGTGAGTCGACATATAATATCTGGCGTCACGGAGGTTAAATGCCTCTGCCTTTGAGGGGTTTAATACATCCATGACAGATATCGCTTGTTTTGCAGGCAAACGTACGGTATGGCCAACAAGCGACATCAGCAACTGAATTTCACGTCCTACATATTGACACGGTCAAAAATCAAATTTTTTAGGGGAATCATACCGATAAATCGTAGGACTTGGGATTGTGGGCCAGGGACCACTTTTACAGCTGAATAGCTTTGATGTTACGATGTTGCTCCAGGATTAACGTGTGATTAATGTGGTTTTTTTTTTTGCATAAGGTTAGGTCTTGAGGTACTTTCTTCTGCTGGATTTGTCCTACAGCATCTGACAGCTTATTTTTGGGCAATGTGAGGCCAGAGCTCCTTTCTTAACTCAATTTCACATATAGAAGGACTAGGTCTCCAACGATCAGGAGTTTTCAAGAATCAGATTTCCTCAGATGGAGTTTTGGGGATGTGTTATAACAAGGGTGGTGTTAATGCTACTTATCTGTGTTTCAGTTTCATCCAAAACAATGTATGATTTGCAGTTTTATACATTTGTCTGGATTTTTACTTGGAAGTTTCAGTGGAGCAGTGTTTCAAGGCTACGTTCTCCTCCTTGGCTTTGTGTAGGCCCAGCTTTTAACAGTAGCCCAGAAGTCTGGGAATTTTCTTTCAGCTGGAGCAGCTTATTAGCTGCTCAGGGCGTTATTCCTGCTTGGCATCTGACCTTGACGTATCAGCGGGATGGTTTTCGATGACGACAGTGTGAGGTTGTCCCCTCTCGCCCCTTGCAGCTCATTCACCCCAGATCTGCTGACCTTTTGCCCGCTTCCACCTTCTCATTGCCAGCAAACAAAGGGCGTCTCACGGGCTGCCGCTAGTAATGTATGATTAGAGTATAATGGTGGTGAAAGCCATTAGTGGCGGCCCTTGATCTCCTGGCAAATCCTCGCCAATGGCATGGAGGTGAGCTGTAATTTATACACTCTGTGCTTTGAGGCTAATGTTGGGTCGGGAGGGCCTGGTTCTGATACAGTCTCTCGCCATGCTGGCAGAAGCAACATATGGACCCAACAGAACAACAGCTTATTTCCGTGGTGTTCGATGAGTGGTTTTTAATTTGGATCGTCACTGCTAGCAAGCCGCAGCACAGATGGTGTGTGTTATTGGAGCCTGGGGGGCCAGCTGTTGCTTATAAACTCTCTCCCCCCAATTAATTTCCTTTTTTTGTTTCAGTCTAGCACAGTGCAGATCAAGATGAGTTCGACCTGTTATGACACCTGTCTTTTTTCGCCTGTGTAATTTGTGTTTTTGTCAAGTCATTTCAATGATAACAATAAATAATAACGAGGAGGAGGAGGAACAAATGGCCCCTCGCCAGCGTAGAATCGCTTGCTGTGCCTCGACAAGGTCTGCAGGCATGGATACTGTCATGCAGGGGGGTGGAGGGGTGGGAGCCGGGGTACAGAGGGAAGGAGTTCCTGAGAGCTGGCTGTCCTGCTGTCATCCTCAGTACCAGACTCCTCACCCCCCCCCCCCCCCACGAACACAGACACACACACATACACAGACACACACACACATTTATACACACACACAGACACACACATACACAGAGACACACACACATATACACACATAGACACACACACACCCATTCACACAGACACCCACACAGACACATATACAGAGACACACACACAGACACACACACACACACACTCAGACACATACAAAGACACACAGGTTTGTAATTATATATTTGTGGGGACTCTCCATTCATTTTTAAGGGGAAAACTCTAATCCCAACATGACGACCTTAATCCCCACCCAGCCCTAACCTTAACCATAAGCAACCAGACAAAATACAAGACTTTTGGCATTTGTAATTTT
Organism: Paramormyrops kingsleyae; assembly: GCF_048594095.1. NCBI lineage: Eukaryota > Metazoa > Chordata > Actinopteri > Osteoglossiformes > Mormyridae > Paramormyrops > Paramormyrops kingsleyae. The sequence goes on along the minus strand of NC_132797.1, from coordinate 734,853 downwards.
TTGACTGCATTCACAGAATGGGGAACATCTGGTTCTCAAAATGCAATATGAACATAATCCACACACACACACACACACACACACACAGAATGAATTTACTGATCAAAGTAAGCGGAGGCCTTTGTGGCCTGACATCGGAGTGTCTTGGGAATGTCAGGATGTTCTTTGTCTCGCGTGGGATGCTGGAGTGTCGCTTTCATAATCATGTCCAGGCCGCGGCTGGCCGGCCGGCCGCTCCAGTGGTGGGCACCACGATCACTGGGGAGAGAAACATAAAGTCTAAACCACCGTTTGTTCATACATCAAACCAAGACCCAGAATGGCCCCGTGCTGTACGATTCTGTCAGACTTCATGGCACAGAGTAAGGTGATGTCCAAACGACGTTTTGTTTGGAGTCTCACAGCCTTTTAGATGCTCGGGATGACCTTTAAATGAGAAATAAAAAAGTTCTGGTAAAACTTTACTTAAATCACTCATCTGTAATGCACTATCGATACCTTCATAATGCTTTATAATGGTCGGTATAAGAATTCATAAAGCATTACATCATCTTCTATTAACAGTTATAAGGCATTATAATGTTGATTGTAACACTTCATGAGCTCCAATGAAGCTCTCATCTATCTATCTATCTATCTATCTATCTATCTATCTATCTATATATATATCTATCTATCAATTTGTTTATTTTCTGTCCATTTATTTATTTAAAATAAATTATTTTTCTTCTTTTAAAATGTGTGTAAAGTATTTTGTAAACTGGTTAAAGCAGTGTTGTAAAATTTGAGTCTGATTGATTTGTGCTGCATTACTGTCATGCTGCTTGAGGAAGACATGACTCAAGTGCTGCTTGGTTCAGCTTGTTCCGTCTTACCTACGAATTCAGCTTAAAGACAGACTTAGGGAATCTTGTTCATAACCATGAGACAGCCATTGTGTTATATTAGTGTTTTTTTTTCCTTTGTTGAATCTATGAATTATATAATAATCATTCCAGGTTCTGTCATTATTGGTTGATCAGGCCTAAGCTGAATAATTTCTTATAGTAAGTAACCACGGCGACATCCATCATCAAGCAGGAAGTAGACAGTTCCTGGGCTGATGGGGAGATTTCTACCTGCCAGTAGTCCCCCTCTCCCTCCCTTTCTCCCCTGCTCCCCCTCTTCCTCTGTGAAGTAAGTCTTTATCGTTTCGTCCAGAAAGGCAGCGGTGGACCATTTGTGGTTTCCCCGATTCCCCACCGCGTGCTAATCCCCTCAGAGCGGGCCGGCGTTTGCCGCCGGTGGGCCGCCGTGGCATGGAGACCTCCCCCACCTCCGCGATAGAGAGGCGTTTCAGAGGAGGGCCCGCTTCATTGGAAGCCATTCAGGGGGCTTGAATCCCCAAGCGATCTTGAAGGTTAAGAAGGCATTATGAAGCTGGTCTTCAGCGATATACCCCATCTGGGTCTGGGACGGTTTCCACACGGAGGCCGCAGATGGAAGCAGGCAGATACAACCAGGGAACAATCGCATCTCATGTTCGCTTATGATGTTGACAGTAACTGAAATTTCACTAATCTACACCCCCTCCCTTCTCCCCCAATCTGCATTTCAAAGAAATCTAATTTAGCGGCGAGTTACGGTTTTGGAGGACGAGACCTCTTTATTCTGGCCTTTTATTGCGCCTGCCGCAAATTATCTGGTGTCTGTGGAGCGTTTCTTGGCGAGACGGGCTCACGGACCGCGAAAGCCCCCCCCCCCCCCCGCACGTGGTGTGATGCCCGAGCTGCCGACCGGGGTAATTACACGTTTGGGGGTGAGTACAATGGGCTTGAGCGCCATCCATGTTCAGGCAGAATCGCCCGTCGAGTGTAGATAAGGCTTTTGCCCCTGAAGTGAGTATCACCCCGACACTGCTTAACTCTCCCTGGCAGAGGTGCGATTGCCGTGCGCGGTAATCAGGCCGGTCTGCTCCTGTGAACATGTTTCAGGCTCCTTTTGCACTCTGTATTTATACATCGTTACACTGCTTCCCAGGTCTGCTCTGTGAGGGTGGGGTCTTTCTTCAACAAAATGCCATAAACCAGCTCTTCCATGATTGAAGCGTGGAATGATCGCTGCGTGTTGGCTTGTAAACTGACTGTCCATTTATAATGCAGGGTTATTGGTTGTTGTTTTTTGGAATTTTCTTCCTGATTGGCCATTTGAATGCCTTGCCTCTGTTTGAAATTCCCATCCTTTACGTTGCACGTAACATGAATATTCCCCTCTCTTTTGTTCCTGGAAATTCCTTTATTCACCCGTCCTAAAAAAAACGTTTATCAGAAAGGTTGAAGTCAGGGAATTACCGGTATGTTTTAAATCCAGTACAGTAACCGGGGCACAATCATGAAATCAGTGCAGAAGATAAGGAAATATCTCACCTAAATAATTTAAATGTATAATGGGGAGGGGGGTATTTCAGAAGGTCAGGGGAAAGAGGAGTAATCAGGCTATATGCTAATCTGTGGCCGCGGTTCTGAATTTAGCATCTGGCTTTTAGCTTTTAGCGCTTAGTGAGGTGCCTCTTAAGTGAAGCCCGCAGGCAGCACGGCATGTTCTAGCAGGGCTCGTTTTCCCCATCATCCTCTCTGTCATCGCAGGCAGACCCTGCGTCCAGTCAGACTTCAGTTTAGGAGGGGTGGGCATGGACCGGGCCCTAAATCCAGATCGGGCTGAAAATTTAGTAACTGGCCCCTAAAATATTTTATGATACTAATTCTTCTCATTTGGTCCCAAACTTGACATTCTGTATTTAAGAAATATTTTAAAGCCTGTGTTATAGAAATTGTATTTTCCAATTTTCCTATTATATACTATATTGGGGAAATCATAATATTGAATGTGTTAGTGACTCTGAATCTTGCCTCCGGGACTAAGAATCGGAGGTGAGTCGGCAGCAGAAACGGCCTGCTTGTCTCACGCTCTCTCCTGCACGACCACCGTGTTCCACAGCCGCTCCAGCCCACCATGCTTCCGGGACAAGTTGAAATCATTTGTTCCTGCGCTAATGAAGGGACTGATTGGAGCTTTTTTTGTGTGTCAGGTGTGTCATCTGTGACAGTTCATCTCGAGGGGGGGGGGCTCTGTTGATGAAGGGGTGGGAACCTTTCAATCTGGGAATAAAAAAGGAAACTTTTAATAATGGTAGTGTTGTTGTAGGGTTTAAAGATAAAGCAGAGCTCCTCTGAGGAGCCAAATTAAAGATCCAAATGTAGCCTGAAGTTGGTGCGTTGCAGAGAACTCTCCCCTCTGGGGGTTGCCATGTTCGTGAACTAAAATACTGCCATGGCCTATTTAAGGCTCCAAGTTTCTTCCTGTTTAAGGTGATAATCTAGTTTGCTGGGTTGCGATTGCGTAAGTGCGCCGCGCCGCAGCCTGGGGCTCGGCGTCCGGCCCATGAGAGCTGCACGCTCCGTCTGATGTGCTCATTCACCCTGCGCTCTCTTCCGCAGGATGGAATATGGCCTAGGGGGCGCCATAGCGCATGGCAGAAGAGGCCTGTGGAGCCCAACCGAAGTGGTGAGTCTACAGCATCCGTGAAGCAGAGACTGCGACGGGGTCTGCGGCGTCCCGCCCCTGATCATGACGCGTGTCTTACTGTGAGAAGAGGTGGAGACCAGGTGACTTTCGAATGCTCTGAGCTCCAGCAGAAGGGTTTTTATGGTGGAGATTGTGCTGGTCCGTACTGGTCTGTGCTGGTCCTTGTGTCTGTACTGGTCTGTGCTGGTCCTTGTGCCTGTACTGGTCTGTGCTGGTCCTTGCACAGATCTGTACTGGTCTGTGCATTTCAATGCACAGGTCTGTACTGGTCTATGCTGGTCCTTGCACAGGTCTGTACTGGTCTATGCTGGTCCTTGCACAGGTCTGTACTAGTCTGTGCTGGTCCTTGCACAGGTCCTTGCTGGTCTGCGTTGGTCCTTGTGTAGGTCTGTACTGGTCTGCTGGTCCTTGTGTAGGTCTATAATGGTCTGTGCTACTCCTGGCATTCAGGTCTGTGCTGGTCCTTGCACAGGTCCTTGCTGGTCTGTGCTGGTCCTTGTGTAGGTCTGTACTGGTCTTTACACAGGTCTGTACCGATTTGTGCTGGTCCTTGAAAGTCCATACTGGTCTGTCTTGGTCCTTGTGTCTGTACTGGTCTGTGCTGGTACTTGCACAGGTCTCTGCTGGTCTGTACATGTCCTTGCACAGGTTTGTACTGGTCTATGCTGGTTCTTGTATAGGTCTATACTGGTCTGTGCTGGTTCTTGCAGGTCTGTACTAGTCTGTGCTGGTCCTTGCACAGGTCCATGCTGGTCTATGTAGGTCCTTGCACAGGTCCGTGCTGGTCTGTGCTGGTTCTTGCAAATCCGTACTGGTCTGTGCTGGTCCTTGCACAGGTCCATGCTGGACTGTGATGGTTCTTGCAGTTCTGTGCTGATCTGTGCTATTCTTTTGTAGGCTCTCAGTATCACTGTTGACTTCACACATGCCGTTTTTTCACACCGTGATTCACTGCCTGTAAGCCCATCAGACATCCCATCAGGTGGCCTGTCCTGTCAAGCCTCCCCCAACTTGTTGTATCATAGAAGAAAGTTAGAAAGTTACTGTCTATATAGGTCTCCAACCTTCTTGTGCCACAGTGCAAGCTACTTTTACTAAGTAATATGCAGAACAGTATATTTTGCTGATAAGGTGGGGGGTTAATTTTTTCTGACGTGATGGTGTTGTGATTGACTGTGAATGCCTTGAAGGTTGTCCAGTCGATCGCTATTGACCAGGTGTCGAGCACTGCTCAGAATCATCCTCTCGACGCTGATGCATGTTCTCAGCGCAGTGGCAGATCGAAGGCAGATCACAGCCGCCACAGGATACAGGTGCATGACTTGGGTCACTTTGAGCTTCTGACTTTCTTGCCGCCATTATCAGATCACCTTTACTTCCCAGATCAGAATTCCTATCAAGGCAGCTGCATCTCACTTCAGGAATAATGTTTCAGGATCATGGTTAAAACCTCTGGTTGTATCTGGTGTTATGCTTTGTGCTTTAGGTGTTCATGAGTGTCAGGCCCTGGCTGATTACTGTAATGTTCGTGCCACCTGGCCCCCTTCTGGCGTGCCTGTGAGGTCACTCCGCTCTAAGGCTCCCCGGAGCTCCACATCCTCACTCCCGCTCCAAACCCTGCCATACAGTGTGGACCCTCACCATCAGGGCCTGATTGAATGATGGCAGAGCCCTGTGGCAGGATGACTTCGTGCCGAGGGGCCACACGGGATGATGGTAGAACGGGATTTTTGACCTTGGCTTTTAAAGAGATTTTCACATTTTTCTTTTAATTTGTTCAGCATCCAATTAAATCTTCAAAGATGAATTCTCAAGTGTATCCCCTTAGTACAGGGAGGAGTGTAGATGCCCCCAAATCAGACTTTGAATATGCATTAAAAAAAAAAAACCTACAGCAATTACTCACATCTTACCGGTCTGGATTTTCAAAAATGATGTACAAAGTGGCGGCTTTAGTGAAATTTGAAATGAGCTTGCCGTCATATTCCCGGTCGGGCTGTCTAGAGAGTGAGGATTCTGGCTGCTTTTACCCTGGACAATAAGGGGCAGGAGAGTCGGATGGGACTTCAGAGAGGCTGGCTGCTCTCGCGGGCCCCATCAGCGTCAGTTCAGATGGGGGATTCTTTTTAATCTCTGTCCACCGCTAACCCTGGTGAGTAGCTCAGGTCTGGGATGTGGTCACTGGTCGCCTCCTGAATATTTTAAAGTTTAAAGTCAAGACTTTCAAACAAACCAGTTAGGCCTCACTTTTTAATTTATTATTAATTTATTCTTACTCTTCAAAGTTTTTTTTCCCCTTCTGAGACTCTGTTGGACTTGATCTGGTTATGCAGTCATTCTTGGGCCTGCCATCTTGTTTTGATCCCTCTTCTGCTGAACTTCAGGTCATCTGTCTAGTTCACAGTTTTAGAAGTATAATTTATCTGCCCATCATTGCTGATCTGATTTAGCAAAGTAACTTTGACCAAAAAAAACGAACACATGCATACAACAGAAAGCATGCTTAGCGGTAAACAACACCTGCTACATTTTTAAAGACTTTGTGTTGTGTGTCAACAAGCTTCCTCTGAATGAGCATATTAATAATTCACATTAATAGTCTTTATGGCTGGGACCTGGAATCATAACTTCTTCATCTTTTTTTTCCTCTTTTGTTATTCTTTTTTCCGCGCCTGTTGTTACGGTTTGGGGCTTCTGGCATAAGACACGCTGACTTAGGGATTCTTCATGTTAATAGTCCTTAAGGTTGGGACATGGAATCATAACTTGTCCATCATTTCTTTCTCTTTCTTATCACCTTTTCTCCTGTTTGTTGTTCTGAGCACAGCCCATAGCAGACGGCACGCTGACTTGTGGGGTCGCCAACGCCTCATATGGCATTTGACATAGGAGTGAGCAATATATTGATAAAATGTAATATTGTTATTATGAACATTCATATCGTCATCATTCTGAATATCATGAGTATCGTGATATAGTCTAAACACTTTGCTTGCATTATTAACAGTCATAATGCACTATTTTTACACAAATTCCTTCAAGGTATGAGTCTGTTGTGTATTTTCATATGATTTATATTTTAATATTACATTATGGTTTTGCGGTCCCTTCAGTTTGTTGCCTTTATTCATGTTCTGTTTAAGTGCAATTCTAAGGGAATTTTAAGCAAAAATTGAGCACTGAAGTAAAGAAATAATGACTTGAATTACATTTTGATATTTACTGATGTTGTTTTAAAAAATGATCACGACTAAATATTTTGCCATATCGCTGAGCCCTCGTTTCGCAACATGGTTGCTATGGTAATGAGGGGTGTCGGCCAGTGTTCGGTGGTCCTCATCGGTGGCATTTGGGGAGGGGGGGTGGTATTTCATGCGGCATCAGCTGGACCCCTCCCCTTGCTGGGCCCTGTCACGTCTCCATGCCTTTAGGAAGCCTTGAGCTGCTATGGTCAGGTGTGTGTCACCCTCCGCATCTCAGCGGTGTTTGCCGTTAAGGTCTGTGGTTCCTCTGTGGAACCTACTTGAGGAATCCAAGGCCGTCTCTGCTTTCAAGGGGCACGTCAAGTCTGGGTGCTGGTGTGCCGTCCACACAAAAAAAAAATGGGAGCCGGAGGTGGTATTTCACACGCAGGGGGAACCTCAGTGACGGAGCGCCAGCACAGCGCATGAAAATGAGCAAGTGTCACAGTGTAAATGTTACTAAGTGTCACTAATTGCAGTGTTTTCATGTTTTCTAAATGGACTCATAATTCCCAGGGACGTCCCAAAAAGGGTTCTCTGAAGAGAGGTGAATTACATACGTACTGTAGCATGTAGTACAGCAAGTCACTATTTATTTCTATGTTTTTTTCCCTTCGGGTCTGTGAAATGTTTCCCAGCCAGGAAGGTTTGCTGAGCATCAGCAGAGTGAGAGGGCCACATGTGTGTGTGAGAGGGCCACATGTGTGTGTGAGAGGGCCACATGTGTGTGTGAGAGGGCCACATGTGTGTGTGAGAGGGCCTCGTGTGTGTGTGAGAGGGCCACGTGTGTGTGTGAGAGGGCCTCGTGTGTGTGAGAGGGCCACGTGTGTGTGAGAGGGCCTCGTGTGTGTGTGTGAGAGGGCCTCGTGTGTGTGTGAGAGGGCCTCGTGTGTGTGTGAGAGGGCCACGTGTGTGTGAGAGGGCCTCGTGTGTGTGTGAGAGAGGGCCACGTGTGTGTGTGAGAGGGCCTCGTGTGTGTGTGAGAGGGCCACGTGTGTGTGAGAGGGCCACGTGTGTGTGAGAGGGCCAACGTGTGTGTGTGAGAGGGCCACGTGTGTGTGAGAGAGGGCCACGTGTGTGTGAGAGAGGGCCACGTGTGTGTGTGTGAGAGGGCCTCGTGTGTGTGTGAGAGGGCCACGTGTGTGTGAGAGAGGGCCACGTGTGTGTGAGAGAGGGCCACGTGTGTGTGAGAGAGGGCCACGTGTGTGTGTGAGAGAGGGCCTCGTGTGTGTGTGAGAGGGCCACGTGTGTGTGTGAGAGGGCCACGTGTGTGTGTGAGAGGGGGCCTCGTGTGTGTGTGAGAGGGCCACGTGTGTGTGTGAGAGGGCCACGTGTGTGTGTGAGAGGGCCACGTGTGTGTGAGAGAGGGCCACGTGTGTGTGTGTGAGAGGGCCTCGTGTGTGTGTGAGAGGGCCACGTGTGTGTGAGAGAGGGCCACGTGTGTGTGTGAGAGAGGGCCTCGTGTGTGTGTGAGAGGGCCACGTGTGTGTGTGAGAGGGCCACGTGTGTGTGTGAGAGAGGGCCTCGTGTGTGTGTGAGAGGGCCACGTGTGTGTGTGTGAGAGGGCCTCCACTCTGTGATCTCATCTGTTCTGTCCTTTAGGTGGAAGCGCCTGAAGAGCGAAACAGGCCTGGCCTTCCTGCCGCAAACCTGCAGCAGGACCCTGATGTAATTTTACGAAAATCAGCTAATGATGATTTAGGGTAACAATAAAAGCAGGTGTGTGGCAGGCTGCCGCGCCATGGCCGCATTCTGCAAGAACGCGACGCTCTTCTACGCCGTATCGAATGGCAGGCCTGGCCGGGGGGGACCCATGATGCATTTCACAGAGATACAGTATGAATGTCACTGCTAGGGTACGTTCCAATTGGTGGTTAAGTGTCCCATTTGTAAAATGTTAAAGGTTATTGAGGCTTCCTCTGGCTCAAGGGCCCACCGGTCTTGTTTTCAGTGTACGAGGGGGGCAGGGGCAGGGTAGGGCTCACAGCAACCCTGCAGCTCTGTCGGTTGACCTATTAATACAGCTGGATGCTTCACAGCAGCAGGCGGTCAGGGGTTAAAGGTCAGAGGTCACACACGGATGTTAGTGCTATGCTGGTCTCAGAGCTGACAGCAGCGTCCCGGGTCTCAGTCGCCTTCTGTCTGCGGATGTATCTCAGCCTCTTAAAAGCACATTCCTGAGCTGTGTTATTTACATTAGAAGGCAGGACCCCCCCCCACCCCCCTGAGCCTCTGCTGCCTTGGGAAGCCAGAGATCTGCTCTTCTCAAACCTCCCGGAGTGCCCTGAGCCTTCAGCGCATATATCCAGAGTTACACTCGGCTCATCTGTCAGCCTACAATTAGTAGAATCTGGTGTGCAAAGATGGAGACGTCCAACATGCACAGGGGAAGGCTGGGGTGCACATGCAGCAATGGGTCACCTGAAAATGCAAGATGGCACCTGAAATCTTACCTGAGCTCGGTGGTGTGTATCTGAGCTAACACAGTGTTAGCTGGGATAGAAGCTCAAATCTGAATTTAAGTACCCAAATAAACACTGTGGATTAACATCTGTTTTACATCAGAGCAGCAAACATTAAATTGTAGAACTGAGATGAATTTTATTTTCAAACTGCTTGTGTAAAAGGGCCAGCAAAGGAAAACCAGGTTGGTCTTTAACTTGCAGCCTCCTGGACTCTTGTTTTGCACCAGAAGAGCTGCATGGGAAGGAATGGCGAGCAGGCTTATGGGCCCAGGCCCACATTCTGTCCCACAGTCTGCGGATCCAGGCCTGCGTTACATGCCATGGTCAGCAGGCCCAAGCCCACAATCCAACCTTAGTTCAGTGAGCCCAGGCCCATGTTCCATCCCGTGGTCAGCGGGCCCAAGGCTGTGTATTACCCCGTGGTCTGCAGACCTAGGCCCACCATTCCGACCCGCGGTCAGCAGGCCCGAGCTCGTGTTCTGTCCCATGGTTGGCATGGTCAGGCTCGCATTCCATCCCACGGGCAGTGGGCTTATGCCCAGGTTCCGACCCACGGTCAGAGTGCCCAGGCTCGCCTTCCGACCCGAGGTCAGCAGGCTAGGGCTCATGTTCTGTCCCGTGGTTCACATGGTCAGGCTCGCATTCCGACCCGAGGTCAGCAGGCTAGGGCTCATGTTCTGTCCCGTGGTTCACATGGTCAGGCTCGCCTTCCGACCCGAGGTCAGCAGGCCCGGGGTCATGTTCTGTCCCGTGGTTCACATGGTCAGGCTCGCATTCCGACCCGCAGTCAGCGTGCCCAAGCCCGTGTTCCATCCCATAGTCAGTATGCCCAGGCTCGCGTTCCAACCCACAGTCCAGGTGCCCCGTCCCATAAACCTTTGGGCCTCCATTCCAGGCATTATCCAGGCTCTGGGGGTGAAGGGGCTCAGATTATTCAGCATGAGGATGGATAAAGTGCCTTGTTTGAGGCAGAATGGCGAGATGCATGTGCACTGACACCTGGCGGCTCGGCCCCCCCCACCCCGGCTTCCGGGATCCACATGTGACACACAAGCCTCTGTGAAAACTCAGGGTCTGGAAACACTGAGGGTGGAAGCTAAATATGACCCACAGGGATTTTTAAAAAGTAACTGGCACCGGGGACATGTCCCTCCCCCTCCCCAGTATTTATTTTGGCTTCATTCACCCCCCCCCCCCCCATAAAAAGACTTTTAAATTTATATAATTAGAGTAAGTACTGCCCCCCCCCCCCAGTATCGAATTCTCTCCCACACAATTCACTGCAGGTTTGGCACTCGTGGCACCTCGGTACTCATGTCATGTGGAGATTTGGCAATGTGACCCCCCCCCAGCCCTGGTCCCTATCTCCCAGCCCCCGACACGCACCCTCCCAGATCAGAGTAAGATCGCCTTAATGCAGTTCGACTTCTTGACAGAGTGGCAAAGTTTGGAATGCGCAGCAGACCATTTCATTGAAGATAAAGCAAATAAAATCAGCCCGTGTGTATGAGCCCTTGGAATGGGGTGAGCTGATGAGCAGTGATGGTGAAATTATCTGGGTGAAGAGGAGGTGCATTGATTCGATGTGTGTGTGTCTATGTGTGTGCATGTGTGTCTGTGCATGTGTGTGTCTATATATGTATCTGTGCGTGTCTGTGTGTGTATCCATGCATGTGTCTGTGTTTGGAATTTTTATAGGTAAACGTTCCTAGCAAGTCTCGTGTCCTAAGGGGCTTTTCAGGACATAGACCGTCAGATCGGAGCCGCTGGTAACGGGACCGTTACCGCAACGACTGCGTGATAAACCCTATGAGTGCCATTAGGCTGGGGGGAGCTTACTGGCACTTTGTCTTTGCTGGCGTGCAGAGTGTGTCTCCCCTACACGCCGTGGGATATATGACACACTGAAGGACTGTCAAAGTAACCCAGCATTGGCCTTATTAAACACGCACAGGCATGTCTTCCAGAAGCACTGGAATGCCAGTCTGGCCGCTGGGAATGGCCGGCTACTTCTTTAATGTATGCAGTGCCTGTGCAGTTAAATTCATATTTTTGTACACATTATTACATCTTTGACTGCTTATTGCTGGAGATGGTCAGACTTGAAGTTCAATTTGTGGTCTGTAAAATGTGATTTTCAGACGGTGGTTTACATCATTTGGGTGTGGTTAACACCCTCGCCTTACGCTAAACTCACATTTTGCATATCATCACCAGCGGTGTATCTAGCACTAGAGCTGCCCGTTTGCACTTTTCCTTGTGCGAGTCTTTAGATGCGTGCTCTGTCCACTGTTTAATATGGGATCTTGGGTATTGTTGGAGTCAGGAGGTGAATGTGAATTTCCGACCCCTGTTGTTTGTCGACTTTTGAACAGGCACAATTGAATGGGCCGCCTTGCTTTCTGTGAATGCGGCTCCCAAAGGAGCTTTACGTTAAGTAAATGATGAGATGGCCTTTGTAATTCTTCTCTTATTTTCTACTGTCTTTATGGTCACCAGAGCATCGAGCCCCATCTCATTCTCCTCGTGGCTTCCAGCCGGCTCTGTTCACCCTATGTTGCACCATGACCTCATCGTTTCCATGATAGAAGCGACCATGCACGCTAAACGCTTGACGTATGAGCTAACAGGAACATGGTCTGGAAAACATGTCACATGTGAAGGAGCCCAGCTAGACTCCCGTGTGTCTGTCCACCTGACTTCATTAGCCTGACCAGGGCGGCTTGGAGTGGTAACCAGGAGTTCCACAGTGTTCCGTGATGTGAAGGCAGGGCTGGCCGTCTCTGGGAGTGTTCGTCTCTGTCTGCCTCGCCTGTGAGAGATCATACAGGAACACAAAAGAAAAGCCGGGGGTTTTATTCACCTAAAGCCCGTCTCCATCTGCCGTGTCTCTGAGCCGTTTCACAAGTTTTACAGCGCATACTCAAACAGTGCATGTGGGATGGGAATTTTCTGCACTGCTGTACATTTCCTTGTGTATAGAAACAGTGAAATTTCAATTTTTTTTTCAGACCGGTTAAATCCCCCACTACCCCCAGACTTGCACACATATCACAGGGATTATGGGTAAATATTGACAGTGTGGTGTACTGTATGCGCCCGTGTCAGGCCCGTGTCAGGCCCGTGTCAGGCAGTACCGCTCTCGTGTTCCCCGTCACATGTCGCTCTCTGTGGCTAATTCCTTTGGTTTACTCTCTTTTGATACGACACAAGAGCAGCTTACCAACATAGGTGCTAAATCTGTCATTTTTCCATGTCTGGCCCTAATATTTGTGTTTTTGTTTAAACAGATATAATCACCTTTAATTGTTTTACCTTTTGGAGCTTTAAGAATTGGTCGCTACTATGTGTGAGTTTGTTTTTTTTACCAGTGGTGGGTAATAACTGCTTCCTGCTGGGAACACACATAAACCAATGGCCATGACCCCCAGTGACCTCTCTTGCATGCAGTCTGTTACATGGTTCCTAAGATGTTTAATTACTAAATAGCAGAATCATGATTCATCTCATGGTTGGGGGTGAGTTAGCGCTCCACTGCTGCCCCATTTCTCTGATATATAGATTCATTTAAGAGCTGCAACGGAGGTTTTTGATGGCCTGCAGATTTACCTGAGATGCTTGGCCGATCCCCCAGCCTCCGCTGCTGCTAATTCATTTATTTATGCCTCAGTCTGTGATGCTGATTACATGCAAATGAATGCCCTAACATAAAGACCTGACATATTTATCTGTGTCTTTTTTTTAACCCTGTGCCCCACCTCCTGTTGTCAGAAACCCCTCCTGATTGGATGGTTAGCGCTGCCATCTGAACCTCTACCTATCTGCAGCGGCCTGTGGGCGGGCCTGCTGTGGACGGCGGACTCTGATAGGCCCCTGGCATTACAATGCTAATTATTCTCTTTGTTCTCTGAAAGCGGGCAGCGTTTCCCCCTTCTGGACTCGTCCGTGGCCCCGTAGACTCCGCACGCGATAAACGTGGCCTTGCTGTCTCCTTCAGCAGCTTTGCATCTAAGGCGCTCCGTGTCCCGTTGGGTTGAGGTCTTCCTCAATTCTGGCTCATATCCCAGAGGTGCCTCACAGAGAAACTTTGTTTCTAATCAGGTCTTATTTTCCCATCTATCTCTTCTCAGAAGTTCAGCTGTAAACTGTGTGCATGGTCATATCTATACTACATTGTGGGGACCACAATGACTGTAATCAAAAGAGTAAAAATGGCAAAAGTCTTGTATTTTGTTTGGTGGCGTATGGTTAAGGTTAGGGCTGGGTAGGGGTTAAGGTTGCCATGCTGGGATTTGGTGTTTTCCCCATAGGAATGAGTGGATGGTCCCCACAAAGATATGAATACAAACACATGTGTCGGTGTTTGCCTGTGGGTTTTCATCTTTCGGGGGAAAAGTTTTGAAAAAATAAAAGATACCTACTTCTACTAAGATTGACGTAATTCCTCCAAGGCAGATCCTTGGTGCCGTCCCCATAAATCCTTTGTTCACCCTGTTTTTCAGTTAATCACATCTTTGAGAAGTATCAAAACGTATCAGTTTATTATGAAATTCAGTACCGGTTTATGGGAGTGGAGTTATCTGTCACACTAACCAGTGAACTGGGAAGTCCCCACAAAAACAGAGGGGTGACGTTTGCATGTCATTTCTCCAGCACCTACGCCCCAAAGCATGCCGCACTAAAATTGTCACATGCACTGTAAGCTTATGAATTGTACTGTTTTTGCCCGCTTTCTTTCATGCTTGTGCGTGCTCGCATGGGCTGCACCGCAGTAATACGGCCAGCGTGAATAATGGGTGATCGGGCCGGCCGAGGGACCACGCCGGCTTGCCGGTAAATAGATAATCACGCCAGAGGTAATTGAGGTTTTCAAACCCCAATCTATCCTGCCAGCATGAGCTCGTTTGCATGCTAATCGCGGAGGTGATTTCCTCCGTCGCATGGAAGTTTGCACCCTTTCATAACCAGCTTTAATTGCATTTAAAATGTCACAGAGGTGGAACGCATGTAATTTAGCCATAACTGTGTCGAATTGACAGGGGGTGTGTAGGTGCTTGTCAGGCCCTGGACGCAGAATCGGCACGTCTGATTTTTATTTGCCTTCAGGAAAGTGTCTCTGTAAAATGAGTTTGTTTGTGGTTTTTTTTTTTGTTGCTGTACAAAAGAATGTTCTGGATGTTGCCGGTGGTCACCTAATATCATTGACACAGCCTTGCTTATGTAAGAAACAGAAAATGTAGATGATAAAACAAATTATATTCTAGTCATTGATACAGAAATCTATACAAGAAGTTACTTTCTGAAAATGACAAGATGTATCACTGTTCATGTTCTTGTCCTCGTTGTTTCCAGTATTTTCGCGCAGGTTACCGGAATGATCTTCCTGCACCATTGATTAGGAAGCTCTGGAGTGTAGGATCCGCAAGACAGACACTTTTAATTTTTCATAGACGGGTGGAGGTTGAAGGGAAACGCTCCTTCTCAACGCGCTTCTCCATTTCTGCACCTGATCAAGTCTCTAACCGCCATGTATTTTTTCCAGAAACAGAAAGTACACAGATGAAAGCTAAGAACTGTTGAAATGTTAATTTTACCATCTGCTACCTTTTGTCCCTCCCCCCCTTTTAAAAAAAATCCCAGTGGTTCACTTCTGTTTTATGAAAGTTGTGGTATGTCAGTCGTTTGAAGTTCAGAGGCCGAGAGCACGGCTTGGACATCAGAAGGAGCAGCGCAAAGGGACTGCAATCTGCTTTTAAGACCCCCGCTCCTTTTGCCTTGAGCCCTAACTCCCCATTCGTGTTTTAGCGTGTTGTGGGACACACTTTGCTCTGTGTAAAATGTGGCGTCCCCAAAACATGTCCGTGTCAATCTCTAATTATCGTTTCTCCAGTTGTTAACATTCTCGCTCCTGAAATGCTTAAAAGCTTCCTTTTAACCCTCCTGTTAAATGTAAATTGAAACAGTTTTTTTATGTTTTGGTCAAAATTACCCCAGAAACCAAAAAGCTAATTTCTGTGTTTCACAGTTTGTGTACTAATAATAACACACACACACACACACACACACACACACATATATATATATATATATATATATATATATATATATATACATATATATATGTATGTATATATATATAGATAGAGAGAGAGAGAGAACGATCTTGAATTTTTCTCTATTTTAAAATCCTGTTAATTTTTATGTTTAAGCTTCTTTCAAACCTGAGTTTCGGCTGAATCTTTCTAGGTTTCACAAATCCTGGCCCCTGCGTTTGGTCACTCTAGGCTTCAGTGAGATCAGATAGTGAGCAATTAGTGTGCGAGCCGCTCATGCTGGCTGCCTGTTGACCTGGCTGCGTGTTACTGCGGCTGCTTAGCAGTGACCTGGCTGCGTGTTACTGCGGCTGCTTAGCAGTGACCTGGCTGCGTGTTACTGCGGCTGCTTGGCAGTGACCTGGCTGCGTGTTACCGCAGATGCTTAGCAGTGACCTGGCTGCGTGTTACCGTGGCTGCTTGGCAGTGACCTGGCTGCGTGTTACCGCGGCTGCTTGGCAGTGACCTGGCCGCCTGTTACCGCAGATGCTTAGCAGTGACCTGGCTGCGTGTTACCGTGGCTGCTTGGCAGTGACCTGGCTGCGTGTTACCGCGGCTGCTTGGCAGTGACCTGGCTGCGTGTTACCGTCTGCTTGGCAGTGACCTGGCCGCATGTTACCATGGCTGCTTGGCAGTGACCTGCCTGCATGTTACCGCGGCTGCTTGTCAGTGACCTGGCTGCGTGTTACCGCAGATGCTTGTCAGTGACCTGGCCGCATGTTACCGCGGCTCCTTGGCAGTGACCTGCTCGCGTGTTACCGCGGCTCCTTGGCAGTGACCTGGCTGCATGTTACCGCGGCTGCTTGGCAGTGACCTGGCTGCGTGTTACCGCGGCTGCTTGGCAGTGACCTGGCTGCGAGTTACCGCGGCTGCTTGGCAGTGACCAGGCTGCGTGTTACCGCGGCTGCTTGGCAGTGACCTGGCTGCGTGTTACCGTCTGCTTGGCAGTGACCTGGCCGCATGTTACCATGGCTGCTTGGCAGTGACCTGCCTGCATGTTACCGCGGCTGCTTGGCAGTGATCTGACTGCGTGTTACCGCGGCTGCTTGGCAGTGACCTGGCCGCATGTTACCGCGGCTCCTTGGCAGTGACCTGCTCGCGTGTTACCGCGGCTCCTTGGCAGTGACCTTGCTGCATGTTACCGCGGCTGCTTGGCAGTGACCTGGCTGCGTGTTACCGCGGCTGCTTGGCAGTGACCTGGCTGCGAGTTACCGCGGCTGCTTGGCAGTGACCTGGCTGCGAGTTACCGCGGCTGCTTGGCAGTGACCTGGCTGTGTGTTACCGCGGCTGCTTGGCAGTGACCTGGCTGCGTGTTACCGTCTGCTTGGCAGTGACCTGGCGGCATGTTACCATGGCTGCTTGGCAGTGACCTGCCTGCATGTTACTGCGGCTGCTTGGCAGTGATCTGGCTGCGTGTTACCGCGGCTGCTTGGTAGTGACCTGGCTGCGTGTTACCGCAGATGCTTGGCAGTGACCTGGCTGCGTGTTACCGCGGCTGCTTGGCAGTGACCTGGCTGCGTGTTACCGTTTGCTTGGCAGTGACCTGCCTGCATGTTACCATGGCTGCTTGGCAGTGACCTGCCTGCATGTTACCGCGGCTGCTTGGCAGTGATCTGGCTGCGTGTTACCGCGGCTGCTTGGTAGTGACCTGGCCGCATGTTACCGCGGCTGCTTGGCAGTGACCTGCCTGCATGTTACCGCGGCTCCTTGGCAGTGACCTGGCTGCGTGTTACCTGGCCCAGACACCCATGTTTAGTCTGCCCTGAGCATGGAGCAGCATCTCTTCTGGAACAGCGGTTAGTAGCCGTTTCAGGAGAATGAGAGAGATGCTGAGATGTATTCAGGTTCTCTTCTTCCTCCTATTTCTGTCTGGCCGCTCAGTGCTTGTATTTCTCATTTCTCATGCTGCCTTTTTAACAATCCACGCCGCCGTGTGTGACCTCATTGTGCAGCCTGCCTTTCATTAATGACTTGTGCGCTCCATGTCTTGTAAAGTAGAATGTTTTTTTTTCTTCCCCCTAACTCCCCCCCCCCACACACCTACACCCTCACGGCCCTGCAAAACTGCCCCACTATCGGGCTGCGTCCCCCTGGAGGGCATGAAAAGTTCAGCTGTCTCCTCGACGGTGCCGGCACGTGCGGGCGGCCTCGCAGCAGAGGTGGAAATTGTGCAGACGCGCAGAGTTCTGGAATCTTCCGGTGCTCTCAGTAGCCCCCAGTTTTATAAATCAGCTTGGCCAGTCTAAGGGGAGAACAGTGCTATTGCAGGCCACTGTCATGAGTTATTATTATTATTGTTAATGTAAGCTAATTTAAGGTTGGAATCATTTTTGTTCAGTCTCAACATTTTGATTTTTAGGTGAAATTATACACTCAATCCTTCCTGATACTTTTCTCACTTAACATCCTGTTTTTAGCCATGGACATTTTGAGCTCCACACTGTGAGCTGGCTGGTTCAAAGACCAAAAGGGAGACACTGGTGAAGTTGCCCTGCCCCCCCCGACTGACTGACAGACAGTAGCTATGAAGTAATCAGCTGACAGATTTCACACAAAGCCATATTTCTCACTGAACTAAACACTCCAGCTTCGTGAGCTCTTCACATGGTGGCAAGGATTTCCCAGAATGCCTCACGGGCCGAAGGTGGCGAGGATTTCCCACAATGCCTCATGGGCCGAAGGTGGCGAGGACTTCCCAGAATGCCTCACGGGCCGAAGGTGGCGAGGATTTCCCAGAATGCCTCACGGGCCGAAGGTGGCGAGGATTTCCCAGAATGCCTCACGGGCCGAAGGTGGCGAGGATTTCCCACAATGCCTCACGGGCCGAAGGTGGCGAGGACTTCCCAGAATGCCTCACGGGCCGAAGGTGGCGAGGATTTCCCAGAATGCCTCACGGGCCGAAGGTGGCGAGGATTTCCCAGAATGCCTCACGGGCCGAAGGTGGCGAGTATTTCCCACAATGCCTCCCGGGCCGAAGGTGGCGAGGATTTCCCACAATGCCTCACGGGCCGAAGGTGGCGAGAATTTCCCACAATGCCTCACGGGCCGAAGGTGGCCAGACACCAGGGGTCTCGAGTATGCTTGATTTTTTTTTTTTCTGCTGGGGGGGGCTCCCAGATGCCTTCTTTCACATTATAAAGACATGGCACCCCACAGCACCTGTTAAATGTCATACTGGTCCCAGTACTCTTATTGGTGAAAGGACAGGAATCCGTGACCATTTTTCAATGTCAGGCATAGGTTTCATCCTTTAAAAAACCCATAGATTCTGTTTCTTTTATCTCTAGTTTAAAAACCTGAAATTCCAATATATTCTGGAACAACACTGATTTTCTTATATAAAATGTGTATTTTGTAGGAGTAGGTTATAGTTTAGCTGTGCTCTAAGTCACCATATCTGCTTGTTGTAACTTTAGTTATATTGCATTTGAGCAAATGATTTATGGATTAGCACAAATGAAAGTGTGTGCTTTCCAATATTTCTGGTGGAAAAATTATTACAAAAAAATCTTAAATATTAAAAAATAATTTTAAGGACATAAAGCTCACTAGGATTCTCTGCCGCATCACATGGGCTCTGCTGCCTAAGTAGGGCACATGAGCTCATGTTGCTGCTACAGTATGCCATTGAAGTGTGCTCTGCTGTTTGTTTGGGGACGGAGACGGGGTCGGCGCGAGCTCTGGAATGCGCTCATGGCCGGAGCTGCCGTCTTACACGCTCCGGGGACTTTCAGCCTCTCAGAAAGGGCTGCTTTGCTTACACAGATTAAACAAAAAGAATTTAATCATATGATGAAGATTATCAAGATAATGTAAACTCTGAAAATTGGGACTTTCGGTCTTTATTGTTTGATAGCTAGGAGTCATTGGTGTGTGGCCCAGCAGGTCAGGGCAGTTTTCCTGTGATTGGATGGGTGTTGGTTCAAATCCTATGGCCTGCAGAGTAATTTAATGCAGAAATGCTTTGCGGACTGACCCTGTTTTCTCAATTGCGTTGGATTAAAGTGCCTGCTATATAAATGCTGCGAGGGCTGGGAGCCGCCTTCCGTCGTAGCGGATGTGCCGGCTCAGGTCTGAGATGTGAGGGATGTGCCGGCTCAGGTCTGAGATGTGAGGGATGTGCCGGCTCAGGTCTGAGATGTGAGGGATGTGCCGGCTCAGGTCTGAGATGTGAGGGATGTGCCGGCTCAGGTCTGAGATGTGAGGGATGTGCCGGCTCAGGTCTGAGATGTGAGGGATGTGCCGGCTCAGGTCTGAGATGTGAGGGATGTGCCGGCTCAGGTCTGAGATGTGAGGGATGTGCCGGCTCAGGTCTGAGATGTGAGGGATGTGCCGGCTCAGGTCTGAGATGTGAGGGATGTGCCGGCTCAGGTCTGAGATGTGAGGGAAGGACTGTGACGCACATGACTACTGATCTCAGTCGTTCCAGAAATGGCACTTGGAAAAATATCTGCAATGTAAAAAAAAAAAGAAAGATGGATCCTCTGTTTATGAGGCAAGCAGGGTATTTATAAGGACCTCCAAGGGTTAGTCTAAGTTTATTGTAATTTGCAAAAGACATTTTCTGCATGAAATGGAAAATTATAATTCCAGGCTGAGTTTAGGGGGGGGGGAAACCTATGTCCGATGTCTCCTCAGAAACATCTACGTTTTAGAAGCAAAGAAACCAAAACATTTTCTCCCTTCTTACCTACGGTAGAGCAGGTGTACAGTAATTTTATTCTGACATTTGCATTACTGGATACCATTTGGCTTTAGGTATTTGTGTAAATTCGGTCAGCAGGTGGCACAGTGGTTGAAATTCCGATGTGTGACCTGAACCTTTGATATTTGCATGCCAGGGTAAATGTATAAATGGGCAGCAGCCCCCTTACTAAATAACAGTAGAAATACGATAAACACTTAGATTTTGTTAAGTTCAATCACAGCAGGAATAAAATGTGTAGGGCCTTCGCCCCCCCATCCTCAGAAACCCCCCTTTGGCTCAGTTCCATATAAAGCCCAGAGAATTACCTCCAGATGCATTTTCTGAGCTCTGGTGTCTTGGGTTACTTGCTGGTTCAATCACGGCTGAAGTAGTTTTACTATTGCTGGGGATGAAGCCGTTTGTCGGTCATGGTCATTTTGTGCTGACGTATGCTGCGCTTCACCCCCCGTGTTAACGAATGTGGGGGGGGGGGGGTTGCAGTGAGCGGCTTGTGTTATGGAAAGAGGCAGCGCTGGTCACCAGGTGCAAACAGCAAGGCCGGTGTCGGGTGACAGCAGGCAGAGCTGCCGTATAGACGCCTTATTACATGCACCTGCTCATTAACACACATCCTGCTCCTACAAACAGCCAGTCACTGAATATTTACAGCTGCTGACAGGATCAGCAGGTTTATTTACCATGTAGTTGAGCATTAGGGCAGCTAATACGCATTATCCAGGCAATTCTGTAGATGTGAGCCAGACTTGGTGGTTCCAGCGTGTCAGAAGCAGCCGCCCTTCTGGGATTTTCACAAGCCACGGTGCCTAGAGCTTACAGAGAATGGAGGAATAAACAGAAAACATCCAGTCGGGGGCAGTGCTGTGCCTGAAAACAGCTTGTTAATGAGAGAGGTCAGAGGAGAATGGGCCGACTCGTTACGGCTAACAGGAAGGCCGCAAGTGCAAAAATAGCCTAACGGCTTGGTAAGACAGTGATGTGCAGAAAGACGTCTCTCAACGCACAGTGTGTCAAGCCTGATCTTGGAGACCATACCCCCTCCAGGGAACATATCACCCCAGTCCTTCAACAGCTTCACTGGTTGCCCATAGACACTAGAATAGTATTCAAAATTCTAGTTCTCACTTTCAAATGCATTTACAAGCTCGCCCCTCCCTATGTATCTAGCCTGCTTCACATTGCCACCCCATCTCGATCTCTCAGATCTTCATCTTCCATGCATCTGATTGTTCCCTCTGCCCGACTCATCACCATGGGACACAGAGCTTTTAGTCGCTCTGCTCCCCGTCTTTGGAACTCACTTCCGCCGGATATCAGAAATATCGATTCTCTTCACTTGTTTAAGTCACAACTCAAAACCCATCTTTTTAAGTTGGCTTACTCGCTTTAGACCTAATGTTGTCTGATTATGTAAATAACTCTTTTTAATTATTTGTTTTTATTGTTTGTCTTTTACGAACTATGTAAGGTGACCTTGGGTTTTAGAAAGGCGCCCACAAATAAAATGCATTATTATTATTATTATTATTAAGTCCAGGTTGGCCGTCTGCCGGGAGGAATCGAGCGCGGTTGACGGTGCCACATGAGCGGGGGCGTTAATGCCGACTCGCTTGCTGCCAGAGCCTTTGATTTCACTGGGGCACGTGCCGGGCAGTGGAAAGCAGATGCATTTGGTCTCTGGATCTTCTCCATATTCCCATTCACTTGGACCAATGGCTCTCCTCCAACTCTGATATCTCCTTCCAATGTGTTGTGGGCACGCTGGCTTCACATCGTAGGGGTGGCTGCAGAACTTGCTGCTTTTGTAGAGTTCTGGGACCCCTGACAAAATGTCACCTTGGGACCCCCACCCACCCAATTTTAGGTATAGTGTTGTGTATTTAAGGGCCCTTTGAGGTGCTGGGCCCCCTTGATCTGCCAGGGTATTCATACCCCTACTGTGCCCCTAGGGCCTTCAGCTTCTGGCACATTGGCACGTGGGGCAGCACCTTGGCCCCTCTGCGGGGTCCTATCTCTGCTCCTCCAGGTGCTTGGACCTGTGTGTCCCTAGTGTGTGATCCTAGTGTGTGACTAGGTGTCCCCTGATGAACAGACATCATATCTGCGGTATCTCCTGTGCTCATGTGTATAGGCTGAATCTGCCTATTCTCCTCTGACCTCTCATTAACAAGGTGATTTCAGACACCGCACTGCCCCTGACTGAACGTTTTCTGTTTATCGCCCAAAGTCTTTCAGTTGACTGATTTGTAGTTCCAGTGACAACATGGATGTACAAATTCCCAGTAAAGAAGCGTCGGCGGGCGCTCTCTCTATGCGGCAGTGTGCCGGGTGCATTCTCTGCGTGGTACTGCTTCCGGGCGCTCTTTCTGGGTGACAGTGCATCCAGGCACTCTCTTTGTATTCCAGTGCGTCCATGCGCTCCCTTTGCGTTCCAGTGCGTCCAGGCACTCTCTTTGCGCCCCAGTGCATCCATGCGCTCTCTTTGCAGCCCAGTACGTCCATGTGCTCTCTTTGCATTCCAGTGCATCCAGGTGCTCTCTTTGCGCCCCAGTGCGTCCATTCGCTCTCTTTGCGTTCCAGTGCGTCCATGCGCTCCCTTTGCGTTCCAGTGCGTCCAGGCACTCTCTTTGCGCCCCAGTGCATCCATGCGCTCTCTTTGCAGCCCAGTACGTCCATGTGCTCTCTTTGCGTTCCAGTGCGTCCAGGTGCTCTCTCTGTGCCCCAGTGCGTCCAGGGGCTCTCTTTGCGTTCCAGTGCGTCCAGGCACTCTCTTTGCGCCCCAGTGCATCCATGCGCTCTCTTTGCGTTCCAATGCATCTAGGCACTCTCTTTGCACCCCAGTGCGTCCACGCGCTCTCTTTGCGCCCCAGTGCATCCAGGCACTCTCTTTACGCCCCAGTGCGTCCATGCACTCTCTTTGTGTTCCAGTGCGTCCAGGCACTCTTTTTGCGGCCCAGTGCGTCCATGCGCTCTCTTTGCGCCCCAGTACGTCCAGACGCTCTCTTTATGCCCCGGTTCATTCAGGCACTCTCTTTGTGCCCCAGTGCATCCATGCATTCTCTTTGCATTCCAGTGCGTCCATGCGCTCTCTTTGCGCCCCAGTACGTCCAGACGCTCTCTTTATGCCCCGGTTCATTCAGGCACTCTCTTTGTGCCCCAGTGCGTCCATGCATTCTCTTTGCATTCCAGTGCGTCCAGGCGCTTTCTTTACACCCCAGTGCAAAATAGTCTGTGTTCATCTGAGCATTCACAATGATGTCCACGGTCCTGTTATCACACCGTGTCACATGCGTGGGGAAGGCGCCCTGTCATGGACTGTCACCCCTCGACATTTCGGAACGTGCAAAGGTCTCCCCCCAAACTGCCTATTTTTACCCAATCACTGTCATCATCAGCATCATTATTTGCATGTCTTCTGAATACAGGGCGGGCGGGGGGGTTTGGTTAGAGATCCATTTGGTCTTTCACCTAATGGTGAGGATGTATCGTGTCACAATTCCGAGGCCCTTAATCCTCCTTATGCAAAGGTCTCTTCAGATATGCTCCATACTGTGAGTTCAGTATCAATGTGACTGACAGGGGACAGGGCACTCCAGGAGCCAATCAGCTTTCAGCTGTGGACAGTGCCTCTGTGGCTCCGCCCCTATATATTCCCCCATCTGTATGATTTCTCTGTCTGTGTCGTATGATTGCCCTCTTTTGGTTTAACTGTGGCTGCTTGTTTGCGACGAGTGAAAAGCGGACTGCACTTTGTGAATTGATGTTCATTGTCAGGCAGGGCTTAAAATCAAATCCAACAAAGATGTCACTGAAGACTTGTCAAGTGATTTCCCCTTTTTTTCTGAATTCAAATAAATCTCTGCCTTTGCCTGTTGGGGAGGGTGAGATGGAGAAGAAAGATTTTACTCTGACGATTCATTAAGCAGAAAGGTGGAAAGCAGAGGTTAGGCTGAGCTGCGCCGTCCCAGGGTGACACACTGATTCGGCCCGGTGGCAGGCCCGGTAATTGCTGGCTGGCTGCGTGGACGTGTGGAACGGGAAAGATGGGCCCTTGACACTGTCTGCCAGCCTGGGGCTGTCCGCTCAGTGCCTGCTTTAATTGAAAATTAATAGTCAGAGGGTTGCTATGGAAATTATGCCATTTCTCGCAGACAGAAAGTGATGTACCCCCCTCCCCCCAGCACTACCCCCATCCTTGCTGCTGCAGAGAGACTCCAGTGTTTGTCCTCGTTGACCTTGGCTGTCCGAAGCCCCGAAGAGAATGAGGTAGAGAAATTAGCATTTAGCTTCATAAATATATTAGCATGTTTTCTGACTTTTGAGGCCTGGGTTTCCTGCCATTAACGTAGCTTGCCTCAGATGACGATCTTTTTTGAAAGCACTATAAAAAAAAATTTTTGTTTGCTTTTGTGTTATATTTTCACCATGGCTCAGAGATAGGCCCTGGCTGCGTGGTGTTAGCCCGTAAGGCTCAGAGAAAGGCCCTGGCTGCGTGGTGTTAGCCAGTAAAACTCAGAGATAGGCACTGGCTGCATGGTGTTAGCCCGTAAAGCTCAGAGATAGGCACTGGCTGTGCGGTGTGGGCCCGTAAGGCTCAGAGATAGGCACTGGCTGTGCGGTGTTGGCCCGTAAGGCTCAGAGAAAGGCACTGGCTGCGTGGTGTTAGCCAGTAAAACTCAGAGATAGGCACTGGCTGCATGGTGTTAGCCCGTAAAGCTCAGAGATAGGCACTGGCTGTGCGGTGTGGGCCCGTAAGGCTCAGAGATAGGCACTGGCTGTGCGGTGTTGGCCCGTAAGGCTCAGAGAAAGGCACTGGCTGTGCGGTGTGGGCCCGTAAGGCTCAGAGAAAGGCACTGGCTGCGCGGTGTTGGCCCGTAAGGCTCAGGGAAAGGCACTGGCTGTGCGGTGTGGGCCCGTAAGGCTCAGAGAAAGGCACTGGCTACGCGGTGTTGGCCCGTAAGGCTCAGGGAAAGGCACTGGCTGTGCGGTGTTGGCCCGTAAGGCTCAGAGAAAAGCCCTGGCTGTGCGGTGTGGGCCCGTAAGGCTCAGAGAAAGGCACTGGCTGCGTGGTGTTAGCCAGTAAAACTCAGAGATAGGCACTGGCTGCATGGTGTTAGCCCGTAAAGCTCAGAGATAGGCACTGGCTGTGCGGTGTGGGCCCGTAAGGCTCAGAGAAAGGCACTGGCTGTGTGGTGTTGGCCCGTAAGGCTCAGAGAAAGGCACTGGCTGCGTGGTGTTAGCGAGTAAAGCTCAGAGATAGGCACTGGCTGCGTGGTGTTAGCCCGTAAAGCTCAGAGATAGGCACTGGCTGCGCGGTGTTAGCCCGTAAGGCTCAGAGAAAGGCACTGGCTGCGCGGTGTTGGCCCGTAAGGCTCAGAGAAAGGCACTGGCTGCATGGTGTTGGCCCGTAAGGCTCAGAGAAAGGCACTGGCTGCGCGGTGTTGGCCCGTAAGGCTCAGAGAAAGTCACTGGCTGCGCGGTGTTGGCCCGTAAGGCTCAGAGAAAGGCACTGGCTGCGCGGTGTTGGCCCGTAAGGCTCAGAGAAAGGCACTGGCTGCGCGGTGTTGGCCCGTAAGGCTCAGAGAAAGGCCCTGGCTGTGTGGTGTTAGCCCGTAAGGCTCAGAGAAAGGCACTGGCTGCGCGGTGTGGGCCCGTAAGGCTCAGAGAAAGTCACTGGCTGCGCGGTGTTGGCCCGTAAGGCTCAGAGAAAGTCACTGGCTGCGCGGTGTTGGCCCGTAAGGGTCAGAGAAAGGCACTGGCTGCGCGGTGTGGGCCCGTAAGGCTCAGAGAAAGGCACTGGCTGCGCGGTGTGGGCCCGTAAGGCTCAGAGAAAGGCACTGGCTGCGCGGTGTTGGCCCGTAAGGCTCAGAGAAAGTCACTGGCTGCGCGGTGTTGGCCCGTAAGGCTCAGAGAAAGGCACTGGCTGCGCGGTGTTGGCCCGTAAGGCTCAGAGAAAGGCACTGGCTGCGCGGTGTTGGCCCGTAAGGCTCAGAGAAAGGCACTGGCTGCGCGGTGTTGGCCCGTAAGGCTCAGAGAAAGGCACTGGCTGCGCGGTGTTGGCCCGTAAGGCTCAGAGAAAGGCACTGGCTGCGCGGTGTTGGCCCGTAAGGCTCAGAGAAAGGCACTGGCTGCGCGGTGTTGGCCCGTAAGGCTCAGAGAAAGGCACTGGCTGCGCGGTGTTGGCCCGTAAGGCTCAGAGAAAGGCACTGGCTGCGTGGTGTTGGCCCGTAAGGCTCAGAGAAAGGCACTGGCTGCGTGGTGTTGGCCCGTAAGGCTCAGAGAAAGGCACTGGCTGCGCGGTGTTGGCCCGTAAGGCTCAGAGAAAGGCCCTGGCTGTGCGGTGTTAGCCCGTAAGGCTCAGAGATAGGCCCTGGCTGTGTGGTGTTAGCCCGTAAGGCTCAGAGAAAGGCCCTGGCTGTGCGGTGTGGGCCCGTAAGGCTCAGAGAAAGGCACTGGCTGCGTGGTGTTAGCCAGTAAAACTCAGAGATAGGCACTGGCTGCATGGTGTTAGCCCGTAAAGCTCAGAGATAGGCACTGGCTGTGCGGTGTGGGCCCGTATGGCTCAGAGAAAGGCACTGGCTGCGCGGTGTTGGCCCGTAAGGCTCAGAGAAAGTCACTGGCTGCGCGGTGTTGGCCCGTAAGGCTCAGAGAAAGTCACTGGCTGCGCGGTGTTGGCCCGTAAGGCTCAGAGAAAGGCACTGGCTGCGCGGTGTTGGCCCGTAAGGCTCAGAGAAAGGCACTGGCTGTGCGGTGTTGGCCCGTAAGGCTCAGAGAAAGGCACTGGCTGCGCGGTGTGGGCCCGTAAGGCTCATTAGCGTGACCCATGCTCAGGAAGCCGGCTCTGGCCTGACGAGGACCCTCTGCTTCTGCGTCACCACCAACAAAAGAGCTAAAAAAACTACAGTCTGCCTGTTTGAACCTGGAGCACAAGCTAAAACATACCTGGTATTACTTGTTCCTTTTGCTGGTTTAGCTGATTTATTCTGCATAACTAACACTTTTAATGCATTAATGTGTTTGTACTGTATATTTTACTGAAGAAGTCTGCGGTCTCAAGGATCACGCTGCCGGCTAACATGCCGTTAGAAGCGCTCAGAATCCCTTTCCTGCCCCGCAGTGTAGCACAGGGAGGTAGAAAGCATGGAGGGAGGACGAAGCAGCTGGAATCTGGCACCAATGACATCATGGGGTCACGCCGTGTCACTTAGGGTGGCAGCAGATTTGATGTGTTTACCCGAATCCGCCTGTCATGCTGTTGGCGTGTGCGTGTGCGTGGGAGAGCGCCTGTGAGTAGGCATGCATGTCTGTGCGCGTTTGCTGAAGTCAGGGCACTGCCACGCACTCACCCCCTCCATCAATGCATTGCTCTGCCGTCCAGCTGCAGGTGCCGTTTCCCTTCCTGCTCCCGCATCTCCCCGACTCCTGTGGGGGCTCTTTCTCTCCAGCTAGCTGCTTCCTGCTCTGGCAGAGCTGGCATTGTCGCCGTGGCGTGCACAGGTTCTCACGGCGTTGTTTACGCCGTGCCATGCAGTCCCGTGCCGTGCAGTCCCATGCCATGCGCCGAGGGGGGGCTCTGTCTTTCTAATTAAGGTCAGTAATTGATGGAATCAAGCACTGGAAAGAGCAGAGCTCCTCAAGGGTCTGCTGCTGTAGCAGCTCCTAGGACAGACTTAAAGGAGACACCGGACGGCACCCAGGCTTCAATATTCTGTTCCGCCTGTTTCTCCTCTTGCTGAGCTCCCCCCCCCCACCCAGTTGAAATAGTTCCTTCCCGAGTTGCGGTGCTATTTCAATCCTGCCAAAGCGTGGGGTGCAGCATCAGGGCGAGCATTTACCTCAAAGGCGGGAGCATAAAGTGCATTTAAAGGGACCTCGGGAGTGGGGGATCCTCTTGGAAGACCCCCTGCTGCACATGCGCCATGGCATCGGCATTGCCCCCCTCATCACCAGCCGCGACCTCATCCTCAGACGCCCAAACAATCAAGGAGTCGCTCGATTGGTCCTAATTAGCCACGCGCTGTAGCTGTCAGCCTGGGACGGGCCCCGCACTCACGTAAATAGAGCTGTAAACAGTCACTGATGATGCCGCTGACCATCACGAGCTGCTAACCAGGCTTCCCCTCTCGCATGCTGCTACCTTTTTTTGTCTCGGAAGCACTTAGATGCTCCAAAGGCTTCCAGGAAAACTGCCCAATGACTGACTGTGATCGCTGTCCTCCCGCACGCTCGGAAAGGTAGGTTATGCTGCCTCTGCAATCCTCAGACCGTCAGTGGAGTCTGGGCTGGGTTTCTGCCTGTGTATGGGCTGCGTTTCAGGCTGTGTCTTATCTGTATTGCTGGCATTGTTTTTGGCTGTTTCCAACAGTGCTTTTTAGTTGTTCCCGTGTTCCTGACTTTGTTAGGCTGTTTTACGCTGTGTTTGGACTTTGTTTTTGGGACCCACAGGGTGACCTGTACGTGAAACATAAACATCGCTGTAAATGAGTCAGCAGCAGAATGGAGACATAGTGTTTGCATTGTGGTGGTGAGTGGCTGGTCATTGTGGGTTTTTGTAAAGATTGTCTCTCTCTTCTTTTCTTTGAGGTGGGATTTAAGGGTTTCTCATCTGCGCCTGACAGTGGATGCGTTACTTCTGTCCGTCGGAATGGGCCTTGCTGTCCTGTGCCGATATGACCCAAAGTCATTCAAATGGGCACTGTGATGGAAAAAAAGTAGCAGATTGAACATGAAGGTCATTATCAAGCCACAAAGTTCCATCTGACATGGCATTATGTTCAAGGGCTACTTTGTGCAGGATCATGCAGGTGTGATGTTTAATTACTCCACCAGGGGTCAGGGCGGCTCACCTGCTGGGGTGGTTTCTGTTTCCTGCGTAGTGTTACTGTGCCCATGCCGCCGTCCATTGAGAAACAGAACCATCACCGACACGGGCAACTTAGCGGGTTTGCCGGCTGAAGCACGCATGGATGAGCTATGTCATTAATGATGCAAGGCACTATAAGCTTCGATGCAAAGCGCTATAAGCTTCCCTCCCCGAAAATCAAGCGCTACCGACTCTGTCTCCTTGGCCAGCCTGACACTCCATATTCTCAGGGCATGGAAAAATTCACTAATTTTTTCACCATTATTACCTGCCGCCTTGTTACTGCCTTCAGCTCACACTCCCACACGAGTAGCTGAGTCTTGTGATTTCTGATGCGTCTACGGCGGTTTCGTTTTGGATTTTAGCGTGCTGGTGCTGGCTCCGCACACAGGGGTGTCCGCTTCCCCCTTCCTACACTGGAAACCCCACAGCCGCCGTCTCTGTCCACATTTCCCATGCGCTTTCCTAGCCCATGGCGCCCATCCGTCGCGTTTCATTTATCAGTTTGGCAGTAACGAGGTGTTCCTTAATTGCGGATTAATTGCGGCTTCCTCCGTCCCCGATTACCCAGCAAAGAAGCAACGTGGAACGTACTG
Source organism: Paramormyrops kingsleyae (assembly GCF_048594095.1). NCBI lineage: Eukaryota > Metazoa > Chordata > Actinopteri > Osteoglossiformes > Mormyridae > Paramormyrops > Paramormyrops kingsleyae. The sequence goes on along the minus strand of NC_132797.1, from coordinate 705,326 downwards.
CCAATACGGCAGAGTGTACGGAGCACGTCTGGTCAGTAAAATTAGAGGCTGCGGAGTAGTAATAATCATCACAGAGGGTGGGGGGGATAATTTGTTTACTTTATTATTCATGAAGGCATAAGTTTCAGCCATTGTGAGCATGTTATTAACATTTCATAGGGATTTGTGCTGAGATGAGGGATGTTGCTCCTCCATAATTTAATACTTCTGCATAATCAGCTGTGTGATTAGTTCATGTAGAGAATTGAAACAACCCTTTTCCTTTAAGTTGATCATTTACATTGTTCTCTGGAGTCTTCTGTCTAATAGCTTCTTTAGTGTGATAAAATTAAAAGCTACACATTTCAAAGCGAAGCTCATCGATCCCCTCGGCAGTGTTCTGCTTGCTAAACATTTCTTTTAAAATCGTAAAACACATATTAACCTAGACGTTTTATTTAAAGCATACAAGCCAATTAACAGTGTTAATTAGTGGGAGTGGGCTTGTTTGTTTTAAAGTCGTACCAGTCGTCTCAGTATGGAAATGGTGAGGTAATTTAATTAAAGTCTTGTAATGAGGATATGCGGCCATTAACGAGCCGAGCGGTCTGTGCAGAATTAAGATGAACCAGGGCGAGCTCAGTGCAGTCTGCTTTGTTCCAGACCACCTTCCACACGATTAGCCACTTTCTCTGTACATTTATTCAGCTTGGTTCCATTTTGAAGCAAATTATCACACACAATTAATATGATCCAATGATTCCATCAGTGAGCACTGAATGATTGATTAAGGAAACAGAAGCGATAGAAATTAAGTTGTAAATAACTGGGGGGGGCACTGGATCATATGTTTGGTGATATGAAGACCCTCTGCACCTCCCAGTGCAGACTCCAGTGTCCATTAATGGTTGGTCATTATCTGTTTTCTTGAAGGTTAGACTTGGATAATTTTTCCCTGGAAATTTGATTTTTTTTCCTCTCTCTGATCCGTTAAATTCTAATTGGTTACATAAATCTTGTCGGCTATGAATGAGGAACGTTCCAGAATTGTGAAGTGTGATCTTCACCCTTATTTACCCGTTCATTAAGATCTATTGATGTGGGTCTGGCAGGATGGATGGGCGGCATAAATCAGGTCTGGCGGCACGGCGACCCCCCCCCCCCCCCGATCAGCTGGCATCCCCACTCTCAGCCCCAATGTTAACTTTCCGTGTCTGCTGGTAATGTGGCTGGAGAACCTGCCCCCCCCCCCCACACACACACACACACACACATGGCGGGTCCACTGTCTCTCGCAAACTCCTAGAGATGAGGTTAGTCGGGGGTGTTAAAAGACTCCTTTGAACTGATGGAGGGTCGCTCGTTTAATCTGAACCGTCTGGTCCAAAACGTGGCAGCAGATTTTACACGTTCTTCTCTGGGAAGCCATGGTTGGGATTAATTGGTGAATTTGTCAGGGAACTGAAGTCCAGGCCACAGCTGCCAAGGTTCCCTATAAGTGGTTCTGCGCAGAGCCTCGCCGAGGTTCCCTGTAAGTGGTTCCGTGCAGAGCCTCACAGACCCACGCGGATCGCACACTGCTTATCGGGGAGGCTGGGCCCCCCTTCTTAGTCTTTACCTCATTTTTAGCTTGTAAAATGAAAGGTGTTAAGGCGGTGTTAAATTGGGTGGAGTGTGTGCTGGAGTATCTGCCAGCTGTGTGCTTTCTGCAGGTGGAGTGTGTGCTGGAGTATCTGCCAGCTGTGTGCTTTCTGCAGGTGGAGTGTGTGCTGGAGTATCTGCCAGCTGTGTGCTTTCTGCAGGTGGAGTGTGTGCTGGAGTATCTGCCAGCTGTGTGCTTTCTGCAGGTGGAGTGTGTGCTGGAGTATCTGCCAGCTGTGTGCTTTCTGCAGGTGGAGTGTGTGCTGGAGTATCTGCCAGCTGTGTGCTTTCTGCAGGTGGAGTGTGTGCTGGAGTATCTGCCAGCTGTGTGCTTTCTGCAGGTGGAGTGTGTGCTGGAGTATCTGCCAGCTGTGTGCTTTCTGCAGGTGGAGTGTGTGCTGGAGTATCTGCCAGCTGTGTGCTTTCTGCAGGTGGAGTGTGTGCTGGAGTATCTGCCAGCTGTGTGCTTTCTGCAGGTGGAGTGTGTGCTGGAGTATCTGCCAGCTGTGTGCTTTCTGCAGGTGGAGTGTGTGCTGGAGTATCTGCCAGCTGTGTGCTTTCTGCAGGTGGAGTGTGTGCTGGAGTATCTGCCAGCTGTGTGCTTTCTGCAGGTGGAGTGTGTGCTGGAGTATCTGCCAGCTGTGTGCTTTCTGCAGGTGGAGTGTGTGCTGGAGTATCTGCCAGCTGTGTGCTTTCTGCAGGGTTATTTGCTGTGACTCAGCGGCACTCGGCATGGGAGACTTGCATGTTCCTCCACTCTGCTCACTTTCCGCAGTCTTTCTAAATCTCCAACAGCCACACAATCATGCTAAATGCTAATAAAAATATACATGCTGACAGAAAGAGCTCTGGTCAATATGTAGTAGAATGAGTTTTAGTGGTCGTTGTTTTTTTTTTTTGTTTTGGTATTAGTTGTTTTATTAGTTGTTTTCTTGTTTTAGGTAAAGGATTACTTAGGATAAATGACAGTCAGTTAACATATGGACAATTGCCACCATAAATGCAAATATGACACATGAAATTGACCCATCACTGAAAATAAAGTCAATTTAATGATCCACGATCCCACAAAAAAATCTGAAATTTTTTTAAATTTTTAAAGTTAAAAAATACAAAACATATTGTTTTTGTATTTGGTTTTATTCATTATAAATAAAAAAAAATGCTGAATTAAGTAATGCATTCAATAATATGTCAAAACTGGAAATGTTTTTTCTTCATAATCCTAATATTAGAAATTATATTATCTGGTGTCTGTCCTGTATTTTGCTGGTGCCCTAGACGTCACTGAAGTGTAATAATATTTATTAAATTATGCTGGTGATGCGGTCTTTTCCCTTCTTGGCATGGACGTCCTTACACAGACACATAATGGGTTTGTATAAACATTCAGGTATATTGGAATTCCAAGCAATCCTGGCAAGGAGCACAATTTTTGGATGAGAAGTGGTGCAAGTTCATATGAAATAATTTGTCATATAATTAATTTTCATTTCTATTTATATTATTGTTGGCAGCCTTGGGAAATTTTCAAATGATTGTTTTATATTAATTTGTAAATAGGTTGTTAAACTGCTGCATATGAAGTTTGTATCTGCATCAGTTTTTGGCACATCAGGCAAACCTCTAGGTGAGATCAGACAGATGTGACGCTTTGAGCAGCGAGTTGTTTCATCAGGGAGGTGCTTTACAGTTTTTGGCCGCGGAGAGGCAGCGGATCCTTCGAAAGAGAGAGAGAGAGAGAGAGAGAGCACGCGGCGGCTGTACACTTTGGGAGTAATGAGAGGCACATAGAGGGCAAAAGCGTCTTTTTCCTTGGGAACCAAAAGGGCTGGAAACAGAGCAAAGGAGGGCAGCCCCCACTGCAAGGGGGGCATTTAGCCTCCAGACTTGAGAAGTGCCCCGCAAAGGAGGGGAGCCCCTGACTGCAGTGGGGCATTTAGCCTCCAGACTTGAGAAGTGCCCCGCAAAGGAGGGCAGCCCCTACTGCAAGGGGGGCATTTAGCCTCCAGACGTGAGAAGTGCCCTGCAAAGGAGGGCAGCCCCCGACTGCAGTGGGGCATTTAGCCTCCAGACGTGAGAAGTGCCCCGCAAAAGGAGGGGAGCCCCCGACTACAGTGGGGCATTTAGCCTCCAGACTTGAGAAGTGCCCCGCAAAGGAGGGCAGTCCCCACTGCAGCGGGGCATTTAGCCTCCAGACGTGAGAAGTGCCCCGCAAAGGAGGGCAGCCCCCGACTGCAGCGGGGCATTTAGCCTCCAGACGTGAGAAGTGCCCCGCAAAGGAGGGCAGCCCTGACTGCAGCGGGGCATTTAGCCTCCAGACGTGAGAAGTGCCCCGCAAAGGAGGGCAGCCCCCGACTGCAGCGGGGCATTTAGCCTCCAGACGTGAGAAGTGCCCCGCAAAGGAGGGCAGCCCTGACTGCAGCGGGGCATTTAGCCTCCAGATGTGAGAAGTGCCCCGCAAAGGAGGGCAGCCCCCACTGCAGCGGGGCATTTAGCCTCCAGACGTGAGAAGTGCCCCGCAAAGGAGGGCAGCCCCCACTGCAGCGGGGCATTTAGCCTCCAGACGTGAGAAGTGCCCCGCAAAGGAGGGCAGCCCCCACTGCAGCGGGGCATTTAGCCTCCAGACGTGAGAAGTGCCCCGCAAAGGAGGGCAGCCCCCACTGCAGCGGGGCATTTAGCCTCCAGACGTGAGAAGTGCCCCGCAAAGGAGGGCAGCCCCCGACTGCAGCGAGGCATTTAGCCTCCAGACTTGAGAAGTGCCCCGCAAAGGAGGGGAGCCCCCACTGCAGCGGGGCATTTAGCCTCCGGATGTGAGAAGTGCCCCGCAAAGGAGGGCAGCCCCCGACTGCAGCGGGGCATTTAGCCTCCAGACGTGAGAAGTGCCCCGCAAAGGAGGGGAGCCCCCACTGCAGCGGGGCATTTAGCCTCCGGATGTGAGAAGTGCCCCGCAAAGGAGGGCAGCCCCCGACTGCAGCGAGGCATTTAGCCTCCAGACGTGAGAAGTGCCCCGCAAAGGAGGGGAGCCCCGACTGCAGCGGGGCATTTAGCCTCCGGACGTGAGAAGTGCCCCGCAAAGGAGGGGAGCCCCGACTGCAGCGGGGCATTTAGCCTCCGGACGTGAGAAGTGCCCCGCAAAGGAGGGCAGCCCCCACTGCAGCGGGGCATTTAGCCTCCGGACGTGAGAAGTGCCCCGCAAAGGAGGGGAGCCCCCGACTGCAGCGGGGCATTTAGCCTCCAGACGTGAGAAGTGCCCCGCAAAGGAGGGCAGCCCCCACTGCAGCGGGGCATTTAGCCTCCAGACGTGAGAAGTGCCCCGCAAAGGAGGGCAGCCCCCACTGCAGCGGGGCATTTAGCCTCCAGACGTGAGAAGTGCCCCGCAAAGGAGGGCAGCCCCCACTGCAGCGGGGCATTTAGCCTCCAGACGTGAGAAGTGCCCCGCAAAGGAGGGCAGCCCCCACTGCAGCGGGGCATTTAGCCTCCAGACGTGAGAAGTGCCCCGCAAAGGAGGGCAGCCCCCGACTGCAGCGGGGCATTTAGCCTCCAGACGTGAGAAGTGCCCCGCAAAGGAGGGGAGCCCCCACTGCAGCGGGGCATTTAGCCTCCGGACGTGAGAAGTGCCCCGCAAAGGAGGGGAGCCCCCACTGCAGCGGGGCATTTAGCCTCCGGACGTGAGAAGTGCCCCGCAAAGGAGGGCAGCCCCCGACTGCAGCGAGGCATTTAGCCTCCGGACGTGAGAAGTGCCCCGCAAAGGAGGGCAGCCCCCGACTGCAGCGAGGCATTTAGCCTCCGGACGTGAGAAGTGCCCCGCAAAGGAGGGGAGCCCCCGACTGCAGCGGGGCATTAAGCCTCCAGACGTGGCCATATGTATCGTATTGCTGTGAATTTTCCTAATCACTTGCCATTTACCCTCTGAGCTCCTGTCTGTTAGGCTCTGTTAAAATGACAGTGTTAAAATGACAGTGTTAAAACTACAGTGTTAAAATAACTGTGGCAGACCCTCGAGGGAGAGTTACACCATATACACTCTCACGTCCTGTTTCTGCAAGCTCTGCCATCGTACATATAACTATGTATGCATGTAGTCCTTTATGTTATGCTCATGTGCAGTATGAAGATGTTTAAATTGTAGATGCTAAATTGTTTCCTTGTGACAATAAAACTATGTTTTTGCGTGTGTAATGCTTCACGTGTGTTTTAAAGAGTGTTTTTTGGTAGTGATTGTCCGGACTCGTAGCTGGTGTTTAGCTAACTGTTGGCACATCTACACAGCCTGAGCTCAGAGCTCAGTCTCATGGCCTGAAGTGGAGCAGGTTCCGGCTGGCCATGGCAACCAGCTCACCATTCATTAATAATGTGGTTCTCCATATGAAAACAGGACCTGCATAATCCACACTCTTCAGCGGAGCCCGTCTGCCCAAATGCTGCCTGCGGTAGCTGGGGTTTGGCCGTCAGCCTGGTAGAGATTTGTGAATGGCAGGCGGGGATTCCCGTGTGGTGGGAGGGGCATTGTTTTGTGGGTGGTGAGGATTCATCAATGGTGGATGTGACCTGATGTTTCTGAAGGTGGGGTTCATATTGGTGGGTATGACTTGGTGTTGCTGAGGGTGGGGTTCATTATTGGTGGGTGTGGCTTGGTGTTGCTGAGAGTGGGGTTCATTATTGGTGGGTGTGGCTTGGTGTTGCTGAGGGTGGGGTTCATTATTGGTGGGTGTGGCTTGGTGTTGCTGAGAGTGGGGTTCATATTGGTGTGTGTGACTTGGTGTTGCTGAGGGTGGGATTCATTATTGGTGGATGTGACCTGATGTTGCTGAAGGTGGGGTTCATTATTGGTGGGTGTGGCTTGGTGTTGCTGAAGGTGGGGTTCATTATTGGTGGGTGTGACCTGATGTTGCTGAAGGTGGGGTTCATTATTGGTGGGTGTGGCTTGGTGTTGCTGAAGGTGGGGTTCATTATTGGTGGGTGTGACCTGATGTTGTTGAAGCTGGGGTTCATTGTTGGTGGGTGTCGCTTGGTGTTGCTGAAGGTGTGGTTCATTATTGGTGGGTGTGGCTTGGTGTTGCTGAAGGTGGGATTCATTATTGGTGGGTGTGGCTTGGTGTTGCTGAAGGTGAGGTTCATTATTGGTGGGTGTGGCTTGGTGTTGCTGAAGGTGGGGTTCATTATTGGTGGGTGTGGCTTGGTGTTGCTGAAGGTGGGGTTCATTATTGGTGGGTGTGGCTTGGTGTTGCTGAAGGTGGGGTTCATTATTGGTGGGTGTGGCTTGGTGTTGCTGAAGGTGTGGTTCATTATTGGTGGGTATGACCTGATGTTGCTGAAGGTGGGGTTCATATTGGTGGGTGTGGCTTGGTGTTGCTGAAGGTGGGGTTCATATTGGTGGGTGTGGCTTGGTGTTGCTGAAGGTGGGTTCATATTGGTGGGTGTGGCTTGGTGTTGCTGAAGGTGGGGTTCATTATTTGTGGGTGTGGCTTGGTGTTGCTGAAGGTGGGGTTCATATTGGTGGGTGTGGCTTGGTGTTGCTGAAGGTGGGGTTCATTATTTGTGGGTGTGGCTTGGTGTTGCTGAAGGTGGGGTTCATATTGGTGGGTGTGACCCGATGTTGCTGAAGGTGGGATTCATATTGGTGGGTGTGGCTTGGTGTTGCTGAAGGTGGGGCTCATATTGGTGGGTGTGGCCCGATGTTATTAGATGTGGGGTTAAATGGAGCGCAGGGTTTGATGTGCTGATCCTTTATAAAAGGCCTGCTTGTGGAGAGGATGGTGAGAGGGCGCCGTGGGTGTATGGCATACGAGACGCCATCGGGGCTCCATGCGGGACTTCCATGCCACTTGTAAACACAATCAGTCCCCCGTCTCTGAATATTTAAAACACGGTGCATGTAAAATTTATGTCTAATTTGAATGCTTATTATCGGGGCACATGCTGTTTCCTTCTGGTGAGATCTGTCACCCGCTTTCACACTCTGTGGATCAGCGCCTCCTTATTCTAAGGTGGCTTGGCGTCCGTTCATGGAGATGTTTGGTCCCCAGTGCCATGGAGGAGGCCCAGGGAGCTGCTCCTCAGTGTGTGACTGGGGCCCTTTAACTAGAACGTGCCACAATCTGTGGGCCAGTAGAGGCTGGAACAATGTGTTCAGCCGTAGTGACAGATCCAGTGCAGTGCAGTGTTGTGTCAAAGCATTTTGGTCCAGGCTCACTTCTTGAGGAGGCTAATGCTAACAGGTGCTAATACAAGACAGCCAGTCTGTAATATGTTTGGAGGGTCAGTAATGCGGATTGTAACGAGCACCTGACAGCGCCAGTGACCACATGCCTTGTCGTGAGTCCGTGGGGTCGGAGAAAGCTGCTATTATTTCCAGGACTTCAAATGATCCTGCCTGGGCCTCTCCCTGGAACTACAGCACTTCTTTGGGGGGATGGGGGGGTTGATAAAACATTTATTACTGTAGAGAAGGTAATATGCATAATTTATGCTGTTTTTAGCACAATCATTAGTGATATACTTGATAGATTTTTACTTTGTCCTTTCAGATCTTGATGTGAGCCTGGAGATTTTTTTTCTCTTTTCATCGCCTTTGTTTTCTGTGTGCCTGTTTAACACTGAGGTTTTCATTTCCAGCAGAGCGGAGTGATTGCACCTTGTGCTGTGGTTTAATTGCTGCCTTGGAAGGGTGTAACACTTGGAATGTGACAAAATAAATTAACATCCAGGGTTTGATTAAAAAGGGGGGGATAGCCAATATGTGGCAGATGAACCTTTTCCTTTGAACAACCTCTGAGGCAGATTTTATTTAGCCACCGAAAAAAGGGAGCAGCTCATTACGGCGTTTATCGAAGGGCAGTACTGTATGATTTGTAACTCCCTTACAAAATTTTAATTTTGCATGATTAGCCGTGCGTCATTAAACGGCCCATTTCGCGCAAGACGTGCTGTAAATTGTGTCAGAGTCAAGGCATATTTTTTAAAAATGGGACTGCACAGCTAAGCGGGATTGAAAGACAAGGGGAGCGCGTGTGTCGTGTTAATGACGTGCACACACACACACACACACACACACACGCACACACACACACACACACACACACACAGAGCGTGCGTGTCTGTCGCTAAACAGCATTTCCCATTCCTGATGCTAGAACGTGATAATACTTCAGTACATGAAAATCTCGCTTGCCCCCATGTCCATAGCTGTCCTAACACAGACCCCCCCCACCACCTAGTTTCCACCCAACGGCTCAATCTCTATAATAGAAGGTTAAAAGGTATAACGGCGCCGCTAATTGATGCCTCTTAATCACTTGTGGCCAATCCGGCACTGGTGTAGTAAGCGGGAGTTCTGTGGCTTGGACTGGAACAAGCAGCCAATTAGATGGCGGATTTTAGGGGTGACATGGGCGCTGAGGTAAGCGTGCATAAACTGCTGCGTCTGCAGCAGCTGCGGATACGCATTTTTGTTGTCTGCGAGGGGGGAGCATGTTTGAGGCCTGTCTGGGATTTTCTTCTCCGAGCGTCAAATGCAGGAGTCTCACACCCTTTTCTGTGTTCTGAGAAGTGCCACTCTGCACAGTGTTCTGTGGAAAGGACTGGGAGACATCTTTATGCTCCTTGGTTGGCTGTGGCACAGGGCTGCTGTGCTCGTTGGTTCTGTTTGTCTTCGGTATACTTGCTGTTGTGTACTGAGGGGAGGGGGGGCAGGGACATGTTTTTTTTTTACCCCTCGTAACTCCCATTCTGCACTTTTGGTATCTGCCTGTCCGCTGCATGGAAGCTGCGAACCCCGATCTGCTGCTGGAAGATGCGATACCCCAGTGTCCAGCAGAGGGCCTCGTAACGCGATCTGAGCTTCCTGAGCAAAACGAAAGCAGGGAAACATCTCAGAGCATAAGGCAAATATATTACTAGGGCTTAAGTAAGATAGAGTGCAGTGATTTTTATGCTGTATATCTCTATTACAGTAAAAATATGTTTTTGAAGTGAATTACTGAAATTCTCCCAAGTCGCTGTAACACTTTGAGACAGACCTGTAGTATTGCGACATGATCAGTGGGGGTGGGGGGTGGAGCATTGTACAGGAAGTCATGTGTCTGATGGGCAGGAGGGTGATGGGAGAGGGGTACAGGCCCTGTGCATGCTGATGGAGGAGTGCTGTGGGGTAGGAGGGGCCACATGGATGAGGAGGATACACAGTCCTGCCATACAGGCCCTGTGCATGCTGATGGAGGAGTGCTGTGGGGTAGGAGGGGCCACATGGATGAGGAGGATACACAGTCCTGCCATACAGGCCCTGTGCATGCTGATGGAGGAGTGCTGTGGGGTAGGAGGGGCCACATGGATGAGGAGGATACACAGTCCTGCCACACTCTGCTGGTTGGTCACACACCCAGCCATACAGGCCCTGGCCCCTTTTTGGCTTCTGCCCTGACTAGTTTCACCCTGTCCAACTTCAGCCCCAGCTGTTTTTTCCCTACCCAGCTTCTGCCCTGGTCAGTTTCTCCCTGCTCAGCTTCTGCCCTGACTGGATTTTCCCCACCCAGCTTCTGCCTTTGCTGGTTTCTCCTTGCCCAGTCTCTGCCCTGCCCAGCTTCTGACTTGGCCGATTTTGCCCTGCTTAGCTTCTGCCTTGGCCAGTTTTGCCCTGCTTAGCTTCTACCTTTGCTGGTTTTGCCATGCTCAGCTTCTGGCCTGGCCGGTTTCTCCCTGCCCAGCTTCTGCCCTGGCCGGTTTCTCCCTGCCCAGCTTCTGCCCTGGCCAGTTTTGCCCTGTCCAGCTTCTGCCTTGGCTAGCTTTGCCATGCCCAGGTTCTGCCCTGGCTGGTTTCTCCCTGCCCAGCTTCTGCCCTGGCTGCTTTTTCCCTGCCCGGCTTCTTCCCTGGCCGGTTTTCCCCTGCCCGACTTCTTCCCTGGCTGGTTTTCCCCTGCCCGGCTTCTTCCCTGACCGGTTTTCCCCTGCCCGGCTTCTTCCCTGGCTGGTTTTCCCCTGCCCGGCTTCTGCCCTGGCTGGTTTTGCCCCAGTTAATCCCTAGTTAGTCCCCAGTTAGTCACTTGTGCTCAGTTTCTGCTCAGATTTAGTCATTTGAGCACAGTGGGTTAACGGTGTTAGGTGTTTATTGTAAATATCAGTCTCTGGCTGTCATAATAGGTCTCCATTACCATATGGCCCTTGTATGGGGGGGGGGGGGCACCCTCCGTTTCACAGTAGCGGTCTGTTTCCTTGTTTCCAGCACCCTCTCTTGCTGTGCTCCATCTTGTTTACTGTAATACAAATATACAAATGCCATGTGACTCACCTGATGATCATTTCATCCCACCCTCCTTTCATAAATAATATGTTGAGTTATAGGTCAAAAGTAAATTACAGAAGTAACATAAATTGGCCAACAGGAGATTCAGAAATGCAAACCAAACAGACTCTTCCCCCAGACAACTCCTAATTATCCACTCTTGTTTATTTAAGAAAAATCTCTCTGTCCCTGGGGTTGTGTTATGCTGAATTTTCCCGTTGTTTTTGTTGTACTCATCATTATCCCCCCCCCCCCCCCCAAGGTGGCAGAGTAGTGAGAATGTATATCTGCAGGATAAAAAAGAGATGTGAAAACCCACATCCCTGTGGAAACGTGCGAGGGCGTTCAGCGTGGTGACGCTCTTATTCCTGCTGAACCCTCTCTGCACGTTTGACTTCTTTAGAAGACGGCATCTCGTCCCAGATGCAGTACCTATTACCATCAAGGTTACTGACCTTACATTCTCATTCTGGTAACTTGCTGGCTGAATGACCTGGTTCTAGTTGGATTAGTTAGCTGCTGTGTCTTTTTATTATGCCAGAAAACTGGTTCCAAACAGTCATACTGTATCATAGTTAGTTAGAAAGCAGGTTTAAGAGCTTTGTGTCTGATTATTTCACATGAGCATGTTATGTGAGGGCTAAAAGGTAGTGGTTTTGGTGGTGGTGGGTTGCAGTTCCCAACATGGGGGACTGGCTCAGCTGGAGTGTCAGTGAGAAAAGGTACTCAGTGTTGATGTCTGGGTAAAATCCTGCCCCCGTCTGGTCACTGCTTTCAGCATACCTCTCCCTGTCCCCGTCTGCTAACTGCTTCCAGCATGTCTCTCTCTGTCCCTCTCTGGTCACTGCTTTCAGCATACCTCTCCCTGTCCCCGTCTGCTAACTGCTTCCAGCATGTCTCTCCCTGTCCCTGTCTGCTAACTGCTTCCAGCATGTCTCTCCCTGTCCCTGTCTGCTCACTGCTTCCAGCATGTCTCTCCCTGTCCCTGTCTGCTCACTGCTTCCAGCATGTCTCTCCCTGTCCCTGTCTGCTCACTGTTTTCAGCATGTCTCTCCCTGTCCCTGTCTACTCACTGCTTCCAGCATGTCTCTCCCTGTCCCTGTCTGCTCACTGCTTCCAGCATGTCTCTCCCTGTCCCCGTCTGGCCACTGCTTTCAGCATGCCTCTCCCTGTCCCCGTCTGCTAACTGCTTCCAGCATGTCTCTCCCTGTCCCTGTCTGCTCACTGCTTCCAGCATGTCTCTCCCTGTCCCCGTCTGGCCACTGCTTTCAGCATGCCTCTCCCTGTCCCCGTCTGCTAACTGCTTCCAGCATGTCTCTCCCTGTCCCTGTCTGCTCACTGCTTCCAGCATGTCTCTCCCTGTCCCCGTCTGGCCACTGCTTCCAGCATGTCTCTCCCTGTCCCTGTCTGCTCACTGCTTCCAGCATGTCTCTCCCTGTCCCCGTCTGGCCACTGCTTTCAGCATGCCTCTCCCTGTCCCCGTCTGCTAACTGCTTCCAGCATGTCTCTTCCTGTCCCTGTCTGCTCACTGCTTCCAGCATGTCTCTCCCTGTCCCTGTCTGCTCACTGCTTCCAGCATGTCTCTCCCTGTCCCCGTCTGGCCACTGCTTTCAGCATGCCTCTCCCTGTTCCTGTCTGCTAACTGCTTCCAGCATGTCTCTCCCTGTCCCTGTCTGCTCACTGCTTCCAGCATGTCTCTCCCTGTCCCCGTCTGGCCACTTCTTTCAGCATGCCTCTCCCTGTCCCCGTCTGCTAACTGCTTCCAGCATGTCTCTCCCTGTCCCTGTCTGCTCACTGCTTCCAGCATGTCTCTCCCTGTCCCTCTCTGGTCACTGCTTTCAGCATGTCTCTCTCTGTCCCTCTCTGGTCACTGCTTTCAGCATGTCTCTCCCTGTCCCCGTCTGGCCACTGCTTTCAGCATGCCTCTCCCTGTCCCCGTCTGCTAACTGCTTCCAGCATGTCTCTTCCTGTCCCTGTCTGCTCACTGCTTCCAGCATGTCTCTCCCTGTCCCTGTCTGCTCACTGCTTCCAGCATGTCTCTCCCTGTCCCCGTCTGGCCACTGCTTTCAGCATGCCTCTCCCTGTTCCTGTCTGCTAACTGCTTCCAGCATGTCTCTCCCTGTCCCTGTCTGCTCACTGCTTCCAGCATGTCTCTCCCTGTCCCCGTCTGGCCACTTCTTTCAGCATGCCTCTCCCTGTCCCCGTCTGCTAACTGCTTCCAGCATGTCTCTCCCTGTCCCTGTCTGCTCACTGCTTCCAGCATGTCTCTCCCTGTCCCTCTCTGGTCACTGCTTTCAGCATGTCTCTCTCTGTCCCTCTCTGGTCACTGCTTTCAGCATGTCTCTCCCTGTCCCCGTCTGGCCACTGCTTTCAGCATGCCTCTCCCTGTCCCTCTCTGCTAACTGCTTCCAGCATGTCTCTCCCTGTCCCACTCTACTCACTGCTTCCAGCATGTCTCTCCCTGTCCCACTCTACTCACTGCTTCCAGCATGTCTCTCCTTGTCCCTCTCTGCTCACTGCTTTCAGCATGTTTCTCCCTGTCCCTCTCTGCTCACTGCTTCCAGCATGTCTCTCCCTGTCCCTCTCTGGTCACTGCTTCCAGCATGTCTCTCCCTGTCCCTCTCTGGTCACTGCTTCCAGCATGTCTCTCCCTGTCCCTCCCAGGCCCTCTCTGGTCACTTTTTTCAGCATGTCTCCCCCTTTTCCTCTCCGGTCACTGCTTCCAGCATGTCTCCCCCTGTCCCTCTCTGGTCACTGCTTTCAGCATGTCTCCCTCTGTCCCTCTCTGGTCACTGCGTTCAGCATGTCTCTCCCTGTCCCTCTCTGGTCACTGCTTTCAGCATGTCTCTCCCTGTCCCTCTCTGCTCACTGTTTTCAGCATGTCTCTCCTTGTCCCTCTCTGCTCACTGCTTTCAGCATGTTTCTCCCTGTCCCTCTCTGCTCACTGCTTCCAGCATGTCTCTCCCTGTCCCTCTCTGGTCACTGCTTTCAGCATGTCTCCCTCTGTCCCTCTCTGGTCACTGCTTTCAGCATGTCTCTCCCTGTCCCTCTCTGCTCACTGTTTTCAGCATGTCTCTCCCTGTCCCTCTCTGGTCACTGCTTTCAGCATGTCTCTCCCTGTCCCTCTCTGCTCACTGCTTCCAGCATGTCTCTCCCTGTCCCTCTCTGGTCACTGTTTTCAGCATGTCTCTCCCTGTCCCTCTCTGGTCACTGTTTTCAGCATGTCTCTCCCTGTCCCTCTCTGGTCACTGCTTTCAGCATGTCTCTCCCTGTCCCTCTCTGCTCACTGCTTCCAGCATGTCTCTCCCTGTCCCTCTCTGCTCACTGTTTTCAGCATGTCTCTCCCTGTCCCTCTCTGGTCACTGTTTTCAGCATGTCTCTCCCTGTCCCTCTCTGGTCACTGCTTTCAGCATGTCTCTCCCTGTCCCTCTCTGCTCACTGCTTCCAGCATGTCTCTCCCTGTCCCTCTCTGCTCACTGCTTTCAGCATGTCTCTCCCTGTCCCTCTCTGCTCACTGCTTTCAGCATGTCTCTCCCTGTCCCTCTCTGGTCACTGCTTCCAGCATGTCTCTCCCTGTCCCTCTCTGCTCACTGCTTCCAGCATGTCTCTCCCTGTCCCTCTCTGCTCACTGCTTTCAGCATGTCTCTCCCTGTCCCTCTCTGCTCACTGCTTTCAGCATGTCTCTCCCTGTCCCTCTCTGGTCACTGCTTCCAGCATGTCTCTCCCTGTCCCTCTCTGGTCACTGTTTTCAGCATGTCTCTCCCTGTCCCTCTCTGGTCACTGTTTTCAGCATGTCTCTCCCTGTCCCTCTCTGGTCACTGCTTTCAGCATGTCTCTCCCTGTCCCTCTCTGCTCACTGCTTTCAGCATGTCTCTCCCTGTCCCTCTCTGCTCACTGCTTTCAGCATGTCTCTCCCTGTCCCTCTCTGGTCACTGTTTTCAGCATGTCTCTCCCTGTCCCTCTCTGGTCACTGTTTTCAGCATGTCTCTCCCTGTCCCTCTCTGGTCACTGCTTTCAGCATGTCTCTCCCTGTCCCTCTCTGCTCACTGCTTTCAGCATTCCTCTCCCTGTACCTGTCTCTCTCTGCTGCCTGCATTGTGGCCAGATACCATTCTTATACCTGAAGAATAACGCCTGGCCTTCATGATCCTTTTATTTTATTTATTTTCATTTCATTTACATTGAATATTCTGCTTTTATTACTAGTTTTATTTACTTTTAATTTCATTTTGATGGCACTTTGTCCCTACATGCTATGCACTATGTAGTTCTGTGGTCTGAGACTGAACAGTGCGCAAAAATTTAAGGAGATCTTCACAGCATGACATCGCTAACAATATCACCAAAAGACGCCAGCTAGCATGTTAAAAAGCTATATCAGTACCAAGTGGGCTGTTGGTGGCGTCTGCAAGATTTTTATATGCTTTCTTGCTAGTTTTAGACCAAAACTGTTTGCTCTTTAGCTAATTATATAGTACGTATTTAAAGAACCGTGTATAATATACAGTAGTAATAGTTACCTAAAACGTTATCTACTGCCTTACATACTAAGATAATGTATATCTAGTTACTTACTCTCTGAAAAAGCACTGGTATGTCCTGCTTTCTCTGCTTTTTAACTAATTTTTCCTCCCTTTCTCCATCCGACTGCCTGACCAAATTTAAAAAAAACACCAGAATACTGTCATAGCACAGATAGACAGGCTGGGCGCAATCAAGTGTTCTTTTGGGGGGAGGGGGTTGACACTGCTGTTTTCTGCAACAAATGGAAGTAAATTAAACAGGAAATAAAAATGTTTATTAAAATACAGACGGTAAATGTTTTTCACTTTCAGTACACATTCAGTAAATTATATGTTTATTATAAATGAGGCTTTGATAAATGATTTTGCCCGACTTTGGGCTAATGTAAGTGTTCTAAAGTCATATGTAATATGTAATGTTTAAGGTCAGGTATAGGCTAAACTACGATGTTTTTTAGGTTAGGTGAACTGTATTAAAATGAACTTTTGCCTTAGGATAGGTTTGTCGGAACGTAACCTAGGGAGAGGCTGTATTGGTCATCTCCAAGGGTTGTGAGTGTATATTGATTGCCTCAGGTCTATTAAAATGAAAAACAATCACATAAGTAGGCTTTAGCATTTTAAATATAAACGAACAGTCAGCTTCCAACAGCCTGACAAAATCTTGAGTACCTTAAGAAATTTGCAAACATATAGTCTAAAACGCTTTAGTTAAGGGATAAAAATGAGGCCTAACGTTTAGGGATGTGCCTTTGTATTCAAAATATTGCTGGTCTGAATCCCTGACCAGTGAAGTACCACTAAGGTACCCTGAGCAAAGGTACCACCCCCAAGCACTGCTCCCTGGGTGCTAAATAACAGCCGCCACTGCTATGTCACATATGGGTCAAAGAGGAGACATTTCATTGTTGTGTGCTGTAGTGTGTCAACAATGACAACTAATAACTTTCACTTACCTTCAAAAATCAACACCGAAGCCATACAGAATAAATGAAATGCTGTCTGCAAATGTTATTGGGATCAGCACATTTACTAACTGGGTCTTTTAAATTTGAAAACTGGTTCGACTGATTCACTGAAAATAACCAGTTCAAAAGAAGGATTCATTAACGAATCGGACCTCACTATTTTAAAGCCATCTTACCTCGTCGCCTTCTCTATCTGCTAAGTGTCAGAATCATGAATGAAAACATACCTCTTTAAAAACCTTCATAAATGTATATTATGGAAGCAAACACTTTTTTTTTCCTGATCCCACTGATTTGGAGTGATATATACACTCACCTAAAGGATTATTAGGAACACCATACTAATACGGTGTTTGACCCCCTTTCGCCTTCAGAACTGCCTTAATTCTACGTGGCATTGATTCAACAAGGTGCTGAAAGCATTCTTTAGAAATGTTGGCCCATATTGATAGGATAGCATCTTGCAGTTGATGGAGATTTGTGGGATGCACATCCAGGGCACGAAGCTCCCGTTCCACCACATCCTAAAGATGCTCTATTGGGTTGAGATCTGGTGACTGTGGGGGCCATTTTAGTACAGTGAACTCATTGTCATGTTCAAGAAACCAATTTGAAATGATTCGAGCTTTGTGACATGGTGCATTATCCTGCTGGAAGTAGCCATCAGAGGATGGGTACATGGTGGTCATAAAGGGATGGACATGGTCAGAAACAATGCTCAGGTAGGCCGTGGCATTTAAACGATGCCCAATTGGCACTAAGGGGCCTAAAGTGTGCCAAGAAAACATCCCCCACACCATTACACCACCACCACCAGCCTGCACAGTGGTAACAAGGCATGATGGATCCATATTCTCATTCTGTTTACGCCAAATTCTGACTCTACCATTTGAATGTCTCAACAGAAATCGAGACTCATCAGACCAGGCAACATTTTTCCAGTTTTCAACTGTCCAATTTTGGTGAGCTCGTGCAAATTGTAGCCTCTTTTTCCTATTTGTAGTGGAGATGAGTGGTACCCGGTGGGGTCTTCTGCTGTTGTAGCCCATCCGCCTCAAGGTTGTGTGTGTTGTGGCTTCACAAATGCTTTGCTGCATACCTCGGTTGTAACGAGTGGTTATTTCAGTCAAAGTTGCTCTTCTATCAGCTTGAATCAGTCGGCCCATTCTCCTCTGACCTCTAGCATCAACAAGGCATTTTCGCCCACAGGACTGCCGAATAATGGATGTTTTTCCCTTTGCACACCATTCTTTGTAAACCCTAGAAATGGTTGTGCGTGAAAATCCCAGTAACTGAGCAGATTGTGAAATACTCAGACCGGCCCGTCTGGCACCAACAACCATGCCACACTCAAAATTGCTTAAATCACCTTTCTTTCCCATTCTGACATTCAGTTTGGAGTTCAGGAGATTGTCTTGACCAGGACCACACCCCTAAATGCATTGAAGCAACTGCCATGTGATTGGTCGATTAGATAATTGCATTAATGAGAAATTGAACAGGTGTTCCTAATAATCCTTTAGGTGAGTGTATATTTGGAGTGATTCACCACCGGAGTGAATTCTGAAATCAAAGAATGAACACTTAAAATGACACTCAAAGAAAACGGATTAATACTAGTCTGCCCTAAACAATAAAGCAATCACTGTAGTTTGTTGTTACTGCAGGAAATTCGGTTTACCATAAAATGGCAATATGAACAGATTGGGCAGTTCCATAAAATATGATGCAATGTATGCATGCTCGAAAAAGCAGACATGCGAAGCACAAAGTGGGCCGGTTGCACGGTCCGGGGAGTGACACGATAGAAAGATTCCGTATGGCGATGCCATTTGCCGAGTCTGACAGGCAGCCGATTAGCGAAGAAGATGCACAGGCGCAGGTGAGATCCTTCTGTCAGTTTCACTTTCTCAATACTGATAATTACCAAATATACACGACAATCAATTTTCTTACCGTGGTATGCTGTGAAACCGGTATACATCTGCAACCCAAATTAAACATTTAAAGCACTTACTACTCAGGTTAAAACATTTCCTTTGACTACCTCAGACTTCGGCACAGTACTGTACACTTTATAGCACACATTTGTTTCATATCCCAGTAGTGTAAATAATGGGAATGGCTCTCATTGTGCAATAAGTGTTTTGGAATAATTCTTTGTTCCCTTGTTTCATCAAGGAGGTTTGTTTTTGCATTTGACACGGATGCCCCGGCGTGAAATTTTACATTGTTCAAGAGCACAGATAGCGACTGTAACACAAAGAGGCTCATTAGGTTCATCTTTCAAGGTGATGGTTGTTGTCAGGTACGCAGAGACATGGTACAGATGCTCATCGTTTGTGGTGAAGAATCTAGACTGCTGTTGTTCTTCAAAGGGGCGGGGGGTGCGGACAGGAACTCTGAAAGCTGCAGATGGTTCTGTATCCTCATGACTTCCTTCTGCCTCATTGGTGTACTCCAGATAAAAGCCCCTGATTATTTATCATCTGAGTTTTCACGCACTCTCCCCAAAGCCGTGTGTCACGATTGACATATGGACTCATAGTCCCCTCTGATGACACCAGAGATACGCAGCAAGACTGACATCACGGCCCACATCCATCTTCCAGCTAGACAAAACACTTTGTGTTTTTCTTTTATCTTCCATTACTCTACTGCCACGGCATGTTCTCCTGTGATGTGATGCGATCTGTTACGGGAGGTGGGGGGGGGATTTATGGTGCAGGCTTTGGATGGCTCTATTCCCTCCCAACTCTCGGGGGACGAGGCGTGTCAATCTGCCGCTATTTGGAGGGGGGTGTAAAAGTCTGTGGGGAGGAGATGCTTTGCCTGGACTCCATCTGCAGTATTGCTAGGGGGTCAGTTAATTCTCCACATTTCTAACAGACCTCTTGAGAATTTTAGTGGAGAGACACCCCCACCCCCATGGCTAATTTGCTACAAGCATTTCCTTCAAATATTTCAGACCAAGAAACAAGAAAAAGTCTGGTCTGATCTGTAGGACATTGAAGAGCTCTTCTAACATTTGAAATATGGATTAAAATTTGTCAGACCCTAACTGGTTTTATGGCGTTCTATGCAAGTATTGATTGATTATTAAAATATGGTAAACAGTGCGACTACCTGTAAAGCTCCAGTGAAGTTTAGAGCCTGAGGAACATGCAATTGCTGCTGAGTATTTAGTTACACCAGATCACTGGTGGCCTCATAGATTTCAACAAACAACAACAAATTTATTTTTGTATAGCGCATTATCACAACATTACATCGTCTCAAAGCGCTTTACAGCATCCCCACCCAAAGCCCCCAGTGAGTAAGTCATAGGCGACAGACCAAGAAACAAGAAAACTCGTATCTCTGTAACATTACAAGATGAATAGCTGACCAGCATGATTATTAACAGTCACACAGAGCCTTTGCTAGATGCACTAGGAGCTGGAGGGTGGCTGATCCCGCAAAGGGACACCGGGGCCATACAGATGTGTAGCTGCATTCCTGAGGGTGTCGGATTCCTTCTCACTGTCCGGTGTTCCCGTGACTGGCGAGCGTGGGTGTCCCCACCTGTCCTCCGCCGGAAGCCTCTGGCTCTGGGGCCTGGACTCGTGCACTAATGTGTGCTTTTGGGTGTGGAGGTCTGTCTGAACCCAGAAAGCTTCCTCTGAGTGTCAAGGGTGGGGGGGGGGGCTTGCTTTGCTATGAAAGTAAACACCTCACTGATGGACAAACATGGAGTGACTGAAGATTTTCTGGAATTTTCATTTAGTGCCATAATTGTCTGCTAATCCATGGAGATGAAGGCCGGGTTGGGGCCGTGAACCGAATGTAGTGCATTTTGAGGCAAAGGTTAGAGAATGGCCTGCAGACTGTGTCCGTTTGCTGAAGGGGGTCTTTTTTCTGAGATGGATGGTTGACCTGAATGTTCTTGTATATACTGAGTGCTGATGACAGGCCACACAGTCTGCCAATCTCATCAGCTCCTTCCGATCTTCAGACTAAACACTCACCTTGATCTCTGCCCTTCTCACCTCTCCCTGTTTATTTTCTCACCTGAATACTGCGCCATATAAACACAAAGATCCCACATCATTTCCTGTTTTAGGTTATGTAGCAATGCATACATCACTGACTGTAGTACTTGGCAAAGTGAAATATATTTTCTATTCACTTCTTTTTAAAATTCACACAGAAAATTATTTGCTAATTATGTGCCTTAGATTGCCATATGTGCTCATATGGGCCTTAAAGTTAGATTTCAGTGTGAGACACTTTGTGGTCTCAGAAGAGGTCTGCACCTTTCACGGTGGAGGTTTGTCCCTGCTGTCACTCTTTGAGGACTGAGCCCTTTGCCTGTTGTTTTGTTACATAAAGACAGTAACTGGGGGCAAGTCTGGTGAAACAGCCAGTGAAAGCCAGGCTTTAGTCAGTGTAGCACTCTTGCTCTGGGGCTGAATGGTGACATCACTCTGTAAACTTTGGGATTTGAACCGGCGACCTGCTGACAGCAGCCTGACCCGCCGGATCACGCACCACCGCCATGTGTAGCACCGACAAGCCATTTGTGAGGCTCTTCCTGTTTGTTTATTTTAGTGTTTCTACAACTTTTGGTCAGTTGAGCATGTGACCCTTAGTGTGAATAATTCCGTGATTTTCCATGAAGCTTTCCATTTGTGTTGTTCAGGTTTAAACATCGATCGCTGCTCCTGGTTTGCGTGTCAAAGTTGAGCCGTTCCATGGAAATGATGTGCAGAAATCAGCTTCTTATCAGACAACGTCCAAGTGAGGGCCGCAGGAGTTACGTCTAATAGCCAAGGCTCCTTCTACATGAAACTGAAAAAGACGCATTTTTGCCCCTTTCATTTACATTCTTGATTCAGTGATAGATGTAAATGAGGTAGGAGAGTGTGAGCGCGCATGGCGACGGTCCATCAGTCCGCACTGGTACCCGGTGGGGGAATGAGCTGCCAAACCACGTCCGGTCATCAGACTCCCTCTCCACTTTCAAGAAACGCCCCAAGACACATCTGTTCCAGGAATTCCTCTTCTAACCTGATACCTCTTTACATTCCCTGAATGTACTTAATTTTGCACTTCTGGTACTTGAATAGTCTTATTAGGTTCGTGCTTTGTTACATGTTGTTGTGTCGCTCCTGCTCCAGTCCTGATTACCCTGTACCTGGGCCATCACTGGGAGCTCACCCTGGCTGCACTCACGCCCGTCACTGGGAGCTCAGCCTGGCTGCACTCACGCCCGTCACTGGGAGCTCAGCTGGGGAGAACAGGGCAAAGATTTGCTCTTCTGAGGCCTTCTGGAAAGGACAGTCGTGCGGCGTAATTGGAAACGTTTGCGGAACAAGCCTGACATAAAGATGGCTCTGGACAACACAGGCAGCTCATTATAAGGCGCTTTAGCAGCCCTCGTTACCTTTCTGTGATCCTGGGTAAGTCATATCCATCAGCCTGGGGGAGGTCACAGTCAGCAGGCTCTGCCCTCTTTCAGGTGTGGGGCACCAACTGGCATAGTACCGGCCTCACCCCCATCCTTTGTCACCCCCGGTACTGGTTTTGTTAGAAGGTTGGTCATCAGACCATAAGATATTAAGCAAGCTCCCAATGCCTTTGGTACCTCTCAAATGTTTAATTATTGAATACATGAAGAGGAAACTTTGCTTGTAATGTTCATTAAGAGATGCAGGTTAGCTGAAACCAGTAGTTTACAGATTTAACCCACTGACCCCTGTCTGCGGACCAGTAAAGTCTGCTTTGAGTCCTGCAGGCGGAGGACCCACTGACCCAAGGTGAGGCTGGCCATCCTGGGTTCTGACCTGAGAGGCCATGAACATGATTTCATCGTTCCAGATCTTTGCCACGGTTGCCGTCCTGTGTGTTGTACCTGCTGGTGTTCTGCTGAGTGTATGAAAGCTTGGCTGATGTCTGGTTGCCATGCTCTCGGCTCACTGGCCTCCACCATGACGTGTGCATTTCTTACGGGTCTCAGACTCTTTAGACTCTGTTCTTTCTCATTGTTCCCCTTTGTTGTCACTTTCACAGCCTTGGGTCGGTGTTTGTATGTTCCGTGTCACAGTGTCTTGCTGGTAATAGCGGTTCTCCACAAACTGTGTTTGTTCTTCTCGCTGCGGCTGCTGTGCTTGGCTCCGTCATAGATGTTCCTCCTCGCCTCTTTGGGTAGCGGAAAGCCGTGGAATCTCGCCTCTCTTGGCAGTGTGTCCCCTGGAAGCAGCTCTGAGTTCCTGAGCGTGAAGATCTTCTGAGGACATTTCACACAGGTGAAGGTCCATGTTCCTTCGGGAGGAACATCTGAGGCACAAAACAAAACAAAAAGACCTCAAAATCTCTATCTGAAAAATAGAGTACAGTAGTATTATTGTGTGTATTTTGAAGTGTAGAGCACTGACATCCCTGCAGACAAGCCAGCAGAAAAAACTAGCTCAAATATTGTTTTTGTAATTAAATACCAGAATATACATTTCACATGTATGTGGGACCTCTGAAGCATTTTTTTATAACTAGCAGGCAAAAAAAAGCAACTTGCAAACCCCCTAGAATCACTGTATCTAGTGGCTGTGATGCGGGAATTAAAGGGGCAGAATTTGCTTAAGCCAGGAGAACAACAGGGAGGAATTTTTACATCTAAGTGTAACAAAAACACCAGGAGATACAGCAGGTTTCCAGAGGAAGTTTCAGTATGTCCACGTAGTTACAGTACCGGACACAGGATGACGGAAAACACTGACTTTAATGACATGTTTAACTAATACAGTACATATGCAGATTCAGTTTTGTTATATAACATTTGTTTATCATAAAGATGAAATATCAACAGCGATAGATGACAAGGGGGGACATGGCCTCAGGCAGACGACTGAAGCCAACTTGACAAAAGTTCTCTTGTATAGTAAAAATAAATATTTTGATAAACGTTTCTGCCGCAGGCTGGAAGCGTGTCGGTTTACAGTGGAAGTCAGACTGGCTCCAAGCCCAGTTTGACGTGTTTATTCTGGCCCGTCCGAGTCTGAGCGAACAGCCCCCTCACACGGCAACCCCGCTTTTTGGCTGTTTGGCAAAAAGTTGAGTCCAGTTCCGCCCAATTCCAAGCAACGCGTTGCCGGAGTGTGGATTTACTGCACCGAAAGGCCGCCATTTTTCAGAGAAGCCTCCTTTATCACCACTGTGAACTCGGCGTTCTGAGTACAGACGCGTTAATTTGAGTTTGCCACGAATGTTCTTCCCGGCATCCCCGAGTTTATTTGTTCTCTTTTCTGTCCTGTGTTATGTCTAACTACCACAGCTAAGAAAGAAAAGTGCCAGCAGTAGAGAGCATGTCAGCCCTGTGTCTATTTTCAGAAACCATTCTTTTACGACACCATTATGTTATTTTTCAATTGAAATGGCATGAAATGAGGAGAGTCTGTGTGCTGGAAAGGATGGGAATCCTGAAAAAGATGGAAGGAAAAGAGGAAGAGGCATTGCAGGCATGACAGCGATGAGCACGCTGTCGCGAGGCCAGGAGACCGGCGTGGCAGTCAGTAATAATGATCCTACTGGTCAGTAATAATGTTCCTACTGGTCAGTAATAATGATCCTACTAGTCAGTAATAATGATCCTACTAGTCAGTAATAATGACCCTACTAGTCAGTAATAATGATCCTACTGGTACTACTGCCGTTATTACTCCTAATAATAAGAATACTCATTGCAGAATGCAGGGGACACCTTCATCTATCTGCTGGGTGATGATGCGTCCTGTGGATGTTCATTCAGGAGCCTGTAAAGCACACGCTGAGTCTTGGCCGTGCCGGTGGCTTGTATAAGATCAGAGGGCGGCTCTCGGACTCACTGAGCCCTGGGAAACAGCTCCTTCCTCTCCTGGCTTCCATTTCTCTGTCTCTTGGTGACGCAGCACAGCACTAAGCCATCTGATGTACCTGGAGTTTATCATCCAGCCAGCAGCGCAATCGCCACGGACACAGGAGGCCAGCGACGGCTTGGTTTGCTTCACTGCTGCTTGGGTCTTTATACAATCCCTTGTCTTGCAGGATGTAGGTTTCCTGACCTTTGCTGACTGCCAGACAGGGACACGTTACAGTAGTCAAGTGATTCTGCAATGTACACGGAATACAAATAGAATTAATTTATTAACATTATACAGGAAGAAGTACAACTGAAATTTCATTCTTAGCATGTCCCATATTACCCTCCTGAGATGCACACAGACATACAGGTGAGAGAAAAGCTTGGGGTCAGACATTTATCCATCACCCCTGGAACAGTCGGGATTAAGGGCCTTGCTCCAGGGCCCAGCAGTGATGTGATTAATCTGCCAGTCACAGGATTTGAACCAGTAACCTTCTGGGTCCTAACCCACACACTCGCACACTGGCGAGCTTTGGTGATGTGAAATATCAATAGATTTGCTTCAGACACACCTTTCTGTCTGTAGGACAGAGTAATGGGAGTGGCTGAGAGGGAACCTCGCAGTGGTACACAGCCTCTTCCTGTCAGGCTGCAGCGTCGGGGTCTGGCCGCTGGGGTCCTCAACGGCTTTATCGTGGTCGCCCAGGTGTTTGCATAGGGGACCCTGGTCAGCCCCAGTCCATCAGCCAAAACCAGCCACTCTGGCCCGGTGAACCCCCTCCAGTCGGGCCCTGCTTCTCCCCTCGTCGCCTCACCCCCGACCTCAGCTGTCGCAAACCAGTTACAGCAGATCCACTCCTTTTTCCGGAAAGGCCCGATTCCACCCTGGATATCGGCGTCGGGTGTGCTCCTGAGTGCCGGGATGTTTACATTACGCTGAGTGGTTCCGGCCCGTCGAGGATGTGTCAGGCTTCACTGTTCCTGCATGCATCCCGCTGCTGTGCCGCTATTTCTCTGCACATGTTCGCGGGACTTTGGAAGCATTTCTGGTCCATATATGGGAATGAAACTGACCTGGACAGCACAGACTGGTCTGAAGTTTAGAGAGAATGAACAGCTTTTGAGGTGTGCTGTTGTTTTCCCATTTACTTGAACTGGTTTGTATTGGGGCATCTTGTGTTGCTTATTAGAGTGGTGTCACAAATCTGGACTGTCTAGTTGTGGGATATCAGTCTTTCTTTTCTCCCTGCCTTTATTCCTTTATGCATTGATATTAAGAAGGAATGACATTCCACAGGATCCTCTGTTGTTCAGAGGCCTGTGGTTATTGACAAAAAAGTGATGAATGTTATTGCTGCAGTTTGGTAGAGCGTCTCTCTACCACAACTTTTCCAGACTTCCTGTCAATGCAGCCAAAGCATACGATGGGATTTTCTGCACAAACCTTCCTGAGAGGCAGACCTTGGCCCTGGCTTTCAAGTGCGGATGAGAATTAGCTCTGTGTCAGTGGTTCGTGTCACATTGAATTACACCACATTGTTGTGAATTAGTCTCAGTGCCGCAAGGCTGGGGCTGAGCCCACTGCCACAGTGAAGGGACACACTCGGGCCGGTCCATGATCACGCATCAGATGGGTAGTGGTCACATGCTACAACAGAAGGGAATTGAAACACGGCGGAAGTTCAGGTTTGAGTGCCGCTGCCCATGTCCTTTGGACGCTGCACGTAGATAATTCATTTCAAGAGTAAGTGTTTATAGCAGGGGTGTCCTTTCAAGGCATTAACACAGAGCATCAGAAGTGATGTCCGGTCACAGCTAAAAGCTGAGCTTCCACTAAAATACTCAGGTAATGTATGCAGCCGCTGAGATATTAAATAAAAGAATTCTTTTTGTATGTAGGTCCCCGGTGTAGGAAAAGCATTAAACAGCAGGATCAGCTTCGCAAGCAGGTGTCACTGTTGTTATCTGTGGCTCCGGGATTCATACTTTTGCAGGTTCTGCGGCCACAGTGAGTGGGAGTCACACAGACGGCTGTGTGCAGTGAGGCCACAAGCCGGGCTCATTGCATAAGAATATTATGGGACGTGTTTCGGTCGCCCTGAGAAAATCTACGCAGGAATAGCCACAGAATGACGTAAGACTCGGCGAGAGAGTGAAAGGAGGAGAGGAGGCTGGGAGTGACCTCTGTCCGCGTTCCCTGTCCACAGAATCGTGATCGACGGCTGAAACCCAGCTGAGGCCGTGTGGGAGGGAACGCGAACCCAAAAGGCCCAGAGAGCGCAGAGACTGAGGCGTTTCTTCTTCTGTCCTTAAAGCTTGACGCTTGTTTATTTTTCTCCCTCCCCCAAGCTGAGGCGCCCTAGCACTGGATCTTTCTCCAGGGAGACGCGTCGGTGCTGTTGGGGACTCCACTGCTTTGCAGTTGTTTACTTTTGGTATTGAGTGTCTGCCTGCTTCTATCATGGGTTTGGGGGGGGGGGGCTGTGTCTGTTCATAATTGATCAGGGGGGGTAGCCACTTTCCCCAAGGGTTACGACGTGGTAGCTCCCCTTTGTTTGCTTGGGTGCCCCAGCGTGGCAGTTCAAACAGCTCTGCCAGCCGTATTATGCACATCCTGTCAAAGCAGCGGTTGTCATGGATACTGGGCTGCGCCATAAGGAAACAAACCCCCTCGATTCTTACAGAAAGTGTCTGACTGCCTTGAGTGTTTTTATCTCCTGCGAAGAAACAGCAGCGTCCTTCGTTTTCTTGTTGCGATTCTGTGCATCCATAGCTTTCGGGAGTCTGGCCACAGGACTTGTTTTCACAGCTGGCAGTGCGAGCGCAGCTCCGTGACCGATAGGGTCACCAGGCCCTGAGTCATTCCCAGACAGCCAAACTCAGATATTAACTCAGAGGTACCCAAACTGAAAGTTTATGTAAGTCACTTAGAATTAATGAGCAGGAATATTAAAACATCGTTTTGGTATTACTTACTAGAACATTTCTGGTAATTAAATGTAATTAAAGTTTGTTCCCATTTTTTATCCCGCTTGAATCAAATGCTGTGCAGAAGGTGACTGGTGATGTGAAGGTGACTGGTGATGTGTAATGTTTTAGCGGACGCTGGTGGTAAGGAGCCGTTTTGGGGGCTTGTGGGTTTAGTATGTAAACACCAGTGGGCGCCTCTCCCTGTGGGGGGGGCAGTTTTAAAGGTCAGCCTTAAATATGCCGAAATCCCCGCCACTCCTGAGGGTGCCTGTTAGCGGAGCAGCGCCCCCCCGTGTCTGGCCACATGTTCACACCGGCGCTTCAAACGCTCTGCCATTCGTTGGCGTTCAGACCTTCGTCTCCATCCAAACTGAGGAAAGCTGTTTTCGGTCTCCTTGCCTTTTTTTGGCTGCCTGATGTGACGTTCTTTGTTGTTGGCTTTTCCCCTCCCAGACGGCGAGGAGGCGCAGGTGCGCTTCAGCTGAGTCAGTGTGTTTTTCTTGCCCCCCAGGTGCCTCAAGCAGCCGAGCGCCTCCTCCCACCGCATCGGGCTTCCAGCCCAAAGGCTTCCCAGAACAGCGAGCAGCAGCGTCTGCGGCAGGTGAGCGGCCTCTCCGCCGGCTCATGCCAGCTCCTGCCACCCCCAGCTATTTCCTGAGGCCCACGGCCGTGTTTGATTTGGCCGCTCCGCCTCCGAGTTATCCACCGCTGAACACAGCCACTGTGTTCTTGAGAAGTGAACCCTGAAAGGCCGCTCCCTATTTTAGGAAGACCCCGCCAGTAAAAGAAACAAAGGATTTTCATCTGGGAGCCTCCCTTCTCCAACACAATCAGCGTCCTCATTGGCTGGGGCGGCAGGGCTTCCTGCGTATCAGCCAAGCAGTGGCCTGCCACTCCTTGGCCCCGCCCCTTGGCCCCGATTTGGGGTCATTCTCTGTTGGGTGATGCCCTTTGGAGCTGAGAAGCCAGAGGCTGATGTACCTGTGTCTGGCTGCCTGCGTACTTGCGGTGTGTCTCCATGCCCATATGATTGGCATCTTTCCTCAAGGTCAGGGGGTCATAATTCATACACCTATCTGATAATTAGTAAATGACATGTTTTCAATCGGGGAGTGACAGGGGAGGGTGCACTCCAGGGGTCCCTCCATACATCCCCACTCAAGGTTAACCATTTGGCCATATGCGTCAACTTGAGACTTCAGCTATACTCCTTCAGGTATAGCTGTGAAATGAGAGCAGCGGTGAAATAATTAGCATTAAGGGTCTGTGGTGCCTTAATATGTACACATGTTTTTTTTCCCTCTCCTGACAATTTTGTCTATTTTGGTCTGTAACTCACCCTACTTCTCAAAGGCGGGTTGTTTTTATAATGTGAGTTATTAAACAGGAAATAGAGACTTCTGAAGCCTGGAATGTCCCACGTCACCCCTCCAATGTCTGTGACCTCCACCACGCCAGCGGAGGCACCAGACAGAGGGTGTCTGGTGATTAGGCCATACGGCCAGGCATGTACAAGACTGTGTGCCTTCATTTATGTGCCTCTGAGATCATCTCTGAGGTTCACCATTAAACGAGTCGTGTGCCGCGTGTAGCGTGATGCTCTTCAGAGGGGTGATTTATTCGGCTGGTTACCAGCCAGGCTGCGCCTTGCTGCGTGGTTCAGGTCAGTCGCAGTCATCATCCAACCCTCTCTGCGCACCATGCGCACACAGTCGTCCCATGAGTCCCTGGAAGAGGGTTTTTTTGGTAAAAATATATTCAATTTAATAAGAATAAAAAGAGATATAAGAATAAAAATGAAACACATGGTGTGGACTTAGTCGCTGTCACCTTCCACGACTCGCCCCTCTGTGATCTTGTAACGTTATGTTTTTTAAGCTGAATTCCACTCTAAATGGGACACACAGTGAAATTCATCGTACTGTGATTACTCTCCACTTTCATAGAAGTGCCACGACCATGAACCGCGTCATTTCCCATGAGGCCCAGGAACTGGTAAACTCAGCTTTGCCTTCTGGGACCTAGCAAAGAGCTTCGGGGGCAGGCCAGTGGATGGCAATCATGTGGAGGCCGGACCTGCCTTTGCACGCGATTACTCCTCCGATCTCTGTTCTGAGGTGTTAAACTTACACACAGTTACTTCATGTGCGAATTTCAGTTTGTGGATATTTCGTCAGATGGTTCCCATGATCTGTGTCCACCCTTCAGTGTATGAAATCTGCCTCAGTGGGCCTGGGAGGGTGAAGGGGGGGATTTTCCTGGGCGGGCTTAATGCTTGCTGCTGGCATGAATTGCTGCAGCGGCCGTAGGTCAGTTAATATTCACCGAGTGTTTGCTTCCAGTAATTTCCGTGACCTTCCATTAAAAATCACAAGATGCATGTAATTATGCTGCTAATTAAAAGTTTACCAGTTAAACTTCAGTCATGTCACTTTGCTGTGCATTAGAAGGATACTCACTTTTATCAGGTCTTTTCATTAAGCCTTTTCTTTATTTTAAAGCTAGCATGTCTATTTTACGCCGTCCTTGACAAGCCCTCACACTCCCTCTGAATGGTATATAAGGGAGAAAAGGCCTTTAATCACTTCTAAAATGAATCGTTTTACCTTGTTTCTTGAGTCATCTTTTATTATATATTTCAATTTATTTGATCACATTTACTAATGTCTCCATTGTGGCGGCGTCTCTGCATGTGCTGAGGGCTTCATCATGGCAGATATGGCCTCACCTAAAGAGAGCTGCTCTTCACTTTTGGCAGAATGTACAGTGCAGAGCATCACCTGCGCGGCAGGGGCAGGTCCCCATGAGCTGGTCAGTGGAAACAGCAGGGGGCCCACAGAGATGAAGCGGACCTACCTGCTTTATAGTGTGGGATAGGATCTCTGCCCGTCCGGCCTTTACGTATCGGCCTTAGCCAGCTAAGTAAATGATCAATGCCAGAATGTAATTAATGAAAATGGGTCTGATGGAATCTAACACTGTGTATCTTCAATCTTTTGACTGTCCAAACTGGCAGTTTAAACTGGCACCTGTGGGTGAGATGTGGACCACAGCCCCTCCAGAACTCCTTTGCTTGGTTAGTCCAGTCCAGCTCTGGATGGAGGAGGTGATTTTTGTGATTCTGCTGCCCCAGAATGTGACACCAAGGTCAAGCTGCCGTCTGTCTCACTCATCATCTGGGGACATCAGGGCGCTCCTTCTCTCTCTGTCCCTGGAAGTGAAATTTTATACCTACAAACATTGGCAGCTCCACCTCCCGGCCCGTCTGTCCGCTCTCCTGTGATTTCGCTAAATTCTCCGGTACTCTTTGCAGTGAGCGATGTGCTTTTCACACAACACCTCTCCCCAGTCAAATCCAGACATCAGCCTTCATCGGTAGTAAGAGCTTGAGGGATAAATCAAACCATTTCAGACCACTCATTTAACATAAATGTAAGTCACTTTGCTGACAACTTCACCAGGACCCCCTCCCACAAAGATTTACCTGTCTTATAATGTCACCTGAAACCACTCGCCGCAGTGCCACTCTTCTTTCTGATAATGCCACCGCAAACCCTTCACCCAGCATCAGTCACCTGTCTCACAGCATGACTGGGAACCTCTCCGCCAGCATCAGTCACCTGTCTCACAGCATCACTGGGAACCCCTCCCCCTGCATCAGTCACCTGTCTCACAGCATCACTAGGAACCCCTCCGCCAGCATCAGTCACCTGTCTCACAGCATCACTGGGAACCCCTCCGCCAGCATCAGTCACCTGTCTCACAGCATCACTGGGAACCCCTCCCCCTGCATCAGTCACCTGTCTCACAGCATAACTGGGAACCCCTCCGCCAGCATCAGTCACCTGTCTCACAGCATCACTGGGAACCCCTCCGCCAGCATCAGTCACCTGTCTCACAGCATCACTGGGAACCCCTCCCCCTGCATCAGTCACCTGTCTCACAGCATAACTGGGAACCCCTCCGCCAGCATCAGTCACCTGTCTCACAGCATCACTGGGAACCCCTCCGCCAGCATCAGTCACCTGTCTCACAGCATCACTGGGAACCCCTCCCCCTGCATCAGTCACCTGTCTCACAGCATCACTGGGAACCCCTCCCCCTGCATCAGTCACCTGTCTCACAGCATCACTGGGAACCCCTCCTCCAGCATCAGTCACCTGTCTCACAGCATCACTGGGAACCTCTCCGCCAGCATCAGTCACCTGTCTCACAGCATCACTGGGAACCCCTCCCCCTGCATCAGTCACCTGTCTCACAGCATCACTGGGAACCCCTCCGCCAGCATCAGTCACCTGTCTCACAGCATCACTGGGAAACCCTCCCCCTGCATCAGTCACCTGTCTCACAGCATCACTAGGAACCCCTCCGCCAGCATCAGTCACCTGTCTCACAGCATCACTGGGAATCCCTCCGCCAGCATCAGTCACCTGTCTCACAGCATCACTGGGAACCCCTCCCCCTGCATCAGTCACCTGTCTCACAGCATCACTGGGAACCCCTCCTCTGATCCCGAAGTCCCTGCCCTGCTCTGAGTGCTGGGCCATGTCTACATGCCAAACAGGGGCCTCCCCCTCCAAGCCTGATTAAATAACTCGTGACTGAATAGCCAGTCAGCTTAAGACACTTGTTTCATTGTGCGCATTTCATATTTCTTATTATAGCAGGTGAGAATACCACTGTCTCTTCCTCACGTTTTCCATAATATAATTAATGTCTCCGGCAATCCACTCAGCTTTGCCGCACGTCGGATATCCCGAAGAAGCTCATTAAGCCATTCGCCATCATCTTTTTTTTCATTTGCTGATGGGCATTTCTCACATTACAAGGGGGGATTGTTCTCGGAGTATCAGAGCAGGAGCCGGCGGCTGTGTGCCAAAAAGCCTGTCCATTGATTGCGAATGTTTTCGCCCGTAAACATTTATTAATGCCACATCTTCCCACTACAGTCGCATCCGTGGAGAACGACAACAATCCACGATTCAGCCTTCGTCTCTGCTTCCTCCACACAGCTGTCAATCAAGTCGCTGCAGGCCCACCATTGGTGTGTGTGGGGGGGTCCAATTCAGCAATTATCATGTCATATACTTGAAAATGTAAATGAGTGAGTGTGTAAAATTAAATTTATGGGTTGTCAGTGAAGAAAAAGAATGAGGAGTGCAATTACATATCCTCTTTCATCTTTTCAAGGCAGAAAAGCATGCAGTTAAATGCTGGAATTAGCACTTTCCGGGTGTCGCAATTAAAGGCCCAGAGCAACTATCTGCCATTTCTGCTTTGTCTGTGTCTGTGTGTGTGTGTGTGTGTGTGTGTGTGTGTGTGTTCGCGCATGCAGACAAGCAAGGAGATACAATTATTGTCCAACGCGCTGCTGAAAAGCTTTCGAAAGCACAAAAGACGTGTGTCACTTTTGTGTGGGGCATTCTGTTCTTCGACTGGGCCAGCCTCCCTTGGCCTGAAACTAATATTATTCCGAGCACTTTTGAAGTTCTGCTCCCAACGTGAGTGCCGGATTTGCACGGGTGGCTCACCTGCGGTCTGTCCGACTGCTAGATTACAGCCTGAAATTATAGGTGTGAGGTTTACCCTTGTGCTGTAGCTGGGTATTAAAATGATGTGGAAACCTGTTCAGAGACCAGCTATGCTGCCAGGGTCCCCAACCTGGGGATTTGAACCAGCAACGTTCTGATCACAGGCTCAGTAACCTAACCTGCTGGGACACACACTGCTCCCCAACGCCTTTCTACAAATCTGAGAGAATAAAAGTTTAATTAAAAGTTTCCGTATGATGTACAGAAGTCCATTAAATAGACCAGGCAGCCTTAGAAGAACAGGGGGCCTGGTAGTATTTCATAGTGATGAAGGGTGATGGGTGCAGCACCTGGTCAGATGTACAGAATCTGAATGCTGCTATTAACCTGTAACAGATTGTTTATAATTGCAGATAAAAATAGGCATAACACAATACCACATGCAACAACTACTGAAAATGAATAAGTATTTCATATGAAGATGGTAATAAGTAGGTGAACAGAAACATGAGTAAAGTACGATGGTGAAACATGCAGATACATTCTAAAATATTGCACATAAAAATAGAGCTGTCGCAATTATTCAATTAAACTCGAATTACTCCATTATTAACAAGCACTCCATTATTAAAATTTTCCTTCTTGTTTTCTCGCCAGTGTAGTAGAAGGAAGACAGCACAATGCAGGGTGAGGGACCAGATAAAGAGCGAAAGCATCATTTTTTTTAAAGTAATTCATATTATATGTGAATTTGAATGTAGTTGTCTGTCAGTATTCTAAAGCTGAGCTTAAATATCACCACAGAGAAAAAAATGAGCAGACCTCAGTTACATTCAGTGCATTAGTGAATGCCTTTTTGTTCCCATCTCTATATTTCTGCATCAGAAAATTTGATCGATAACCAATATATACGCTTGTCCAGTATCCCCGGTGTCGGCAGTGAAACTTGCCAGTGCTTAAAATAAAGATCAATCTGCTGGCCAGGATTAATCATGAATTATAAACATGTCGTGGGTCATATAAATAAAATCGAAATAAAAGGCTGTGTCCTGTTTTGGTCACGATAGATCCCCAATAACACCCTAAATTGTGCTGGCATGGGGTGCAGTTTTGTATGAAATTACATGTGACATTTAACCTACAAGCTTCTTGTGTCACTCCTGCTTATTTAATATAAAGGTTATAGTTCCAGTAGTGTGGTGGGAAAAGGATACATGAAAGTGACCAGGAACTACAAAAAGATGGCCCAGGAACTCGGAACATGGACCTAGGTTCCTGAACCTCAGAGGGAAATCTAATGTTAACTAATATAATACTTTACTTGACGGGGCACAAATAATATGGTATTATGCTATTAGTTATATATTAATTAACCACAACCTATGTCTGTTACATACTGATCTCATGTTAATTCATCATTAATAAATTGTGACGCATGTTTTATCTCAAACATATCTCAAATATTTATTACTATATCTGTTGATTCTGTAAACCTTTGTGAACTACTGAAGGAACAAGTAATGAATAACACAAGGGGAATCCTGATCTCATGTTTGTTCATCATTAATGAATCCTGATGCATCTTTTCTCATCTTTTTCATGATTTTTTTCATGATTTGCACTTCTGTAGTAACTTAGTTATTACTAAGTATTTGTGCCCCTTCAAGTAAAGTTTTACCACTAATATTAATATTTTTTCAATTATAGATTAATATGACTCCCGGAAGACATCAAAGGTAGGCCTGAAGTTGTTCTTTTTTGCAGTAGTCAGCGAGCCTATCAGAGCACATAGATGGCTGCGGAGGCCGGGAAAGAAACAGTCTCCCACTGAAATTCAATCAGTTTGTTAAAGAATTTAAATAAAACTTTTCTTTGTTGGAGTTTGATTTCAGAACTTTATAGTGTCTATGGACTATAACTACATTGCAGATTTGTTATGGCTTGGGCTTGGCCGCCCATTACAAATCGTCCTCCACGTTCATTGTCCCTACATCTGCTGAGAGGTGCTTGTTCAGATCCTCTAAATAGTGTCTTGTTGTAGTAACGGAAGAGAGTGGACTAGTTTAAGTCTTATGGTTTAAGTCCAAAGCAGGCCAACATATAGCAGAACACTTTTGTGTTTGTATGTACTGTAAGTGCTGTTAAGCTGTATTGGACTGTGTGGCCCCCTCACCTTTATTCTGGTCCAACTGCAGTGTCATTTCTGGCTTCACCACTGGTGTGCACCCTGCAATGTGTGCGATTTGTGGGATGCATATCCAGGGCACGAAGCTCCCGTTCCACCACATCCCAAAGATGCTCTATTGGGTTGAGATCTGGTGACTGTGGGGGCCATTTTAGTACAGTGAACTCATTGTCATGTTCAAGAAACCAATTTGAAATGATTCGAGCTTTGTGACATGGTGCATTATCCTGCTGGAAGTAGCCATCAGAGGATGGGTACATGGTGGTCATAAAGGGATGGACATGGTCA
The DNA here is from genome assembly GCF_048594095.1 of Paramormyrops kingsleyae. Taxonomy (NCBI): domain Eukaryota; kingdom Metazoa; phylum Chordata; class Actinopteri; order Osteoglossiformes; family Mormyridae; genus Paramormyrops; species Paramormyrops kingsleyae. Next base: position 670,085 of record NC_132797.1, on the reverse strand, counting down.
GAAACAATGCTCAGGTAGGCCGTGGCATTTAAACGATACCCAATTGGCACTAAGGGGCCTAAAGTGTGCCAAGAAAACATCCCCCACACCATTACACCACCACCACCAGCCTGCACAGTGGTAATAAGGCATGATGGATCCATGTTCTCATTCTGTTTACGCCAAATTCTGACTCTACCATTTGAATGTCTCAACAGAAATCGAGACTCATCAGACCAGGCAACATTTTTCCAGTCTTCAACTGTCCAATTTTGGTGAGCTCGTGCAAATTGTAGCCTCTTTTTCCTATTTGTAGTGGAGATGAGTGGTACCCGGTGGGGTCTTCTGCTGTGTTAGCCCATCCGCCTCAAGGTTGTGCGTGTTGTGGCTTCACAAATGCTTTGCTGCATACCTTGGTTGTAACAAGTGGTTATTTCAGTCAAAGTTGCTCTTCTATCAGCTTGAATCAGTCGGCCCATTCTCCTCTGACCTCTAGCATCAACAAGGCATTTTCACCCACAGGACTGCCGCATACTGGATATTTTTCCCTTTGCACACCATTCTTTGTAAACCCTAGAAATGGCTGTGCGTGAAAATCCCAGTAACTGAGCAGATTGTGAAATACTCAGACCGGCCCGTCTGGCACCAACAACCATGCCACGCTCAAAATTGCTTAAATCACCTTTCTTTCCCATTCTGACATTCAGTTTGGAGTTCAGGAGATTGTCTTGACCAGGACCACACCCCTAAATGCATTGAAGCAACTGCCATGTGATTGGTTGATTAGATAATTGCATTAATGAGAAATTGAACAGGTGTTCCTAATAATCCTTTAGGTGAGTGTATATTATATTATTATTAGTAGATAGATAGATAGATAGATAGATAGATAGATAGATAGATAGATAGATAGATAGATAGATAGTTAGATAGATAGATAGATAGATAGATAGATAGATAGATAGATAGATAGATAGATAGATAATGCAGCAGGCCCAGCACTTTCCATGAAAGCGCCAAGCTGCCTGTTCCTCTTGTTAGAGTGTGAAGGATATCCAAATGGATAGCGCAGGATCCTGACAGCTCACTCTATCGATCCGCTGTTCTTGAGTAGTGGACTTTTGAAGAGGAACGTGTGTTTGTCTTGTTTTGACAATGATCTCAGGCTGCGTGATGCCTTGTAACTCCTCAAAACAGAGATTTGTTTTTAAATATGACTCGTCACAGAAGAGCTACGCCTCTGGCTGTGCCGTGAGATTAGAACACACAGACTTTGGCCTTGTTCTTAGCCGAGGCTGTTTGGGCTTCTTCCTGTAAACATTGCCATTAATGGTGTTTCGACACTCCAGCAAGTCGAGATAGTTAACCTTGTCTTTTCTTAATCAGCCTTTTGAATCGCTGCTGTGTCCTGTGTTTATTTCTCAGCATTTAATTGGTGCTCTTACATCTGCTTCTGACTGTAACTAAAGATGCGCCCATACGCTCAATGCCACCTCATGCCATTTATAACACTGTGAAGAATGGAATTCTCAGGCAGTCTGCCCTCCTCCGATCAGGAGCTGCCGTCTCGTCCCTCCGCTCCCCCACTGGCCGTTGCTGAGGTCTATGTTCTATGGGCAGGTGCCAGCAGCGACGGCCATGATGAGTCCCCAGGTTATCACCCCGCAGCAGATGCAGGCCCTCCTCCAGCAGCAGGTGCTGTCCCCCCAGCAGCTGCAGGCCCTCCTCCAGCAGCAGCAAACAGTTATGCTGCAGCAGGTACAAAGTCCTCGCTTCCTACCGCACACCTGTTAGCGTGTCCCCTCCCCCACCCCGCCTCCTCCCGCACACCCGTTAGCGTGTCCCCTCCCCCATCCCGCCTCCTCCCGCACACCCATTAGCGTGTCCCCTCCCCCATCCCGCCTCCTCCCACACACCCGTTAGCGTGTCCCCTCCCCCATCCCGCCTCCTCCCACACACCTGTTAGCGTGTCCCCTCCCCCATCCCGCCTCCTCCCACACACCTGTTAGCGTGCCCACACCCCCACCCCGCCTCCTCCCACACACCCGTTAGCGTGTCCCCTCCCCCATCCCGCCTCTTCCCACACACCCGTTAGCGTGTCCCCTCCCCCATCCCGCCTCCTCCCACACACCCGTTATCGTGTCCCCTCCCCCATCCCGCCTCCTCCCACACACCCGTTATCGTGTCCCCTCCCCCATCCCGCCTCCTCCCACACACCCGTTATCGTGTCCCCTCCCCCATCCCGCCTCCTCCCACACACCCGTTATCGTGTCCCCTCCCCCATCCCGCCTCCTCCCACACACCCGTTAGCGTGTCCCCTCCCCCATCCCGCCTCCTCCCGCACACCCGTTAGCGTGTCCCCTCCCCCATCCCGCCTCCTCCCACACACCCGTTATCGTGTCCCCTCCCCCATCCCGCCTCCTCCCGCACACCTGTTAGCGTGTCCCCTCCCCCATCCCGCCTCCTCCCACACACCCGTTATCGTGTCCCCTCCCCCATCCCGCCTCCTCCCGCACACCCGTTAGCGTGTCCCCTCCCCCATCCCGCCTCCTCCCACACACCCGTTATCGTGTCCCCTCCCCCATCCCGCCTCCTCCCACACACCTGTTAGCGTGCCCACACCCCCACCCCGCCTCCTCCCACACACCTGTTAGCGTGTCCCCTCCCCCATCCCGCCTCCTCCCACACACCCGTTATCGTGTCCCCTCCCCCATCCCGCCTCCTCCCACACACCTGTTAGCGTGCCCACACCCCCACCCCGCCTCCTCCCACACACCCGTTAGCGTGTCCCCTCCCCCATCCCGCCTCCTCCCACACACCCGTTAGCGTGTCCCCTCCCCCATCCCGCCTCCTCCCACACACCCGTTATCGTGTCCCCTCCCCCATCCCGCCTCCTCCCACACACCCGTTATCGTGTCCCCTCCCCCATCCCGCCTCCTCCCACACACCCGTTATCGTGTCCCCTCCCCCATCCCGCCTCCTCCCACACACCCGTTATCGTGTCCCCTCCCCCATCCCACCTCCTCCCACACACCCGTTAGCGTGTCCCCTCCCCCATCCCGCCTCCTCCCGCACACCCGTTAGCGTGTCCCCTCCCCCATCCCGCCTCCTCCCACACACCCGTTATCGTGTCCCCTCCCCCATCCCGCCTCCTCCCTCACACCTGTTAGCGTGTCCCCTCCCCCATCCCGCCTCCTCCCACACACCCGTTATCGTGTCCCCTCCCCCATCCCGCCTCCTCCCACACACCTGTTAGCGTGTCCCCTCCCCCATCCCGCCTCCTCCCACACACCCGTTATCGTGTCCCCTCCCCCATCCCGCCTCCTCCCACACACCTGTTAGCGTGCCCCCACCCCCACCTCCTCACGCACACCTGTTAGTTGTTTACAGGCAGCAGGGTCAGGTTGCTGACAACTCTCTTTCTCTCACTCTCTCTTGCTCTCTCTCCCTTTCTGTCTGTTTGTCTGTCTCTCTCGCTCTCTCTCACACACACACACATCTCCATTTGCAGCAACATCTGCAGGAGTTTTACAAGAAGCAGCAGGAGCAGCTGCACCTTCAGCTGCTGCAGCAAACGCAGCCGGGAAAGCCGGCCAAAGAGGTACCGGTATGTCTGCAGATGTCCCGTGTGGCACAGGGGGGCGTAGGTGGGTCAGCTGACATGACCTAAACAAAACATAGGAGAAGCCCCCCACCCTCCCAGCCACAAACATCAGTTAAATACGGCTGCTATCAGGTACCAGGCAGTACAGGCCCTGCAGTTTTCCAGGGAGTGTGCCAAGCTCTGCCTTCCTGGTCGATCAAAGATAACAGCCAGTAGAAGTAGCCTCTCTCGCTCTTGAGGGCGACTGACCTTCTCATAGAGCGTCCATCTCGTAACACCATGCGGAGCCGACCGTCAGGTTCAACCCACCTAACATGAGCTTCTAACAGGACGCCGCTCTTCCTTCTCAAGCCCATGAGCAGGAGGGCAGAGAGGTTAGCAGGACAGTGCAATGCACCTACTTACCAGTCCTCCGCCAGCCCAGGGGGGCCCGCCTCACGGCTCCCTAAAGGCCCCGTTTATCTGGCTGAGGAAACACATGGCGGCAGCATCCATGCACATAGGGCTGCTTCATTACCGCCAGCCGGTCGGGCCGTGTTTATGGGTGATATCTCTGTGCTTAGTTACACACTGGGCTCGGTTGCTGCAGTCCTGATTGGTCGGGATGCCGAGCCCCGTCTGAGCGATAAGCTGCCAGCCATTGTTTTGTTGCCATGGTTACCGCTGTTGTTGTTGTTGTTTTTGTTGTCTCGCCTCTATATACACAAGAGGCAGCCTAGCCTGGGTAATAAACAGAAGGAGGAGAGCGGGGAAGAGGAGAGCTGCAGTCTGGCTCCCAGCTCTGTCCGCTCTCATCGTCTCTGTTCGGACCGCTGTAAGCAGGGATTGCCTGCGAACACTTTCTGGAAGGATCTTGGTTTCCGTGGCTGGCGGGGGCTCAGCGTGCCGGGGTAGCCGGGGGGTGCAAATAGACAAAAGCAGTGGGGGGGGGGGGGGTGTGCTGAGCTGAGGCGCCGCTGATCTCTGGCTCTCCATTGCAGTGGGGGGGTGGGCTGAGCTGAGGCGCCACTGATTTCTGGCTCTCCATCGCCACAGCAGCAGCACCTGGCCGCCCAGCAGCTCGTCTTCCAGCAGCAGCTGCTCCAGATGCAGCAGCTCCAGCAGCAGCAGCAGCACCTGCTCAGCCTGCAGCGCCAGGGGCTGCTCTCACTGCCGCCCAGCCAGCCTCTGCCCCCAGGTAGGTCCCCACACTGCGTGCCCGCCGATCCACTAGCCTGCAGCGCCAGGGTGCTGTCACTGCCGCCCAGCCAGCCTCTGCCCCCAGGTAGCTCCCCACACTGCGCGCCCGCCGATCCACTAGCCTGCAGCGCCAGGGGCTGCTCTCACTGCCGGCCAGCCAGCCTCTGCCCCCAGGTAGGTCCCCACACTGCGCGCCCGCCGATCCACTAGCCTGCAGCGCCAGGGGCTGCTCTCACTGCCGGCCAGCCAGCCTCTGCCCCCAGGTAGGTCCCCACACTGCGCGCCCGCCGATCCACTAGCCTGCAGCGCCAGGGGCTGCTCTCACTGCCGGCCAGCCAGCCTCTGCCCCCAGGTAGGTCCCCACACTGCGCGCCCGCCGATCCACTAGCCTGCAGCGCCAGGGGCTGCTCTCACTGCCGCCCAGCCAGCCTCTGCCCCCAGGTAGGTCCCCACACTGCGCGCCCGCCGATCCACTAGCCTGCAGCGCCAGGGGCTGCTCTCACTGCCGGCCAGCCAGCCTCTGCCCCCAGGTAGGTCCCCACACTGCGCGCCCGCCGATCCACTAGCCTGCAGCGCCAGGGGCTGCTCTCACTGCCGGCCAGCCAGCCTCTGCCCCCAGGTAGGTCCCCACACTGCGCGCCCGCCGATCCACTAGCCTGCAGTGCCAGGGGCTGCTCTCACTGCCGCCCAGCCAGCCTCTGCCCCCAGGTAGGTCCCCACACTGCCCGCCCGCCGATCCACTAGCCTGCAGCACCAGGGCCTGCTGTCACTGCTGCCCGGTCAACCTCTGGCCCCAGGTGGATCCCCACACCACCCGCCCGCTGATCCTCAATCTGCAGCACCTCATCCACTTGCCCCAAGTGGGTCCCCATGCTACTCGCCCACTGATCCACCACCTGCAGCAGCAGGGTCTGCTCCACCTGGCCCACCTCTGGCCCCTGGTAGGTCCCCACACCACCTGACTGCCAATCCGCCGCCTGCAGCACCACGGCCTGCTCTCACTGCCGCCCAGCCAGCCTCTGGCCCCAGGTGGGTCCCTATACCACCCGCCCATCCACCAGCCTGGAGCGCCAGGGCCTGCTCTCACTGCCGCCCAGCCAGCCTCTGGCCCCAGGTGGGTCCCTATACCACCTGCCCATCCACCAGCCTGGAGCGCCACGGCCTGCTCTCACTGCCGCCCAGCCAGCCTCTGGCCCCAGGTGGGTCCCTATACCACCTGCCCATCCACCAGGCTGGAGCGCCAGGGCCTGCTCTCACTGCCGCCCAGCCATCCAATGGTCCCAGATATGTCCCGCTCCCCTTAAGGGGTGCAGGCAGGACCACGTGGGGAGGGCTGGGGGACCTTAGAGATGGCCCTGTCCTAGTCTCTTTCTCTCTCTCTATCTTTTTCTCTCTCCCTCTGCCTGTCCCTCTCTTCCTCACTCCCCCCGCCCTTGCCACCTCTCTCTCCCTGTCCCCCTCTGTCTCTCCCTCCCTTCCTTGCTACTTCTATCTCTCTTACTCTCTCTCTCCCCCTCCCTCTCTTGCCACCTCTCTCTCTCCTTCCCTTCCTTGCTACGTCTCTCCCCCCCTCCCTTGCCGCCTCTCGCTTTCTGTCTCCCTGTCCCTTTCTCTCTCCCTCCCCCCTCCCTTGCCGCCTCTTGCTCTCTCCCTGTCCCTCTCTCTCTCTCTCTCTCCCTGTCCCAGTCTCTCTCTATCGCTCTCTCTCTATCTCTCTCTATCTCCCTCCCTTCCTTGCCACCTCTATCTCTCTCTCACTCTCTCTCCCCCTCCCTCTCTTGCCACCTCTCCCCCTCCCTCTCTTGCCACCTCTCTCCCCCCCTCCCTTGCCGCCTCTCGCTTTCTGTATCCCTGTCCCTCTCTTTCTCCCTCCCTCCCTAGTTGCCTCTCTCTCTTTGTCTCTCTCTCTCATCCTCTCATTCCCTTGTTGCTGCTGTTGTTGTTGTTATTGTTGTTTACCAGCAGCAGCCGCCACCCACAAGCCGGTCACGTCCGGTCCTCCATCACCCCCTTCCGCTTCTCACACCTGTCTGTCGAGCGACAGATTGCAGGAAACACTAATTTTTGCCTCAGTACCATTTCTTTTTCCCTCAAGTGTCTTGTTTTTTCCGTATGATGGAGGCAGTGGTCTGCAGCAGCTGAAGGTGTGTCTGTATTCTTCTGGAGGATAAGTGTGGGGGGGGGGGGGTGGCAAGCTGCCGTGTGAGCCGCGATGCACGATCTTCCGGTGTCCGCGATGCCGTAAGTCCCTCGTCGTTTACGGAAGCGATCGCCATCGCGAAAAAACATCAAATACAAGGGCCCCACACTGGTGAGAGACAGGAATATCGAGGTGGCTGTGGGAACAGGTCGACCGGGAACCACGAGAACCCAGAAGCTGGATGAAAAGGAGGCCAAACCCCCCACCCCATTTCCATGTTTGCTGGAGGATTGACTTGTTGACCTGATCTTCTTCCTTGTTTTATTTAACCAGAATAGATTATTATGTTAAGGTTGAAATACCCTGGAGAGGAGGGTTTTTTTTTTTTAAATCAGCCTGCAGTATTCTTCAGTAAACATCCAATGAGTCATTTACCAATGAGCGTGAAGTACTGTCCGAGTTGTCCTGGGTTAAGACTGCCTGTGAACAGTGGCTGTGCCCTTAGGGCAGGATAAACATGATAACCAAATTCATGTTCGTTCAGTGTTTCCTTGCTTCGTTTCTGTTTTGATCAGTGTTCAGGATGTTTTGCTTAGCAACGCCATGCTAATGGTGCTAACTGTCAGTGGCATTGGTGTTCACAGCCGGCCTGAGCCCTGTGGAGCTGCAGCAGCTGTGGAATGAAGTGACCGGCACCCACAACATGGAGGACGGCCCTGGTGGTGGGAAACACGCCTGCAGCCTCGACCTGACGACGACCAGCTCCTCCTCCACTACCTCCACCAGCACCTCCAAAGCCTCGCCACCCATTACGCACCACTCTGTATCCAATGGACCGTCCTCCATGCTGAGCTCCCGCCGAGAGAGGTTAGCACCGTCAAAAAGCGTCCAAGGATCCTTCTGATGAATTAGTCCTCGCTTAAGAGAGGCCCGTTACCTCTAGCTGGAGGAGACACAGCGTCTCACTTTCGTTTGTTCATTTGTTTGTTTGTTCAGCGGTTGATTAATGCATCTACTGTATCCCCAGCGATAGCGAGCACCCAATAGCCTGTTTTCTCCAAATCAAAAGCTGCGAGTGTGTGCAAACGGCCGCGGGAAATGTTGCAGGTACCCTCGGCGTGCATTAAGAATTTAAGCCGTTTTTCCCAGGCTTTTGAAATGACTTTGTTGCGCTGCTTGTCATATAAACAGAATACATGATGCAGAGAAGACTTTGTATAACGTTAATGCTTTTATATACAGCTCTGCCGCTATGAAAGGCTGCTCGAATATCAGTCTGTCATATGCATTATTTAAGCATTTCCGCAAAGTGGTGCGTGTGGAGCAGGTGCAGGTGGCTAGAGAGCTAACCGTACCCCACGATTCATTTAAGATAAGCAGCTAAGCCGTACACAAATCGCAGCCTCAGAAGAAGACAGCAAGCAGAAATGATCAGGGTATGGCAATGATTCAGGGCAGGTGCGTCTCTCCACATTCTACCCACAACCGGGCAGTGCCTGGTGGATGTCAGCTGGGCAGGGGCTGCTTGTGCTGCTGGCTACTGTCCCAGGAGGGTCAGACAAACTGAGAAACTGTAGCGGAGACATCAGATGGTACAAGTGGATAAGGGTATAATCTATAAACTGTGCAAATCACACTGCATCTTAAAAAAGCCATGTTAATGAATGATGTGGATCGTTGGGCTCCCTGAGTGTTAGGTAAGGACCATCTGTCCGTCTCTCTCTGTACAGCTCTGTGCATGAGGACATGGCCCCCTCGCACTCCCTATATGGCCATGGCGTCTGCAAGTGGCCCGGCTGCGAGAGCATCTGTGAGGACTTCAGCCAGTTTCTCAAGTAGGTACATCCGATTCCTCAAGTAGGTTCCTGTGCATAGGTATGTGTTAGGGGCGTGCGTCTCCATCAATGAGGACCTCAGCTAGTTCCTCAAATAGGTTCCTCTGCATAGGTATGTGTTAGGGGCGTGCATCTCCATCACTGAGGACTTCAGCCTGTTCCTCAAATAGGTTCCTCTGCATAGGTATGTGTTAGGGGCGTGCGTCTCCATCAATGAGGACTTCAGCCTGGTCCTCAAATAGGTTCCTGTGCATAGGTATGTGTTAGGGGCGTGCGTCTCCATCAATGAGGACTTCAGCCTGGTCCTCAAGTAGGTTCCTCTGCATAGGTATGTGTTAGGGGTGTGCGTCTCCATCACCGAGGACCTCAGCCAGGTCCTCAAATAGGTTCCTCTGCATAGGTATGTGTTAGGGGTGTGCGTCTCCATCACTGAGGACTTCAGCCTGTTCCTCAAATAGGTTCCTCTGCATAGGTATGTGTTAGGGGTGTGCGTCTCCATCACTGAGGACTTCAGCCTGGTCCTCAAATAGGTTCCTGTGCATAGGTATGTGTTAGGGGCGTGCGTCTCCATCAATGAGGACTTCAGCCTGGTCCTCAAGTAGGTTCCTCTGCATAGGTATGTGTTAGGGGCGTGCGTCTCCATCACTGAGGACCTCAGCCAGTTCCTCATGGAGGTTCCTCTGCATAGGTATGTGTTAGGGGCGTGCGTCTCCATCAATGAGGACCTCAGCCAGGTCCTCAAATAGGTTCCTCTGCATAGGTATGTGTTAGGGGTGTGCGTCTCCATCACCGAGGACCTCAGCCAGGTCCTCAAATAGGTTCCTCTGCATAGGTATGTGTTAGGGGCGTGCGTCTCCATCACTGAGGACCTCAGCCAGTTCCTCAAATAGGTTCCTCTGCATAGGTATGTGTTAGGGGCGTGCGTCTCCATCACTGAGGACCTCAGCCAGTTCCTCAAGTAGGTTCCTCTGCATAGGTATGTGTTAGGGGCGTGCGTCTCCATCACTGAGGACCTCAGCCAGTTCCTCAAATAGGTTCCTCTGCATAGGTATGTGTTAGGGGCGTGCGTCTCCATCATTGAGGACCTCAGCCAGTTCCTCAAATAGGTTCCTATGCATAGGTATGTGTTAGGGGCGTGCGTCTCCATCACTGAGGACCTCAGCCAGTTCCTCAAATAGGTTCCTGTGCATAGGTATGTGTTAGGGGCGTGCGTCTCCATCACTGAGGACTTCAGCCTGGTCCTCAAGTAGGTTCCTCTGCATAGGTATGTGTTAGAGGCGTGCGTCTCCATCACTGAGGACCTCAGCCAGTTCCTCAAATAGGTTCCTCTGCATAGGTATGTGTTAGGGGCGTGCGTCTCCATCATTGAGGACCTCAGCCAGTTCCTCAAATAGGTTCCTATGCATAGGTATGTGTTAGGGGCGTGCGTCTCCATCACTGAGGACCTCAGCCAGTTCCTCATGGAGGTTCCTCTGCATAGGTATGTGTTAGGGGCGTGCCTCTCCATCACCGAGGACTTCAGCCTGTTCCTCAAATAGGTTCCTGTGCATAGGTATGTGTTAGGGGCGTGCATCTCCATCACATAGGACTTCAGCCTGTTCCTCAAATAGGTTCCTCTGCATCGGTATGTGTTAGGGGCTTGAGTCTCCATCACTGAGGACCTCAGCGGGTTCTTCATGTAGGTTCCTCTGCATAGGTATGTGTTAGGGGGTTGTGTTTGTGTATATATTTCGGTCCCCACAAGGGAAAATTCAATTATATCTGTGACTGCAATCATAAAACTAAAAATTCCAAAAGACTTGTATTTTGTTTGGTTACGTATGGTTAAGGTTAAGGTTGGGTAGGGGTTAAGCTTGTCATTGTTGGTCTTTCCCATAGAAATGAATGGAAGGTCCTCATTCAGATAGGTACGCCAATGTGTCTTAATGTCCCCATAACGTGATAAATATCCGTTTTTTTCCCTTATGGGGACCAAGAAACCGGTCCCCATAAGGGAAAACTCTATTTTATAAAAATCGGTGACTGCTATGAAAAAACTAAAAATGCAAAAACTCTTGTATTTTGTTAGGTTACTTATGGTTATGGTTAGGGCAGGGTGGGGGTTAAGGTTGTCATAGTTAGCGTTAGCATTTTTCCCATTGAAATGAATGAGCGGTCCCCATAAGGATATGTTTACCCTACGTGTGTGTGTGTGTGTGTATGTGTGTGTTTGTGTGTGTGCCCCTCCGCACCTGCATGTCAGGTTCTAATCCATGTACCAAACAGAGTTCAGTGTCTGTGCCCGGACAGCCAGATGTTCTACAGGCTGGTAACGGGTCTCTGCAGGACGTCTGCAGGTTGACAGAGATGTTACATGGCTAAATGGATGTATTTCTCTCTTGAATTGGTACAGCTACTGGAATGAGCAAGCCTTTGGTGGTCTGTCAGCACTTTAGATAATTGGCTTGTTTTGTGGTTTCCATGATTTCATCAGAGGTGCATGTTTACAGTGGTGCCGCACTTTACTGCACATATTCTGTTTGGCCAGTAGGGGGTGTATTATGAAAGTAAGTGCACCTTTAACAGGTTGGAATCCCAGGAGGGCTGTTGCGTTTACGCAGTCATTACATTGTAAAATTCTGTCATCAAGTAACAGTATCTCCTAAACAATTAAATATTATAAATATTACATTATGTAAAGTTATTGAATCATTTACGTGATGGTACATAATGAAAGAATGTTAACTGAATCCCAATGTCAGTGCATTTTATGTAAAGCTTAGTAAGAAATACATATTTATTTTTTGTTCGACCTCTGCCTTTACTTAAAACATTGGAAAATTCTGGAATCTTACTGTATGTGTGAGGAGCGTGGAGGAACGTTCCGCAGTGCTCTGCCGTTCAGCTTGTGCTGTCCCATGGATGCTCAGAGCTGGGACATGTTCTGCAAAGGCCCTTAATTCCCCCCAGCTTTGGTTGTATGTCACTTTGAATAAAAGCATCTGCTAAAGAAATGAAATGTCAGTGGGAACAGGATATTGCCATGCTGGGGGGGGGGGGGTCCTATCTTTAGTGACACGCATCCTGGCCCTTCTCGCATTCATTAGTGTAATTAGGCTGGGTGATAGTTGGTCAGTGAAACGACAGAGTGAAAAGGGAGGGCAGGTGATAGGCTGGACCGTGTCACATGGTTTGTCCCATCAGGTGTCACAATTCTTATTAAGACTGCTGGGAATCCTGAAATAATAACAGAGGGCATTATGAGACCCTGCATGCTCTGAGAAGCCTCAGAAATGGCACAGGGGTCTCTGACTCGGACGAGAACGTCAAGCGCTGTCCTTTGACCGGCTGTTTTTAGCTCAGCATGAGCTGAGTCGGCTGGCATTTGCTATTTAAAAAAACACAGAAATAGTTTGTGTATCTACTGATCCCAGGGACCGTGGTGGCATGTTTGCCATGACCTGAGGTTCTGGTCTGTGCCAGTTGCAGCCAGCCTCTGCAGTCTGCCATATGACAGACAGATGAGTTTCACACACCCAGACACACACACACAGTGAGCTGCTTCTATTTCTGAAGTGGTCTTATGCCCTTAATACCAGCCTATCCCTGCTTGGAGGTCTTCCTCTGAGGGTTTCAGCAGGTCCTGCCTTAACGTCAGTGCTTCCTCCTTTACAGGCATCTGAACAGCGAGCACGCGCTGGACGACCGCAGCACAGCACAGTGCCGCGTCCAGATGCAGGTCGTGCAGCAGCTGGAGATACAGGTGTGTCTCTGTCACCCTCCGCAGTTCACACTGCAGGACCTTCCCCGTTCTTATGACCCAGAGCGACATATCTCCATTTTAAGAGATACACCTCTTTGTTAGTGATTTTCCATCTTTGGTATGTTATTATGCAAAGTGCTCGTCTATAGTGGTCTGTTTGCTTATTGTTATTAGTGCCGTTGTTACTCGCTGGGTTAACGAATTTCCCCTGGGATCAACTTTGAACCTTGACACTTCTTTCCTGTTGGATTATAATGGCTAACTTTGCCCCAGAGGAGCAAATCAGGTCTTTCAGGAAGAGCTTGGTGTGTTGCTGACCAGTATTTAGTCATCATCTCTCAGCTGCTGAAAAGAATGGGTCCTGCAGGAAGCCAGACACCGAGAGCAGGCCGGGGAATCGGGCTGGGACAGGATGGGATGGCCGTCACCCGATCGTCTTTATTTGATAGTCACAGTATTGCTAATGGCTGCCCAGGGCTGAAGTCCCACCCTTCTGTCCTTGATGAATTAGTTTATTCACCCATGACCACTGCTGGCCACCCCTTCCCTCGCCTGGGGGGGGGGCTAATGAAACCCAGCGCAGCCTTCGGTGTCGTCTCCGTGCTCTGCTCCGCCCCCAAGCCCAGTCCCTGTCACTCAGTTATATTGATGATGGTGGGCTGCAGGGGGGGCGCTAATCGGACCTCCAGGGGAGAGACGGACTGGAGGAGCCCTCACCCCCACTGCAGCTAGCAGCCCCAGGCTACTCGGCGGCCGTCTAATTTGCGGCCTGGAGGCCCGTTACCATCAGCACAGACCATGACCTGAATCCTGTTATTGACAAAAAAAAAGATGAAGTGTGATTTGTTATCCTGAGCCGCCGTGGCAGTACAAACGACCCCCCCCCCATTCTGAATCAAGCTAGTCTCAGGGACTCAGTCTGGGCATATTCAGGACTGGTCCCAGAGGTACGTACCTCAGAAGAGCACAGATCACCATGGCACAATGGCAGCATTGCTTGTTGCTAAAAATGGCCCCACACTTTCTGTTTCCATCTCCCCCTTGTCACAGCTTTCTAAAGAACGAGAAAGACTTCAGGCCATGATGGCTCACTTGCACATGAGGCCTTCGGAGCCCAAGCCACCGCCAAAACCGGTGAGTGTCCGTGGCGATGGGACTAGGACTGAGTGAGACCGACCAGCAGCAAGCGAAAAATGCCAGGGTGTCTGTGTCAACATGCAGTTTATGTCAGTGTATCTCAGTCAAAAGATTTTACACAGCATGCTTATGCACATCCTCTGTGTGGGAAATGCAGCTTTGTTTACCTCCTGCAATAGTACATTGGAATGCTTCTTCAATTATGCTATCGCACTCTGCAGTGTCCCACCCCAGTGTACCGAGGTACCAAAGAAGTACCCCAGCTGGTTTGGCACTTTTGGTACTGGAACTTTTGATTTGGATAGTCAACCGGAAGTCAATGCAAAAGCGAAAGTATCTAGAGTACCGTACCAAAAATAGGGTTCTGCGTGTGATGGAAAAGTGGCCTAAATGGTCTTGAGTGTATGATTGTGTGTGTTGCCCATGCAATGGACTGGGCCTGACCTGTCCCCGGTGTGTGTGCCCTACCGTGTGCAGCCTGTGAGAGGCTTTTAGCTTCCTCATAACTCTCCCCGGGACAAGTGTTCAGAGACAGTGATAGTCACCCTGTTTGTACACAGAAAAAAGTCTGTGGAAAAATGTTTTGATTGAGAAAAAAGCAATGTAACTATGTTACTATATAACTGTTAAATACCATGTCTGGGGTAAAATTTGCATTTTGATCAAAATGTCCCTCAGAATTCACCATGGTGTTGAAACAGGGCCACCAGAAACATCTAGCTATAGGCAGAAACATGGCTGACTCTATAGGCAGAAACACGGCCAGCTTTAACCATAGGCAGAAACACGGCCGGCTCTAGTCATAAGCAGAAACAGGGCCGGCTCTATCTATAAGCAAAAACACGGCCAGCTCTAGCCATAGGCAAAAACACGGCCGGCTCTAGCCATAGGCAAAAACACGGCCGGCTCTAGCCATAGGCAAAAACACGGCCGGCTCTAGCCATAGACAAAAACGTGGCCGACTATAGCCATAGGCAGAAACATGGCCAGCTCTAGCCATAGACAAAAACATGGCCGACTATAGCCACCGGAAGAAACATGGCCGGCTCTAGCTATAGGCAGAAACATAGCTGACTGTAGCCACAGGCAGAAACACGGCGGACTGTAGCCATAGGCAGAAACATGGCCGACTGTAGCCATAGGCAGAAACATGGCCGACTGTAGCTACAGGCAGAAACATGGTTAACTGTAGCCATAGGCAGAAACGGGGCCAGCTCTAGCCATAGGCAGAAACATGACCAACTGCAGCTACAGGCAGAAACAGGGCCAGCTCTAGCCGTAGGCAGAAACAGGGCCAGCTCTAGCCATAGGGAAAAACATGGTCGACTATTGCCGGTGGAAGAAAAATGGCCGGCTCTAGCTATAGGCAGAAACAGGGCTGGCTCTACCCATAGGCAGAAACATGGCCAGCTCTAGCCATAGACAAAAACATGGCCGACTATTGCCGGTGGAAGAAAAATGGCCGGCTCTAGCTATAGGCAGAAACAGGGCTGGCTCTACCCATAGGCAGAAACATGGCCTACTGTAGCCACAGGAAGAAACAGAGCTGTCTCTAGCTATAGGCAGAAACATGGCCGGCTCTAGCTATAGGCAGAAACACGGCCAGCTCTAGCCATAGACAAAAACATGGCCGACTATAGCCGCCGGAAGAAACATGGTCGGCTCTAGCTATAGGCAGAAACATTGACTGTAGCCACAGGCAGAAACAGGGCCGGCTCTAGCCATAGGCAGAAACATGACCGACTGTAGCTACAGGCAGAAACATGGCTGACTGTAGCCATAGGCAGAAACGGGGCCAGCTCTAGCCATAGGCAGAAACATGACCAACTGCAGCTACAGGCAGAAACAGGGCCAGCTCTAGCCGTAGGCAGAAACAGGGCCAGCTCTAGCCATAGGGAAAAACATGGTCGACTATTGCCGGTGGAAGAAAAATGGCCGGCTCTAGCTATAGGCAGAAACAGGGCTGGCTCTACCCATAGGCAGAAACATGGCCAGCTCTAGCCATAGACAAAAACATGGCCGACTATTGCCGGTGGAAGAAAAATGGCCGGCTCTAGCTATAGGCAGAAACAGGGCTGGCTCTACCCATAGGCAGAAACATGGCCTACTGTAGCCACAGGAAGAAACAGAGCTGTCTCTAGCTATAGGCAGAAACATGGCCGGCTCTAGCTATAGGCAGAAACACGGCCAGCTCTAGCCATAGACAAAAACATGGCCGACTATAGCCGCCGGAAGAAACATGGTCGGCTCTAGCTATAGGCAGAAACATTGACTGTAGCCACAGGCAGAAACAGGGCCGGCTCTAGCCATAGGCAGAAACATGACCGACTGTAGCTACAGGCAGAAACATGGCCGACTGTAGCCATAGGTAGAAACATGGCCGGCTCTAGCTATAGGCAGAAACATGGCCGACTGTAGCCAAAGGCAGAAACATGGCCGACTGTAGCCATAGGCAGAAACACGGCCGACTGTAGTCATAGGCAGAAACATGGCTGACTGTAGCCATAGGCAGAAACAGGGCCAGCTCTAGCCATAGGCAGAAACATGGCCGACTGTAGCTACAGGCAGAAACATGGTTAACTGTAGCCATAGGCAGAAACGGGGCCAGCTCTAGCCATAGGCAGAAACATGGCCGGCTCTAGCTACAGGCAAAAACATGGCCGACTATTGCCGGTGGAAGAAAAATGGCCGGCTCTAGCTATAGGCAGAAACATGGCCTACTGTAGCCACAGGAAGAAACAGAGCTGTCTCTAGCTATAGGCAGAAACATGGCCGGCTCTAGCTATAGGCAGAAACACGGCCAGCTCTAGCCATAGACAAAAACATGGCCGACTATAGCCGCCGGAAGAAACATGGTCGGCTCTAGCTATAGGCAGAAACATTGCTGACTGTAGCCACAGGCAGAAACAGGGCCGGCTCTAGCCATAGGCAGAAACATGACCGACTGTAGCTATAGGCAGAAACATGGCCGACTGTAGCCAAAGGCAGAAACATGGCCGACTGTAGCTATAGGCAAAAACATGGCCGACTGTATCCATATGCAGAAACATGGCCAGCTCTAGCCATAGGCAGAAACATGGCCGACTGTAGCCAAAGGCAGAAACATGGCTGACTGTAGCCATAGGCAGAAACACGGCCGACTGTAGTCATAGGCAGAAACATGGCTGACTGTAGCCATAGGCAGAAACAGGGCCAGCTCTAGCCATAGGCAGAAACATGGCCGACTGTAGCTACAGGCAGAAACATGGTTAACTGTAGCCATAGGCAGAAACGGGGCCAGCTCTAGCTATAGGCAGAAACATGGCCGGCTCTAGCTATAGGCAAAAACATGGCTGGCTCTAGCCATAGGCAGAAACATGGCCAACTGTATCCATATGCAGAAACATGGCCAGCTCTAGCCATAGGCAGAAACATGGCCGACTGTAGCCAAAGGCAGAAACATGGCTGACTGTAGCCATAGGCAGAAACACGGCCGACTGTAGTCATAGGCAGAAACATGGCCGACTGTAGCCAAAGGCAGAAACATGGCTGACTGTAGCCATAGGCAGAAACACGGCCGACTGTAGTCATAGGCAGAAACATGGCTGACTGTAGCCATAGGCAGAAACAGGGCCAGCTCTAGCCATAGGCAGAAACATGGCCGACTGTAGCTACAGGCAGAAACATGGTTAACTGTAGCCATAGGCAGAAACGGGGCCAGCTCTAGCTATAGGCAGAAACATGGCCCGCTCTAGCTATAGGCAAAAACATGGCTGGCTCTAGCCATAGGCAGAAACATGGCCAACTGTAGCCACAGGAAGAAACAGAGCTGCCTCTAGCCATAGGCAGAAACATGGCCGACTGTAGCCAAAGGCAGAAACATGGCTGACTGTAGCCATAGGCAGAAACACGGCCGACTGTAGTCATAGGCAGAAACATGGCCGACTGTAGCCAAAGGCAGAAACATGGCTGACTGTAGCTACAGGCAGAAACATGGTTAACTGTAGCCATAGGCAGAAACATGGCCGGCTCTAGCTATAGGCAAAAACATGGCCGACTATTGCCGGTGGAAGAAAAATGGCCGGCTCTAGCTATAGGCAGAAACATGGCTGGCTCTACCCATAGGCAGAAACATGGCCTACTGTAGCCACAGGAAGAAACAGAGCTGTCTCTAGCTATAGGCAGAAACATGGCTGACTGTAGCTACAGGCAGAAACATGGTTAACTGTAGCCATAGGCAGAAACATGGCCGGCTCTAGCTATAGGCAAAAACATGGCCGACTATTGCCGGTGGAAGAAAAATGGCCGGCTCTAGCTATAGGCAGAAACATGGCTGGCTCTACCCATAGGCAGAAACATGGCCTACTGTAGCCACAGGAAGAAACAGAGCTGTCTCTAGCTATAGGCAGAAACATGGCCGGCTCTAGCTATAGGCAGAAACACGGCCAGCTCTAGCCATAGACAAAAACATGGCCGACTATAGCCGCCGGAAGAAATATGGTCGGCTCTAGCTATAGGCAGAAACATTGCTGACTGTAGCCACAGGCAGAAACAGGGCCGGCTCTAGCCATAGGCAGAAACATGACCGACTGTAGCTACAGGCAGAAACATGGCCAACTGTAGCCATAGGTAGAAACATAGCCGGCTCCAGCTATAGGCAGAAACATGGCCGACTGTAGCCAAAGGCAGAAACATGGCCGACTGTAGCTATAGGCAAAAACATGGCCGACTGTATCCATATGCAGAAACATGGCCAGCTCTAGCCATAGGCAGAAACATGGCCGACTGTAGCCAAAGGCAGAAACATGGCTGACTGTAGCCATAGGCAGAAACACGGCCGACTGTAGTCATAGGCAGAAACATGGCTGACTGTAGCCATAGGCAGAAACAGGGCCAGCTCTAGCCATAGGCAGAAACATGGCCGACTGTAGCTACAGGCAGAAACATGGTTAACTGTAGCCATAGGCATAAACGGGGCCAGCTCTAGCTATAGGCAGAAACATGGCCGGCTCTAGCTATAGGCAAAAACATGGTTAACTGTAGCCATAGGCATAAACGGGGCCAGCTCTAGCTATAGGCAGAAACATGGCCGGCTCTAGCTATAGGCAAAAACATGGCTGGCTCTAGCCATAGGCAGAAACATGGCCAACTGTATCCATATGCAGAAACATGGCCAGCTCTAGCCACAGGAAGAAACATGGCCGACTGTAGCCATAGGCAGAAACATGGCCGACTGTAGCTACAGGCAGAAACATGGTTAACTGTAGCCATAGGCAGAAACATGGCCAGCTCTAGCCACAGGAAGAAACAGAGCTGCCTCTAGCTATAGGCAGAAACGGGGACGGCTATAGCTATAGGCAGAATGTAACCACAGGCAGAAACGGGTTTGGCTCCAGCCATTGGTGGAAATATGGTCGGCTTTAGCCATAGGTGGAAACAGGGCCGACCGTAACCATAGATAGAAATGGGGTTGACTACAGGCATAGGTGGAAATGGGACTGGCTCAGTCTATAGGCAGAAACAAGGCCAACTATAGACATAGGTGGAAACAGGGCCGACCGTAACCATAGGCAGAAATGGGGTCGACTGAAGGCATAGGAGGAAATGGTACTGGCTCTGTCTATAGGCAGAAATATGGTTAACTGTAGCCATAGGCAGAAACGGGGCTGGCTCTACCCATAGGCAGAAACATGGTTAACTGTAGTCATAGGCAGAAACAGGGCTGGCTCTACCTATAGGCGGAAGTAGGATAAATGTAGAAAAATTCTAAATGTAGAGCCAGCCCTGGGATGAATGAATGGATGGATGGATGGATGGATGTGTGTACCCAACAGAGTTCAGTTGTAATAGTGTGGTATATCCATGGCAGTGGTCACTTATCATAGCTGTTAGACTTCTCTACATGTTTTGACCCAACTCGCTCATCTAGAATGTGGAAAACAACTCTCTGGCCAGCAGGGGCTGTTTTTGGCTGTGTTACCATAGCAGCATTTGCAGCTCTGTGGAGTTTAAAGAGAGACATCAGATAACAATGTAGGTTATTAACAACTAAGGCTCCAGCTGTCGAACAGCCAGCCAGACCTTGCTGACATGGCGTGGACTTCAAACATGACACCTGCGCAGAGCATGATGCACAGGGCTTCAGCTGGATTTGTCTGACTGATATCTTTAAGTATTTATTTGATTGTATCATGTAAATATTATCTGGACAAGAAGACTGGTGTATAGCGGCGGTGGAAATATGATTCTTATTTTAATAGGATCATTTTCCTCATCACTTCCCATTGCATAAAGTAGATAATCATATGATAGATAATTACCCTATAATTCCATCAGGAATCTACAGCTTCATTCCTCTCACTCCCAATTAATTACACAATCAGCATTTTTCCCCCAGATCTCCAACAGTGTGGTTACATCTCCACTAATGAAGAGTTTTCAGCCCCTGATCGGCAACTGCATATGAATGAGCAATATACACGAGGCTTCTCTTTAAATAAGGCACACCTGAAAGAATTGCTAATTGCATTTGATGGCAAGCAATTAAAACAGAATGGTAACGAGCAGTTTAAAAATGGAGTTGTTACGTTGTACTTAGTGGTGTAAAATACCCATTTAACATATGCTAAAAATATCCGCTGCAGAAACGATTCCTCGCTTACAGTGTTGTCCATTGGCTGTTAGCTCTCAGTCGTGCTTTCAATAGGCTGATAAGTGGTGCTTACCGGTGCTGTCAGCCCCCTGCCATGTTCATCCCACAGTCACGTGAAACCCACGAGGGCTGAGCCGACTTAGTGTCATGTTAGTGGGGTATAAGGCCAGAAAAACTTTTGGCATCTGCCGTTATTATTCCTCGTTAAAGAGAGATGGCCGAGGGCTGATCGGCCATTTGCCCAAAACGTAGAAAACAAAGTCAAAGACAAGTGATGCAAGAGTAAGCAGCCAGCAAAGAGTGTCATGCAGCACATGAGACATAAAGCACTGTGGGACATGTCAGTAGCGGATCCCTACCTGTGAGACGCTTTGGCAACACGTGTGCAGCACAGCTAGGTATAGCTGTCAACTGGTTATGCAAATAGCAGGTTTATAAAGGTTTCCTGGCTGGTGGATCCCCACTGTGTGATCCAGCAAGGAAACAAAGGTGTTCCCACTGGAGGATCCATTGGGTGATCCAGCAGGATAGCAAAGGAACCCTAGCTGGAGGACCCACTGGGTGATCTGGCAGGGTAACAAAAGTGTCCGGACTGGAGTATTTGATGATCCACTATGTGATCCAGCAGAGTAACAAAGGTGTCCCAACTGGAGGATGCACTGGGTGATCCAGCAGGGTAACATCGTGTGGGGCAGTAGGGGGTGTGGAATACCAGGAAGGGAAAGGGCATGCTCGTTACAGTAGCGCTGGCACGATTCCCAAAATGAACAAACCGAGAATTTAATAATCAGTTTTCATATGTTAATTCCCTGAACTCACGAACAGATCGGCCCATTCATGGTGGGTGTGTGTGCATATGAGGCACTCCCACAAAGCATGATCAATCAGCTCTGAGTTTATTTTCATCCTGTTACAGGAGCCCCTGCTTGTGCTGACAAATGAGGTGGGGGTCGGGAGAGGGCTTTTCTCAGACAGCAACCAGATTTCACTTTCTTTTTTTTTGTATACGTCTTCAACTGCTATTTTCATTACAGTGCTTGATCTTACCCAGAGTGCAAAGCTCCCCTAAGGGGTAACAATTTGTAAATACAGCTGTGCCATTCTTCAAATACTAATGTATAAACTGTGAATAATGTACCGTGAGCTGTGCTGAAAAGTAGCTGGCAGTTGGCTCAGTCATTTTGTGTGTCTGTGTTTATGTCTTTGTGTGTGTGTGTGTGTGTGTGTGTGAGAGAGAGAGAGAGATTGGTGTTTCTTGGCAAGGCCTCGCTTACCTTTCATGAGATAAGGGCACGTTGTCTCACAGCAGGTGTGCCACTACAGATTTTCTGTCCCATGAAGGCTTATCATATTGGGTCCCCAACCCAGACCAAACTTTTAGGGTCCCAGTCACTTGAGGGCCCTTGGAATCATCCCAACTTTCCCCTCCTTTACAGTGCCTCTGCCTCGCAGCACTCCAGAAATCACTCCATCTCATACCTGCAATCTCAGAATGTCGGTGTGAGATGGAAATCCATGCCCCCCCCAATAAGCATTGAATCTTACCATTACCATCAATTAACACGTGTGGAATTTCACTCAAGACTATAAAATCCACATGCTTTATTTACCGGTTAAAAATGGCGGGGAAACAATGCTGCTTTTACCAGCAGATTTGAATTTGAAGATCATATTAGCATTATAATCCACAAACGCTGCTCCTCTCCTCTGCTCTTCAGCCAGAGCAGAGTGTCCATTAGGAGGTGAACTCATATGGTCGTACAGAACAAAGCAGGATGAAGACATGTTGGATAAAGCTGCAGAATATCACGATAATTTTCGGTTAATGTAACTGGATAATTGCTTGCTGATGGGAATATGGATTTATGGTTTTCGAACCTGTGTTTTTTAAGTAGCAGAGCTCACCTTGTTTTCTGTCCCTTTCCTCTCATGGACCACCACAGCTGAATCTGGTGTCTAACGTCAGCATGACTAAGAACCTGCCGTCGGCTCCCCCCCCGAATGCACCCCCCGCACCCACCACCCCGACTGCCCCGGTCACCCCGATGACCCAGGTGCCCCCAGTTCTCAGTCCTGCCAGCCTGCCCAGCATGGGGGCCATGCGCAGGCGCCACTCAGACAAGTTCTCCATCTCCATGTCCTCAGGTAGCGTGATCCACAAACCAGGAGCAAACCATAGGGCAGCCTGGCGTATCCCTAATACCATGATTTTTAAGGCAACTTTTCTGTTATCATTCATTCATTTATAGCATGAGTTTCTGCCGTATATATAATTATTACAGCTGCTCTTTAAGGTGAACATCCTGCTCCTACAAGCAACAAAGCATGTGCCTGAAACTGAACAAATACATCATGTAGGCAGGGTTACTGTATGGCTAAGCATGAGAAGTCTAACATCTAAAGGATTTTAAATGTGCTGTGATTGTTGGTGACTGCCAGGGTGCTCCCAGCATGTCAGACACTGCCGCCCTCCTGGGATTTTCTGGTACTACAGTGGCAGAGACTGCTGTGATAAAGAGAAACATCCAGCCAATCTCATTAAAGCTAACAGGAAGGTCACAAGTGACACAATAACAGTGCAGTGCTACAGCAGTGTGCAGAAAGGCCTCTCTGAATGCATAACTAGTCCAGCCTTCAAATGGCTCAGGAGACCAAGGGGGTTCAACCTGGTACTACATAGCAAAACCTAAGAAAGTAGGCAGTAACTCAGGTACTTGGTCAAAAATATGAATACCTTATATATGAGTGTGCGTGTGCATGTGTGTGTATTCATACATACATGGGTGTGTGTGTGTACATATATGCAAATGTGCATCTGTATACTATGCACATACAGTATATTAGTAAACATAAACTCAATTTAGTATATGCTAGGCACATATGTTACATGTGTATACAGGCAGTTCCCAGGTCACCAATGAAATCCGATGAAGTCTGTAGGTAGGATCAATAATGCTACAGCACATAATAATAATAATAATAATAATAATAATAATAATAATAATAATAATGATAAAAGTAAATACAAGTACTGTACCTTGAGCCGATGAACTGGCGTAGCCATGCAATCTTTTCATGAACGTCACAAAGTGCTGTGCGTTCATTATTATGAACCATTAATAACCTGAATGTTTAATTTAACAGGCTTTATGGCAGTCCGTCTGTAAGTGTAAGTTGTCCATAAGCCTGACATTCCTAGCCCAGGGACTCACTGTACTATGCACATACATATACTATGCATACTATATTGTTATGCTGATTTTACCTATGGAGACATTAATACATTCAGTGAATGTTTGCATGAGCTCATGAATTTAAATATGTCCTCTTTGATATTTATGTTTACTTAGGATTGCTCATCACTTTGTAGGGCGTAGATTATTCAAAGTCATACACAGTATCTACATGGGTCTAATTTAATTCCTGTTCCTGCATAAATGCTGGAGATTTCTAATGACGTGGATTAATTAAAACATAATACACTTATGTAGACATAGGCTTACCTGTTGTTGTTTTTTCTTTTTTTGTATAATAAATCGAAAATGATTTTTGTACCTAAAGGGCTAGAATAAGTGAAGAGGATGACCCAATGTTTCTCTTCCTCCAGAGATCGCCCCAAACTATGAATTTTACAAGAATGCAGATGTTAGGCCACCATTTACATATGCAACGCTCATAAGGCAGGTAAGTGGGAAATAAATCGTCTCTCTGATGAGATTAAAAATGAATTGCTAGCTTAAGAATGGCAGTTTGGAGATAGTGTGGCCCCTGCCTGTTATTTTGCCGCTGTCCCTCTTCAGGCCATCATGGAATCATCTGATTGGCAGCTAACACTAAATGAGATATATAGCTGGTTCACACGCACCTTTGCCTACTTCAGACGCAACGCTGCAACATGGAAGGTGGGTCCTCTGTCATCTCCTAAATATACCTTTTTTATTAGAACTTTGCCCCCTTTTCAGTCCAGTCGCCTGAGCTGAAGTTGTAATTAATTGGCAAGACCAGCGTGTTCTATGCTGGCACTTTCTGCATTTGCATAAGCAGTTTGTTGGTACCCTGTAGGCAATGCTGTGAACTTGTGAGGTGCCAGAGCTCAAAAAGACCACCCTGCTGTCATACACGCAAATCAATATTTAACAACAATAGTGTTCTGTTAGTTTCTTAAATACATAACAATGCCACATTTGTTACATCAAACTTTTCAGCTTCCACAAACGCTGCTCCTCTCCTCACTCTCTCTGCTTGTTCTCATTAGCATTAGCGTCCACAAACGCTGCTCCTCTCCTCACTCTCTCTGCTTGTTCTCATTAGCATTAGCGTCCACAAACGCTGCTCCTCTCCTCGCTCTCTCTGCTTGTTCTCATTAACATTAGCGTCCACAAACGCTGCTCCTCTCCTCGCTCTCTCTGCTTGTTCTCATTAGCATTAGCGTCCACAAACGCTGCTCCTCTCCTCGCTCTCTCTGCTTGTTCTCATTAGCATTAGCGTCCACAAACGCTGCTCCTCTCCTCACTGTCTCTGCTTGTTCTCATTAGCATTAGCATCCACAAGCGCTGCTCCTCTCCTCGCTCTCTCTGCTTGTTCTCATTAGCATTAGCGTCCAGAAACGCTGCTCCTCTCCTTGCTGTCTCTGCTTGTTCTCATTAGCATTAGCGTCCACAAGCGCTGCTCCTCTCCTCACTGTCTCTGCTTGTTCTCATTAGCATTAGCATCCACAAGCGCTGCTCCTCTCCACACTGTCTCTGCTTTTTCAAAGAAATTGTACATATTACTGTCTTTTCTGCATTTTATTTTAATTATTTTGCTGTGACAACCGAGCATGTAACCTTGTTTATTTTAGTGGCCAAAAAATTGATTTTTCTGCACATGCATGGTGCAGTTTGTCCCTTTGAAATCGAGTCAGATAAGCGAAACATTCTAATTTAGGCCGATGTATTTAAAAAAATCACACAAGACAAACAATTTTAGAAATATACATTTCTGTAGGGGGGCGGCATGGTGGTGCAGTGGTTAGCACTGTTGCCTCACACCTCTGGGACCTGGGTTCAAGTCTCTGCTTGGGTCACATGTGTGTGGAGTTTGCACAGTCCAAAGACATGCTGAGGCTAATTGGAGTTGCTAAATTGCCCTTAGGTGTGCATGTGTGCGTGTGTGTGTGCCTGCCTTGTGATGGGCTGGCCCCCATCCAGGGTTGTTCCCTGCCTCATGCCTGTAGCTTCCAGGATAGGCTCCAGACCCCCTGTGACTCAGAAGGATAAGCAGGTTGGACAATGGATGGATGGATGGGTGGACATTTCTTTAGTTCATTTTGCATTTATTCTAAAGGTTACCCGATGTTAATGTTCAGTTTAATTACACTGGGTGTAGCGTTTGAGGTGGCGGAGCCCAGGCTGCTCGGAGGCAGGGTCCCGGGGCTGAGCTCCAGCACTAATTAAGCACTATAGGTAGACAGAATGATAGGTAATGCGTGCATCAGATTCCTGCATTAGCACATAAGGTAAACAGGATGTGGGGTTTTGTTCATGTTCCCCAAAGTGCAAATATCAGACTCCACCTATGCCTAAAGAGATATTTCCTACATCTTTCTCTTTGTAGAAGGGTAACTAGATAAGAGAACTCTGAGGTAGAAATGACCTAGAGTCAAGCACTGACATGTCAAGTAGCCAGTAGCTATTTAAGACATGGCGGGGGGAGGGGTTCACATGTGTGTGGAGTTTGCATGTTCTCCTCGTGTCGTCGTGGGGTTTCCTCCGGGTACTCCGGTTTCCCTCCACAGTCCAAAGACATGCTGAGGCTAATTGGAGTTACTAAATTGCCCATAGGTGTGCGTGAATGGTGTGTGAGTGTGCCCTGCGATGGGCTGGCCCTCTGTCCTGGGTTGTTCCCTGCCTCGTGCCCATTGCTTCCGGGATAGGCTCCGGACTCCCCGCAACCTAGTAGGACAAGCGGGTTGGAAAATGGATGGATGGATGGACGGGAGGAGGGGTACAAATCGGGATTTGGGGGGTTTCTTGGTGCCAGATTAGCTATTGTGAATGAACCTGGGTCTGAAGGCAGGAGATGCTGGTGAGCAGAGGGATTTGTCTACCTTAGGTAGTGTTTATCACATCTCACACCACGCGTTCACATGGGGCCCCCAAAAGCCCCCCATTAGCTACAAATAGTCATTAAATTAAATATTAAATGAATGCATTTATTTAGGAGATGCCAAACCAGCTAGCTACCATCTTCGGACTATACACACTAGCTATTTATTTAGTTTTTGAAACATTTGGGTTGGGGGGGGCAATGTAACTTTTAGGTTGGGGCACCAGAAAAAACAAAACTGCCTTTGTTTACGAGATGTTTGCTTGCTTTCTTTAATGCTGGGGAACCATCAGGTGTGTTTGTTTGTTCAGCTAAGCTCAAGCTTCAGAATATATGCATATAGAGTTAATATTTATTAAAATAGCATTGTTTGTGTTTCACACATTTTACATGCATTGCAAAGATCAGGGAATGTACAGTTCACATGCACAATAAAATGTAATTAGTTATATTTACATGTGGGTGTCACATTTGTTTTATAGAGTATTAAAAGAGGGACGTGCTGTGGACCAGTCATGTGATTAAGTGGGAGAGATTTTACAAAGATATGAAAGGTGATTTAATATGTGAGCCTGAACTCATCAGTCCAGCTGGGACCCAGCCCTCATTCTGAAAAGCTTATTAGTTCTAACTATATAGCATGCATAATAAAACTGCTCATTTGCTCATTAATATTAAAATGATCATATTCAGAGCCATGGGCATTAAGATCAATCAAATCCTTGGTTTTCAGGTCAGATGTGAGATGTGCTTATGAGTTTTTATGGATTTCCTCCCTATGAGCAAAACCAGCTCTTCCCAGACATGGAATTATGACTGAAATGTCCCTGAAATGAAACAATAGGTTGATATTTTATGAAATGTCTTTGATATTTTAATTAGGATCATTTGCATATATATGGAAAGTGTATTGCAAATAGCAAATTTATACAAACTGTAATTTTGTAAGACATAATGACGGTATGTGTTTTTTACAAGATCATTGAAAAGTCATTTCTTTGCTGAGACTTACAGATTTTTGTACTTTTTATTTTTAATTTTTGCATTTTTATTTTAATGTATTTTTTATGAATAGTGTATCTGTGGCTTAATTCTTGCCTAAATTTTTGTTACAAATAAAACTGCTTTCCCAAAATAATACATGTTCATATTTAAGCATTTCTTGAAAAATGAAGGTGTGCTTGCACAAAGGGGAAAAAAAGGTTTTTACACTAAAATGAACCTCCACATACCCAGAATGCCGTGCGGCACAACCTCAGCCTGCACAAATGCTTTGTGCGTGTGGAGAATGTGAAGGGTGCTGTGTGGACCGTGGACGAGATGGAGTACCAGAAACGGAGGTCACAGAAGATAACGGGGTGGGTGCTGCCCGTGACACTCTAACAAGGGTTTGGGGGAGGGGGTGGGGGAGGGGGAGGGCATACACTGTCAGAGGAAGAATTGGTGAGCGGGAGAAATATCTGAATTCTCAGCAACATATTCTTCAATCAAAAAGTGTAACCTTCCAGTTTATGATTAAGAATGGTTCCTTTTTTATCTTTACTGTTCTTATGCACATTGTGCTCCCTACTTTGTGCTCACATTGTACTTCATTCTGCACTGTATGAGCTCACTGTGAACTTTCCCTGGATATCTTGGGTTAGGCTGCCTTCCTCAGCAGTGCAGCTGCACTGTAAATGCATCATAAATTGACGTTTTCCAAATGTATGAGGTGCCATGTCTGTCTGCTGTGGATTTACAGGAGCCCCACGCTAGTGAAGACCCTGCCCCCCAGTCTGGGTTACGGAGCAGCACTCAACGCAAGCTTACAGGTAACTGGTGGGGTCTCCTGTGGACCCCCAGGACAGAATATTATCCTTTTGAGGCTCTTGTGGTGTAGGGGTGGATGGACAGCTGAGCTCCGTACCTGGGGCGGGGTGGCGTTGGGAGGGAGTCAGACTAAGCACTGTTCTTGCTGTCATAAGGGAGATAAGGGCCCCCTGTGGCTGAGGTTGGAACTGCATCTTCAGTTCACAGTTACCAAATTCATGCTTGTAACTGATTTTAGTTTTTCCAAGTGTAAATGGAAAATTGTTCATGTTTGTCTTGTCTTGGGGAACATTTTGCATAACTGCTGGTGAGCATATCATCTATTTCAAGCCCATTATAAAAGACTTTGAAAAACTTGAAAGAAGTACTGAGACAGGCGATACTGATGTATCAGACAGAAAGACCATGTTTTGCACTGTATAATTAGTTTAATTAGCTTCATCATGTATTATAGCTTCAAGGCAGGGAATTGTATTTGTCTCCATGTTTTTTTAGTATCCTTATGTTGCTTAGCTGAAGTTTCATCCTAAGAGGCAAAGAGCTATTTGGCTCATTTTATGGGGGAGAAATCTGGGGTTAGGGTTAGGGTTAGGGATAGGGATAGGGTTACTGCAGGTCCTGGGCCTTCAGCTGAGCCTGTAAGTTAGCAGATGCCTCACATTGTCTCTCCCTGTCTTTCCCTGTCCTCCCAATGCTTTTGTGTCTCTATTTTCTGTCTCGCTCACATTGTCTCTCCCTGTCTCTCTCTGTCCTCCCCTATGCTTTTGAGTCTCTATTTTCTGTCTCGCTCACATTGTCTCTCCCTGTCTTTCCCTGTCCTCCCAATGCTTTTGTGTCTCTATTTTCTGTCTCGCTCACATTGTCTCTCCCTGTCTCTCTCTGTCCTCCCCAATGCTTTTGTGTCTCTATTTTCTGTCTCGCTCACATTGTCTCTCCCTGTCTCTCTCTGTCCTCCCCAATGCTTTTGTGTCTCTATTTTCTGTCTCGCTCACATTGTCTCTCCCTGTCTCTCTCTGTCCTCCCCAATGCTTTTGTGTCTCTATTTTCTGTCTCGCTCACATTGTCTCTCCCTGTCTCTCTCTGTCCTCCCCAATGCTTTTGTGTCTCTATTTTCTGTCTCGCTCACATTGTCTCTCCCTGTCTCTCTCTGTCCTCCCCTATGCTTTTGAGTCTCTATTTTCTGTCTCGCTCACATTGTCTCTCCCTGTCTTTCCCTGTCCTCCCCAATGCTTTTGAGTCTCTATTTTCTGTCTCGCTCACATTGTCTCTCCCTGTCTCTCTCTGTCCTCCCCTATGCTTTTGAGTCTCTATTTTCTGTCTCGCTCACATTGTCTCTCCCTGTCTCTCTCTGTCCTCCCCAATGCTTTTGAGTCTCTATTTTCTGTCTCGCTCACATTGTCTCTCCCTGTCTCTCTCTGTCCTCCCCAATGCTTTTGAGTCTCTATTTTCTGTCTCGCTCACATTGTCTCTCCCTGTCTTTCCCTGTCCTCCCCAATGCTTTTGAGTCTCTATTTTCTGTCTCGCTCACATTGTCTCTCCCTGTCTTTCCCTGTCCTCCCCTATGCTTTTGAGTCTTTATTTTCTGTCTCGCTCACATTGACTCTCCCTGTCTTTCCCTGTCCTCCCCTATGCTTTTGTGTCTATTTTCTGTCTCGCTCACATTGTCTTTCCCTGTCCTCCCCTATGCTTTTGTGTCTATTTTCTGTCTCGCTCACATTGTCTCTCCCTGTCTCTCTCTGTCCTCCCAATGCTTTTGTGTCTCTATTTTCTGTCTCGCTCACATTGTCTCTCCCTGTCTTTCCCTGTCCTCCCCAATGCTTTTGAGTCTCTATTTTCTGTCTCGCTCACATTGTCTCTCCCTGTCTCTCTCTGTCCTCCCAATGCTTTTGAGTCTCTATTTTCTGTCTCGCTCACATTGTCTCTCCCTGTCTCTCTCTGTCGTCCCCAATGCTTTTGTGTCTCTATTTTCTGTCTCGCTCACATTGTCTCTCCCTGTCTTTCCCTGTCCTCCCCAA
This sequence comes from Paramormyrops kingsleyae, assembly GCF_048594095.1. NCBI lineage: Eukaryota > Metazoa > Chordata > Actinopteri > Osteoglossiformes > Mormyridae > Paramormyrops > Paramormyrops kingsleyae. The sequence goes on along the minus strand of NC_132797.1, from coordinate 639,927 downwards.
TGCTTTTGTGTCTCTATTTTCTGTCTCGCTCACATTGTCTCTCCCTGTCTCTCTCTGTCCTCCCCAATGCTTTTGAGTCTCTATTTTCTGTCTCGCTCACATTGTCTCTCCCTGTCTCTCTCTGTCCTCCCCAATGCTTTTGAGTCTCTATTTTCTGTCTCGCTCACATTGTCTCTCCCTGTCTTTCCCTGTCCTCCCCAATGCTTTTGTGTCTCTATTTTCTGTCTCGCTCACATTGTCTCTCCCTGTCTTTCCCTGTCCTCCCCTATGCTTTTGAGTCTCTATTTTCTGTCTCGCTCACATTGTCTCTCCTTGTCTTTCCCTGTCCTCCCCTATGCTTTTGTGTCTATTTTCTGTCTCGCTCACATTGTCTCTCCCTGTCTCTCTCTGTCCTCCCCAATGCTTTTGAGTCTCTATTTTCTGTCTCGCTCACATTGCCTCTCCCTGTCTTTCCCTGTCCTCCCAATGCTTTTGTGTCTCTATTTTCTGTCTCGCTCACATTGTCTCTCCCTGTCTTTCCCTGTCCTCCCAATGCTTTTGTGTCTCTATTTTCTGTCTCGCTCACATTGTCTCTCCCTGTCTTTCCCTGTCCTCCCCAATGCTTTTGAGTCTCTATTTTCTGTCTCGCTCACATTGTCTCTCCCTGTCTTTCTCTGTCCTCCCCAATGCTTTTGAGTCTCTATTTTCTGTCTCGCTCACATTGTCTCTCCCTGTCTTTCCCTGTCCTCCCCTATGCTTTTGTGTCTCTATTTTCTGTCTCGCTCACATTGTCTCTCCCTGTCTTTCTCTGTCCTCCCCAATGCTTTTGAGTCTCTATTTTCTGTCTTGCAAATATTGTCCCTCCCTGTTTCTCCTTGTCCCCTATGCTTTTCTGTCTCCATTTCCCTTCTCACTCACATTGTCCCTCCTTGTCCACCTCAGTGCTTTTGTATCTCTGTTTCCTGTTTTCCTCACACTGTTCCTACTGTCCACCCCACAGGCCGCCTTAGCTGAGAGTAACCTCCCCCTCTTGGGGAGCCCCAACTTTATGAGTGGCAGCTCCACTGGTCTGCTCCAGGCAGCGCACGAGGACCTCAACGGTTCGCTGGATCACTTGGACAGCAATGGGCACAGCAGCCCCTGCTACTCTCCACACGCACTCATGTGAGTGAAGCTCTGGGCCTCCCCATCCCCACAGCGCAACACATAATGTCTTATTTGGTTTACTTTGTTCACCATGCATCAGCTGACCATGGCACCTGTCTGTTGATTACATTTGTAACACTTATGTCATTTTCACTTTTACTGGTAGGAAAATTGGCCAGTTAAGGTCTGTAGGGTAATATGTGGATCTAAAAATACATCCATTAAAAGGAAACCTATTGTTTCAGACTAACCTATAATCAGGGGTCATTACAGATTTACTTTTAATTACTCTGATGTCAGCATTGTGGGGGTCTGGATGTTATATTTTATGTAAGACTGTTCCTATTAATATTTAGCATCCAACTGTGTCATTAATTACTTTTAAAATCTTTGCCGTTCCATCTTTTTTAATGGAGTGGAGATAGGAAGACTATTAAAAATTGATGCCTTGTGGGTTTTAGAGACGTGTTTGTAGGGAATGTCAGATTCAGACATGCTGGTGGTCTGTGTTTACCACCCTGAGGAAGATGGCCATGGGTGTTCACTAGATTACAGCCTTTCTCTCTGGGCCCAGATGGCGATAGTCCAGTGGTGAAATTTACATAGACTCGGCCTGAACAGATGAATTTGGCTGGGCTACACATCCTGTACTGCTTGCTTCTAATGCACTGATTTTCACTTATGTCTCTTGATGACCTGCTGATGACCCATCCATATAAAATTCCTCACCCAGGTGACCCAGTTATGTATATGACTCATGTAGGAGTCTCACACAGAACATGTCCTTGAATATCTTTAAAGACTAAATAAAGCTGCTTCCAGTTCGCTTAATAGGACACTCTGTTGCAGCACGTGCAGGTCACGGTGACCGAGCCGCACTCTGCTTTAGCGCGTATGCTAATCCGACACGCTGGAATGAAGGAGGATTCAGAGGCTCTGCACAGCATCGGCAGTATCGCAGCCTGATGTATCTAAATCTGTCTAGTTGTTTAACTAGGCTCATAAATGAACCAAATTTCGAATCACAGCAGAGGCTGCAACCAGATAACCAGGTTATTACAACGCACACATCTACAGATGGATTATTGTCTAGTATTAGTGCAATGGGCTGGAAATCATTTATGTTAACTATTTTACAATATATTCTGTGACCCTATTTCAATGCCCTAGTGAACTGGGTCTAAATATTTATCATGCTAATAATATTCTGTGACTGTCACAGTCAACTAGGGAGATTATTATTATTATTATTATTATTATTATCATCATTATTATTATTATTATTATTATTATTATTATTATTATCTGCAATGGGTTGGCACCGTGTACTTGACTTGAGTACATACCCACGCAACCTTGCATAGGACAAGCAGGTATAGAAGATGGATGGATATAATAATAATAAATAATTATTTGCCCCATATTGGGTGAATTGTTGGATGGATTATTACTATATGTAAAGCATCCCTCATGTTTTTGTTCTCATTGCCGTCATTCATGTTCCTCTTCTCATTTTCACTGACATGACATCATTGCAGCTGCAGGAGTTCAGGCACTCACAACGCTCAGCCCACTTTGCCTTCACAGAATTGCCCCCTTCGCAGTTTCTCCGATAGTCGCAGGAGTTCAGGCACTCACAACGCTCAGCCCACTTTGCCTTCACAGAATTGCCCCCCTCGCAGTTTCTCCGATAGTCGCAGGAGTTCAGGCACTCACAACGCTCAGCCCACTTTGCCTTCACAGAATTCCCCCTCTTGCAGTTTCTCCGATAGTCGCAGGAGTTCAGGCACTCACAACGCTCAGCCCACTTTGCCTTCACAGAATTCCCCCTCTCGCAGTTTCTCCGATAGTCGCAGATGTTCAGGCACTCACAACGCTCAGCCCACTTTGCCTTCACAGAATTCCCCCTCTCGCAGTTTCTCCGATAGTCGCAGATGTTCAGGCACTCACAACGCTCAGCCCACTTTGCCTTCACAGAATTCCCCCTCTCGCAGTTTCTCCGATAGTCGCAGATGTTCAGGCACTCACAACGCTCAGCCCACTTTGCCTTCACAGAATTCCCCCTCTCGCAGTTTCTCCGATAGTCGCAGATGTTCAGGCACTCACAACGCTCAGCCCACTTTGCCTTCACAGAATTCCCCCTCTCGCAGTTTCTCCGATAGTCGCAGATGTTCAGGCACTCACAACGCTCAGCCCACTTTGCCTTCACAGAATTCCCCCTCTCGCAGTTTCTCCGATAGTCGCAGATGTTCAGGCACTCGCAACGCTCAGCCCACTTTGCCTTCACAGAATTCCCCCTCTCGCAGTTTCTCCGATAGTCGCAGATGTTCAGGCACTCGCAACGCTCAGCCCACTTTGCCTTCACAGAATTCCCCCTCTCGCAGTTTCTCCGATAGTCGCAGATGTTCAGGCATTCACAACGCTCAGCCCACTTTGCCTTCACATATTCTCAGCACGTCCATCACCCATAGCTGTCCTGCCCCGTAAAGTGGCATTTTGAAATTTGTAGCATTTATTTTTGTAATGCTTGATACTTGTTAGACACCCCATTATCTTACTGTAGGAACTAATTTATACCTATTTTTCTAGTTTGTGGTTTACACATACACAACTGAAAATGAGACGTCCGGCTATAGGGTTTACATTTGGCTCGGTGACGTAGCCCCACCAAAAGGAACGTCATTCTCTCCACCGTCTATCTGTGAAGCTCCTGCCAAGGACTTTAGCTGTATTTTAGAGTCATATTGTTAAGAAGGCCAAATGGAAATTAATTAATGTCATTAACAACTGAACCAATGGTTATTCACTTTCTCACGCTGCGGAATTGTGGGTAATCGTCTCCCATGCTCGGTCTCAGTCGGCATGCCTCACTAGTATAGTCAAAATTTAGTAGAAAAGCACCACCTGAATAAGGGCATAGCAGTGCGAGCGATGAATCTGTTTAACGACAATGCAATGGCCACATTTTTGCGAAATCGAAAAGGAGGCAAAAGAGGCTGTCATTGGATGGGTTCCTTGTTAAAGTCGCACAAACAGAAAAAGATTCCAGTGAGCCAACAGATAGCAGTGATTCCGTTAATTATAGTGAAAGTCGCCCTACAAAATAACCCTCCTCTTCTCTCTCGTCTCCCTCACACCATCCACGATTCTTTTCAAAGGTAAAGTGCAGGTTAATTTGTGTTATGTATGTTTACTTTATATTTTGTATTAATAATTTTTATATGAATATTTTTGAGTTGTGGAACGGACCATATGAGTTTCCATTATTTCTAATGGGAAAATTTGCTTTGATATACGAGTACTTTGGATTACAAGCATGTTTCCGGAACGAATTATGCTCGTAAAACAAGGTACCACTGTATTTGTATTTAACTATCGCCTTACAGTCATATTTAATTACCGTCATGTTAAGTGTTGTTTGTTCAGCGGCATTAAGAATTCCCTTTTATCACCCACTTCCTGTCTTGCGTTGTCATGTTTAGTAGATACTCAAACCCTCATAACCCGCGTATATTGACAGCTGGCTCTTGGTTCCTTGCCGTTACGAGCCTGATATCCATTTGTTGCGACGTATGTGATAGTATCTGCCAGATGCGCCAGGCTCAGTGATTAATGGCTCGACCTCGCTGCTCATACTCCTCCTGAGGAGGAACTCAGCAGCCCTGAATAATAACTAGCTTGCGGTTGCTCTTAACGAGAAGAGTGAAAAATAGCGGACTCTGGCTTCAAGCTTCAGGGGGTGAGGGGACAAGAAATCCTTCTTTTGTCTTTTTCTCTTGGTACCAGTTCTTCACAGTTTCTCAGTCCACTCCACAAACATTAGCTTCTGTCAACTGGATGCATATTATCTGCATTCTGAAGTTGAGCTGCTGATATCCATTGACCGAGCTACCAGGCTCCCAAGGACAAACACATATGTGTGGATTTATTCTTTAAACTGAATGAATGACATCAAGCAGTACCTGAGTTTTGGGGACACTGACTATAAGTAGTTTACCATTATTCGTTTCCTTAGGAGACACATTTATCCTTCATGGGCTAAATTATATACAGCTGAATTTTGAGAACATGTATCAGGACTGAGTGTCTAACTCCAGGATTTCAGCTACAACCTACTCTGGATCCAAGTAGCTCAGTGCATCAGTGAACATAGAGATGGAGAATGCAGCTGTTCCTCTGTGTTACCTGCATGTGGCGTTTCTGATTGCTTTTCTCCAGTGGCAGTGGCATTAAACTTTGTAAGCAAACATTTCAGTCATGTCATTGAAAGGTAGTGAGAGGTTAATCCTCCATCATGGAGGCAAGAGCTTCTCACGTGGCCCAGAACATTCAGTATAGCTCATGAACACATCCAGCTGCTCGGCCGTCAACCACTGACAGCGGAGCTGGAGGCTTATGGTGTCCAGCGGAGACGTAAATGTGACACACGCGTGAGCTGGAGGGCCGTGGTGTCCGGCGGAGACGTAAAGGTGACACTCGCGTGAGCTGGAGGGCCGTGGTGTCCGGCGGAGACGTAAAGGTGACACTCGCGTGAGCTGGAGGGCCGTGGTGTCCGGCGGAGACGTAAAGGTGACACACGCGTGAGCTGGAGGGCCGTGGTGTCCGGCGGAGACGTAAATGTGACACACGCGTGAGCTGGAGGGCCGTGGTGTCCGGCGGAGATGTAAATGTGACACACGTGAGCTTTGAGGGCCGTGGTGTACAGTGGAGATGTAAATGTAACACAAGCGTGAGCTGGTGGGTCGTGGTGTCCGGCGGAGACGTAAATGTGACACACGCGTGAGCTGGAGGGCCGTGGTGTCTGGCGGAGACGTAAATGTGACACACGCGTGAGCTGGAGGGCCGTGGTGTCCGGCAGAGATGTAAATGTGACACACGTGAGCTTGAGGGCCGTGGTGTACAGTGGAGATGTAAATGTGACACAAGCGTGAGCTGGTGGGTCGTGGTGTCCGGCGGAGACGTAAAGGTGACACACGCGTGAGCTGGAGGGCCGTGGTATACAGTGGAGATGTAAATGTGACACAAGCGTGAGCTGGTGGGTCGTGGTGTTCAGAGGGGGCGTAAATGTGACACGTGTGTTGTTTATTTCAGGCAAGCAATTCACGTCAAGGAAGAGCCGCTGAGCATGGATGACGAGGACTGTCCGTTGTCCCTAGTAACAACCGCCAATCACAGTCCGGACTTGGATGATGACAGAGACCTGGAAGAAGGGAACTTTTCGGAAGACCTGGTATAAAAAACAGCCCCCCAGACTGAGGCCAATACTCCGGCCCGCGACTCCCCCAATCCCTCAGACTACAATCATTTACGGCCAATTTTCTTGTGGATTGTTTATTCAGCATGCAGCACGGATACAGTCTAAAGAAATGGCTGTCAGTGCTCTTTGGGATGCAGAGAATGGCAGGCATTAAACGCTCCTCCCTTTTCTTTGTTTTTCTAACCCAACAAATACTTCATGAACTCACCTTGTGAACTGGGCCGTCGAACACAAGGAAAAAAAAAGAGTCCGTTTTTGGAAAACGTGGAAGCCAGTTCTGCGGAATGTTAGTTGCCTCCCTCACTGCCAAAAATTAGTTCTGGTTAAATCCAGTGGGAATTTCACGCCTGCAGAAATTACCACACGTTAATGGAATCCAGTTACCAGTCACTGCAAACTGTTGGCGATCTATCAGTTGCACAGGAGTAGTATCAGAAATTAGTGACACTGCCTATATGTTAACATTATAAAACCAGATGTTTTTTTAATTACTAGGAACTTCACGGAATTATAATTTTGGCTCAACCCAACTGTAAATGACATCTGATACCCAAACATAACCATAGTGAAGAGTAGGTTTACTTTTCTTTTTTAGCGCGGATATGTGTTTGATATGAAACTGAAATGAAAGCGCTAGATGCACTTCTGCATGCTCTGCAGCTGTCTTCATTACCTCTTCTTGCTCTGAAGCTTTGTCTACCTGAAAACAAAGGCAACAGCTAGAAACCAAACGCCGCCAGTGTCCGGGCACTCAGTCAGGAGCTGCCATTCTGTAGCTTTAATTAGCACAAAGGAAGCTTTCCATCCACCGTTTTAAGAACCTCTGGGATCGTTTTGTTTAGCCCTGTGCAAAGTCAACAGAGACGAATGTTTGATTTAATGACTAGTTGTCTACCTACATAGAGTCTAGAAGGGGCTCTGACTCCATCTTAAGACCAGGGGAGGGAGTGGGTGGATATCAGCAGGGATCAGCCATTTGTGGATCAGGAGGTGCACCAACCAAAATGACCTTTGACCTCTGTATATCATAGGAAGTGCAGTTTTTTAAGTAATCATTGTTACAATCCTCTTTCTCGTTGCTGTCTAATTTGCATTTCTCACGATGCTCATTTCTAGTGAACACTCACCCTAGTGTTAGCATAACTACTCTGTACCTTTGTTTTTCCACATGGTTTGCTTACAGCTGCATAGAATGAATCTGAAAACATGGTAACCAAACATAAAGGTCTAGTAAAGCCAAATGAACAATAATAATAATTTATTAATCAATATGTAATAACTTATCTGGCTTGGCTGTCAAGTGAGGACAAAAGATTCACAGCCATTGAGAACATTGCATTCGTGATGAAATTATCTTTTTTATGGGTGACATTTGCTATATAATATGTAATTCATTTTGTGAGTATTCATCCATAGCTGTGTAGATATAGCTAGTAAAATAGCTACAGACAGATTAAAACTTCTTAACTTTATCTTGTGATTTTTTAATAAGTTAAAATGTATGGAAATAAGGCAGATTTCTGCATGGATTTATTCCGTTTCGCCAGTGTTATCTATAAAAGGGAATGTGGTTGTTTTAATTGTCATTTCTGTTTTTAGTCAAACCAAAGCTACACAAAGTTCTGCCTTTTCTCTTGCAGCATTGTAAAACTAAAAATACCCCCCCCTCACCAAGACTTGAACACCGTCCAATATCTTGGGCACTTGGACTCCCGTGATTTTGCTAAGACCACTAATGGATGAAAAGAAAATGAACTTTCTGTTAAGCAAAAGAAAAAGAATAGTAAGTAGTATTTGACAGCACTAATTGTACATATGATAGCCGCTATTATTGTGCTGCGTCTACAAAAATGCTTCCCTTTGCCGCCTGAACCAAGGCAGCTCATAACCTGATTGTTTATTGCTTTGCCGACATTTTCAGACTGAGCATCGCTGCTACACGAGAGTGCGCACTTACACACACACACACACACACACATGGAGACACACACACACACACACACACACACGGAGACACACACACACACGTACACACACACATACACATGGAGACACACACACGTACACACAGACATACACATGGAGACACACACACACACACACGTACACACACACATACACATGGAGACACACACACACACGGAGACACACACACGTACACACACACATACACATGGAGACACACACACGTACACACACACACATACACATGGAGACACACACACGTACACACACACACACACACACGGAGACACACACACACACACACACACATATGGACACACACACATGCACTGGGACCCGCCTCAAAGCAGCTTGGCTCACAGATGAATTCTAAGGGTTAGAGTCCCGTAGGTAGGATGGAAAGATGCGGCCTTCTGGCAGGACCAATGCGACGGTCTGGTGTCTCTCAGAAAGGCCTCCCCAGCCCACCCTCAGCCAGGCTCTGCCCAGCAAATTCACAATCATTACATCCACCGACATGGGACACACCAGAGCTGCAGGAACCGGTGTGAAAATTACATCCTCAGCGTCGGAAACAGTTTCAGTCACAGTCAGCCACTTATATGAGAATTATTAAAACACAGATATAGTGTAGGTGAGCCATGCTTACACAGGCAACACGCCTGTATTTCCAACACGGAAATATGTTGGTAGTCTAATAATGAGATGAGTTAATAAGAGGATAGAAGGAAGCCAAGCTCACCCAGACACTGACACCTTAGTGCTGACGATTTTGGGGGGTGAAATGCCACAATAGCGATAACCTCTAGGTTTTGCATAGGTCTTATATTTAAAAAAAAATAAGATTTACTTGAAAAAATGCACAAGAAACTGATAATGGTTTTAAATAGCTACTTGCACACACACATACCACAACAAGAACCTCCTAAACTGCGATCTGGATTTCTGTGAGGATTTTGGTTTGTCTGGATTTATTTAAAAAATGTTCCGTCTGTACTTGGATAATTTGTGCATCTTATAAAATGTCCATGGACCTTATCCCCCCCCCTAGAATTAAAAGACCCAGCCCTTCTTTTCATGAGAAGATGTAGCTTTTCTGCATTACAGTCGCATTTTCTCTGCTCCCCTGTCACTGCCAGCAGAGGACAGCCTCCCTGTTTTTTCTGCATCTGCTTTGCGTAGCTGTTGTAGGGCTTTAAACAAATATGTGTATCTATTGCTCGTACCTCTATGTGTACCTTATGATGCAGTATGTCTGGAAATAAATGACTCATTGTATTCTACTGTCATTCAGCTGTGGCTGGCAGCTTCAGCCCCTTGTATACATTCGATTGGAACTCTAGCAAAAATATCCATTTATGTATTTTGTGATTTTTTAATATATATATATTTCATTTAGGTAAACTAATTTTTGATACTTTTCATTACTGTGTACTGTGTCCATACCTTGAATTCTCTGACATGTAGAAGTCATGGTTGAGAATTATTGTAACAACTGTTATTTGTTCTGTATTCATGGCTTTTCACTGCTGAATAAAATAAAGGACCAAAAAGCAGGATGTGAGAAGCAGCAGCTTTCTGCTTCCTCTGTCACAGTTCTGCCCACAAAGCCATGGACTTGGCATCGACCCGCCATGGTCGGCACCGGCTGGGTGTGGCCCCATACATACTGCTGCCCTCTGCCTGAGCTACTGGCATGCCAGAGTCCTTCTCAGACAGAGAGCCCTGGATTCCCTCACCTGCTCCATGTTTCTGTAGCACTCTTGACCTTTGATGGAAAGTATTTTTGTGCCGAGTTACATTACATCATTCTGGTTCTTGGCAGATTCATACGAAGCAACATCTAGTATACGGCATAGAATTTTCACTGATTTATACAGCTGAAAGTCATTGAAATTCTATGTAAATGCATAAATTGAGACCCTTACTCACTTTGCCACCTATTAAGAGGAGAGGTAAGGAGCATGCACTGTTGCAATGTGTAAAGAGCATGCACTGTTGCAGTGTGTAAGGAGCATGCACTGTTACAGTGCATTGCCACAACCACCACATAACAAACCACCTCAGGGGTGAGAACTTGAGTGCAGCCATGTGGCGGGTGATCCCTCAGCACCACACTAGTATGAATGGACCAGTGTGAGGTTTTCTTTCTGGTGGCTGCAGTGCCAATCCTGCCACCAACCCCCAAGTTATTCCCTATAACTGTATGTAGATTAACATCATACCCAGAACAAAGTAATTGCAGGTTAAGGGCCTTAAGGCAATTGCTCAAGGGCTCAACAGAGTAGAATGATTCTGGGCATTCATGGGATTTGAACCAGCAACCTTCTAGTTACTAGCACAGATCCCTAGCCTCAAAGCTACCACTCTATGCCACCTATTAAGCTTCCTGGGAACTAGGCTTGTAACGATGAATCGCGAATCGGTTAAAAATCCATGTAAATGTATGACGATTTAAACTGGCTGCCGTGGAAAATGAATCGCTACTTTAGGAGTACTTCACAGTACTTTAACAGAAAAATGACATTTGATTTCACGACGTCAGTTCAACGTCAGATGTCCCTGCGTATTCACGTCGACGTCGTACGTTAGTTTTTGGTTTTGACCGAACGCGAGTGAATTTGAAATTGAGGACACGCTGCTGGGCGGCACGGTGCCGCAGTGATTCGCACTGCTGCCTCACAGCAAGAAGGGCTTGGTTTTGGTCCCGGGTCCTTCCTGTGTGGAGTTCGCACGCTGTCCCCGTTTTCACCGGGGGCTCCGGTTTCCTCCCACGGTCCAAAAGCGTGCAGGATAGGTTGATTGGTGAGTCTAAATTGGCCCTGCAGTTGTGTGTGTGTGCACCTTGTGGTGTGTTGGCGACTGCCTGGGCTTGGTTCCCATCTGAGTCCATTGTTCCCGTGATAGGCTCCGGTCCCCCCCCCCCCCCGCAACCCCACTTGGGATTAAGCGGTTTCAGAAAATGGATGGACGCATTGTCCGATCTTAAATCGGTGGTGTGGCAGCATTATAGCTTTCCGGTAATTACAAATGAAAAAGCACAGACAAGACAAAACTGCATGCAAACATTGTAAAAGACTGATAACATACACAAATAGCATAACAAACATGCTTCAACATGGCCACCGGCACCACAGTGAGCTCAATTCACCACCGCCAGAGCGAAAATTATTAAAAGGGCAAACCACGCTAAAAAGCTGCACATGCAAGCCTTAGTTTATTTGAAGATTTTTTTTTTATTTACTTATTTTCATTTGGGATTTTTTTTAAACAGTATTTTATTCAATTTCAGTTGCACCGTTAAGAAGAGGACACGTTTTGCACAGTTTAGAAAAATAAATAAAGGAATATTTTTTTATAAATTTGTCTGCAGCTCATTCTGCAAAAAAAAAAATTGTGGATCGTATCGAATCGTGAGTTGAGTGTATCATTACATCCCTACTGGGAACTAAAACATGTCAAGGCATTAGCAGACAAACTACAGGGTCACCTCTGACCTGCTGGAACCAAAGTGGATGATGTTACTTCACTGCCCACGATCGTCCTCCAATCACATAGCCAAGATTTCCTCATATGACCAAGAGAGGTGTATGGGCATTATAAACAAATATTATCTTGTTAGTTCATGTGGTTTTCTGAGAATCCCCCACAAATAAGCCACTTATTTGCAGCTTCAATAAGGTCTTTTCCTTTTGGGAGTCCCCTTCAAAATTAAGATTCAATTGATATTCAAGTATCGCAATATTATGGTTTTATGAACAATTTTATTATCACAAAAAAACTTTCTGCTGTCATTATGTTAAAGTCAAAATTAGTATTTTATTGCCTGAAATGGGTGTTTTGTTCGAAATTACCATGTAGCTGGTCTGTAAAATGAGTCACTGGAGAATATGTGGCAGAGTAATGCTAATCATCCATTATTATCATGCATATATTGAAAGCATAAGCACTGTAGCAGGTATGGCTGATAGCATCGGCACTGTAGCAGGTATGGCTGAAAGCATCGGCACTGTAGCAGGTATGGCTGATAGCATCGGCACTGTAGCAGGTATGACTGATAGCATCGGCACTGCAGCAGGTATGGCTGATAGCATCGGCACTGTAGCAGGTATGGCTGAAAACATCGGCACTGTAGCAGGTATGGCTGATAGCATCGGCACTGTAGCAGGTATGACTGATAGCATCGGCACTGTAGCAGGTATGGCTGATTTCATCTACACCATCTCCAGCGTTGTATCTTTCTTACAGTTTATTTGCATAACCTGGTCATTTTGTGTTTCTTTCTTATGTGTAAAGTCCACTTAACAGCCACTTTTCCAGTTCTTCCTATGTAGTTTTTATATGTTGTACCAGGTTTGATGCCCATTTCACCTCCAGAACCACACCAAAGGCCCAGAGACACCTTCCTGTTAGCTGTAACTAGTTCGCCTATTTCACCTCCAGAACCACGCCAAAGGCCCAGAGACACCTTCCTGTTAGCTGTAACGAATCTGCCCATTTCACCTCCAGAACCACGCCAAAGGCCCAGACACATTCCTGTTAGCCGTAACGAGTCGGCCCATTTCACCTCCGGAACCACGCCAAAGGCCCAGAGACACCTTCCTGTTAGCCGTAACGAGTCGGCCCATTTCACCTCCGGAACCACGCCAAAGGCCCAGAGACACCTTCCTGTTAGCCGTAACGAGTCGGCCCATTTCACCTCCGGAACCACGCCAAAGGCCCAGAGACACCTTCCTGTTAGCCGTAACGAGTCGGCCCATTTCACCTCCGGAACCACGCCAAAGGCCCAGAGACACCTTCCTGTTAGCCGTAACGAGTCGGCCCATTTCACCTCCGGAACCACGCCAAAGGCCCAGAGACACCTTCCTGTTAGCCGTAACGAGTCGGCCCATTTCACCTCCGGAACCACGCCAAAGGCCCAGAGACACCTTCCTGTTAGCCGTAACGAGTCGGCCCATTTCACCTCCGGAACCACGCCAAAGGCCCAGAGACACCTTCCTGTTAGCCGTAACGAGTCGGCCCATTTCGCCTCCGGAACCACGCCAAAGGCCCAGAGACACCTTCCTGTTAGCCGTAACGAGTCGGCCCATTTCGCCTCCGGAACCACGCCAAAGGCCCAGAGACACCTTCCTGTTAGCCGTAACGAGTCGGCCCATTTCGCCTCCGGAACCACGCCAAAGGCCCAGAGACACCTTCCTGTTAGCCGTAACGAGTCGGCCCATTTCGCCTCCGGAACCACGCCAAAGGCCCAGAGACACCTTCCTGTTAGCCGTAACGAGTCGGCCCATTTCGCCTCCGGAACCACGCCAAAGGCCCAGAGACACCTTCCTGTTAGCCGTAACGAGTCGGCCCATTTCGCCTCCGGAACCACGCCAAAGGCCCAGAGACACCTTCCTGTTAGCCGTAACGAGTCGGCCCATTTCGCCTCCGGAACCACGCCAAAGGCCCAGAGACACCTTCCTGTTAGCCGTAACGAGTCGGCCCATTTCGCCTCCGGAACCACGCCAAAGGCCCAGAGACACCTTCCTGTTAGCCGTAACGAGTCGGCCCATTTCGCCTCCGGAACCACGCCAAAGGCCCAGAGACACCTTCCTGTTAGCCGTAACGAGTCGGCCCATTTCGCCTCCGGAACCACGCCAAAGGCCCAGAGACACCTTCCTGTTAGCCGTAACGAGTCGGCCCATTTCGCCTCCGGAACCACGCCAAAGGCCCAGAGACACCTTCCTGTTAGCCGTAACGAGTCGGCCCATTTCGCCTCCGGAACCACGCCAAAGGCCCAGAGACACCTTCCTGTTAGCCGTAACGAGTCGGCCCATTTCGCCTCCGGAACCACGCCAAAGGCCCAGAGACACCTTCCTGTTAGCCGTAACGAGTCGGCCCATTTCGCCTCCGGAACCACGCCAAAGGCCCAGAGACACCTTCCTGTTAGCCGTAACGAGTCGGCCCATTTCGCCTCCGGAACCACGCCAAAGGCCCAGAGACACCTTCCTGTTAGCCGTAACGAGTCGGCCCATTTCGCCTCCGGAACCACGCCAAAGGCCCAGAGACACCTTCCTGTTAGCCGTAACGAGTCGGCCCATTTCGCCTCCGGAACCACGCCAAAGGCCCAGAGACACCTTCCTGTTAGCCGTAACGAGTCGGCCCATTCTCCTCTGACCTCTCTCATTAACAAGCTGTTTTCAGGCACAGCACTGCCCCCGACTGGATGTTTTCTGTTTATTCCTCCATTCTCTGTAAGCTCTAGGCACCGTGGCTTGTGAAAATCCCAGAAGGGCGGCTGCTTCTGACATGCTGGAACCACCAAGTTTGGCTCCTGCTTTCTAAAGTCACTTGTTATATAGGTGTTATAATGCTTTGTGTATCAGTGAGGGAGCCTTCTGACCCCATCTGAATGCTGTATACAGTATTTAATCATTTTTAGGCATGTGATTCTCTGCTTGCCTGCTTCAGTTAATGAGCAGGTGTGCGTGGCAAAGTACCAACGAAGTGGACACGTATGCGGCATTATACGGGTTTTACATTTGGTCATTTCTCCCAACAAAATACTTCTGACTCTCCTCTTACATGACAACAAAGTATAAATAAATATTTTGATCAATTCTAGAAAATATTAATACTAATTTATTAAAATAAAGCAGATCCTATTACTGCAGCCTTTATAGAAATATAAGGTAAAGTACAGACACAGCCTAGTCTAGAACCTCTGAATTAGTTTTGCTGCTGTTTTTTTTCTTTGACTACTTTCATGCTACTGAAAATAATAAGGACAAGGTAACTGCATCATTTAGTATTGTAATTTGTAAACAATGCAGCTGAAAGTGGCCATTAAAAATGTGCAAAATGCATGGCAGTGTTTTTAAACCAAGTCTATAAATTGTGCTTTATCTGTCTGGCTGTCACTGGCCAGCTCTCCTAGCTGGAAAATCAGATCCCGCTCATATGCAGTCCTTCCAAGGACCTCTTCCATCAAACTCCATCAATTTCATGCGAATCAGATCAAGACCTAATTGCCAGTTCATCTGAATTTATTAAAAAGAGGTTTCAATTACGTACCACCACTGAATTCTGATGCACCAAATTAAATTAGGACCCTTGATTGTATCTGTCTTAAACCCAGACATAGGCCTACTTAAAAAAAATAAAAAAAAAACTTCAGAAAAGGAAGTTCCTGTTCAGTTAGCCCTTAAAAAATCCTACATTAGTGTGAAATAGCAGGTTAAATCACTTACTGAAGATTTTTAATGACATTTCACTGTTCCTCGTATAATTACCCTTCATCTAAGATATCCTGTAATGATGTTGGACAGTCGAGTTTGGGCTCACTGGCTTTTCTTCATTAGCATGTCGTTCCCATTTCACATCACGGGGTTTAATTGTATTGCTGAATATGCACAGCACTGCACTGAGCTCTAATCAAAGTGGATTCACGTGTATTATTCATACCCAAAAATCCGTCCACTTGCTATTTTTTATAAATAAAAGAATACGGAAAATACATCCAGAATACATAAATCAGCTGTCATTTACTTGCATATTCCTGGCCTGTCTTCCAGACACGCCAGCGACCCCATCTCTATTCCACAAGATTATTTTCATCAAGATTAAAACGCAGCTACATTAAATATACATACTAATTCCTGCATGAAGTAATCAAATTACAAAGCAGGTGACAGGGCGCACCGAAATTCAAATGATTGCCCTTAACGAGGAGGGAGAGGTGTGCCCGGTGTTAAAAGGCGGAGAGCCTGATCATGATGCGGGGAGATATTTGCTACGGATAAGAATTAAGCGGATTATTCTATATATTAGTGACCGATAGCAAAGTACACAGGTTTACTTCTATAGCCTATAAAACGGGCAGAATTCTTTAACCAAAAATGACAGACTTGGTATTATTTATCTCTTTAGCGTATAGTTATTTCTGCTTTTTGTATTAAATTAACATATTACTATTATGTGCTGAACTGTTGGCTTTCTTGCTAAGGTTTTCGGGGGAGAGGGCCCATCTAGAGACTTGAACCGGACGTACCTTGGTCATACTTTCGGTTCCTATTCCTGTTCCTATTACTGAAGCATTATTCTAACAACTTTCCTAAGTTGAAGAAAAACGAGTTACAGAAAATTGAACTTTTCGACTTTGATGTCAAAATAAATATACCCATTTTTATTACTTTTGGACTGTTCATACGATCAAACAGATTGCCTACTGCGCCATTTAATTAATGCTCTGAAGTCGGTGGAAATTCAACAGCTTTTGCGAAAGGAACACTAAACCTAAAGCCACGTATTAAATATAAAAAGCCAGCCTCCAACAAAACAAATTAGGCAGTTTGTGGGGACAAAGAGGGGGCAACATGCCTGCAGACCGCACGTGAACATGCCATTATGTTACATTGGGAAATAAGCATAAATTGCAGGTAGTGTCCTAAGCCGGGCACCATTAAATGCAGCCTCCACATGAAAGAGAATATATGTGAGAAATGAGAGAAAAAAGTCAGACGACTAGGCCTATATGCACCGACTATAAGGCATTCAGTGCTCCTGAAAGAGGTGTTGATTGCCCGCTCCTAGTACCTGCGTATGAGAAACGCGCATGGCGATATTCACATTAATGTTTCCTTTTCTTTTCCTTTGATCTATGATTTGCATTTTGCCGCCCACGGGCAACTCTCTTTGCAAATCATTTGGATAGGATTTTTTCCCCCAACATGCTCTCCTCTTACCTGAGGCTAATACACTCCCTCCGCCTTATCCCTTTCGTACCCTGCACTTATGCTCGTACCCAAAATACTGGGAGCTGCACTCTGTCTCAGTACTTCTTGTTTTGGCAGCGTCTGACCTCTAGGGGATGATGGTGGATAAAAAAGAAAAACGCAGGACGTAAAACAAGTTACTTGCATGAAGACACGAACGGATTTCAGCGCTTCGGCTATAAGACGTTTAGTTTGTACTCTGTAGACGTTTCGGGCCACGGCACAGTGGCAGAATTCGTATAGGGCTATGGAAAGCATCACACAAAAGTGTCAACCCCATGAAAAGAGAGAAATATAATGTGTTTCCCCTTCTCGTTGTCAGCTCCGCGTCACTCTGCTTTTTAGTTTTTCTTTAAACGATGACATGGCTGCGCAGGGTTTTCAAAAAGCGGCGCGGGGTATCTCAGAAAAGGTAGCATACCCCCTGTCCCCTTTGTCTCCTCGTGTCTTAAGCGATCCCGCTGACAAACACACCGTCCAGACGGTGCCATCGCGGTGTTTATCGACTGACGATCAATATAGTTTGAGGTAAGAGTTAAGCGACCGCGAAACACCGTGTGCGCGGGATCACAGCCAAACATACGATGCAATGCTGCGGCTATGAACTAAACGATCTAATGAGAATGAATCAAATCTTTTTTTTTTCTTTTCCGCTATATTCTAAAGCATGGAAATTTCAAAGCCTGTAAGGGTGCCTCCGTCATTGACAATGATTTTCAAGTACTGGAGAGACTGGCGAGCGGTATGTCTCATTTCCACACTGGTATTTTGCAACAATTTGCTGCGACTGCTCAGAAAAATCTGCTTAGCCATTTCTGAAGGTTTTATTATGAATTTATTTCATGTATAAATTAACCAATAATAATTATTGCTATTCTTTGTGTTTTTTCTTCTTGAAATTACAGTATAAAATGTCTTGGAAATGGATTTTGCCGCTACATTTTTCATCTATTTATGGCGGGTTTCTCATATCTGAATATTAGAAATGTATTATTATAGGACGACAGATACTTAAGACAATAAAGTTATTTGTAAACAAGCCAAATCACACTTGTGTTCTGCTTAGTGTTTATTATTATGGAAATACATAAATAAAATAATACAAAAATCGTATGTACCCACTGATACAACTTTTGATAAAAACCCACAAAATTAGAATTTTAACAAATAACCGTGCCTGTCATCTCGAGCCTTTGGTGAGTGAGTGCACTGTCTGTGAAGTAATTTCTTTCCCCTCGAAGGATCGAGGCTCTCACACTTAAGAACATGTGTTGGCAGGGCTCCTGGTTCGAGACAGCAGGCACCTTTCAGCGCCCAAGCCAGCCATAGCCCATGCGTCATTATCGCGTCCTCCGCGGGACGCGGCGACAAACGCCGGCTGTCTCCGAATTCACACCGGCTACCTAACCTTCATTTTGGCCTCCGTTCTAGAGGGGTCAGACAGGATCACGTGCCCCTGGACTGGAGGTGGCGTCGTCTGTGCATTCCAAACACCAGTGGCGGTTCTAGATGCATTTGACCTTAATGTACTCCAAGTATTACTTACACTAGATTGCCAGCATTAATTAAGAAGTAAAGACAATTTTGAAAACCCATGTTATTTATGCAATGCTCTGCAGTCACATTCTACAGTTTTTACAAACATGTAGCTCAGTCTGATTTCTTGTTTAGACCGTCTTGCTTCCACAAGCTTGATTTATTTTGTTTCCATCGCTAAGTTCGCTTTTCACCAACTAAAGCGACTCGACCACCCGGCGCATGCGCCTGAAAAATCGGTCAAGAGATTGTGCTTACGTTTGTATTTCGCCTGTTCTCAGCGCTCAAAATTTTAGTCCACATATATGAATGTATATAATAATAATAATACATTTATTTAAGACATAATTAGCATGCATTTGTGTAGGCCATGCATGTTATCATGGGGGCTCTGCTCTCTCTAGAATCGCCCCTGCCAAACAAATCGGCATCCTTTCTATCAATGCTGAAGAAGTCCCACCTGGCGTTGCACCTTGTAAAGTTCATCCAGAGTGTGCCGGGATTGTGGGGACGGTGGATATTGGGACAGCCCCCTTAAATACCATCTGCTTTCCCTCTCTTGGATCCTCAACAAAAATGAACAGCTGTGTGTCAAGAAGCATTACGAACATGGAAACATTTCTGTTTACAACATCGTCGAGCGTGTCAATTAAATTCGCTAAATTATTCAAATGCAGATCCTCCTTGCTGGGAGAATCCCGCTTAATATTTACTTTAAATTAGCACTGGAGCGCCCTTTGCCAAAAAAAAAAAAAATCATTAAAGATGTATCAGTTGAAATCTGTTTAGATTATTCTCCTGTTAATTGGGTAACAGCACTGCAATTTCAGCAGAGTAGATCGGTCGCGGTGAGACTTGCAGGAAGTACGCTCCCGTCAGCTGTCCTCCTGTTAAATAAAAATGATGCGATCTGGACGTCACGCTCGATAGAAGAGCGCCGATACCGGCCAGCTGGAAAACACAAGCGAGCGCAGCGCGGCTGCGGGGACGTGACGCCAGACTCGCCGGCTTGCGGCGGACAGCTCAGATCCAGGTAACCCCCATCCATCGCACTCGTATCATTTGAAGAGCGCTCACAGATATGAAGCACCCGCGGAGAACATTTCACTCTTTCCACTACCTCCCCGGGCGATAGCCACGGCTGTATTCAAGACAGCCAGGGTCAAAGAGTGACAGCAACAGATGTATTTCTGAATATCTCTGAACTTGTGGCCTTTGTATGAATGTTGATTTTATTTTAAAAACCTAAATCACAGCACTAAAAAGTATGACACCAAATGTAATTGCTGGGTCCATAAAGAAGTAGCTTGAAATTCCACGAGGGGCAGTATTTTACTACAGTATTTTACATGTTTTAAGAGAAATCTGGCTCTGCCCATTTTAAAATCTCTTTCTCTGCAACTTTGTCTGGATCACACAATCGCTGTGTCGAGTCTGGTCAAACTGCTCCTTCCAGTGAAAGGCTGCTATTCGATGAATATCTGGGAGATCTCCCCCAGGACAAAGAAAGCAAAGATTTCCTTCAAAAACCCAACTTCATGCAAGTCTGGACCTGCACACAACACAATGGCCTCCTTGCTAAAACACAGTTGGCCAGAATGCTTTTGAAGAGCTGGTGATGGCAACAGCAGTTAATATATTCATGACATTTTTATCTATGTAAATATATTTATATGGTGGTAACCCACTGGGAGTGGTCCCTGCCTCATAATGATATGCAAATGGGAAGTAATACCTAATGTTTTGCTCTGTCTCGAGTGTGGCTCCCAGTTTGGCAATGCCAGGGGTAAGAGGCGTGGTGGGGAGTGGCAAGGGAGATGACATCTTTAATTCATAGTGCCACTGGTGCAGGCACTGGGGCACAAACAGGTAGGGAGGGGTCTCACACAGAGAGATGCTGTTATCAGATGCTCAGCTGACTACGCAGTACCAGTGAATTGCATGAGATTTGTACTCCTTGGCGTGCGGTCTGCAGGTACTCCGCGGAGTCTGGAGTTACGCACGTGGTCTGCAGGTACTCCGCCGCGTGTGGAGTTACGCACGCGGTCTGCAGGTACTCCGCGGAGTCTGGAGTTACGCACGTGGTCTGCAGGTACTCCGCGGAGTCTGGAGTTACGCACGTGGTCTGCAGGTACTCCGCGGTGTGTGGAGTTACGCACGTGGTCTGCAGGTACTCCGCGGAGTCTGGAGTTACGCACGCGGTCTGCAGGTACTCCGCGGAGTCTGGAGTTACGCACGTGGTCTGCAGGTACTCCGCGGAGTCTGGAGTTACGCACGCGGTCTGCAGGTACTCCGCGGCGTGTGGAGTTACGCACGTGGTCTGCAGGTACTCCGCGGAGTCTGGAGTTACGCACGTGGTCTGCAGGTACTCTGCGGCGTGTGGAGTTACGCACGTGGTCTGCAGGTACTCCGCGGAGTCTGGAGTTACGCACGTGGTCTGCAGGTACTCTGCGGCGTGTGGAGTTACGCACGTGGTCTGCAGGTACTCCGCGGAGTCTGGAGTTACGCACGTGGTCTGCAGGTACTCTGCGGCATGTGGAGTTATGCACGTGGTCTGCAGGTACTCTACAGCGTGTGAAGCGGCTGGTGTGGGCCACCTTAGGGTCAATTCATAAAATTAATGCAACAGTCATCGCGCCATAAATTAAATTCAGCAGTTAGCACTGGAACCTGCTTCTTCTGCATCCCAGTTGAACCCTTATAGCAGATGAGCTCTAGATTTTCATTTTAAAAGAAAAGAAAACAAATCATCCAGCAACATCTGTTTTCACAGGATCTCTCTCCACAGATGCTAGGGCTGGTTTCCACTGCTCCACATCAACATGTTTACTTACAATAACTGACAATTATTTTTTTTGTGATACTGGTGAGCAGAGTAAGATTCTTATCAGACTTGGGTTTCTATAAAACCGGAGTGGGGGCAGTTAAGGTATCTGGAGGGTCATGGTCTGCCAAATGTACATTCCACTGATTCCAGGTCACTGGAGCCTGGTGCCAAACTACCCTCACAATGAACCTGTTCTGAATTTCAGTCGAGTGCAATCCGATTTTGTTCTGGGGATTTTTCCAAATCAGATTCTCTTCTTCCAGATAACTTGAGGGCTTCCATTTCACTTACTCTCCATTTTGGATAAAATATAAGGCTTTCATTTTATATATATATTTTGTACATTTCTGAAGTGTTTCAGCACTTTTTCTACCGTGATAAATAACAATGTGGAATTCAAATCTAACAATGAAAGCAAGCCTCATTTTTCCACAGGATACATTTTACCTAATTGGTTGCCAGTTTAGTTATTTGCCTATCTTTGGAAATAAGTCTCTGTCTTAAGTACAGCTGGCTGTCAGAAAGAGGAATTATGCACCTGTGTAGATGTATAAATCCTGTCTGTTACTCTTGGCTTGTGTCCAAACATCTTCAGACCAATTCCAGGAGTCACTGGCTCCAGTCTGGCATTTCACAGAATGAGTTTGAAAACTTCTCACAGCCACAGAATGCTTCCCAAGAAGCTCCATATGCTCTGAGCTCATCGTGCTTTTTATGTAGGACTTTTCACATATGAACCCTGGACATTGGAGTTGCCCTTTCACACGTGGCACACAGCGGAGAATGTCCATGTCAGACACAGTCACACAGACCACAAATACTCCGGCTGGTTTAGACAAAGGTGGTGCTTGACTAGAGCATGCAGTAGGCATGGCATCTTGCAAGAAGTACGCTGCAGAAATCGCTGTGTTCTATTGACAGCACTACTGACTGAAGGTCCCAGATCCAGTCGTCTCTCCAGTTAGCCATGCCCGATGGGGTCTTCTTTGCATAAATGATGCTTCTTCCTCGCCCTTGGATAATTCTTCAGTTTTCACGTCACTTGGATGATAGAAACTCCTCATCAGCACGGCCATTGGCTCGTGGTGAATTCGCCAGAATTCTCCTGAATTCTCCCCGCTCCATTCACACATGGGGGTCAGCCGGAAATTGCCCAGACTTTGTACTGGGGAGCTAGCAGAGTAAAGTGCGTCTGACACGATGTCTGCAATCACAGATACAGCCCCTCTGGGTGTCACAGATACAGCCCCTCTGGGTGTCGCACATACAGCCCCTCTGGGTGTCACAGATACAGCCCCTCTGGGTGTCACAGATACAGCCCCTCTGGGTGTCGCACATACAGCCCCTCTGGGTGTCAGAGATACAGCCCCTCTGGGTGTCACAGATACAGCCCCTCTGGGTGTCGCACATACAGCCCCTCTGGGTGTCGCACATACAGCCCCTCTGGGTGTCGCAGATACAGCCCCTCTGGGTGTCACAGATACAGCCCCTCTGGGTGTCGCACATACAGCCCCTCTGGGTGTCACAGATACAGATACAGCCCCTCTGGGTGTCGCACATACAGCCCCTCTGGGTGTCGCAGATACAGCGCCTCTGGGTGTCGCACATACAGCCCCTCTGGGTGTCACAGATACAGCCCCTCTGGGTGTCACAGATACAGCCCCTCTGGGTGTCGCACATACAGCCCCTCTGGGTGTCACAGATACAGCCCCTCTGGGTGTCGCACATACAGCCCCTCTGGGTGTCGCACATACAGCCCCTCTGGGTGTCACAGATACAGCCCCTCTGGGTGTCGCACATACAGCCCCTCTGGGTGTCGCAGATACAGCCCCTCTGGGTGTCGCACATACAGCCCCTCTGGGTGTCACAGATACAGATACAGCCCCTCTGGGTGTCGCACATACAGCCCCTCTGGGTGTCGCAGATACAGCGCCTCTGGGTGTCGCACATACAGCCCCTCTGGGTGTCACAGATACAGCCCCTCTGGGTGTCACAGATACAGCCCCTCTGGGTGTCGCACATACAGCCCCTCTGGGTGTCACAGATACAGCCCCTCTGGGTGTCGCACATACAGCCCCTCTGGGTGTCACAGATACAGCCCCTCTGGGTGTCGCACATACAGCCCCTCTGGGTGTCACAGATACAGCCCCTCTGGGTGTCGCACATACAGCCCCTCTGGGTGTCACAGATACAGCCCCTCTGGGTGTCGCACATACAGCCCCTCTGGGTGTCGCACATACAGCCCCTCTGGGTGTCACAGATACAGCCCCTCTGGGTGTCGCACATACAGCCCCTCTGGGTGTCGCAGATACAGCCCCTCTGGGTGTCGCACATACAGCCCCTCTGGGTGTCACAGATACAGATACAGCCCCTCTGGGTGTCGCACATACAGCCCCTCTGGGTGTCGCAGATACAGCGCCTCTGGGTGTCGCACATACAGCCCCTCTGGGTGTCATAGATACAGCCCCTCTGGGTGTCACAGATACAGCCCCTCTGGGTGTCGCACATACAGCCCCTCTGGGTGTCACAGATACAGCCCCTCTGGGTGTCACAGATACAGCCCCTCTGGGTGTCGCACATACAGCCCCTCTGGGTGTCACAGATACAGCCCCTCTGGGTGTCGCACATACAGCCCCTCTGGGTGTCGCAGATACAGCCCCTCTGGGTGTCGCACATACAGCCCCTCTGGGTGTCGCACATACAGCCCCTCTGGGTGTCGCAGATACAGCCCCTCTGGGTGTCGCACATACAGCCCCTCTGGGTGTCGCAGATACAGCCCCTCTGGGTGTCGCACATACAGCCCCTCTGGGTGTCGCAGATACAGCCCCTCTGGGTGTCGCACATACAGCCCCTCTGGGTGTCGCAGATACAGCGCCTCTGGGTGTCGCACATACAGCCCCTCTGGGTGTCACAGATACAGCCCCTCTGGGTGTCGCACATACAGCCCCTCTGGGTGTCACAGATACAGCCCCTCTGGGTGTCACAGATACAGCCCCTCTGGGTGTCGCACATACAGCCCCTCTGGGTGTCACAGATACAGCCCCTCTGGGTGTCGCACATACAGCCCCTCTGGGTGTCGCAGATACAGCCCCTCTGGGTGTCGCACATACAGCCCCTCTGGGTGTCGCACATACAGCCCCTCTGGGTGTCGCAGATACAGCGCCTCTGGGTGTCGCACATACAGCCCCTCTGGGTGTCACAGATACAGCCCCTCTGGGTGTCGCACATACAGCCCCTCTGGGTGTCACAGATACAGCCCCTCTGGGTGTCACAGATACAGCCCCTCTGGGTGTCGCACATACAGCCCCTCTGGGTGTCACAGATACAGCCCCTCTGGGTGTCGCACATACAGCCCCTCTGGGTGTCGCAGATACAGCCCCTCTGGGTGTCGCACATACAGCCCCTCTGGGTGTCGCACATACAGCCCCTCTGGGTATCACACATACAGTCCCTCTGGGTGTCGCACATACAGCCCCTCTGGGTGTCACAGATACAGCCCCTCTGGGTGTCGCACATACAGCCCCTCTGGGTGTCACAGATACAGCCCCTCTGGGTGTCACAGATACAGCCCTCTGGGTGTCACACATACAGCCCCTCTGGGTGTCGCACATACAGCCCCTCTGGGTATCTAGAAGTTCAGGGTGGCACTGCCTGTCTGAAAGGGGCTTATAAGTATTTATTTATGCACAGACAACTGTAAATAAAATATGTCACGATACATGAACAGGTTGAATACATAAACAGGCTCACTGCTACTCTCTTTCAGGGAGTGATTATGGCCAATGGATGGATGGATGGATGCTGCAATTATAATTAAATTGACCTTGTGCTTGTTTGTTCAAGGGAAAAATGCTCAACAAATCCTCACACACAAGTACACCACATACAGCATGGTGGTTTTCAGCCTCTTAAGTAAAATCCTGAGCTTCTGTGATGCTGTTTTGAAGCTTCAGGCCTGTTTGGTATATAAACACTGGCTTTTCCTGTCATTCAGCTGCAGGGAACAGAAGTGCGAATGTGTTCCACATTGTTATTCCAGTCACAGCACAGTAGAATAAGCTCATTAGTACTAATTACAAGCTTCTCATTCCATTGCTTTGCAGATTGACCTGTTGTAACCTGTGTGATTAGAGATGTTAATATTTCATTCTGGAACAAAAAAAGTTAATAATCACCTCACATGAGGCTTGGGGACATTCTGAAGTCGGGCATGTGGTCAACCGGGGCCACCACTGTGGAAGCTGACTAGAACTGGGGCTTCATGCCTGTGTGATGCTATCAAAGGGTCCTGCTGCCGTCAGCTTCACCTGCAGGCTGTGAGGAGACTCTCATCAATGCACCTGGATGCTTCACTATACGACCAAAAGTATGTGGCCACCAGCTTGGTCAACATCTCAGCCCGAAACTGAGGGCATTAATATGAAGCTACTCAGACTGTTGTTTCTACTGTACTCCTTGAGGAAGTTTTCCATCAGATGCCAGAACATGGCTGCTGGGATTGGCTGCCATTCCATGCAGGTTGGCTATTGAAGTTCAGTGATCAGGTCCCTTTCTGTGAGCATTTGTTGCTGCCAATTCGTTACTGAACTTGATCCCAGATATTTTGACCTTCACAATCACCTCACTTGCCCTTGACCAGTAGCAGGCCAGAAATGTGGCAAATTGACTTGTTAGAAAGTTGGCGTCCTATGATGACAAGTGTAAAGTCACTAACCTCTCTGGTACAGCCACCAGTTCTGCTGCTAATATTTATTGCAGGAGATTAAGTGACCATGTGTCAGAAATGGATGTGGCTAAATTAGGCAATTCCTCTAATGAGCAGAGGTGTCCACATACTTTACAAACTTTACCATTCCATTCAGCAAGAAGGTAGCTTGGATGGAACTTCTTTGAACGCCTGGCTTGTCCGCCTGGGTTTATACAGCTATAGTGTCAGGTGATTCTGTCGTGCTGCAGTAGCTCTGTTTGCCATCTTCTGCCGTCCTGCACGGAACCAGCAGCAGCGCACATCTCTACAGTGATGGCTGCTGCCCTGCTTAGGTCCAGCTAAGGCGCCGCTCTGAGACGGTCCTCTGGAAAGTCAGAGGTCTCACTGGAGGAGAACACACTGGACCGTCTGGGAGGAAATTATTGGATTTTAATGAGAACAGAGTTCATTTGTATCATTACATACACTCAATAGTGAAAGAATGTTTGACAGCTCATAGACTATCACAAACGGTAGTTCTGCTGTACGTCAGTCTATAATGCCTTTGTATTATAGGCTGTTGTAGAAACTCGGTTATGTAGCAATATTGCAGGTATTTTCATATATTAACTGGCTATCTGCTGATAACCTTGATCTGTTTAATTTACTTTCTGAGTTGCTTCAGACAAAAGCAAATAAGTTCACGTTATATATACACTACTGGTCTCACATGTCAAATGCTGTAGGTCCATTACATCTCATTTCCTCTCCTGTTCTTTCATTCTCAGTGCTGATGGGGGCCCTGAGCTATGTTTTTTTGTGACATCATACGTAACCCGTGATTTTCATGTTTCATTTTGTTGATGCCCTTTCCATGGCAACAAGTGGTTTAATGAGAACACAGTGCAAAGCAGCAGAAAGGAGATATGAATGCGTGAGTCGGAATCCCCTTGCATGTGAAGAAGGTGTGAGATGTGTGTCTGCAACTGGGTTCTGATACAGTGTGTCTGACACCGAGCTGGTCCAGTAACTAAGCCAGTGGTTGGGGGGGGGGGGGGGGGGAGAGGATATTTTCTTTCCTGAAAGATGAATTGCAGAGGATTTTAGTACAGTACAGAATTACCATCAATAATTTTTTCCATTGACTGAGGTTTTAGGTAAAATCAAGGGCATATGCATACATTATGCAAATAAGTCATTGAAAATGGATGCTTGAAACTCTTTAGACTGGACTGGAACCAGTGGATGTTGAACATTTCAGTGTGGCTCTCCTTAACTCACAGTGAAATAAAATAAAATAAAACTCACAGTGAAATAAAAAAAGTGCTCAGTCCTGCTCCAATAATATATTTTACATAGTCATGAAACAATCTGTTTTTAAAATGAGTTAAAAGTGAGAAATGCAATCTTTTAAAAACGGCTTGATTCCAGATGACAGTGATTGTGCCTGAGGTCTCGTGGTGAGAGGACCCCGCTGATGGGGCAGGCGAGCGAGAGTGGGCCGGCGCCGACGTCCGCGTGGAGACGGAGAGTGGGCCGGCGCCGACGTCCGCGTGGAGACGGAGAGTGGGCCGGCGCCGACGCCAGCACATCATGCTCGTGAGAAATTAGTTATGTCCACATCTGTGTAGTTTATGTACAATACAGGAGAACAATTGTTACACCAACTCCATATATCAGCCTAAGAAAATGATATGGGGCTTTACACGCACCATACGGATGACAACCTTGACTGGTTGCCTCACGAGCACCTACAGCTATAAGACAGACTGAAGACTCAGGTTCTCACTGAAGACTCAAACACAGAGAGTGCATGTGCAGGAATGCCAGACAGGCGCAGGCAGATTATGCCACAAGGCCCAGCATGTGAAGCTTCTGCTCACTTTCGTCAACTTAATTCTCAAATACAGCAGGTTAACTAAAGTCTAATGAAGTAACGGGGATGTGTAGGCAGATCCCAGGTACACATCAGTACAAGTCAGTTTAAGGCCTTTGAAGGTGAGAAGTCTTTTATATCTACTTTAGACAGGCAGCCGGAGTAAAAGGCAAGCAGGATGGCTGCTGTGGAGCAGGTGTTAATTCTAAAAGGAACTGGGGCATATCCATTCTGCAGACAGACAGCAGAGACGTTCAATAATCTAGTCTAGAAGTAAGGAATGTGGATTGCAATACTATTCAGGGACCGCAGGTTTGGAAACAGGGGCTATGTTCTGCAAAAGAAATACATGGAGTAAAGGTGAGGTCCTGTGGTGCAACACTAAAGTCTTGTATTAAAGCATTTGTGTATATATGGAAGCCACCCAGAATTTGGGAACATCACTTCTCGTACTGGACGTCATAATATAGTCTTATTGATATTTAGAAAACAGCTCATAAAGCTGTGTTTCCTTTAATATAGACATACTTTAAATGTAGTATCGATGCACAGACTTTAAACATAACTCTGTGCATCTAACTGTAATACTGTAACTGTGAAATAATTCTACAGCACAAACACCGTCAATGGAAATTTACTCTTCACCGACTGCCTGTCTTGGTGTCGAAGGCGGAGTTGTAAACTAGCAGTGTAATAAATTAAGGCTGTGAAGTAAACTGGAAAAAGCAAATCAATCAAGAAGTGCGAAGTAATTGCAAAATACAGCGCCTGTGCCGTTTCGGTGCTGAAAGACCGTGTCTGTCTCCTCTGCCGCTTCACTGCCGCTGCCGCTGCACTGCCGCATTGGCAGCCAGACTGCGAGCTGTTTTCGGAATCCGGAAATGATGAAAAATGTTTCAGGGGGAAAAGACTTGACTTTTCGAAGGAAGCGAACAAACGGCGGGCTGAGGAGCGGAGAGAAGAGAGAGAAGAAAAAGAAAAGAAGACGAGGAAAGGGAGTGACTGTAGACTTGGCGACAGCGGCGTTACCGATGAGTAGAAAGTAAAGTGAGAAAAGACAGATTTCATTACAGAGAAGTAGCAAGAAAACATCCATAGCGAGGATATTGCGGAAGATCGGCTGCGGGGAAACTACGGCTGACTGGAGATCCTCTGCGGGAAGAGCATGGGAGCTGGTGGGATCTGAGCCGGAGGAGCTGGCATGTCCGAGAGGTACGTGGAGAAGTTTGCAAAACCGCCCTTCCAGCAGGTGCCAGGTACAGCTACGGCTGCGTCTTTATGCACATGTGCATATGCTTACTGCCAACTTTCGATACAAATTGACAAACCCGTAGAAGCGAAAGGATGGGCGCTCGGCCGTGTTAACGCGCCCGGACCCGCCGCTTTCTCCCCCCAGGCTCATACCCTGACAGCCGCCCCGACACCGCCGCTCTGTCCCCCTCCCCCAGGCTAGCACCCTGACCGCCGCTCTGTCGTCCCCCCCCAGGCTCGCACCCTGACCGCCGCTCTGTCGTCCCCCCCCCAGGCTCGCACCCTGACCGCCGTGCATGACCAGCGCTGGCCCATGTCCCGGGACACGGTCTCGCCTTCGCAAGGGCCCGGCGGCCCGGAGACGGAGCTCCAGCGCGAAAGGCGCCCCTTTCTTTCCGGCGAGCATGGTAGGAGAAGACGGAGCGGCCGGGCGGGTTTATTTTCGGGCTTAAAATAACTGGCAGTAACGGCTCTTGTACATTGCAGTAAGTAACGGCTGCTTGGCTGGTTTATCTGGGTCTGTTATGTTGTCATTTTACAATAGGATGCAGTCTGTATATAGTACATGACACAGATTTAGTGTAAGATTTCTGCCTTGTACTTTTATATAACATTCTGATTTAATACTAGGAACAAGACGGTAATTTTTTATTTCAATAAAACCATATGTTTTTTTCAGCTGCAGTAACTACATTCACATAAAATATAGATGAAGTATCAGTAACGACCATCCTGATGAAGACTAGTGATAAAGCAGACTCCGAACCACTCAGGATCAAAATGCTGAAATTATTGTCATGTTTGCCTGTGTGGCTGTGATAGAGTTCGTAAATTACTTCTAAATAACGGACTGGAAAAATGCCTTTGCGACTGTAATTGCAACCACAGTCAATTATGGTTTTAATTAACTTTCTGGTTGCCCTTAAGATCCTCCTATGTAAAATAAGCCTGTACACATTTTTTAATCAGGCATTCAACCATATCACACCGTCCTATTTATACTGTGGGTCATTAAAGCACTGTCAAAAGCCTTAAAGTAGGACAAAGTAAGCAATTAAGGAGATAAAAGGGAGAATAGATTATCCCTGTACTGGCGTTTTTTCTCCACAATGATCAAATAGACTGATTCATTGCCAGCCAGCTTCGAAGGTGCAGTTTGTACATACAGTAGGTCTGTATTATCTGACCTTAGGAGCATAACTAACCCAAGGCAGTAGTGAAATCCACACCTTTACTCCACTGAAAAGCGACTTCTTTACTGAATCAAAACTAGATACTTGTTCCTTACAATATGAACATCAGCACAGAACAGCCCTGTGGGGAAGGGGAAAAAAAATAATCTTTTGCTTGCCTGTGGGGCTAGAAAACCAGCCGAGCAAAAGGTAAAGTGCAGTCTGAGTATCAGCGTCTGGGATTGAAAGCCCGGCTGCCTGATGCTGCTGCCCGCTGCTTTGCTGCAGGGCGAAACCGCGAAGGACAGACACCTTGGCTGCAGCAGGTACAGCGGGTTTGTCCTTAAGTGACCTTCTGCTGAGACTTTGCTGCGTGAGGGACGTGCAGAGCAGGTTGGGCTCACATCACAGGCCGGAGGAGGGAGACCGTCATCAGTGCGTAAAAACGGCAAAAACAGCGATTAGAAATTGAGATTAGGCCCCATTTAAGCTGTAGAGTTCAAAACAAAACAGAAGTAAGGCGATACTGCATCACACCATCCATATTCCAGCCACGTAACCACAAGGTCACAGGCTTAAAGCAATGCTGGAAAACCTGAAAAAATGAACAGAATAAAAGGGTACCGTGATGACGGTCCAAACCACCAATCCCACTTACAGACAGACGTCCCAGTGCTCTCTGTCACCCAGCTGGTCCGCTTTATCAGTTAACCGAGTCAGGCCCAGCTGGGCTGCATTAACTGGGGCAGATGCTGACACTGGGCGGGTCATGTAGCTGGGGAATGTGGACTCGCCTGGGGCCCTCAGCTCCCGCATTCTGTCAGTGTGATGCTGCAGCACAGTGAATTCACTGATTCCAAAAGGGATTTTTCTACAGATTTTGTGTAGCTGGCTACTGAAACAGGAAGTTTCTCTCTCACCGAACAGCGTTTGCCTGCTCATCTGTGTCCCTGTATTGTTTCTTGAGTAGATGCAAGGCTCACTGTGTACTGTGTTCATTTGGATGAACACTCTTTATAACTCTGAAACTTCTGGCAGGATTGGTTTTCCCATGGGAGTGATCATTAAAATGAAGTCCAGAAATCTGGAGGCAGTGATACCTGATACAGCTTTCACTATTGTGCAACCTTTTGGTGAAGGAATATATCTGCGGGGGTATAAACGCAAGCCGTCCCTCCTGGCTTCTTTTTCCGGATCTGGAGCCCAGTAAAATCGATCTTGTAGGTCCAGTTTACATCCCATATATTTCTGGAAAATTCCATGATCCATCTGCGTGTAATTTAGGGGAGGGAGTGTAGACTTCACATTGCTGTTTGTGTAAATGTAAATAAAATTCTGAGTATGAAATAGCAGCAGTGAAACACACTTCTGTCTTGCTTAAAATCATTTTAGATGGGAATAATCCCACAAAAGAAAATTCTCTGGAAGAAGCGTACTTTTATTGAGATGAAGAATTCCATTTAAGTCCTTGTGGCATATGTTTGCTAGTGGATTCTGTAACTTTTTTCTATAACATAACTTGATATTTGTGCAGTTATTAATATGCAACATACAATGGGGTTATTGTACGACAGAATCTGGATCTAGCTACTCAACCAAATAAAAAGCAGAATTTGTATTAGTCATCCTGAATATTTCTGACAGCTTAAGTATAATTGCACAATTATAAAACATGTTTAATGTCTTTTTTGAATTTTTTTTTTTGTGAAAGTGTTGCAAGGTTTTAACGTGATACTTTGTTTTGTTCCAGATGAGACAGATCAGCCAAATGAGTCGCAGAACCCAGGGGAAGAGACAGGAAGCCTGTCTTGTGGAGAGGGGTGTGACCAGGGTCACGTGACCGGGGAAAACATTCACATGGATGACCTCATTAGAAGTAGGTGGCATAAGTAAACATAAAATAGCAGCACTGGAAGATTTGGGTTAAGGGTATTTAATGACACCACACAGATGTGTAAATTACTTGCTTGTTAGTCCAAAGGTACTTTAAGTTTATATATAGTATTTTGGTTTGAAAATTGTGGTAAGACTTTCATCCAAGAAACTGGAGCCAGTTTGCTTGTCCTTTCGAACAAGTGTTGCTGTATGTCCATGGATATTTCTAGGTTTGAGGACTACTGAAGAGTTAAATGCTTTGTTCAGATAGTGAAGCATTTCATGACTGCTGTTACCAGCCATGCCCAAGTGGAATTTCATGCTCCCTATATATTGTGTTTAGGAAAAAAATAGTTTTATGCCAAGCACAGAAAAAAACAAACATTTGTTTTTGAGATCCTTGCAGTTCACAGACCTGAATTTCTGAGTGTCAGACGGGCATTTTGACTGATTGTTCTTAGCTAGTGAGATTTTCTAGGCCAGTTTGGCACTGATGTGTTTCACGGCTGTCAGGAAGCAGGGAGGAACGGTCAGTGACATACGTGGCACAGGTGCCCCAATTGCACGTTAGGCTTGGGCACTATGACAGTATTACAGTGTACCCCACTATTTAGAATGTTTAATGCCACAAAAACAAAATGCACCAATGCGCATGCGGCCCCAGGTCAGGGAGTGACAGCGGCATTGTCAGTAAACAAAGGGTGATCTTTCTAACTCTTCACCTTTGGATGTGTCATTAATATTCCAGATGTACGACTAATCTGCTTACCAAATTATGGGCATAAGCAAATATCTATAGTACTGAAAAGCCGTTTGCAGATCTCTTCTTGTTTCCCAAGCACTCAGGTTCCACACTGATGAGCCTGGAATCTCTGATTCTCCAGTTTATGGTAGCTGAAGAGGAAACTGCATAAAGGAAATAAAAAAACATGGTGAATCTTTT
The DNA here is from genome assembly GCF_048594095.1 of Paramormyrops kingsleyae. NCBI lineage: Eukaryota > Metazoa > Chordata > Actinopteri > Osteoglossiformes > Mormyridae > Paramormyrops > Paramormyrops kingsleyae. The sequence continues at coordinate 606,660 of NC_132797.1, read as the reverse complement.
TGCCAAATGACAGATAGCTAGTGAAATGTAAGCGACAGCAGGAAGCAGAGTAGCCAGACTGGTTTGATCACGATGAGGCATCCTGAGACGTCACCGTCACACAGTACCTGCACAGCTCCTTAGTATCCCGGGGCCTGGCCCAGAGCCACTCACAGTTCTCCATCCTTGGCCCTCAGCCACTCACAGTTCTCCATCCTTGGCCCTCAGCCACTCACAGTTCTCCATCCTTGGCCCTCAGCCACTCACAGTTCTCCATCCTCGTGTGGCCCGGCACCGGCGACGTCACGGCCGTGGTTTTTGGTCCACTAGCCAGTTGTCTCGGCGGATGTGACTCTGATCTGCACTCCAGTGAGGCAGCAGGCTACACGTGCGGCTCTCGACTTCTGAGCTCGCCAGCTTCTGAGGACTTTTCTAGAAGCGGCAGCAGATGGGCTCCGCCCTCATGCTGTTTTTTTTTTACATGATTGTTTGCCTTTCACACAACAGCTCTTTGTTTCATACGATTCAGCTTTTCCACCCGCTGACATTTTGGCTTTTTTCTTTTTTTCTTCTTCTCGCTCTGGTCCAGGTACATTCCTTCCCCCTTTTACAGTATCTGTGCCTCATGACTTGTATATTTTTTCCTTAATCTTCACACCCACCGCGTTCCTGGTATCGCGGGCCTGCTCCCCCACTTAAACATAACCACCAAAAAGAGTTGCCAAAACTTCACCGAGTCCTGGCTGTTTGGAAGGTGGCAGAGTGCATTAGTCAGTAGTGAGAACAGCGCCTCTGTGTTCCGTTTTGACTCCTAAGCTGACGTGTCCGCCCCTTTGAGCTCCCCCGGCCTCTGCCTGACGTGTTCCAACCCTTCTAATGGAGGGATGTGTGCCTAAAGACGAGCACAGAGCCAAATGTGATTGGCTGACGGATGAGGGGGCTGAAGCTCTCTGTCAGGTAACGGCCTGCTGACTAGCAATGGCCAACCATGGGATTCTAACCAGCATCAATCTCAGCACAAGCACAGCATCCCAGCCCACTGAGCCACACCCTGCCCTTAAAGAGACAGGCACAGCATCCCAGCCCACTGAGCCACACCCTGCCCTTAAAGAGACAGGCACAGCATCCCAGCCCACTGAGCCACACCCTGCCCTTAAAGAGACAGGCACAGCATCCCAGCCCACTGAGCCACACCCTGCCCTTAAAGAGACAGGCACAGCATCCCAGCCCACTGAGCCACACCCTGCCCTTAAAGAGACAGGCACAGCATCCCAGCCCACTGAGCCACACCCTGCCCTTAAAGAGACAGGCACAGCATCCCAGCCCACTGAGCCACACCCTGCCCTTAGAGACAGGCACAGCATCCCAGCCCACTGAGCCACACCCTGCCCTTAGAGACAGGCACAGCATCCCAGCCCACTGAGCCACACCCTGCCCTTAGAGACAGGCACAGCATCCCAGCCCACTGAGCCACACCCTGCCCTTAGAGACAGGCACAGCATCCCAGCCCACTGAGCCACACCCTGCCCTTAAAGAGACAGGCACAGCATCCCAGCCCACTGAGCCACACCCTGCCCTTAAAGAGACAGGCACAGCATCCCAGCCCACTGAGCCACACCCTGCCCTTAAAGAGACAGGCACAGCATCCCAGCCCACTGAGCCACACCCTGCCCTTAGAGACAGGCACAGCATCCCAGCCCACTGAGCCACACCCTGCCCTTAGAGACAGGCACAGCATCCCAGCCCACTGAGCCACACCCTGCCCTTAGAGACAGGCACAGCATCCCAGCCCACTGAGCCACACCCTGCCCTTAGAGACAGGCACAGCATCCCAGCCCACTGAGCCACACCCTGCCCTTAAAGAGACAGGCACAGCATCCCAGCCCAGTGAGCCACACCCTGCCCTTAAAGAGACAGGCACAGCATCCCAGCCCACTGAGCCACACCCTGCCCTTAAGAAGACGGCATCTTAACAGAAGGAAGCTGTTTCTCCAGAATCAGGGGGGATCCTTCGGTTTAACTTGGCAGTTCTGGCCCTGCCCTCTCCTGTAGGCTTCTGCGCATTGGTGTTTCCTATATGCTCTTCAGAGAGTGACCGCCATACCCTACTCCTATCCAGGGTTGGTTGCCTGACCTGCGCTGTCTCCAAAAATGTCCATGTGTCATAATCAGTGAGTCAGTTGTCGGGTGTGTTGAACACTTCACCTGAAGAAGTCACCACTAGCTGGTAATGGGCACCAGAACCCTGTTATAGCCTTCAGAAATAAGGACAGATGCACATTTTAGCGTGTGCTGCCCCCGGTGGTGGTTTCAGTGCATCTGGGACAGGCCCCCAGATAAATAAGATGAAATGCATAAGCCAGAGGAGACGTGAGCCATTCATGTCTATGTTGGCTCCCGTCCCAGATGGAGCTGCGTCGTTTGTAATTCATTTACTTCAATTACAGGAGTGCTGAGGAGGTAATTGTTTCTCCCAGCGCCCAGGGAGCGTTCCTGTGTGATTATGTCGTAAATAGCGACTCGCAGCAAAGCCTGCGACGGAGCGGGCTTCGCACTTGTCTGAGGACGAGGCTGTAACAACGTCGTGGGGAGGGACAAGCCTTTAGGGGATGGATTTGGCAGAAGAGCCGCTTAGAGCCGCCTGGGGTGAATTTCCTGTAGCTGTATCTGTAGGGAATGGGTGAGGTCCACTGGAGAGGGGGGAAAAAACTCGAAAATAGTAAACATTGAGGTCAAGGCCGTGCTTCTGGGGAAGACATTAAGCGAAGTGTGTGTTAGTATGCAGAACGTTATGGCTGTAGAATGTAAGAGGAATAATGTTACATGTTAGACGGGAGATGTGGTGTTTGGTAACGGGTGCAGAGGTGCTTCTTCTCCAAGGACGCTGAGAATCCTGAAATACCGCTCTTCACAGATGCTGTTACCGCTATTTTACTATCACTTATTCTATTGATTCTATATAATTTAATTTTTCTTTGCATTGTGTATATTCCAGCAGGTGGAAAAGCATTTGACTACACGGAGCAGTGCATGATTGTGTGTGACAAAACTGGAGGAAAGTGATTACAAATATTTTAGGTGTTTCAGTATTTCTGATAATGCAGGTGTTTAGTATCACGACGTGATACACTTCTTAATCTTAGTCTAGTTACTTAGTTTTTCTAGATATGGCAGAATTTTAATCTTAATTTTGTATGCGAGCTTGAGGGGCGTTTTAGTGCCTGGGAGCTGGTCACTGAATCATGAACTGTCTGAGACGGATGGGCAGCCGCACCAGGCCTGATCACACCAGCGGTTATAATCTCACCTCTGCTGGCACCTAAACGTAGATTTAAAGCTGTAATCATGGGCACTCCTGCAGTTTAATATCTGCCACCACTCGTTCCATTTCCTGGAGGACCTGTGCAGTCCTGAGGCCTGTCGGCGGTAGTGGCTCTGACGTCCCCGTTTCCTGCATGAATACATACCCGCAGTTCGCAGTGGGGACTCGGTGGGGACCCAAGGGTGAGGGGTTGGGGCTGGCGGTGCATTTAGGTTCTGACACTGAAAGCCTTTAGTGTAAAACCGATAATAGCTGGAATTGCTCCTCCTATCTGGCCAGATTAGGTTGACCTTTCACCTTAGTGTTAGCATTCGGGTTAGTGGTTGCAGTCAGGTTAGCTTTAGCATTCGGGCTAACTTTAGCAGTTGTGTTAGCGTTAGCATTCTCGAGCATGATTCTGGGAAAATGGCTACCATCCTGCGGCTGTTAGCCTGGACATCTTCAGCCCAGTGTTGTTGCTTTTTCCGTCCCTCTGCGGTAATGACAGTGATGCGTGACAGTGTCCTGATGCCCTGTGCAGCTGCATTGTGCCGCTGCTCCACCAGACAGGCCTGTTTCCTCCGGACCAGTTAAGGACTCAGTGGAATATATTAGTCACTGATATAGCTGAAAGGAGCCCCCCACCCCCCCAGCCCCTTTCCCGCCGTTGTTGCTAATGGGGCCGAGGGTGGGGCCCGCTGCAAGCTCGGCAGCTCGTGGAAAGTCGTGCTGACTCACCGCATAACTGACCTTCCTAAAAAAAGCAATGAATAAACAGTGTGAGAGCTGGGGGGGTGGCTGGCAAGGGGGTCTTGCTGCCACATCTGCATGGCATGTGTGCCTGTCAGTGTCGCAGTAGATGTACAGGCTGTCGGCTTTT